>NC_088603.1:50504520-51131781 GCF_036013475.1 Columba livia | reverse complement strand
CGAAGAAATTGTGGAACCAGATAGAACCCTTGGGAGAAGGAAGCAGGTAAAAGAGAAAGGAAGATTAAAAAGAATATACAAGATTAAAGGCATATGCTTTGGTGGAGGGGGGAGTTTGAGCAGCACGGCAATAAAAGCTGTCAAGAAACAAAATCCTGATATCAGCCTGTTAACACAGTCAAGTGATATGAGTGCTCAGCCTGGAAATTCAGTGGGTGACTCTCCTTGTCCCTGCTGTCCTCTGGAAGGCTGACTCCATCCTGGGAATCCTTACTGGTTCTCCATTGCCTAGGTGGCTATGGGAGACAGATGCCTTTTGGAAGCTGACCATCCCCAGACACCATGCTCTTGAGGTCCTTGCTCATGCCTAGTCAAAGCAGAAGTCCAAAATGAAACATTGCAACATGTACTTTTAGAAAGAAGAAACCCAAACGTGCTCAACCTAGGAATGTGAAATTTAAGATGGAGAGAAATGGGAGGGAGCAACTGAGTATTTCTTAAAAAGTTCTCAAAAGAATTGCTTTGCTTTGCCTTCAATCTAGTCTGTATCCTCCATGGTGTTGCTGTGCAACACTTTTTAATGCAATCACCTTTCTAATGAAAAGCGGTAAGAAACATCTGTTAGGTTGCTGCTCCTTCTCATGCTGTTGCTTAATTGTCTTCATTAATGAGCACTGCTTGCAATAAGCCAAATCAGCTGCAATCTCTGTTGGTGTTTCTTTTTGCTCCACAGTCAACAGGAGAAGGTCGACAGCTGCTGCAGCTCTTCCTCTCAGAAGGTAGCCATGGTGAAACCAGTAAAAGAGAACTGCACTGCTCCCCTTATACCTCCACTTGCAGGGCCTCCTCCATCTCTCTTTGTTCCAAGCTGGAAACGTCCTCTTTTTTCATCATACGTGACTCATCTTTGAGGTTTTCAGCCTCAGTGGTTCCTTATATCACACAGCCACTGTGTCTCAGGCTCACAACTTTTTGCTCAATTTTCTGGTTTGCAAGCCATTTTTAATTCTTCAATATTTGTCATCCAAGAAGTGAGAAAGCATCCTTTCTAAGTGATTCATGTATTTTCTTTTTCTTCCTAGACCTGGAAATCAATGATCCCCTACCTAAAAAAATTCCGTTTCTATCTTGGGTAGGTAAAATGTTCTCATGGCATACATACTTGGTCAGTTACACCTGGAGCATGATGAAGTCAAGATTATTCTGGCTAATGCTAGAATATCATGGGAGACATAGTGTAAGCAAGGAGGAGAAATGTGCTGCATGTGTAGAGCTGTGTATGTGCAAACTTAGTGGAGCAGCAGATTGAAGTAAGCAGGGTACAAACTCTCTTCTGGACCTTGGGTACGTTCACTGAGCACCAGGGCAAGTGATGCTGTTTTTCTCTTTTCTTAGTCTTGGCTGAAGATAGTTTGAAGAAAAGAAGATGTTTATGGATGAATTCTTCAGTTAGACACTTTGCGGTCAGGTTGCAACTGCTGCTGAAGCTATTTATCGTTTTAAAGGAAAACAACCTTCACTTTGCTTCTGTATGGTCGGAAGCTTTGGGATGGATCTTGCAGTTGTCCAGGTGTCTAGTGGACATTGTCTACCTGGATTTCTCTAAGGCTTTTGATAAGGTTTCCCACACCCTCCTCCTAGAGAAACTGATGTGTTATTGTCTAGGCAAGTGGTCTGTGCAGTGGGCAACAGGCTGACAAGCTGACAAGAGTGCACCCAGAGGGTAGTGGTAACTCGCTCCTTTTCAAACTGGCAACCTGTCACAAGCAGGGTGCCCCACCGATCGATATTGGGCCCAACATTGTTTAACATCTTCATAAGTGAGCTGGCTGATGGGATCAAGTGTATCCTGATGAAGTTTGCCAATGACATCAAACTGAGTAGGGAATTGGATGCTTCAGAAGGGAGAGCCACCCTGCAGGAAGACCTGGGTAGGATGGAAGAGTGAGCTAACAAGGACCTTATGAAGTTCAGCAAGGACAAGTGCAAGGTCTTGCACCTGGAAAAATGTAATCCAAGGGCACAGCACAGGCTGGAATCTACCCAGCTGGGGAGCAGCTCTGTGGAAAGGGACCTGGTGGACAACAAGCTCAATATGAGTGACCAGTATGCTGCTGTGGTAAAGGTGGCCAAGAGGATGCCAGTCTACATCAACAAGAGCATCACCAGCAGAGACAAATAAGTCATTATCCTGCCCTACTCAGCGCTTGCCAGGCCACACCTGGAATATTGTTTTCAGTTTTGGTCCCCACTGTACAAAAAGGTGTGGACAGGCTGGAGACAGTCCAAAGAAGGGCCACAAAGATGAGCAAAGAACTGGGAAACTGCCATAGCAGGGAAGACTGAGAGAACTGGGCTTGTTCAGCCTTGAGAAAAGAAGGCTTAGGGGACACTTTATCACCATGTTCCAGTATTTAAAGGGTGGCTACAAAGAAGATGGAGACTCCCTTTTTACAAGGAGTCACATGGAAATGACAAGGCGTGATGTGTACAAGCTATTCCTGGGGAGATTCCAATTGGACACAAGAGGAAAATTTTTCACTATGAGAACAATCAGCCATTGAAATAATCTCCCCAGGGAAGTGGTGGATTCCCCAACATCGGACACTTTAAAGATTCAGCTGGACAGGGTGCTGGGCCATCTTGTCTAGACTGTACTTTTGCCAAAAAAGGTTGGACCAAATGATCCTTGAGGTCCCTTCCAACCTGGTATTCTATGATTTTAAAATGGATCAATTGTTATTTCCCCTCCTGAGGACAGAGAAGTATTTTGTACTGTTGCACAACCAAACACAATTAGCAAGTGGTTATGGCTTGTTTCATTTGTGGAGTTTCATTTCCAAATAAATCAGTGCATTTTAATGTCAGGAAATTGTTCCTGCTAACACAGGGCATTCACCTGTGGGGATAATTTTCCAAAAAGAGCAGGGTTTGTCTGAACAAAATAATGGAGAAGTGGTATTGGCTGAGAGCATGGTTGAGCTCACAATGAACGAACGCTACACGCTCCATACATGACCTCAGGTAAATTTATTCCCTCCAGGCTTCAGTTGCCTACTTGTAAAATGACAGTAGTATTTATTTTCTCCGCTTTATGTCCTTCTCATGTGTTCACATCAGGAAACCTTTGGTGGCAAGAGCCATCGTTTAGCATTAAGTACTTCACAATGTCAGTCTTTATGGTAATACTGCGAGCAACAGGAAGGAAAGATCCTGTTTTGACCAGGGCAATGAAATACAAATTAGATGCTCCAATAATTTTTAATATTAATAGAGCTGTTTTACAGTGTCTTTCTCTCATGTTGCAGGAACTTTTTGTGGCTGTTTGGCAAGATTGTACTGCATTCTGGCTGCTCGTGCATAACACTGGCCTTCTTTCAAAAGTGTGGTGGTACCTGGGTATACTGGCTACTGAACAGAATCTCCCAGCAGTACTATGGATCTTGGGCATGGCCACATTAACCCCAGAAGTTTTTAAAGACTCCAGACTGGATTTCTGTAGGGCTACTGTATTGATTCTGGGAAGACCCTGCACTTTAAAATAAAGCATTAACAAATGCTAAAAGCACACAATAATGTCTGTCTTTCCTATGAGAAATGCATCAGCTCTTCAGAAAAATAAAATAAAGCCCATGTATCTCACCAAGAAGGAGTATGCATATATGCATTCAGTTGTTTGCTGTTGGAGGTGGGTCTGAGATGCAAAAGTTGCTTCAATGTCCATATTCCCAAATCCCTGAATGTCCTGCCCTCATCAGTGTGGACATGAGAGTGGGAAATCTGTAATTAAATCTAAATAGGATCTTCTGTTAAGGCAAATTGAAACGACCCCATTATCAGCAGAGCAGTGATAACTGATGGGAGCCGAAGCCTTGTCTTAAAAAATGCATCTTGGCAGATTCAGGACCAGTCAGCTCCATGGATTAATATGTCAGTCACACACCTTGCTGCCTAATGACACAAGTCCTGCAATAGCCTCTCTCATACATCCCCTGATGAAGAAAATGGGGTTGCCACTTTTGCTCACAGTGCAGGGACTATCTGCAGGCTGTGCCAAGCCCTGGTGTACCCTGGAGGAACCCGCCTTGCACATATTATGTGTGTGACAGGGCTGCAGATTTCAAATGCCCTGTGTAGGCAGAGGTCAACAGTATAACTTCTGTGTGTCTCACTGAGCTGTCAGGCCTCCCTCATCCACTGCAGCATGCAAGAGACCTTGATCAAGCTCTCACTAGTCCCACAGGACAGCTCTTTGTGGATGCTTAAAAAGACTTCAGTGCAACCTGCCTTCTGGGCTTGGCCCTAAGATCCCTCTGTGTCCTCATTTTCTACCCTCCAGAAGAGCACTGTGCACCTTCCATCCTCGAGTCAGTTTTGGAGGTAGACCGCCTTCGATCACGGTGGAAAACATGCTGCCTCACAATGTCATATGGAAGTCTTACAGGACACGCAGGTTGCTTGTCTTAGTTACAAATTTACATGCCTGGTCTCTGAAATGAGACCTGGATGGTCTCCACACAGGGTCTATGTCTACTTCTGGGTTTGAAAAATGTATCTCAGTGCTTCAGCGACACTCAGCTGGTATCTGTGTTTCTAAGCCTTGCCAACAGCACGTTTTTCCCTGCATCTGCCAAATTCACCACCCATCAGCTGCACAAAAGCAGTGAGAAAGCTGTCCTGCCTGGTTGTCTTTGCTGAGTAAGTCATGCAGCAGTGAATTAGAGCTGTTGAAGATCAAAATAACCCAGAAAATGGTTTTAACTTCTTTCTAATGTTATCTCCTGCTCCAGATATTTTTGCTCTTTTTCACAAATTAGGAAGAGCATGAAAACCACTCTCTAATGAGACGGTATTTGCAGGGCTGTCTTCTCTTATGCCAAGTCGCCTTTCATGGTAAGTACCTGATGTGAAAAAGGAGATCAAACACTGGAAGTTGGGAAAGCAAACTCACATAAAATGTTTGTGATGTAGTGAGAGTGTGCTGAAAGCCAAGCATGGTAGCAAAATATCTTGTTTCTATGTAGAAAATGGAATTTTCAGATTTGAAAAAGAAAATTCACTAAAGCTATGTAGAGGGGATACAATTGTAGGAAGCCCATCTTATGAGACAGAACATTTGTAGGAACTCATAAAATCTTGGCATATTGAAACAACCATGAAACCCTATGTAAGTATCATCTCACTGATGCAAAATATTGCATGGTACATCTGCTGCTGCTGCCTGCTTTCCTGCATCCAGCTTTGGGCAGGTTTCTAATGCTGGCACTCCGTGTCTGAGTCCCTACACTGCTTGCGAGTCTGGGCTTATGTAGCCTGGGAGGAAACTTGGAAGTGTGCTCTGGGACAAACATATGCACTTATTGCTACATCTCCATTAAAAAAAAAAAAAAAAGAAAAAAAAGTGTCCAAAGCCATCACCATTATTCTCTGTAATTGCCATAACCCACAGGTTGTGACCCTTGTGACAGAAGCCTTTATCAGAAGGAAGAATAGTGGGGAATGATTTCAGTATCATTGTTTGGCTCTGAGTGCAAATCTTTATGGGCAACTTGACCATAGAGTTTAAAACACAAGATAAAGCAGTGTGGTACTTGATGGTGGCAAGAAAGAAAAGCGATTGAACTGCCGAGATGGCAGCTGGGGAGGGAGTTGCTGTAGGGAGGGCATGTGGGGCAACAGTAAAAGTTTGGGAGAGACCAGCTTCTTTTTGCTGCTAAAAGCCAAATTTTCGTCTTGTCAGCTCCTCCTCTCCCTGGGCAGAAGGAAGGGAACTTTCTGTTCTGCCTCCCTGGGGCTGTGCTGGATGGGACACAGAAGGAGGCTCACGGGGAACTGCAGTTGGAGTGCTGCTGGGAGAAGCCTTTCAAGGACATACTGTACGAGACTTTAAAAAGAGTAACAATACCATTGCTTATTCGCTTCCTTTACACATCCTAAATTTTACTTCTTTACTTCTGACTCAGTTTGTATGCCCCAGGCATACAGTGTGTTTAGTGATGTTAGATGTGTTTGCAGCGGCTTTCTCTCTTTGGTTTTGCCTAGTCAGGTTTATCTCATTCACTAGTACCATGTCCTCTGATGAGACTGGATTAAATCATTGCATTTGTAAAAGAAGTCAATTAATTCCCATGTCAGCTCTTCACTCCCCAAGCTCACCTGATGTCCAGGGGAAAATGTGTTCAGTTTTGACTATATAGTAGTTTTCTCTTGTAGCTTTTCTTATTTTATTCTCTGAGCAGACAAAAGGCATGGATTTGGATGCAGCTCAGCCACATGTCCCTCCTCATCTTCCACAGGGAGGAAGGAGGCCTCAGGGCAGGAGAGTAGTTCTCTCTGTCAGACCCATCAGTCACTGGCTCAGAGTAGCCATGCTGCAGCTAATTCAGACTTTCTAGTGTCAGTCTTGATATAGTGGATCTGCTGGGGGGTTCACTTGGCTGCTCCATGGAGTACCATAATTTCATTTATTATCACCTTTATGCTGGATGGGATTTTTCAGGTCTGCTCCTTCTAGGTGTAAGCCTGCTTCTCCTGGCATCAGCAATGGCTTCACTTTGAGAGCTCTACAGCATTGTCCAAGTGTCTAGCATGCTCTGAGTGGTGGTGGTGGGGAAGTGGCATTTGTAATCTCCTTTCTAAGGTTTTGTCCTTTCGCCACTTTCTCTTCTCTCAGGTGAAAAAAAGATGGATGCTGAAACCAGACCTCAGTACCCTGAGGGACCATCTGGTCATTTGGGTTCAGAATGAATTGCCTGACAAACCCTTCCAAATTTCTGCAGCTGTTTCTCTCCGAACCAGGAAAAGGTATTTAAGGGACGGAGGGTTAAAAGTTAGAAACACAATGGTGTTGGATACTCATAGTCCCTCCTGCAAGGGTCTGGAGGAGGTGAGGGAAGGCACAAATGTGTAACTGGTCAAACTGCAGAGTAGGGCGCCTTTCCTGGGTGCAGAAGAACCACTAACCACTGACTCTGAGGCAGATTGTTGGTGCTCTAGATGGGTTTAAAAAAGTTCTGATGCATTGAAACTTGTCACCTTAGGCAAGTGCATGTGTAGCTGCTATGTTTGCATAATCTGTTCCCCAGCACAACATGGTCTCCAGTGAATGACTTTCCTGTTCTTCACCCTGCAAAGGACTGAGTGATGTGGATACAGAAAGTTCAGGTGGATTCACATATGAAAGCCTGAACAAGTAGTTGGAAGAGAAATCTCTTGAGGGTAACTAAATAGGCAAACTGCATTAGGCTTAGGAAATCCTCTGAACTGAAAATAGCTGGAGGTGGGGACAGTACTCAGGGGAAGTGCCTTATATTAATATCTTTGTCCTAGTCTTACTTTTCCCTGGATATCTGGTTATGGACACCATTATTATACATTCTGCATATTAAACGTATTTATCAGTCCAGTCCTAACAAAACTAAATACATTTCTGTCTGACTCCCCAAACAATCAGGTCCCAGAAAAAAAATAAGTGGTAACGTGTGGGGGGTTAGGGAAATAACAGGAAAAATGGAGAGGGGTTAAAGTCCAGTAGTCAAAAATGAAGTGGTTTGGGCCAGCCTGCCCCACTGCCCTGAGAGGGAAGAACAGGATCTGACTATGGCTTTATGGAAGGAGCACAGTCACAAGGGACAGGGTGCCCAATGGGTGTGCAACAGCTACCCCATGGAAGGTAAAATCAGTCCCCAGAGCCAGCAAAAAGGGGGGGAAAGGCCAGGGCAGGGCCTGCAGCATCTGCGCTGCTGCAGCAGTAGGACCCCACCACCCTGACCCTATTGGGAGGTACTGCAGAGGCAAAGTTGCTTGATAGCCCTATGGGCTCCTTGGGAAGCACCTTGCTCACCTTTTGGGGTAATGCACTGCCAGGACTACATGTGTAAGCAGTGGTAGTCTTGCTGCATCTCCTTTTGCTAGATCTTGGAGCACTAGTGATGACAAACAGGTCAAGGTGGCCCTCAGGACAGCACATTAGTCAGCAAACAAGCCTGCTGACAGGTAACCCATCAGTAATGCAGCATTTTCATTTATTCTGGGCTGTCTAAGCAGATATGCTGATGGCCTCCAGTTTAGACATTCATGTACATTGTCTGTCCTGGTACCTGCATGCCAGTCTTTCCTGGGAGAATGAGCAGAAGTGATTTATCAGCTCTTGAATAAATCCAGACCTTGTGCTGGCAGGCAGAGATACTCAGCTGTCACCAGAGAGAAGATGAAAAGGATGAGTCCAAAGAGGAACAGGAAGCGTGTTCTTCTGTGATTTCAGTGGGCTACAGGTCCAGGCATTTGCATGCATTATCTGAATTACTGGGGAAAGCCATGAGGCTACAGGAGTTAACAGCAATTATTTCCATATCAGAGGGGTTTCTGAATAAGTATCAGAACAGACATTTCGCCCTCTGACTGTTGTGGGTGCTGTGTTTTTATTATCATTTTTTTCTTTTCTTCTAGAGATCAGAAAGAGTAACAGCTTAATCTTGTTAAAGAAGCCTTAATTATTTTTTAAGCAGAAGTCTGGCTCTGATATGAGGTTCATAACTTACATCTATAGATGGCCAACCTTGAGTAAGCAGGAAACATTTAGATTCATAAAAAGGAGAAGACAAAATAATTTCTGCCATTTTCAGAGAAAAATTTCTTACTGTCTTCTAAAATATATTATGTATCGAGTGTGCATTAATATTATTGGTTAAAACTCAGAAAACTATACTTTAAAGTCTTAGCCACACCATCTGTTTCTCTCCCTGCTCAGTGCCCTAAGCATATGGCCAGAGAGAGCATATTTCTTTTTCCCTTCTCTTCTGTCTCCTTTTTTATTCTGCCTATACTCATTACTTTAGATATCCTTACTCTGAATTTATGTGCATAAGCCTTTTATTTGCCTTCTCTCTTAATCCAGCTGTGTGATTCTGAACATCATTTAGGCTGGACTGGCAACTCCACATTTTGCCTTGTCAGAAAAATTATTCACCTTAATGTATATTCATTCTTCTAAATCATGATATATAGGGAATTGAATTGGTCCTAAGGATGTTCCTTGTGTCACTTTAGTGCCTGTTTCCTGTCACCAAAGGCCATTTTCTTGTCAATTCACTCTTCTGTTTCCAAACTACAGAGAAATCTTGGTGATAAGGTGAAGCTGTTATCTACTGATAAAAATGGCTTTGAGCAGCCCTTGTGAGCCCTATGTGTTTTTAACTACATGGTTCTTCACTTGAGTGAAACTCCTTGAATAAGACCCTTTTCATGCTAAATAACTTGAAAAGCACTCTGAAGAGTAATATTTTTGCTAATACCATGTTACTTGTGTTGGTCTTCAGGTTCAAATGCCTAGTTGGCATATTTCCCTCTCTTAGCAAATATATTGACTGCAGCAAGAAGGTATTGCTTCACTCATTCTTGCCTCTAGGCAGTCTGAGTGCAGCGCTGTTTTTCTGACTGTGGAAAACCTCTGAAGCTACAAAGAAACAAAACCTAATGAAGGTACAGCTGTCTTATTTTTGCAGCTGTTGTAGTGATGAAAGCATTTTCAGCACTGTGCAACTCTGCGTGGAGAAAAGGAGGCTGAGGGGAGACCTTATTGCTGTCTACAACTATCTGAAAGGTGGTTGTAGCATGGATGGTGTTGGTCTCTTCTCCCAAGTAGCAAGTGATAGGACAAGAGGAAATGGCCTCAGGTTGCGCCAGGGAAGGTTTAGGTTGGATATTAGCAAACATTTCTTCACAGAAAGGGTTGTGAAGCATTGGAACAGGCTGCCCAGGAAAGTCGTGGAGTCACCATCCCCCCAGGTGTTTAAAAGGCATTTAGACGAGGTTCTTAGGGACATAGTTTAGTGCTAGAGTTAAATTATGGACTTGATGATCTTGAGGATCCCTTCCAACTTAAATAATTCTATGATTCTATGTACTTCCATTAAATCTCTTCCCTGAACTTGTTCTTTCTTCAAAGCATTGGGTTTCATTAATACTTCTGTGTTCCTTGAGCCATGCAGAGCTTCCATCTGGGTTTGTGTCCAAAGCGTGAGGCTCCACTGCCAAAGGATATTTTCCAATGCAGGTCTGCTGGGAGTTGCTCATGGCTGTTTATACAGAAACTGCAGGATTAGTGCCCACAGAGGCATATCACAGCAGGGCTACTCACAGATTACCATCTTTCTATGGAAGCAGCTCAGCTGCAAGAAGACAGACAGGTCCTGCACAACCATCTCTTCAGCAGAAACTGAATATTCTCAGTTCTCTTTCTATACATGAGCCCTACCTAAGGAAAAAAAAAAAAGGGTGTGGGGGGGGGTGGTTTGGGGTTTTCAGAGCTCATTATAGCCTTTATTACAGTGATGTGTCCAAAATACAGAATGGCATTTGGATTTTTGTTTTTGCTTCAAGGGAGTTGCTGTGGTGGTATTTCAGTTTTACTGTTAACCAGTACAGCACAGCAGAAAGTGGAGAAACAGATGTGTTGATGTCCTTAACAGGATTTCTTGATAAAGGGATGTTTAACCTTAATTGACTTATCCAGATGCATAAAGGTTTCATAAAATAAAAAATGCATCAACATATGGTACAGACTTGATGTTTTCATTCCAGTTTCATTGGTGACACAATCCTACAGTAAAAATTTGAATGAGAATTAAACCACCCCCGTTTGGAAAGAAAATAGAACTGCTCAGTAGGAAAACTACAGAAACAGCCTTCTGTTGTCAGGGATGAGAACAATGTTGCTGCCTTTCACCAGCAGAGCAGGGAAAGCTGAATGCTACTGGGAAACCATTGACATTTCTGCCTAATATCTGTGGAGCATTTTGCACACAGTAGAGAACAATATGACCAAAGCTGATGTCCAACATAACAGCCAAGAGTATTTTTTCTCTCTGGTATGGGAAATGCTGTGTTAAATACAACTATTACAAATGTTTATTTGAAGGAAAGATGATCTTTAGGTTAGGGCTTTGGCTTGACACTTGGGATATGTTGAGTGTTAGGTCTGCCCAGTGCCATAGGCAAATCATTCAGTATCTGTCACCCTCAGTTTCATATCTATAAAGTTCAGACCCTAATTATTTCTTTTGCTTTGTCTTTTGAAGAGAACAGGACTTTCAATGCCTAAAATACAGATGTCAGAAACTGAATCCCTGTTAAGTTTGAGGAATGCTCAACGTGACTGCACCCAGCAGTGGGATATCTCTCCCTAGTAAACAGAAGGGGAGAAAACCTGTCCAAAACAAGTGATTCCTACCTTCCTGAAAGAAGTGTGGCTCTTACCTTGTTTTTTTCCCCCTGAAGGCAGGGCAGTGCATTCCATCTCAGCAGCAATGCTCTGCCTGGGGCTGCTGAGCTTGATCTCCCTCCCCTTGCAGGAAAGGGGACAGGGAGGACCCTGAGGTCCTCTCTAGGGCCAGACTGTAGCACCAATGCCTCTCAATATTTTATTTTCACAAACAACTGTGAAAGCACAGAGGAAAATGCCATTTTCATTTGTGTTGAAATTCTCTGCAGAAGAAAAAGGAATCCTTTGTGACCTCTTGCAGCGCAGCTCTCTGCCCCATGTAGCCTGGATATCAAACCCTGGTGTGACAAAAACACAGGCAACAGGTCACTTCACCCACCACCCAGAGATGGCAAAGTGGTTGTCAGCATCTGTCCTTACTCCCTGAGTATCCCAGTGAGCATCTGAGGCTCAAACAAAAGACCAAGGTCATGGAAACCACAGCAGATGTGAAATGCCTTCACTTCAGTCAATTTTATAAATTGCTTCTGTTTCGGTGGCCCTGAAAAATATCTTTCTTTTTCTGTTGAAAAAATATTAACTGAGTTGTGAGTTGCCATGGATGCGGCATTCGGTTTATTGCAGACTTTGTTTCTTACTGTGCAGGACCTCATTCTCAGCAGTCTCCTGGGCTTATAAATATTGAATAAATTGGACCACTTTTTCTCAGAAGTCAGAGGCAAAATTGCCACTAACTTAAAGGTGTGGGCTCAGGCCCATTATATATTGTGTAATATTTTTTAGAACATAGATCACCTCTATTTTGGCAGTATCCTGATTCCACCTAGCAAATCAGGCTTCTAGTCAGGTATAAATAAATCTTCAAAACAATAAAGGAAAAAAAAATCCCTTTCCCTCTATAAGCCACCACAGGAGACTGTCCCTGGGAATGGTTTTGGCCGGGACTTCATGGCAAGTGTTCTCACGAGTACACAGAAAACTGTAGAGAAACTGCCTCTGCATTGCAGCAAGGTATTTGAAGAAACCCAAGTGATCTGCATATAGTATGTTGTTTAGCTGCAGTAGTTTTCCAGCCGGCCACAGTGTCAGGGACTGAGTGGATGGTGCTGACAGATAAACATTTGAGAATTGCTTGGACTGCCTATAGCTGCAATTACTGTAATGAAACTAAATTTGTCTCTGGCCCTGTCATAAGTTATTTGCAAAGAAATGGGAAGGGATAGGGTCTAAATCTTCAAAGCCAGTTGGCAATATAGCTAAAAAAAATTATGGAAATTGCCTTATACTCAGTTGTTCATTCGTCTCCCGCTCTAAACCATTATCTTTCTTTTCAGAGGAAGGAGCTCTGCAGATGCACAAATGTCTGTATAAACAGTTTTTCTCTGCAGCTTAATCTTAAGCATTTCTTCAGTGACCATTAAAAAAAAAAAAGAAAGAGTCTCAACATTTCAGGGCCAATTTTGTGGCTGAATTTCCTGAGCTCTGATGCAAACTATCAGACTTCAATCTTTCCATTTATCTACCTGTTCAATTCAAGCCACACAAGGACATCTTGGACTACCACGGAGCACACAGTGTCATGAAAGCAGGGCAAGACACTCTACAGTCATAGAGCCTGGGGCAGTTTTCATGCAGGCTTGCTCCTCTGCATTTAATAAGGCATCTTATCACACTTGTGGTGGTAAAAACCTCCCCTCAGACTTCCTCATTTTCTCAAAAAATTCAAAGCTGTCTACAGTTGGTGACCCCCACCCTGCTCAAGTGACTTTTGCATGCAAAATAAGATGTCTAAAGTCAAGAAGTATAATGTAATGACTTGGCCAAAGTTGCTTTAAATAGTGGTATCCATCATTATTATTATTTATTCAATGCTGACAGGTTATTTCACTTGTTTTAAACAAGCAAAGAAAGGAAAACATTGAACTTCAATTCTCCTACCTTAGGACTTGTTGTAACCCACCTCACTCACTCCAGTGTCAGTCCTGATTGAGAGCAGCATAAGTAAAGGGAGAATTAGATCCACAGTCACCTTCCCAGACAGGGTGAACAATCCAGTTCCTAACTGGGTTGGTTAGAAGGAGACACTTTTTAATTTGCCAGGTTGATTAAACTGGTTCTTCTTTCCTCCACGCACCCATTTTAGATTCCCAGCCCAGAGGGTACCTCTGTGTTCCCAGGGCTCAGGCCCAGGCTCAGCTGGGACAAGGAGGCAGCCAGGAATGCATCAGAAGCTGGGGTGCTCCTCTGTAACCTGAGAGAATCTGGGGCTACAGCACTGGGATGGAGTGACACAGCCTCAGGCATTTCTCTCATGATTACCTCAAAGGACAAGAGCTTGGCAACTGCCTTAGGGATACACTGTGTGCAGGTCAGCATACGACTCACAGGAGACCTATAGAGGGCAAGGTATATGTTTGGCTTTCCTCTGCAGCCACACAGGTTGTGGCCTCGCATCTTAATTTTTCTCCATTAAAATAATCTCTCTGCAGACACTGGCATCTTTATGTTTCATCTGAGTAAGTACAAGCGCCAAGAAGCACCTATGCCCTGTCCCATCCTATCCCCGAAAGAGTATCTCTGTCCTAATATGATTCCCTTTGCAAGAGTCAGGATGGAGGCACTGGACTCCCAGCTTCATGCAGTTAGGGTTTTAACCCTTCAGTACCTGCTGCTTTTTTTTTTTTTTTCTCTCTTTTTCTCTTTTTCTCCACACATGCTGTTCTTGCAAAGGCATGTTTTTGACTGGAAACCAGTTCTCTAGGACAGGAAGAAAGGGACAGAGAGAGAAACGCTCAGGGCTGGTCCTCACTTCTTGAAAATAATCAAGAAAATAATCAAAAAATATCTTTTCAAACTGAGAGCTTTTTGTCCTGCACTGACTGAAGTTTTACAAGTTATGGAAAATCAGTGCAGGGGAGAAGTAAATTCTGGAAGAGAACTGCAACAGCACCCAAAGGACACCATGAGGATTACTGGACCATACTGGGTTCAAGGTGATTGGAAATACTGCAGGTGAAGGGCAAACGCCACCTAACAAAAAATAGTATGGGTTTGACTTTAAACAAGAATTTATAAATCTAGGCTTTGAGAAGCGAGAGAGGACTGGAAGAATGAATCATCCCAAGCAATTTCAGGGTAGTTTACATAGTCCGGCATTTTATGTCAAGCCACCCAGTTCTTCTATTTTTAGTAGAACTAGAGATGGGTCCAGAATGTGAGGATTAGAGGTAATACTTCCCAGCGTCTGCAGATCTTTGTATAGAGATTTTTGGCTCAACCGTCAGCAAAGATTACGTGCATCTGCAGAGTTTGGAAGCAGAATTATATATGTTTTCTTTTTCCAAAATTCAGGCTGCGTTGTGTTTCAAGGCTTTGGATCAGAAATGTTTGGACAAATCAAAACCAGAAGTGTCTGAATTGTGAGAACAGTGAAGGAAACAAAAATTTCAACCTGATGATAGGTTTTCTGTCATTCATAGAACATACCATGCAAAGTCATAGAATCATATAATAGTTTGAGTTGGAAGGGACCTTGAAAGGTCATCTAGTCCAACCCCTCTGCAATGAGCAGAGACAAGTTGAACTAGATCAGGGTAAAGAAGCTATTAGAAGTACACTCTTATTCTTATTTCATAATTAGGCTATACAATATCTACAGTTAATTACACTGAAAGTTTGGAAGTACAGAAGAACTTTAATAAGTAATACAAACTTGTTAAAATACAATTTGATTTTATTTCTGTAAAGGCTCAGTTGCTCTAATCCTCTTCACCCTTTTTTTTTACTTTTTTTTTTTTACATTTACTTGGATTTAGAGGGAGATTTCAAATACCTCAAGCAATGTTGATTCTTCCATCAGGAAGACCTTGGTTTGCCATGACTATGGCTGATAGCTATGACTGTTTTCTCTGTTATGTCTCTGAAGTTAAATTATCTTACCTGTATAAATGAGATATCTATATGTGAAGACTAGTCCTGGGAGGAACACTTTTTATTTACTTTCACACAAAGACTGTACATATGCATGTTTTCCTGTGGTTTGTTTGGGGTTTTTTATTGATGTGATGGACTGATATTCTTGACACTAAGGTGATTCCTGTCAGCCAAGGATTTTGCCTAGGGGCATTTTCTGTTCCATCAGGGTGTCACAGCACAGCACAAACACTGTCTTCACCAAGGTGGTCACATTTTCCAGCTTTTCCCAAGCAGCCAGACTTATGTTAGACACGGAAAGCCAGGCTGCTCTTGCAGCCACTGCAGGGAACAACACAAGTACAGGGCAGCAGCTACTTCTGCAATCCCTGAACCCAAATGACTGGCTTTCCTCCATGTGTTGCACTAGAAAATAAGATGTTGTGGGGTCAGATAATCTTATGGTATTTCTTGAGACAACAGTCAAAAAAGTGACTGTTTCCTGCAAGGCTTTTATTCAGGTGATTTTACAGCCATTTCAAGACAAAGCAAAGCTACTCTAACCTTGATTTGATTAGAGGATTTGACTTCATCAAAACCATACACTCAACAAGCACTTATGTCAGAGCTCCTTATGTTGATGCCCACAAAGTGAAGAATAAGTTCAAATTTATGGAAGTTAATGAATTTCCAGTTAAATAAAAGGAGGGGGGTAAATAAGGGAGAAAATAAAAAGGGGGGAGAAACTGCTTTCAATTCTAGTTCCTGGCCTTGTCTGTGAGTCACAGGATCTTGTATGTTCATATGTCTAAAGTATCAGAGACTTCTTTTCCATAGTATTTCGGCTTTTGTTTATGGTTCATGCTGGGGGCAAGAGGGGGATTGTTTTGTTTTGATGGGGGAGAGCCTGTTTTTTGCATACTTTGAGTCATGGGAGACTTTAGTGAGAATTTGCTGGTTAACAGCCAATAGACGTGAGTGCCTTTTCAGTACACAGAGGAAAGGTAAATGTAAAAGACATCTTCTTCTGTGCATTATTGATCCCTTGTAAGACAGTTGAGTTGCTCACAGAACAGACAGTACTGGATTCACACTGGGTGCTGTACAGCACATAAAAATGTCAACTGTTTTTAAAATACTTTTTTTTTTTTAAAAAATAAGCTACTTATAGGGCAGTTCTTCAGCAGGGGAAACTCCAGGAGTTTGCCTGGAGGTCCTTGCAAAAAGCTTGAAGAATTTCCCTGGATTATTTCTATGCATGTGAAGGGATGGAGGGAGGTGCCTCCTGCATCTCACAGCATGGAGGACTAGGGGAAAACTCAGGAGCAATCTCTTAATGTGATGGTTACCATTTCCCCTCCAGCAGCAACAGCACAAAGCCCTCAGATGGTATCCATTGTACCTGTCTCTCCAGCAAACAATTTCCCGAGGACATTTAGCTGTAGTTGTGGGAGGATCTTTGGGACCATAGAGGTGGCATGAGGCTTTACCTGGGACCATAGAGGTGGCATGAGGCTTTACCTTTCCCTGAGGCACACACTATGGTGATCTTTGGTTTATGTCTCAGAACTATACAGAAGAGTCATGGTCACAAAATCAGCGTGGTTGTGGAGGGGACCTCTGGATGTCGTCTCATCCAACCCCTCTGCTCAAGCAGGGCTATCTACAGCTGGATGCCCAGGACCATGTCCACATATCTGGCTTTTGAATATTTCCAAGGAGGAAGATTCCACAACCTCCCTGGGCAACTTGTGCCAGTGCTTGGTCACCTCACAGCAAAAATTGTTTCCTGATGTTCAGACTGAACCTCCTGCATTTCAGTGTGTGCTCTTTGCCTCCAGTCCTGTCACTGGGAATCACTGAAAAGAACCTGGGTCCATTTTCTTTCCACCTAGTGCCCTTCAGATATTTATATAAAGTGATAAGATTGCCATCTCGGCCTTCTTTTCTCTGGCAGAAACAGTGCCAGCTGTCTCAGCCTTTCCTCATCCGTGATCCCTTAATCATCATTCTGGCCTTTCATTGGATTCTCTTCAGTATATCCATGTCTCTCTTGCACTGAGTTGCCCAGAACTTGACCCAACAGTCCAAGTATGGCCTCACCAGTGCTGAGTAGAAGGGAAGAATCAGATCCCTTGATCTGATGGCAACGCTTTTTCTGACACACGCCAAGATACTATTCACCTTCTTTGCTGTAATGGCACATCACTGGCTCATGCTCAACTTGGTGTCCAACTGGGATCCTCATGTCCTTTTCTGTCAAGCTGCTTTCCATCCAGGCAGACCGCAGGATTCATGAGAAGAAGCCATAAAAAGAAGGACCTGCTTCCTCCTCTGAACACAAAAAACAGGTCCTTTCTTGCACTAGGCTACAGCAACCAGTAATGCCTCCAACCACCTCCAGGACCTCCCCTCCTGATTTGCCACACTGTGAAACTGCTAACTCACCCCCAGTGTCTCCCTTCTAGTGAATCGGTTAGTCTCATTCAAAAATTGAATGAGTTATTTTGTGGATACACCTTCTTATGGACCTCCCCTACAAGATAGCATGACAGAATTTGTGCTAGATTTGGTCATCTGCATTTTGAACTCCCCTGAGACTACCCTACAAAAATTTTCACAGATAAGCAATAGGTAAACTGCTTTTCATGCTATAAAAATCTCCCCTTCGGTGAGTAGCAGTGCAGCCTTCATAATCTCACAGTCACTTCAACTTGAAGAAGACTCTAGATCCAAAATGATAGTTGTGTCTCAGAGCTGCAGGGGTGTCATATAGGGCTCAAAGGAGCTGCATGGTCAACCCATGTGGACAGTGCTGCCTGCTCTGAAGGACCCAGCTGCTCCCCTTGGCCTGGAGGCCAGAACCTAGTTGCTGAAGCAATTGCAGTTAGTAAACTAGCTTAAACAGTAGGAGACCACATAGTTTTTTATTATAATATCAGTTATTACTGTAATTATTACTAGTTATTCCCCAACTGAACAAAGAGAATTGAACTGATTCCTGTTCTTCAGCATCTATTATGAGAGGTTTGGCACATTTGACAGCAAGAATTTATTTTTTTGCTGTATTTACCAGCCAAAACATATTGAGGATGTTGATATTTAAAACTAAGCTTGTAAACCAGCCATCATATATTTAAAGTATAGGTATATTATTTAGTAAATATTTGCAATCGATAGATCTGAATCCTTGAAACTGAATCTACTGTCTTTTTTGCTGCTCCACAAGATGACTGTAATACAAGTATAAGGCTTGGCCAATAAAAGGCAGCTGGACATATTCCTTGTCACTAAATATAGGTGAGTCTATGCACTAACAATCCTGTGGCCGAGGTCTGGCATACTGAAATAAGTCAGGATAATTCAAGGTTATGGTTCCCTCAGCAACTGTATTTCAGTTACAGTGCATGTATATAATAAGACATAAAAGTTAGCATCTCATACTGTGATACAAAATGTTACACATGCCCAAGGGGCTTTGAGTTATGATTTTTGCAGGAGTTAATTTGGTGCTGTTAGTGGAGTGATTCTTTTAAAGATGCAGTCAAGGTAACATATTACATTTAATTTTTCCATTGCCATTTTCTTTGGCCTTGTCAGCTGTAAGAAAAAATCAATGGTGCATAAATCTCTGCTCACATAACTAGGTAGTAACAGTGGAAGATGCACAGGAGGGAGGGCACAGACATGACTGCGCCTACTTAAAACTTCTTGGAGCTCGATGATGTGCTGCCTTAAGGATCTCTGTTTTCTTTCCAGATGCTTAACCTCAACCACTGGAAAGACACCAATAGAGATTTATGGCCCAAAATGGAGGCAAGATAGTTCTTTGCCAAGTCTAGTAATATTTTTTTTCTGTTGCTGTCTGACTATATCACCGGTTCACCTTCAGTTTTCCTCTGGAACTCTTCACTCTCTAGCAAGACATTGCCCCTATTCTAACACAGAAATACTCTTCAGGTACTGTCATTCACGATATGACTTAACAAAGTGTTCCCTCTAGGGGTTTCTCCTTGAAAAAGTACATAATAATAAAGCCAGGTGGAAGTATATCCCTAACAGTAACATGGCAATTGTTATTGTCCCATATTCGGGAGGTTTCTCACAGAGCAGTAGACCCCTTCTTCTTGCTCCCTCCATCCTTTCCTCTTTAATACAACTCCTATAGTAAGTCGAATTGGGAAAATCAAGTGTTGTTTGTAAGAATGTGTAGAAATAGTCTGAGAAATCTTACTTAATTTAGCTTTTCTGATTAGTTATTTTATACATGACAGATGTATCCACAGTAGTGACCCAGACATGAGCGCATTTCTCAAAAAAAGCAACCAGATCCATGCAGTTTCATTAGCAGAGACACAACAGATGTGCTGTGAAATTTAGATGTTGAAAAGCAACTGGGATTTGTTGGTAAATCTCATGTTTCCAACTGATAGAAGAGGATAGCAAACCTCCTATCACTACTGTACAATCCTTCATCTGTTGCTAACCGAAACGGCTGGTGCTTTACATATTGCATTTCATCCGCCGAGCCAAACAGCAGCGGGTATGAGTTATTCACAGTAGTCCCAATTCTATGCTTGCAGTAACTGAAAAGTAGAGGTTTTGTAAAACTGAAGATGGAAGCCTGGTTTTGTGGACTTCACCAGGGACAAAATATCATGCTCTACTTAAACAGCTGCAGCTATGTGATTGTAAAGAGGCCTGTTTTTTTGTTTCCAAAAGGAGCAAGATCACACAGACCCACTGGGAGCTGCAGGCACTTGAAGTCTTCGGAAAGTAGGTCATTACTATGTTTGTGCCTAATTTGAGGTAAATGAAGCTTCAGCACAGCCCTGATTGCCACAGAAAATAATATGAAGCTGAAGAGTGACATATTTGAGAACATGGACTGGGTATCCAACCTTCCAGTCCTGGTCACATCATGCTTTCTGCTGGATACTGATGGAGACAATGCCTGAACTGCCCTTATCTTTCTGTGCATCAATTTATGTATTCTTCTCACAGAAGTGCCTTAGCATTGCACCACCTGTATTTTAGGAGATGATCTTTATTGTGTTTCTCCTCTGGACACTATCACAGCCACAGAAAAGGGGAACATTCTTTTTTCTAATGAGGATTTTATGACTTCTTTGTCCTTGCCTATGCCTCTCCTAGCAAATCATACCCCTGTTATCTGAGGTGGCAGACCTTAGCTGATGTAGCATTTGCTCTGTGCATCCACCCTCACCTCTCCTTCTCCAGGAGCATCGTTACTCTTCATCCACATCCCTCCTCTGTCAGACATAGACTCATCGCAGCTTGAGGGATTTCTGTTCTACAGTAGCCCTGAGGCAGAGATCTGCAAGAAACACAGAAACTCCAGAAAGAGCAACCCCTGCAGTGAGTGGTACAGCATTTTTGGACCAGAGCTTCAAAGAGAATGGGGGAGGAGGGAAGGAAGATTGGGACTATTTAGCTGTATGGCCATGCCCATATGTGATTCAGATGAAGAAATGCTGCTGCACGCTGCTGAACTCTCCAGTGGGTGAATGTCTGCTCTGAAGCCAGAGGACAAGGTGGGCTCCTTGCAGCTCTGATGGCTTTTCATCCACCCCAGGTCAGCAGGAAGACCTACAACATGCTGGCTTGGCCACTTCAAACTGCTTCATCCCATTGTAGAATGAGTACATTGAACAATATAACTAAATACGGGCTTTTCTCAAGATGGTGGACATACTTTCTGTGTCCTGGGGAAAGCACGATCAGCAGTGTGAGGAAGCTGCCCGCCTGCCTGCTGTGCTCAGTGGAAGCCAAGGTGAGGCATTTAATATTCTGAGGGGTTAAGAGGCTGCGAATTACCCGCAACCAGACAGATGAGATTTGCAAGCCAGCATTGCTAATGCTGCCAAAGGCAGGTGCATGAACCCTATCAGAGAGTTTGTGCACTTCATTTGCTCATGAGCAATGATGGAAGAAAGGCCAGGAGCCAGCAGACCAAAGAGTTCCCCTTTGCCATCAGTGCTTAATGCTGCACTGTCTGCTTGTGATTGCCTTAAGCTCGTGTAGTGGCTGTACTGACGGGTAGAACTCTGTGTATTTGTATAATTTTGGACTGGGAAATGGTTCAAGAGCAAATAAATCAAATGCACAGTGGGATTTCATATACTGGTGTTTTTCCATAGTTAATTACATTTTCCTCAGTGAAATCTGAGCTGAGAAACAAATGCTTAGCACCAACTTCATTTATCACTGAATATGCAGCCAAAAGCTAAAAGTAGCCAACCAAGACAAGTTAAAAAATACTATAACATGCAAAACAACACCTATCCTATGGAAGTTACTTGGTGGGAGATGTTTCCTCTGAGACCCTGGTGACACGTAGATCTAGCAAAGAAGCAGGAAGCAGTGCCAAATGAAGGATGAGGGCCCATAAGAAAGACCCACAGCCAGAGCAAAGGACAATTTACAGGGAGTTTCTCCCAGCTGTCAGGACACAACCCCAGAAAGCAGGAAGGTGCTTGTTAGAAAAGCCGTAATATCAAATGCCCTCCTTCATATGTTATTTTGCCCACTTGCCTACCCGTCCATCCATCCATCCATCCATCCGTCCATCCCTCTGTCTCCAGGCACCTTCCACATAAAATTGCTGTTTCACCAATGGTCTGCAATTCCAAGCTTCACCCCTCAGTGACCGGCCACCAGTGGTGATGACCTAAATGGTGAGCAGGAGGGACAGAGAAGTGTAATACAGAAGCAGATGATTCTGGAGGAGCAAAGAAAACATTGTGGGTTCACCCTGGAATTCAGAAGCATTTTGGAAAGGTGTGTTGAAATGAGACTGGAAACACTGGGTATCTTCATACTGTAGCCAGCTACTTCCCCGGAGCCTGCTGCAGGCAGACTGCCAGCAGTGCTGAAGCGAGTTAGGTGAAAGACAAAGTTGAGTCATCTCTGCTCCATAGTGTGTTTGATAGAGCTGTGAGTATAAACCTTGAAGTCAGAGACAGTGTTTCTGACAGTCTTTTCATGACACATAAGAGGAAAGAAGTTCAAGGACATAGGGGAAGCCACCATTGAAAGTAACACAATATTTGAGAGCTCGCTGCAGCTAGAAGAAAACAGAGGGGGTTGTTTGCTGTCATTCCTTATTAAAATGCAAAGCAATATCTTTGCGCACTCTGTAAACCTGGCTATTATTTCCTGCCAGTGAACTCTGAACATATATAAAACTTGGGTGTATCAGGTTCCAGAGGAGATACAGTCTTAAATATTTTTGCAAGAAATAACAAAATATATAACTTTACTCTGTGTCTTTCATGATGCCTTTATATGTAGTGGGAGATGTCATATAAAAAGTGGGGGGAATTTAGCACAAGCATTTATCCTGCCCATTCTGGAAAATACCATAGCTTAAAAATTGCCTGCATATTCTGCGAAAGAGCTCTAACAGGGTTCCCCGCTGCATTTATTAATCTAAACTACCAGTAAACATACAATAGCAGAGTCTTCAGTGATTCTTCTCTTTCTCGTTCCTGGAAAACTTGCTTCTCTTCTGTTAAGAAATATTCCAACAGAAGTTGTTCCTCCAGGTACATCGCTCACTCTTCCTGTTCTGCCTTCAGTAAGTCTAACCTGTAGTTTGTAGTGGGTTCTGTGAAACTGGGACTGACAGAAGGTGCTACTCAGGCCCTGCTCTGGAGCCAGCATCACTGGGAGACCCTGTGGAGTCACTGACCATCTCCTACTCTAGCTGCACAAGATCACAGGGAAGGCCACCAAACCTCCTGTTTCCAAGGTTAAGCCACTTCAAGCTGGAATGCGCCAGACTGCAAAACTTAGTGTGAAATCTCCATATCTGGCTTTAAAATCCTGGTGCTGCTCTGAAGTGCATCCCTATCACTGATGGTTTGGTGAAACACTTATTTTTTCTGCTGAACTAATGATGCACCATGCAGGAGCAAGAGGGTCTGAATTTCCTTAGTCCTGCACCCTGCCTCACTCTCTGCTTTGGGTCCTATACTGGTATGCTGTGATTAACTTAATCATATTTTCCTTCCAGTTTGTGCCAGTTTAAATAAGACTGGCCCCTGTAAACTCTGAGAACCATGGACATTCCCGCTGATTTTAGTAACACAGCTGAAAGACTGAACCTACTTTTGAAAATGTAGTGTCACCTTCTACTTTCAGCATCAGTGACACCATTTAGGAACAGAGCATGACATGTATCCAACCAAGCAGAAGTGGGATGGAGCAAAAATGAGAAATTAAAGTAACACATATGGCTTTATTTTCCCTGCAACCCACATTCAGTTTTGACCATAATGATTTATTCTAAAAGCACATTTAACCCCAATTTTGTTCTATATAACAGAACAGATGGAGGAAATCCACAGAGCTGTAGTCTTCTGCATAAATAAGAATGATTGCATTCATATCCTGATTTTTTTTTCTTTATCTTTTCCCATCCATCTTCAGCTGTTTGATTTTTACACTTAAAATAAAGTGAATTGACAATTTATGTACTGAATTTATGTGGTCTTATCTGGGGGAGACAGGTGAGTTCTCAAACTATCATGTAGCCATTGCTGTGCAAAACCAACTTGTCATTCTGCTCTTCCCCCTTCCTCCCCTTGTCCTATATTCGCACACAAACACCATTGTTAATACAGGGCCTATATTCTTTTGAGTTCTGCTTGTGATGAACACACTAAGCAGTGGAGAGAGAGAGGGATTACGTGTATTCCCACAGCTGTGCTGGCACAAATGGAGATGCTGGTGCATCAACATGGGAGCTATCAAAACAAAGGCAAACAAGGCTGTATTGTTTTGGTTTCATTGAGGAAAACAAGAGAGAATATTTTCTTCTCCACACTTGAAAAAGGAGTAAAACAGTATGACTGGCCTTGTGTTATTTCCAATTTGAGAAATCAGCATCTTAAAGAATTTCTAGCTAAATAAAAATTTCACCTTCAAAAATTAAGACCAGGTTAAATGCTTGGAGGCTCCCTATTTCTTTTTGTTTGTTTGTTTGCCAGGCTTGCTTCCCAGGCCAGCACCTTCCAGCCAAAGCAGGGGCTGACAGCAGTTGCCTTTGCCGAGTCAGTCAGAGCCGAGGCTGGAACGCCCTGAGCCAGCAGCCAGCTCTGACTCTTTCCAGCAAACAATTTTACAGCCTTTGAAATGACTCTGGGCTGGCAAATGGCATTTTTATGGGCCACCGCCTCATTGCAGCACTTTGCTCCACTTTAGCATAATGTATCTTTTTATGCCTTATTTTACCACCCTGTTATCTCAGCTCCTCACAGAAGCATCCTGCCATAAGGCTGTTTCCCACCACACAGGCAATATGCCTCGAGAGCACCATGCATTAGCCTTCACATCACTTGCCTGAGATTGGAAGGCCAAAAACCATCACTGCCCAAGGTGAGGGGATCATTCACAGGCTTCTGCAAGGGCTTTGCCTCCCACATGCACATTTACACCCCTGCCCAGTAAATATTAGTGCTACACCTTTGGCTAATGCCTGCACTCTCACAAGCCTTGCACCACCTCTGGTGGTTCCTCCAGGTTCTCCTACCACCCAGGGCATAGTGCAGCCTAGTTCTGAAGGGATTGTGTCAGACTGGAAATGCACACAAGAGAAAGGTGAGAGTGAGGGTAGCTGGATTTGATACAGCTGGCATTGCTGTTATGGCCTGTAGGGCTCAGGGAGATGAATGGGAGCTTATTCTTGTCTTCAGAAGGAGGAATCTGAAACCCAAAAGATCCTTGCTTCATTTGGCTCTTTCTTCATAGAGCCCGTAAGTTCTTGAGTGCATGAACAAACTCATATAGCTGGAAACTGCCTAGCTCACCAGGGATCCCACTTTTGGGGCGATGGTGGACTACATAAACCTCATACATGATTCATATGTAACTAGACGAGTCACAATGGTATGCTTTCAAAGTTCAGTTCAGTTAGCTTTACAGCCCTTTTGAAATTCATCACTGAGAACAAATAGGAACTCAGAGGGAAGGACAATGACTTTGTGGAAGAGTAGGTCTACCTTTGCAAAGTCTGGAAGGTGCAAAGATGAAATATCCCTCTGACACTCGTTCCTGCTCTGGCCCTAAGTCAATGACTGTGTATGACAAGAACACACGTTAGTGGTACTTCATTAGCCATGTCTCTGAAGCTATGTCAGCCCAAGCCCTGCTGATAAACTTAGAGCTATGGCTGGTAACTCTTTCTAAAAGGCCATGAGCAAATTAGATGTCCAGAAATCCTTTTTCAGGAGATCAGGATTCCTTCTTTGGGAGACCAGGAGTTGTTATTTCCAGAATCCCATCCATTAACCCCAAAGAGTAAAGCCTTCAGAGGTATAAAGGTAAAAGACTATGTCAAATGTTTTTTTTGAACTAGAAAGATGAATACCATTGAAACAAATAAAAATTCAGTAGAATTTATTGATGGTCTAGCCATGGACCAGAGGACAAGAGGTGAGAGCTCTCTGCTATACATTAGTTGATCATTTGTTACAATGAGTCTTCTAAGCATTCAGATGGATTTCTACATTTTTATTTTATATTTTCAGATCTGTCTAGCTGGCTTTTTCCTCCATCTGCTTCCTTGGAATGCCTTGATCTCAATTTCAATCTACTTTTCTTTCTTATCTCTCTTACTCTTCTTTCCTTTCCTATCTCTCTTACCCTCCTTTTCTTTCCCTTTCACTATTCTCCTCATAATTAACCACCTCTACCTGCTCTCCTCATCCTAATTGCACGAACAGCATGACCTGGCCTGTGCTTGGGTCCCCTTGGGCCTCCTCTCTTGTTTCCTGGCCATTGCTAGCCATATCTTGCTATCTAGCTTGACAGAGGACCACAAGATGCCGGCTTCTATGCAGAAAAAAATGTTCATAAGCCGCATGGTTCAGCCAGTTATGAGAAGTGGTAAATATATCCTGGGTACAAACAGGTTTCAAAAACCATCTGACAGGGAAAAACAAGTTGGTCATCCTAACCATCAAATCTTCTGTGCTGAGAAATACAAAAATTGACTCTAACGTGGCAAAGACCATTGTGCACTGTGGTGGAACTGACATCACCAGGACAAGCCAGTGAGAAGTAAATGCCATAAAGCATTTCATTCTGCCATAAAACTGGCTGTAGACCAGTGTTTTTTTTGTTTTGTTTTGTTTTTTAAGTGCCCTTTTTTTCTTCTGTCTTGAGGAGCTCATGTTTTTCATAAAAGTTTTTTTTTTTCTGTAAATTTCCATTTGTGTTTTTTCCTTTAGGGTTCCTGGTCTGTAAGGTACCTATTACAAACTTTTGTGGCTCTGATACATTCTGCACCCCCACAGTGATGTGGTAGGGGATTGCCATGGACATGCTCACCTCAATGGACAGGTAGGACCAGACAACTTGCTAGCAGCCTTCACAGACAGACGGAGCCCTGACACATTTCCTACCTACCCCACTCCTTCCTCTGGGTGATTAGTTAGGAAAACAATACCATGTTTTGCTCTAATTCACTCCTAGTTTGGGAAACTGAGGGGAGGTCCTCAAGGCTAAAAGGACAAAATAAGTCTGTCCGTGAAAATCATATTTTCAAGCCATCAGAATGGAAAGGCCTGACACGAAAGACTTTGCCTTGTGTAGCCGGCCTACACTGCACATGCACCATCCCTGGGCTTTGCCTTTGCGTATGTTTATACCTGGGGGTGTGCGCTTAATTGCTCATTTCCAGAAACAGGCCTCCATTTGTACTCAATTGCAGATGGACTGGCTAATTAGGGGCTTGACTGTGCCCTGCTCACATGCACCAAACAAACTTTGCCATCCCCAGAGTCTCATTTTGATCCTGCACCCTGAGAAAGGATGTGACTACCTGTAACTCCCTGGGCCAGATGTAGTCCAGTGAAGAAGCAGGGACTTTACACCTTTATTTCTGCCAGCTGTGGCTGGTAGGAGGTACATCTGAAGCTAAGCAGGAAGCTGTGAAGGGAACACCGTGCCTTCTTAAGAGACTGATACTCAAAACGTGTAGCTAAAGGTAAGGCTAAAATGCAATAGCACTTGGGAAAGGATGAGGGTTTGGGAGTGGTTGATTTTTTTAGCTTTTTTTTTTATTTTGGAAGAAGTTTGCAAACAGTAATGGAAGAACAGAGATAAATTCAATATTTCAAGCCTTACATTCATGAGCTTTTTATATGGAATGTGGAATATTCAATTAATTTATAAGTGGATGGACTCAAATCCAAAAAGTGATGTAAATGTATCTGTTTTGAGTACCAAGGGGGTTGTCCTGTGATTTGCTGTCCCCCACTGTGAGAGTCAGTCCGAACGGACCGTGACACCCATGTATTCAATTTGCGCCATTCATACTTGTTCATCGACTTCCTTAACTATCAGAAATGAGAATTTCTGAAAATTATTAGGAATCCAAGACTCTCGTTTCCTGTCAAACATCTGCATAGAGCCTTGTTCAGCTTCAAAGCTTAAGTCAACTGTGTTCAATATCTGAATTTGTCTCTGAAGCAGCAGCAATGGCAACTGACAGTAATAAAACCCAACAGGAAATAAACTCAGAGTAGAGCATATGTGAGCCAGGTCTTGGTTAGATCTATCTTAAAAGCCAGGATAAAAGGCAAAGCCAAGAGGACTTTGCATCAGCAGGTTAAAGCGTGTTTGCCAATTGCTTGTTGGAATTAAAGGATCTTATAGAGCTGTTCTATTCATCCCTCTCACACAGAGACTGCTAGGCATTAAGTCAGCCAAGGGTCTTATATTTCTAGCTATTTTGGTGCATTCTGAAACTGTTTCTATTCGTAATACTCTGTAGTCATTAAATTAGAGCCAGCTGTGTCCTATCACTGACATTTTTTGCAAACTGTTTTTAAAATGTAGTGCTTGCAGTTCATAGATGTTTAGTTATCCAAGAGCTGAATGACAAAACAGTGTATAACAGCACAGAGCAGAGAGCAACCAATGAGTTGTCCTGCAGTATTTCACAGTTAATATGAAATGCAGTCAGAATGCAGAAGGGACTGGACACTGAGGAAAACTGATAATGAAAGGGGTTTGAGGCATAAATGAAATTAAAGCACAAACTGACTTTGCTTAAATGAACAGGAATGATATTTTGACATGTCATTTAACATTTCCCGCATGGCTTCAACTAGAGTTGATTTGAAACCTTTCAAAAAGTTTTCCTTGTGTGCAAATTGACCCTTTACAACAAACGAGAAAAAAATCACAAAACAGTTGACTGTTAAAGCCATTTTAATTAAGTAATTGAACTGGCCTGCATGTCTCCCAGGTGGGGAAGTCTGGGATGTTGCTTTTAAACAGCAGCTGCTGGCAGAGGCATGTTTGCTGCAGGGGAAGGAGAAAGGCTGAGATGAAATCCCCCCCTCAAACCTGTCTCTGGGCTTCAGGGGAGCTCATTCAATTCTGACCACGTGAATCTCCTTCCCGGTGTGTGGTTGACCGCATGAAGGTAAGGATCTTTGAAAATAACATCTGCTGTTGGGGCTGTCAAAAGTGTTTGTGCACAGAGCTAAGGCTGCTATGTGGGAATGTGATTTTCCAGCAGTTGGGAGCTCTGCACTTTCTGAAGGTGTGGGTCAGAAGGGATATGGCATGCTCAACAGTCAAAACCAGGCAATTACCTTTAAAAATCGGGAGCCCAAATGTGTGAAGGTAAGATCCTAAAGTCGGACTATTTCCTTCCTTCCTCTAGACCAAGTTTCCACCCAAATTTCAGGTTACAGAGCTGTGTTATTTGCTCCGTGTCACTGTGCTGTTCCCTTGGGAGGCAGAAGCTGTGGCAGGAGCCATGCATGACCCAGACACTGGCTGGCACTTACCAGAAACAGCTATTGGGTGGAAAGGGGGGAAAAAGGGGGGGGAGGGGAAGGGAATAAAATAACAACAAACAAACAAAAAGAACACAACAACAAGTCAGGATATTTCTGCAAATCAGAAGTGAAACAAAAAGGAATTTTGTACAAAAACTTATTTTGCAACAAGTAGCCTGACCCACTTGCCAGGTGTCCTTTGTCTGGCTTGCAGGAGAGCTGCAAGCCCCAATTAGTCCTTGAAAAGCACCCAGCTTCTCTGAGAAAAGGTGCTCCTGAAGGGCAGGGGATTGTGCAGAGAGGTGTTTTGCTGTAGGCTTGCCATGCTCCAGCAGTACTGTTTAAGGGAGCTGTGGGCTGGAATTTTAAAGATTCTCTTTCCACCACCCTGTGCTTGAAGTCAGGGTTTTGTATTCAAGGAACAAAGGCAGAGTGAAATCCACTGCGGCTAGAAATCCTAGGGGAGAGGGGGTTTCTATCACTTTGCAAAGCAAATTGATTTTTGAAGTATACAGCATAAAATGCTCAAAGGACTGGTACTTCTTTGCCATAAAAATACTGATGCTACATGGCTCTTGACAGCAGTTAATGTTTGCCTCCGTATGTGGGGCAGGTCTATGTGCTCAGGGCTCTTCCACCGTGTTCCTTTCTGCAGATCTCACCCAGCTCCAAGGACAGTTGATTCAATTGCCCAGCACTGCCCAATAATGTCTGGCAAGCAGCATTTTCATTTCCTTTTTTTTGAGTTATCTCATGCAAAAAGATTACCTGATGGCTCCTCGAAGAGCAGAGAATGCTGTGAATCCCAATGGGATAGCAAGCAGCATGGCTAATTTCTTCTTTTACAAATGGTCTAATTTTCAAGCAACTGTTGCTGCTGAGTGCTTCAACGCAGAGACTGAGACAGTTTAAACTCGGGGGAGAGGGGGAAGATAGTGACTAAGATCTCCTGTGTTCCTTATTTTCAGTGGATGAAACAAGTGAGCATGCTTCTTCATAAAACAGAAGCTAAAGAAGGAAAAGCAGTGGTTTGTTGGGGGTTTTTTAGAGATTTTTAAATGTGGCTGAGATTGCAGTCAAGGTTGTGACAGTTTCTTCAAGGCGAGGAATAACTCATGTTATAAACACTTTTAGCAGGAAGAAAAATCTGCAAAATCACAGGATCTTCAAGCATGCTGAGTTGTAGGGGGGAAAAAACCAATACGCTTCTAGCCTTGAAGCACCAGCTAACATAAACTGTAACGAGTGGGTGAAACGGCAGCTATAAAACAACTAAATCAGCCAAGAAATGAACTTTGACACAACCAAGTTCCTCTCCAGTGTCGGAAGCTTCCCTAGTGTTGATATTCGCCTGGTTTTTGTTCTTTTGCGAGTCATGACTTGGCACGCTGCCCTTGTTGCTTCTCCGTGCACGCAGCGGTAGGAGAAGCATGTCCCTGGCCAAGTGCACGGTGGGCTCAGTGCCAGTGGCAAGCATGGCTCCCTGGCTGGGCTGTGGCCAGAGGACTTCTCCTGGAGGGTGTTTTACCAACTAATGTTCCTCAGGTGACCCTCCCCAAAGGTCTGATGTCTTATACCTTTTGTTGCAGGCATAGCCCAAGGTCCTTTGCTTAGGACAGGGTACTAAATCCACTACATGAGCATGGGACTGGTTCCAGTGTGTCTCTAATGGGACTTCTGTGATCCTTGATCTAAATTACTTCACTGATGGAGCTGCTCCCTCTTCCCTTGAGATATCATGAGCCCTTTTAGCCCCCTGCAGGACATGTTTATGAACAGCATCCTCTCTGATGTGAATGAAATCGCTTTCATGTGCAGTAATGTATTCAGAGTTGTGGAGAATGTGGGATGCTTTTGTAATTTTTTTTATGAATGGGCTGTAGGATTTGTTCTATACATTATATTAATGTGTGTGGGTGCAAAAGGATCTGCTTCTGCTTAGGAATAGGGAAACAAGGGAGAAAGTGTCTGAAATACTATCAGCCTTTGAGAGTATGTTATTGGCAGTTATCAGGCACCACATGTCTTGGTTTGAATATTGCCTGTTTAGATGGGAATGGTGGCTTGGGAGTTGATAGAAGACAATTTTCTTTGGCAGCAAAACAGGGGAGGCACAGCCCCAGTGTGGATGTCAGGGCTCATTTCCTGGGCACAATCCCCATGTCCTGATGATATCCCAGATTTTCAGTGCCCTGGGGGGATTACAGCTCTGCCCTTTGTGCTCAACCCCAGGCATTCATACTCTCCTTAACTCTCTTGTTTTGATAAAGCTGCAGCAGCACAGAGTAATACTTGGAAAATAGTAGCAGGAGACAAGATGCTAGTGCCAGAGATTCAAAGTCACATATTGATGTGAGGGGTCAAGTTACAGGACCCCCCTCAAACCCACAAAGACTGTTTTTGCTGATGCAAGCTTGAACTTAGCTGAAGTATACTAACGTAAGGATTACTGATGGGCAGGACTACTTTATGTTCTTCCCTCACATCCACTGACCTCCCAGGACCTGCTCCTGCCCTTTCTGATCCCACAGCAGAAGAAGACAGGCTGCAAATGCTTCGGTCATGGGAGGATGGAGGAGGAGGACAGTGCAGCAGGACCTTTAGTGCACCATGCAGAGTAGTGCATGGCAGGGAGGAAAGGGACACAAGATTAGTGTCTAAGATACCATGGCAGCACTTGGTGATTTTGATTTTGTCTGGAATTGAACACATTTTCATATCATGGCATTAGTGTGGTAGCAGCATGTTACCTGTCACTGATAGGTGTGCTCTGCACTCACGATCCAGGTGACTGAGACATGCTGACTTCTATGGAAAAGCCACGTACATCAGCCACAGCCACTTCTGTTGATGTTGCTCACCTGTTGGCACAGTCCTCGTGAGCAGCTGAGCTCCTTTAGACTGAAGGACAAACAACAAGAACAAAAGGGTACTAAAAGCAAAGGCAGGACTCTCTCCTTTGAAGACTTTTCAGCTGAAATGGCTTTTTGAGCATATTTAGAGGAACTACACCTAAGGCAGAGATTTTAAGCAACAGCAAAGTCCATGATCAGGGTAACATCTAAAGAAGTAAAAGTATTCCTCCTGGGAATGCTTCTTAGAAATCCAGGATAATCCAGTGTTGGAGGCAGGATACAGGGCAGTGCATGGTTGAAGAGGTCTGAGCCAATGATGGCAGTTCCTGTGTCCCTAGAAGGAAGAATAAAGTAACTGAGAGACAGAGGAAGCTGAGCAGTGGTCACAGCCAGCAAAGGCCTCCGGACTTTATTATGTCTTAGTTTACTGCAAAAAAATTACAGTCTTGCACAAAGAGAAGGCAGGTACTTCAGCGTAAGTTACGGAAAGAATGGGAAGCAGGCATGGTATTAAATAAGGGATGAGAAATGTTGATAATTTATTATTATGGCTTTAAGGGAAATACATGACTCTTCTGAAGTGATTTTAATGAGCAAGTTAGGAGAGAGAAGTAATTCTGGAAATACTACTCAGAGACTTGTATTGGGAATCATTGAAATGCACCCACCAAACCAGCCTGGAGCTGCTGAGGAAGTTTGAGTGGGTATCAATAAAATATTTGGAGAGAAAGAGCCAGCCTGAAAGAGCTGACCTGGTCACCCAGGGCTGATCTCCTTTGCCCTGTACAGCGGTTACTTACATGAGGTAAAAAAAGATGTGAGATCCACTATGGCATGAAGAGTGCAGGTCACATCACTGGACACTTGGCAGGCTTTACTTGCAGTCTACCCATGTTTACTGGTACAGAGACAGAGCTGAAGCCCCATGTCATCTGCCCATATCCCCACAACAGGGAACCTAAAGCAGCTATAGAATCTTCTGAGACATCTTTCTAGCCAGCTTCCTCCTCTGGTGTGCCCCCCTACCACCACGCTCATCTTCGTTAACAGTGTCCTATGTGTCAGGAGCAGTACAAAGAGCAGCTTTGCGACTCCTTTGCAGTTCAGACACTAGGGTTCTCACCTCCACAAGCAGAAACACTGTGTCCAGCTAAGGCTCAGGCATCCCCTAGCATGGCCTGGGTGCACTCAGTGAGACTCTGAAATCTGCCTCATTGCATGAGGTGGATGTCCAGCACCAGAGAGGCTCAGAACAGAAAAGTAAACTGCTTTTCTGGTGGTTTCATATGGCGACCACTGCCTGTGCAAAACCAGAGACATCTGCAGAATTGCCTTTTTGCTGCATGTCTCTTTTCAGTCCTCCCATCTGTGGCCCCTTTACTGGGCAGAAGATCTGAGCATCTTGGAAAACAGCCTACTTGATCATTCATTTGTGGATCCTCATCATATACTGAGCAGGAAGGACTGCTCACTTTCTCCAAGGAGCACTTCAGGACATCATACAGACTGTGTTTGTTGCTTCTCGGGATATGTTGACCTTTCAAAGAAAAGGAATTCAGAATGCAGCTGGGTTGCAAGAATAACTCCTTCTCTTCACCACTTCTGTTTGCTGACAATAGGTTGCCTGTTTTTAGATAAACAATAATTTTTAAAAATTAGCAAACAAGGGTGTGTGTGATTTACCGCAATGGATGAACGTACAAGTGGGATGCTGATAATCCTGGGACCAGAGGCAGATACTAGATGAATAGTAGTTAGGGCTGCTGACAGCTGAAATGTGAACCTAGACCCATTTCCCTACAAACAGGCAAATTATAAGGTCTAGGATAACCAGTAACCTGGTGATTTATGATTAAGAGAGCAGGATTTGCTGTTGTTTTTTAGTAATAAGCAAGGACAGACTTGGTTCATAGTGATCCCCACAGGCAGATTGTTCCTGGAGGAAGATGCCCTCTTCTCCAAGGGCTGTTTCACTCTGAAGAAGGTTGCATGCTAGGCAGAAGGTGGACTGCCATTTGCTGCCCATGTTTTATTGAAGACAATAGCCTTTTTGCAGGAAAATAGCAAATCCTATTGATGCCTTTCCCCTTACTAAAAAGCCATGCCAAGTCATGGGCTGTTTTGGGACAGGCTCCACCAGCTGCATTTGCGATCTTGCTTGAGACCTGGAGCTCCAATCTGCCTTTCTTTCAGCTGCAGTGCAAAGTTGAGCAAGCGAAGCTGTTCTGTTCAGGGACTGCTTCCTTCCAGACTGAGCCCACGGGGACTGAAGGATATGCTTTGAGTGCAGCTCCCAAGGAGCACAATCCAGCAGAGCAGCCTGTCTCAACCATTTGCAGCAAGATAAACACATGGGCTAAGTTTCCCTTTCCTAAGGGCTGTGTGCTTTATAGGTGTCTGGAGGGCAGGCACTCGTGCTGACAACCTGCCACTCAAATCACAAACAGGCGAGCTCCAAAGGTCACCAAGTCGGTTATAGGAAGTGAACCAGAATAAACAGCCTCTTTATCAGGCTTTATTTTCTAGCAGACTCGCAGAATGCTCCAGCTTTGCTCTCTGAGGGAAGTTGCCTGCCGTGAGATGCCTGGGGATTTATCTGGCTGCGGCTCAGCTGACTTACACGCTTGGTCTCCTCTCCCACATCTGCTTCCTCTTCCACTTCATGCCTGGCACCTTCTCCTTCTGGTGGGTGAGCACAGGGGCTCTGCCAGATCCAGTTTGCTCTCTGGGTTCAGGTAAAGACTGCACTGGCAATGTTATCCTATATTGAATTTTTCCAGCATTTTCCTCCTAGGAAATTAAACTGTTAAGGTGGCTTGCACTTCCATGAGCACTGGGAACCCCCAAACTAGGTTGCTGTGTACAGTACATCTCTGATTTCAGCTGGGGTTTTCCAACAAAAGCTGGTTGTGATGTGGTTTGGGGGTTTGCAGACGGGAGCAGGCTCTTACATTTGCCCTTGTTCTGTGGCCAAGGTGAATATGGTGCTGCTTGCCCCAGCCCTGAGAGCACAGTGACTTGCCTCACATCGGGCCATCTGAACAGGAAAGGAAACGGGCTCTTTTCTCACTTCCCACTCACTAAAACAAAGGCTTGTTCACAAGGTCTCAAGCTTTTTCCCAAACTCTGTTTCTCCATGGACAACTGCCACAGACCAGCATGTACTGATAGCATCAGAGTTTTCTTTGGAAATTCTCCAAGGGATTCAGCTCAGTGGACCACACAGCTGTTATTCATACACGGTTTGGGGACTCCTGATCTGCCTGAATCCAGCTAAACGTTTTTTAAATTTCTGTGCCATTGATCTCACACTTTTCTCAACTACCAGCATGAAGCTAGCATTTCCCATCTCACCAGTGGCTAAATTTGATTATTTGGGATTAATCTGTGCATTACTTGGTATACTCACTGCATGCATCCCTTGGAGCAACATCAGCCCCACTCTCCAAGATTAAGCTCACCTATTCTCTTGTTTTTAAGACATAATTAATGGTTGCAATATGTCTAAGCTAGAAGGGAATGTTTAGTGAGATGCGAACCCAATACTTCAAGACTTGCTGCAGGTATGATCATCCAGAGTCAGAAAAATGGGGTGGAAACATTCAGTGCCTAAACACAGTCTGTGAAAAATAGACTTTGAGACATCCTTGCCATCAAGTTGCAACAAACCTCACTGTGGTAGCTGCTAAGTTTGAACTTTCTCTCAGCTTTCACCCGCCTTTTAAAATTACTTGAGTGTAGAGTGGCTTGCTGGGTATGCATTGCTTCACATGCTTTTCTGCTGGGGTTATTTGAAACCTCCCTGAAGAACTAACCATGAGCATTTAGCCTTTTCAGTGTTCCGTTGCAGTGTATTGTTTTGGTCCCATCGCCAGGCTACTGGCCTGTGATTTCACCTCTTCTGCATGTAATTCATGGGGCAGCATCTGCTGAAAAACAAGAGGGCAGCTTTCCTAACTGGCCTCAGGCTGTGAAGCAGAAGGCTTTGCTGTCCAGCACAGCCACAACCTGTACTTTCTCGTGGTCAAGCTATAACACAAATTTCTGCATTATCTCTATCTCTGTGTGATTTTATCCTAACAGCTTTGCTATCAGGAGAATCCACTTGTAGTACAAGATCTTTATTTGACATTTTGGGTGTTTACTTCTGGAAATAAGAACAAGGTCTGAAAAGTGTTTTGGTAGGCTTGTGTTTGGCTAAGAGGTGCCAAAGCTGCAGGCTGGGACCTTTGCCTTGCTCATAGCCTGCCCACCAGGTGCAAAGCAGCAGCAGCTGCTGGAGGGGACAGTCAGTGAGGACAGAATAGGGCTGGGGGTTCATGCTGGGGCACTGCTACCCCAACAGGTCTGCAGGGCAATTCCACAGGGCTATTCCTTAGGAAACTGCTGAAATCTTATTTCTGTATGTGGGGAGGAATAACAGCCTGGAAGTGGTGTGCCTTTCAAAGTTTTGAGGTTGTTCCTACTAAGCTTCACTCCAGCTTGGCTTACACTGTATTAAAAAAAACTATGTTTTCATGATGTTTAAGGCCTTGTTGACAATATGCTAAAACAAGTCTGATTGCAGTTAAGGTCACAGCATAAATGACTCAGAAAAGCTGCTCATTAGGAAAGGGTTATTCTGATACAGACAGCTTATATAGCAAGGTGTCACTTCAAAGAGTACCTCTGGCAGGAAGAACTCGAAAGCAAGTACCTTGTTGGGGTTAGGTGCCCTTCAGTGTGGTCCTGGATTGGAGTTTACAGAAGAATGCATTTGCATTCAGTCTGAATAAGTCATAATTTAAGAGTGTGCCCTGGGATGTGACTGTCATTACCATTGTTCCTGTTTTTAAAGGTATTTGCTAGCACAAGGAGTGTCTGACTTGAGCTGTGGGAGCTGCTATCTATGCTCTGCCACTGGCTCATTGTGTGGCCTTGGGCAAGTCCTGTAATTACACTGAGACCTTGTTTCCCAGCACAGAAACTCATATAATAAATGTTCCCTCATTCACATTAGGCTTTCTTTGACGCTTAAAGCCAGCCACTAATTCTGCCTTTCTCCTTCGTGCCTTCCTCAGCAACAAGCTGCATTAATTTCAGTGAAGTTGTTCATTGTCATAAGGGCTTCTCTGGATAAGGGCAGCAGTGAGGTCTGTGGTGACCAGCCAGCACTCGGAGATGTGTGGGGGAAAGGCACTGTGTGATTGCAAACAACTAATTACATTATTATTAAGTTCATTACTGTTTCCTGCTGAAAGGATCAGTATTCAAAGCCTGCTGCGTTCTCACAAGAAATCAATGGGATATAGGGTTCATATTCATTTCTCTGAGAGACCAGTAGGTTCTAAGCAAAGATAGTGAATGGCATAAAGTGTTATTTAAAAAGTAGTTACTGTGCCTGTATACGAACATATGCAAAGTACAGCATGACATTTGGGGAAAATGTATCTTTTTAAACAGCAAGGTTTTACTTCTCTTAAGTTGAGCAATAAAAGCTTACAACAGTGTTTTTTCCTAACAGATAATCTTAGAATGGCTTAAATATACTTGCACCTTCCCTCTGTGTGAACTGCTCTTTGTTGCTTCTTTGGGCTGCAGTGAACATCTTTCCTGATTATATTCTCACTCTTGCTCTCCTTTTCCTCTCTACTTTGACTCTTGTTGAAATAAGCTATTCTAGACAACACCATAGCCTGCACAGATTTTGACATTTCTTTATTAACACACAGGGATGCAGATTAACATTTTGGTTATTCATGAAAGATGATTCCAGGATTGCATAGTCATTACTATTTCAGCTGCCTAGCAATGGGAACACCAAGTTCTCAGATAAACAGAAGGAAAGCTGCCTGATTTCACTCATACATGCTACTACATACTTCATGCCCTTCCCACCACATTTGAATAAGTCTAAGTGTGCTCCTTACGCTAGTGATTGACAAGGGATGCTGCTGAGCTGAGTGGGCAGTGATCAAAAACTCCAGGACTGCAGCAAATGGTCACTAAATTAAAGTGACCAAAAGCTGGACTATTGGAGGAACAGCATCAAGTGGATCAGTAGCAGGTAAAACAAAGGAGTTTCTCACTGTGGTAAAAGCAGCACTCGCTACTCCAATGTGCTATGTAGTTTTGATGTTTTTTTTTTTTCTAAAGCATCTATACTGGCCAGTACTAAGGGGAAGATGCTGGATACAGGAACAGTATAATCTGTTATGACATCTCACATTTTCTGAAATACCAAAACGGAAGCGTCTCTCTTGTGTTCCAGCTCCCCTATGCTATTTGTTGTAATGTGACCACAAACTGACAAATAGTTCACTTTCAGTAAACTAGAAAGACTGTATTAGGGGTCTTTATTGATGTACTGCTGTTTTGCAGTTGATTCTCACTGGCAGAAAGTAAACAGAGACAAAACAGAATTCTTTTTTTTTTTTTTTTTCCTTTTTCAGACAGCTGTATTTATCCAGGGTTAGGCTTTCCTGGATCCTCCTGAACCATCCTGGAGATCATAACTGGCATAATAAAGGACTTGGCTAAGCTGCTGATGCAGGCATTCATAACAGCACTCCTTAAGCTGGGACACAAGCAAATAACCTTTGTCATCTGTGGACTATTGGTGCTCAGATACAAAGGAGCCCCTAAAGCCACCACAGACCAAAAGATACAGATGATCTTTTAGGCAGAACTATGGATTAGTCTCTCCTAGTCTATCAGCTCTGCATGATATGAAACCCACTGTTTCTCTGTAGATTTTTGGTTAGAGATATCATACTAATCCCTTCAGGATCAAATAAGCAATGGAGAATTTCATGCGATTTTCTCAAGCGAGACCTGAAAATAGATGTTAGGAAGGTATATTTCTTTGTATTGCACTCCCCAAGATGATGGGTGTGTAATGGCAGTTTGTACTTTGTTAGTGCACGTCTGTGTTTGTTCATTTAAAGAAAAACAAGACTTAAAATTTTAATGTAAAATAAGTTTAAAGTGGACAGAATGGAAAAGCAGATAATCCTCTGGCTTGGCACCCAAACTGTACTTTTCCCAACTTGTCTTGAGGACAAACCTCCTGGTCAGCAGCCAGAAAGTTGTTATTCCAACAGGTTTATTATCACACTAGTTCTACAGTGAAAGATGGTATGAAAACAAGAGTTGCCCAGGGACATTGTGTTTTGCTGGAACAAAACAAGAAAATTCTCAGAGAGAGTTTCTCATTGTGCAATGCAGCACACTGCAAAGCACTGTGCAGTCATCCAAGCATTAACAAAAGAAAAAAAAATCCAGTAATCATAAATTCACCACACTTCATATGAGAAGTGTAATGATAACAGACCAAATTCTGCTCCTGCCTGAAGACAAGAGACATCCAGAAAAATACCCCTCTCTCCCAGTGGAACGGCTGCCTCTGGATTTACATGAGAGCAAATTTGTACTGAATTCAGCCCATTGTGTTCTGTTTTGTTATTGTTTGTTAGACACAAAAGACAACTACATTAAGTTCTGTCTGAACAGCAGCCCCCAACTAAGCTATTGTAAAGGGCTACCCCATTCTCGGGACATGTGTTTGGCACTTGGAGGTTTCTCCAGACAGACATCAAGAATTACAAGCAACTTTTAAAATAGCAGGCCCCTAATTGACATTACTGAATTCTTGTTGAGATTATTAAATGAAAAGTTGTTTTCATTAAGATGGAAATTCTGGCCCTGCTGAAATCAGTGGCAATATTTCTGTTGGGTTGGTTGGAGCCTGGGTTGCCTCATCCATATTTTAACAGCATCACTGCTCATTCTCCAGGGGAAAAAAAGGAAGCTTCAGGGGAAGATTAAATTTGCCTTTCCAGGTGATTCTTGTCTCCTCTAACTAGTGGAAAATCTGAGTGTAGATTTTGTTTGTGGGTTATGCTATTACCTAACAAAATAAATGGAGAAAAGAGGAACAGAGCAGAAATTCCTTCCTATTGCTTAATATCCAGATATGTTTCCAGAGCCAGCAAAGCCAGTTGTCTTAATTGAATGAATAATGTTTTTCCACTATTCCTGATTTTCTGTAAATTAATCACTAATTGTTTTCAGTAGCACCCATCTGTGACAAGCATGATTAGGAGGTTGAATCAATTATGAGATCACTCTGAATGTACACCAAGTACAATGAGAGTGAGGGAACAGCTGCCTCAAATAAGAGGTGAAAAGGTTTTGAAGCTACTTCTCAGGTAAGCAGGCATACAGCATGAATTCTTCTCTTGTGAATCACATTGTGCTTATCAATTTTTTTGTGTGTCATTCGCTTTGCAGAATAAATGAAGCTCGCTTAGGCTCTTTTGTCCCCAGTAACCTTGCTAAAACAACATAGCCACTTCTGGCATTTAGGTCCCCTACTTTCAGGTCCTGATTTTTTTTTTTTTTAATCCCATCTTTTCCAGAACTCTCCTCAAGGGTATTCTTTCATTTACAATCTCATTTCTATTTCACACAAAGAGATGACTAAATGCAACACCTCAAAAAGAAGTAGTTCTGCACTGCTCATCATCTAGGGAAAATGCACTAAAAGGTTCTTGAGAACAAGAGAGAAGTTGGCAACTGTAGAGCTAATATAACTATGCAGGTACTGTGAGGATACTGGGTTTGGGAAAACATACTACTTTCAGAAATTCCAGAAATGAACTGCTGCAGAAATGTGATACTTTTGGTTACATATTTCATAGTTGAGATCAGTAGTTGCTCTGTAATTCTTTTGTCCCAAGAAAAGACCCCAGAGATCGTTTGGTCAACAGGCTTGCTTGAGAATAATACAGTTTCTCTGATCCTGTGGAAGTGCATTGGTGTTCTGTTTTTCTTGCAAGTATGTACAACATCCCACATCAGACAGATCTGCTTAAGATCCATGATTGCAGCAGGCAGTCCAGGACCAGACGCCCAGCTGGAAAAAACAATTGAGGCCTCTTGATTTTAATGGGTGGCTGCTGAGCCACACCACTCAGCATCCGGCCCCCTCATCTTGGGATGCAACTAATTACAGCAAATAATTAGGTTTTCTCATCCTCACCAGATCCAATATGCCATCTATTTTTAGTACTTCTTCAGCAGTAGGCTGTCTGCACCCTCCAAAACTATCCAGAAGCCCCCTCCCTATAGTGTTCCTATCAAGCAATGCTCATTCCTATTTTTAGTCTCACCATCTGGCTAAAAAAATAAAAAATAATAAAATAAATCCCCATGGTTTTATTTGTAAATTCTCTAGAGGGCGAGAAAACAGATCTTTTAACACCTTCATATTTCACAGAGAGCGTTCAGGCTTTCTCTTTATTTTTATGAAGGCCCACCTTGCAACGAGTGAAAAAAAAACCTGTAACAGAGCATGCTGATAATGGGACTTCACAAAAGAATACAAGTCCAGTAACTCTTTGCTTAGTCCATCTCTGGGGGGAAAAAAACCCTCAATGATTTCCAAGAATGAGTGACCACCTTCCCTGCATCAGGCACTCTGTGTTAATTACAGCACAGTTGGCATCATTTGGGTTCGCAAGCGATCTGCAGCACACAGCATATCAAACTGCATGATACAGACCAGCAGGAACACTTTCTTCCCACTTCTCTTGAGATGCCTGTGTTTTTAACATAAGTTATGAGCTCCTCATTCTGATATTGTGATTATAGAAAGCAAGAAGAGACAGAAAGATGTTCCTCGGGAAAATGTTTTAAAGTGCTTCAGCAACTTACTTGTTTCCAAATGGCAGCTTGGAATGGGCTTTAGTGACAGCTCAAAAAAGGAAAAAAAGGACCATTTTGAATGCACTGAACTCAGGGCTTGTCTTTAGAACCGTCTGCTAGTGCTGGGAAGCATAGACATGGGGTTTTTTGGTGGGTTTAGACTTAAAAGACATACTGGAGAGAGATGGGTTGCAATATAAAGCCTCTTCTGTTGTTCTGAAAAATGTATTTCTGGTTTCTTCCGCTTGTGTGCCTGGGGCCTTATTCTAAACTGTATGTGGGGTGGATGCCCCTGAGAGGACTGTTAGGGTTTTCTGGAAACAAAGCAGTAGATTTTTGTTTATTACCCAGTTGAGAATAACAGGGAGTGAGGGAATGAAGCTGTGTGTGTGACAGATAGACACCTACAGCTGCTTTTCTGGTTTGGTTAGAGCAGCTGATTCCTCCAGAGCTGCCTTGGGCAGAATGTCAAGGTGAGGCAGTGGGAGGAGATGATGCAGCACGGTGGATCTAGGGAAGTGTGACAGCAGAAGAAGAATGGGCTGCCCGAGCCTGGAGGGAAAGCAGGCAGGGTGAGAGGGGAGCAAGCGCCCACAGTAGTTTTAATTCTTTTTTTTTTTTTTTTTTCTTTTCTTTTTTAATGCTGGCTGTGGAAATAACTCCATAAGAGATACAGGATGGCCTGGGATCTGTCTGAGTCAGAGGAGTTGACCTAGGGTAGGTAAGTCCTATGTACATGCAATGAAATGCAGGTTGCTCCACAACTACCAGGAAGCGATGTTTACAGTGCTTGACAGTGCAAAGAAGCCCTCTAAAGGGCTTTATCTACTACTCCAGGTAGACACAGCAGTCTAGTGAGTGTGCAAGCTGGCCAGAGGAGCAAACCAGGGATGATCTTTCATACATCACTGAGTGCCAGGAAGCATCCTTGACTGGGGTAAACGGCTTGCTCTTCTGTGGAAGAACTGTCCAGAGCATTGAAAAACCAAGCAGCTGCCAGCAGGGATGGCTGGATTCCCATATAGGAAAGAATTTGCACTGCAGTATCCAAATGGCAGCATGGAGAGCGCATGGGCACTGAGTACAAACCTTCTACCGATGCGTAGGATGAGCACAAAAATGCATTTTATCAGCTGTGTAAAAAGGACTCAGTTGGAATTTGTGCTGTGAAGCCTGTATCTTGCTGGTTTATTGATGAGTGTCAGAATCCACAAGCTGATGTAATGGCATGGCAGCAAGTCATGGGAAGGAAGAGCCTGAGAGGAAAACAAAGAAATAAAATTGCCTGGCTCTTGTCATAACAACTCTTTGATGGTGAAATAGGTCACAAAAGATGAAGGGGACAGGGGCGACAGAGCTGCTGCCTTTCTGAGATAAAATAAGCCCCCTCACTGTCATTCTAAAAACACAAAGCCTTGAACAAAAGTGGCTACCAAGGAAGAAAGTAAGATGACCTGATGGCTAGTAAAGCAGCAAGATAAATAGTCCAGATAAACATGGAGAACAAAATAGTGAGACAAACAATACTTAGGGATGTGTGGGTGAGCAGAAGAGAGAACTGCTGCTGGCACAACTAGGAATAGTGCCGCCAAGGCAGTGGGTCAATCTACTGCAAAAGAATGAAGTTCATCTGTTCTGGGGGACTCCCAAAGCAGATTTAATTTAATGCATTAGGAGACTGCAATGCACCTTTGGAAACTGTCCTTTGCCTTTCGTCTCTGGCAGTGCCAGAGAGAAACCCATGCAGAGGAGAAAGGCAAAAAAAATGAAGCAGAAAAATGTTTAAATTGTTTCAGTTATGAAAGACATCTTTAAAATACTGAGAGCCAGCTACAGGATATTTTATCTATAACTGGTGAGAACCCAATATTGTTGCACTAGACCATCTTTAAACAAACTGACTTCACTCTGTCCATCTCTTCTATCTGAGGAGATTTCCTGGGGCAAACAATGGAAGAAGGGGGAATGGCATTGAGGAATTCACTGGAGGAGAGTTAAGTGTATGAAAAACACAACACATCAGAGACGTAGTGATAGAAAAGCCCAAGCAATGTAACTGGAACACAGACAGAGAAAAAAGTACAGGGAAAACTTTTGGACTAAGTAAAGATGAACGAAGTAATTTAGTTCTTTGTTGTCGTTTCACTTCTGTTATACTAAAGGAAATCCAATTTAGTTGTATTCTCTGTAAATAGATGAGTCTTCATCAAAGACAGGAAGCTCCACTTGACTATCTCTTTCTAATGAGGAAAAAATAAAAGCTGAGAGGTCTGAAATATTTGACTAATGATACAGGACACAGCATGAAGTCAGAAATAACAGTAAGATGTAGCTGATAAAACTAGTCTCAAGACAAGTAAGATATGGTCAGAGACCTTATGTGATAGCTCTAATTTGGTTAGAATTACAGCAAAGCGAGTTAAGTTTCATTTGACAGTCAGTATCTTTTTCAAACAAGTTACTGCCCAGCTTCTCATTCTGAGCAATAGGGAAGTGGGTAGGTGCAGGGGAAATTTCATCCAGATAAAAGTTCTCAGTCTAGAGAAAGCCTTGAGCACCCATGCCCATAGTGTGACCTGATAATGAAGCGTGGGGACTGCTGTCTGATAAAGTCCCTTTTGAGACATGTCAGATGCTGCCTGCTCTTGAGGAGAAGGTTGAGCATTCATCAGGAAGAAATGTAGAAGCCAGAGGAGCCCAGCTTTCTGCTGAAGCAAAGCAAGGACTCTGCAGCAGCACTGAGACTGGCTGCCTGTCCAAATGGGTGGCCTAGCATTGCAGGGTTGCTTACTTCATGCTTCTTGGAGAAAGCTCCTCATCCTTCCTCTGCTAAGCTCCTCACCACCACTTTAGACCTTGTTCCCCCATGGAAAAAGAAGGAAATAAAAAAGGAGCCACGGTCACACATCAGGTCAGCTGCCACTCTTCAAATGCCAGGGGGTGTACCTACTCAACAGGGTAGCATTGACTGAGAGCTCTTCTCGATATGTATGTGCCTAACATGCATCTATAGTGACAAAAACTGTGGGGGAGAAGGGCCAAAAAGCAGAACAAAAACCAAATGATGTCTATGATCAAGCCTTCTGTAATTTAGCCAAATTAAAAATCTGGGAGGGGGAAAATTTTCCAGAAAACAGCACCATTGAAAACACGTTTGAGAGAGGAGGGTGAGTGATCTTATTTATGAGCTTTTTTAAAATAAATAAATAAATAAATACAGCTCTGGTAGGAAATATTTTAATCTCTTCCTTTAGAAGGCTTATCTTACTCTTTATCAATGAACGTACTGTCCTGATGTCTGTAGGAGTAATCTGGACTCTGCAATATTGTCCATTTGAAAGTACTGCTGATCTGAGCTGTTCTGGTGGGCAGGCTTGCCATGGTTAGCAAGATCAGCCTGCAAAATCCTGCTTGTATTTGTTATATTCTCTCCCTCTGGGTTCTTCCATAAATCACACACAGTATATAAGCATAGGTCTATGTTTCCTGAGCAATGGGTCAGAATTGATAAGCCAATTACCGAAAGCTCGAGAGCTGCCTTCTTGCTGTTTTTACACCACACCAATTTTTGCAGCAGAGGATCGCAGTGCTGATTTTATCATAAATCATTACTCATTATTTCTTCCAGCAAAGCCTTTGACAGCTTGCTTTGTGTAGTGTAGTGGAATATTCCACAGGATGACAAAGCAAACATATGTTGGAGGATCTGTGCAAGATGCTAATTGCAACAAGGCATGGGGACAGGTGTGGGAACACGGTGTAGTGTGCTACTTTCAGTGACACATAGAGCATTCAATTCCCCATAAGTCTTGCACTTCATTTACTTTTGGGAAGCTATCCTGTAATGCTGTCAGACAGGAAGGAGAAGAGAAAGCAGAATTGGCAGCATTTTATGATAATTTACACTACCACAAGACAGTGGGGAACTCTGGTTCATAAAGTCAATCGATATTAAAGTTTCTTCTCTTTGAATGCTCACAGCCAGAGCAGAGGTTTTGCCATCCTGTTCCTCCATCTGTACACCAGTTCAGAATGAATCATCTGCACTAGTGGACAGTGAAGAGAGTGAGTGCTCCCACAAAACAGTTTTTTTAAAGAAAACCTTTAGAATTAAACCGTAGCCATCTGTCATGGTAAAGCACAGATACACTTTTCACCTTTCAGAGGGCTTCACAGGCATTGACTAATTAGTCCTTAGGATGTAAGAGGACCATTTTTTTTCCCAATTTAGACTGGAAAGTCAGCAGGGACATCTTGTATCCTGGGGCAGGAATTCAGGCTCCCTGTGAGGCAGGAGAATTGCAATCCTTTTGTAGTAGTCAAGGTTTGCAAGTGGGGGAGTGTGAAGTTGAGCACTTCTACTCCTACTTACACACTTGTGACAAATTAAAGGCTCTTTTTTTTTTTCACAACTGGTGCGCATCTAGACGCTCCTATTGACTTATAAATGTCCAATTAGAATAGGAGCTGCAGGTGCTCAGTCCTTTGAATATTAAGCCATTAAAAAGGGTGTGAATTAGACCTACAAAAGTGTCCATTGATTTGTTAGCTGAACTGGAAAACATTTTCCATGCTCTAAATGTTTTTTGATTCATTTGAAAATTGTTTCATTTTTAACCAAAATGGTGTTCCACTACCACACTTTTTTTTTTCTTTTGATTTTGTGCTGAATAAAATATTTAATTTCATTTTCTGCATTGGATTAAAGAATAAGAACTTTAGGTAGCTGAAGTATTGAAAGGTGATGAGCTTTGCTTTATTCTGTTATTTAGAAATGCCAGTTTAAAGACTTCCACTTTTTTAAAAAGAATAAGTGAAAAAATTATTCATCAAGTTTGATACAAATCCATAAACAGCTTTTGTTGACTCAGAACTCCACGTTTCAGCTAATAAATAATTCTCCAGTCTCTTACTTCAGGCTTGGGAATGGAACTTTGGACATTCTCAGAGTGATGAGAGAAATCTGATGCAGCATCCACAATAGGTTAGCAATGGAATATACGTATCAAGGCTGCAACTTCCTTGAGGCTTTGATTATAAATAAGCACACAGTACTTTGAGCTATTGAATAAAAGGGGAATGGCAACAGGGAAAAACCAAAAAGGAGGTGTGAAAAATGGGTGATATAAGTAGGTAAGAGAAACTCATTAAAACATGGGGGTGTGAGAATAGTGAATGACCTCCAGGATGTTACCTACAAGACCTTTGCCCCAGCTTTTCAGAGTTCCCATAAATCAATACATAGTCCAGCAATTATGTGAATAAAACATAGTATTTAAGGCCTTTCAGTTTATCTGAAGAGTCATATACATTGAAGTAGGTCATTTTGAAAATTGCAGCCCAATTTTTTGTATGTTTGTTCTAAATAAACATTATTTAGGATACCATACTATCTAAGGAATAAAGACTAGAATGTTTTTAGAAGTCCTTTATAACTAATTCTGAAGCCTCATGATTTTTTTTGGCATGGACAGTCGTTTTCAGCCATGAGCATTACAGTCCTAAAGAAATATGCAAAATAAAATATGACAGCAGGGCAAAATATTGTATAAGCAAAGTGACTTTCCATTATAATGGAATAATAAATGCAGAAGAGGAAAGGACAAGTGCCAACGCTGAAATGCATTCACAAGTGCATCTGTGCTTTTTCTGCAGCTGCTGGAGTGCCACTTGCTTGCCTGGATTCATACCGTGAGGCATTTGAAGTTAATCACCTCATTAGGAAAGTGGGCATCGAGCACACCTCCGAGCAGTGAGCTTGTACTCTTTATTGCTACTTTGTTGCCAGCAGTGACTGTTGATCGATTAATATTATGAAAGGATTAAAATGGGTGATAGACAGAACAGTCTGTTATTTCCAGCAAGAAAGTCACAAATCCGTCAAAAGACTTATGAGTAAGTCCTAAGGAGGGTTTGCAAGTGCAGCAGTATTTGTTGTGCTGTGATTTGGGACAGGAGAATTTGACCTTGACTGGTAGTGAATCGTCCTGTGCCATCGCTAGAGACAGATGTTATGATACTTCTATGACCTCCTCTGTACCTGCTTGTTTTCCTTACATGATAACTCTGTGTTTCAGAGAAAGGATGGCATTTACCATGAGTTTGGGCAGTGTTTAGGCTTCTTGCTAGTTGAAATCTCTGTAGCCTGTTGCAATATAAATAACACCACTGCTGCCCAGAAAGGATGGAACTTGGTCTTTAATATTAAAGATCTGTAGTAGTATATGGCATGACTTGGCACCCTCTGAACCTCAATTGCACATGCAACACAGCTGATAAATTGATAAAAATAGAACACTTTAATCAAATATTAACCTGTATGGAACACAAGGTGACTAGAAAATGAGTGAATGTTGAAAAAAGTTTGCAGCCTGTCAAAGGAGTGAAAAGCCCCTAAGTTTTACAGCTTTTCTTGTTTAAGTTTTCTATGGCTTGTGCACTGGCCAGTAATGTTATTACCTACAAATTGAACAGGATAGCAGACTGGGTAAAGAAGTAGAAACCTCAATCAAAATTCAGTGAGTTTCTTCTAAAGGCTAGGATTATTAATAATAACTGTGCTGTGGTTGCACTAGGAGACCTCAAATGAAATTGGAGCTGAAATATATTGGATATCTACAAATACACATAGAAAAAAAAAAATCTGTCCTGGAAAACTTACAGCTTAAACTGACAAGGTTAGAAAAACAAACAAGTAAAAAGCCCTGAACTACAACAATAACAACAAAACCAAAACAAAAACCACAACCCAACCAACAAAAACAAAATACCAAACAAAAAAATACAAACAAAAAATAAAACCACACACACATGAAACTCAAACCAAACCAACAACAACCAAACAACAACAGAACAAAAGGAAAGAAATTAAAGAGGGTAAGAAATTAATTCTCCAAGCTTATACAGTTCACCCACAGTTATATGGTGGGTTAAGGGCTCGCAGTTGAATCAAAACTCAGGAGTTTCAATTCCCTGACTGCCCAGCTCTGTCCTTTCAAGAAGACAGAAATAAAACAAAGGCTAAAATGAGTAGAAAATATATTGATCCTTAAATGTGGTTGAAACAAGTAGGAGGTTTTGTTGTAAAAAAGTTAACCTGACAGAAGATATAAGGAACGTCACTGTGTGGTGGAGAAGAAAACATGACATGCAGCAAACAATTCTGTTATGTCTTGGAAAGGTGATTAAAGTTACTCTAGTGTCTTCTCCAAGGACTTTTAGTGTCTCTTCTTTCAGCCAGGCATCTGGACTTGGAGTTGTGAAGAAATCAAGTTCTCTTGTTGTCTCTGCTAAACTCTCTGCATAGTAGTTGTTGATAAACTGCTGGTGTTACACAGAGCAAGGGGAACAAACCCAGCCAGCAGTCACACATCCAGCAGCCAGAAGGACCTTGGGGCTTGTTCTGGTTCATGTTGGTGTTGGTCATCTTCTTTTGTCAAGGTGCACAGCTGGACATCACGGCCTGTAGGTTAAGATGACTGATAATCATCTTCCTATTCCTTAGGTCAAGCACCAGACACTTTTCTTCATTATTTGAACATGATCCAATGCTGTTTCTGCCAAAAGAGGAATTTCTGCTCATTTCCATGAGGGGTGAGTTAAGCCCTGGGAACAGAGAGTGAAAACCATGATTATTGGGCCACTCCTTCTACTGATGACAATGCTGTGGTAAGCCTTCCTTTCTAACACATGAATCTGCCACAGATTCCAGAGTGAACACAATGAGAACTGGACAAATTCCTTGTTTTTTAAATAGGTGTACAGAATTTCTTATCAAAGTAAGTGAGAATTGCTAGGCTTTACATGAAAGCTGGGAAATATCACTGCATTTGCTACATATTGCAGATCACAGGACTCCCTTGAATTCCTGCTTGAAGTTATAAAAGTGAGATTTTGCTTGTACCAATGTCTCAGCAAAATGCCTGGTTTGATTTAAACTTTTCTGGCCAGGACCAACTTATGACAACCATTGGACAGCTCCAGCAATTATTTTCACTGCAACAGGAGAGAAGCTCCTTTGATGTTCAGAGCTTGCTGAACCTCAACATCAAATTGTTTTGTTTTGTTTTTTAACTTTTCTAGCTCTTCCAAAGTTTGTATCCTTCCAACAGTAGCAGACTGTGATGAAATCACTTCTAAGCTTTATTGTTCATGAATTCCTGAAGAGTTCTTCATAGGCAAGCTAAAACATAGAAGAACAACTAAGTGGCAGTAAAAACATTTTGCAGAGGTGTGTGTTTCTTCCTAGAGACATGATAGGTAAATGGCATAAGAACTCTGAGGGTCATTCCTGACCTCTTAGTTTTCCTGCTTGTTCATGCTTGGATTTAATAACTGGTGTAATAATCAAAACTATTATAATTTCACAACCTTAACTTTTAACAATGTATTTTATTGTAAATCTGTGTTCAGATAAGATAGAAATGAGTCCATATGCAGACCCAAAATACTTTTTAGAATTAGGTTGTTTGTAGGTTAATTAAAACGTCTTATATGAGATATATTTATTTCTTCGTTAAGATGGCTATTCTGCAAACGTTATCGCCTTCCCACATATGTTGTATACAAATTAATATATAGCAGCAGATTTACAGTCTGAATAGGTATACTAAAACTGAGTCATAACAACCTTTATGTAATACTGACCTTGTTTAATTGTCCTGCACCAATATAAATGTATATATGAAAATAAAATTAATACATACGTAAGTCTATAAAAGTGAACAACTGTAATTTAGGGACTGAAGTATAGAGATGTGCAAGCATATTGCAGCTTAGAAAAATGAACTTGAAGTTTCTGATACAGTCCATTTTATTGATGTCATTATTGTGAATTTAGGTCAGGTTTTCAGGACCTATTCAAAAATTTCTAATAGACTATACAGTCACATGTGTGCATGTATATAGAAACAAAATGTTTTCATTCAAATACAATAGCTAGAATTGTCAAAGTGAAGATAAATTTATATGTGACTTCTAAAAAGCCAAAATGCAATAATAATCCTGTATTTTGTTTCTATATTATAGCTGGCATCCCTGATATGCTTTAGTGGTTATGAACAAGATTCTGTAGGTTATGACTTTCATAAAGCCTATAGGCACAGTAAAATCCAACCATGTTTGCTTTTGGGCATAACAAAGACTCTTGAATAATCTGTGCCTCGGGAAGGTTTTGGCCAGAAGTACCACGACAAAACTGAACTTCTTCAAAAATTATCAGGAGCTCTTTCATCTCAGGATCTAAGGTTTTCACTGTCAAAAGTGATTAATGGCTTTGTTTCTTTCTACAGTTTTGGGACAGTCAAGTTGAGATTTCTACAGGCCAGGTTTTGACAGGTGATCAGCACCTACAGGACTATCCTGAAACATCCTTGTTGTCAGCTGAGCCAAGCAGCAGTCCTTCCTGGCAATTCCTTTATTTAGTTACTTATTTCTTTTTAAGGCCGTAGCTGGAATAGCCACACCAATTAAAATGCTTAATTCTCGATGTTTTCTGTTCCTGCGCTCACTCTTCTGGCTTTCTAGAATTACTTAGCAAACATCTTATACTGACATCATAAGAACAACTCCGGTATTGGCTGTAAAAGCATCAGTTGTAAAGATAACAAGTGCTTTGGTAGCAGACATCACAAAAGGGATGACTACTACTAAATAAATTAGGAAATGGCCATAGCAGCCAAGTGCTTTTGTACACACGTATTCTGAGTAAAGGTTCCCTGGGATTTTGGAGAGCAAAAATAATGCAACGTTGATGCAATAGTTGCAATGCTATGGATATTAGATAGGGACAGTGATAAACAGAAGGCTTCAGTGAAGTGTGCTATCCAGATTTCTAGTTTGCTCTGTCTCTCTCTTGAATGCTGCAGTAGAATGGTGTGCTTAAATTTGTCCCCATAAAGTAGTAGAATTTTTTTCACAAATTTTCTTCTAAACTGTCTAACAATAGCATTGTTAAATAAACATTCTCCCCCACTGTTTAAAATCCAGCTATTGTGGTAATATACAGCTGAAATCAGTTTTAATGATTTTCATTGCTGAGTCTGAAAAACAAAAACAAGGAAAAAAAAATTTTGCATTTAAAGTATTGTTCATTCTTAATAGTCTTCCAAACATATTTCCTACCACCATGTATAAGTGCATTTATTTTCACAAATGAAACCAGCCCCCCACATAAGCATACTGGTAAAGCGGTCCTGAGCTAACAGTGGAAAATGAGGTAAGCAAAACTTTCTTGCACATCTCATGTTTGTTTACAAGGCCCTTTTCTAAGTCGTAAACACTTTTTGCGTTCATTTCAAGCACCAAAATGCAGGTAACACATACAGAAAAAAGTCTCAGTATTACAGAAATAGTTCAAATGCAAACTGAACAGCCATTTATTTGGTGTTGATATTGTCTCCCTTTCAATAAACTCTGTGCAGCAATAAGAAACTCTTGGGATGGTCTGATAAGGGTTTTCAGTATATATAGGGAGCATTATATTATATATGCACCTCACATTTTCAGTTTTGGAGTTCCACCTTAAAAAAGCAATATGAAAATGTGCTTTAAAATGTATACTAAACACAGTAACCAACACCTTTCAGTTCAATGTGTGAAGTCCAGCTTCTCCATGGATTTTAACATTTAAGGAGGTCCTAGAACTCAATGGCTTTAAAGAAATGTTATTTGATTGCAGGGAATTCCTGCCATAGCGAAGTTTTAGAATGTAGAACTGAGATGTTTTGTGCCCCAGCTCCCCTGATTTTCATTGTTGCCACCCATGCCACACACCAGCCTGCGAGGTGCTATAGGAAAGGTGAGCAGGCAGGTGATTTTTACATGTGTGAAAAGGAGCTTTCATGTTTTGGGGGTGTAGTCTTAGTCTCTGTCATTTGGTAGAGTCTGTGCTCTAGTCCTATAAATATAGTAATGTGTGACTCAGGTGAGTCATGCCATTTATTGCCTCACATGGGAGTATTTGCTCAGATTTAGCATGAAGTATTTGCTCAGATCTAGTATATCACTGACATGGTACATTACAGCCTAAGGGGAGAATGAAGTCCCGCTTCCTCTTCTGAAAAGCCCCCAGCAGTTCTGCTGTATATAATCCTAGTAGGTGGCTGTGGTACTTTCAAGGTAATGAGCGTCATAAATGTCAGATGATGCATAACAGCGTTATTGTGGTCTGAGGACCTGGGTGTTGCAGGAGAGTGGCTTTATAGGAAATCACGGGGAATTATTAACCTGCATAAAGATACTCTCATGCATAAATATTTGCAAGATTAGAGCCAGTAATTTTGCAAGTTTTGATCCTCACGTGTCATGTAATAGTTCACAGAGGGAAAATTTTGTTATACCAGACAATAAAAGTTGCTGTACCACAGAAAGGCTTCACAGCTATGCGATCAGCTCTTACCAAAGTGAAATGTACAGGACTTACTAAAACAAACAAACAAAAAACAAGAACCTCACAGTTTGCAGTATTAGAAAACATAATTTGATGGCTTGTAGTGTCACATATTGCGTGTAGCCCATATAGTAGCTATGAGTTAAGGCATAAAATACCCCCAAAAACTTATTGACTGCTTTTCTTTTAGGAAGGCTTAGAACAAAAAACAGTGATCTGATGTTTAACTCTTTCAGCAAGCGAAAGGCACAAGTGGGGCACTCATCTCACACCGACTTTTAACAGGCCCCGAGGATGCTCGACACACCAGCCCGGGAGGGAGCCGGTACCCGGGGGCGGCCGATCGGCAGGTCCGGCGCGGAGCGAGAGCGCTGCCGCCCCCTCCCGGCCGGGCCCGGTGTGCGGAGCGGAGCGTCCCGGGCTCCCCTGGGTTACCCTGGCTGCTCGCCCTCTTCGGAGGGGAAAATACAGGTACGCCGCAGCTTGCAGGCTGTGAGGCTGCTCAGCTAGGAAGCAAAGCAGCAACAGTAAATAAATAGTTATTCCAAAGGCAACAAGGAAGCCCTAAAATCCCTCATTAGAAACTGCAGGAGGCGGGACATCAGCCGCACGGCGCGGGGGAAGCGGCGCTCCCGGGCGGCGCAGGAGCAGGTAGAGGCGGAGGGGTGGGCGGCTGTCGCCCCCGGCGCAGGTGCTGCCGAGCCGCGGGACACCCTGCCGGCGGCCGACCCGGGGCTGCACGTCGCGGCCGGGCCAGCAGGAGGAAGGAAGAGGAAGTGAGAGCGGCGGCAGGGAGCCGCGGAGTGCCTCTGCGAGCCCCGGGATGGGGTAGCGCCGGCGGCAGCGCAGCGCAGCCCACCGAGGCAGCGTTGGCAGAGGCGCGGAGTCCGGCTCCCCGCTCTGCGCCGCGGGGAGGGGGCGGTGCTGCCCGCCCTGGGAGGTAGGCGAGCCACGGGGCTGGCGCTGGGAAGCGGCGGTGGGGCGGGTGGCCGGGGCGGGCTGCGGCGCTGGCCGGGCGGTGCAGGGGAGCAGTCGGGGAGGAGGGACGGGACGGGACGGGCAGGCGGCCCGCAAGCCCCGCACCTGCCCGTGGCGGGCGCCAGCGGCCGGTCCCCACGGGGGTAGGTGGCGGGCGGGGGGCGGCCGGCGGGAGCGGCCGCTGTTGCTGCGAGGAAGCGCAGCCTCGTGCTTGTCAGTGCAGCGGGGCCTCGGCCGGCGGCTGCGGGCGGGGGGGACGGCCCGGCCCGCCTCGCATAGCGGCTCCTCCCGCCGCCCTGCCCTCTCCGCCGGCCCGCGGCCGCTCCTTCCACAGCCGCCCGGCGCGACTTCGCCTGCGCCTCCCCCTCCGCCACCGCCTCCTTCCCGCTCCGGTTCCCCCTCAGCCCCATCCCGTGCCCCAGGCGGCCGTGTCCGCCCTCAGCTGCACCAAGTGGTCGGAGGCCGCTGGTGAGGGGCGGCGGGCGGGGGCCGCGCACCTTCGGGCGCCGGGGGGTGAGTGGTGGCGGGGCCTGGCTTGACCCGGCGGGGCCGGCGCGTCGCTTCGCGGTTGCGGGTGGCCGGGAGGGCGGGCGGCTTTGGGGGCACCGGGCTCAGCAGGTCCCGCGGGGGTTAAGGCGCGGGGTCAGGCTCGGGCGGAGGCTCCGACCGCAGCAAGTGTCGGCACAGCCGCGGGCGCCGCTCGGGAGGAGAAACCAACTTTTAAGCAAGTGCATCCCCGCAAGCAGGCAGGCTCTCGGCTCGGCATTGGTACCCAGCCTTCTCCTGCCAGGGCATGCCTCCCACTGGCCTTCAAGAGCCTTCGGCAGGGTGCGTGTGCCTTTTCCTAAGTTTGTGCTCGTGCAAGCGATGAAACCGCTTATCAATGTCAGATGAAATGATTGTTCGGTGAAATGTGGATGGCCATTATGCAGAGCAACGGTGCGCAGCCTTGTAGAGCAAGTGGGTATCGGGTCCAAAAAGTTACGTTTTGAAAGTTCCTTGGCTTGAAGCCCTTACAAAGTTTATTTTGAATATCTTTTCCTTGCAGAACTAATACAACTGTCCAGCTCTCCCCTGAGAATGGTATAAAGTAAATATTGGAGTTCCTGAAAAATAACAGTGAGTACATTTCGAATCAGCAACGTTTTGCTGTTAAGTTTGTAAGAATACATTTTAACCTGCCAAGGCTCAAAATGTGCAACAAACACATTGAGAGTGCCAATGATAATAACAGTGCAGGAAATGTACTGTGTGTTAATTGCTTAAGTATAAACATGGTTGCCTGTGAGCTGTATTTCATGACACAGCAGTTACGGTGCAATTTCAGCAAGGGATGTGTTGAAGTGCATTCATAAGCAAATGTGTTTTCTTTTGCTTTTCTCCCTCAGCTGCCTGATTGCCCCTGGTTAAAATATTTATCTTTTGGGAAGAGGAGGAAATTGACTGAGAACTGCGCAAAGTCCTGTGACTGAGGACGTTGTTTCCTCCTTTTCCCCTTAGCTCTTTCCCCTCCTTTCCCACAAATGCACACACATACATGCATGCTGGCTTATCTGCAGTTATATAATCTTGTAGACATTTATGGATCATTCATTGTTCGCATTAGTCCCATTCTTTCCCTGTCATTCCTGCTTGAGTGAGTGACTTATGCAGAATTTCACACAGTAAAGAACAATATATTTGAATTTTCAGAAAGTTCTTCCAGTTTGAGCTGCAAGGTTTTCTTCTCTTGATTCTTTATTCACTCCCCCCCCCCTTTATTTTTTTGAGCTGTGTAGTTATGTGGTACAGATCTAATCTGATTATGGTAACTAGATAAGGAGGAGGAAGAGTGGTGACAGTTTGCTGGTAAAAGTCCGTTTTGTGCATAGTTAGGAAAATATCCATTTACACACATGTGATAAAGCTGTCAAAAGTGCTGCAGCAGGTTTTAAAAACTCACCAGTCAGAGAAAATAAATATTTATATGGCTAAAATATCAACATGATGTGAAATTGAGTGTTCTTTAGAGATGCTGTCTGTGCAGTCTGTAGGTCTAAGTGTGTGATTTGACCAGTCTAGGTGAACCTGATTCCTAGTTTGTTCCTGCTGCAAAGGTTGCATAGAGGTAGTTGACTTTCTTTTGTCTCTTTTTGTAATCTGTTTGAAACTCGTTGCACAGTACAACACGTGTCTTCTCTGTAGTTTGCAACTTTGCTGTGAGTGTCATTGTCTGAGGATTATTTTTTTTTTTTGGTGAAGAATGGCGAGGTGGGAAAAGAGAACCAGTTTCTGTACTTACTATTTTGATATTTTTCCTTATATTCTCCACGTGCCAGGAAAAACTTAATAGGTACACAACTCAGATGGTTTTTGATTAGGGGATAGGAAAAATTCTTACCTACTTATTCTGTAGCAGTCTTATGTGGTCATTGAAAGTATCTGCAGCTCAGTAGCCTTTATTATATTATGTGACCATGTGTGTTCTTAAAAGCAAGTACTTCTGTTTCCTCGCTGTTCAGGTGCAACATATTGCATATGTTGTCCTGAGAAGTTGGGTTTTTTTAATGCCACTTCACCCTCGTATTCACAAAAAGTGCTTATTATGCTACATAAAGGTGTAACTGTTGCTGAAATGCTGCTGGGTGCATTATACTTCCTGACAGCAAGGCTGTTCTCTAGCAAACCGCAGATCGAGAGTAACGTGGTGCTCCACCCTTCCTTCCGCTCTTTGTTTTTTGTACCTAGCAGAAGTCTCTTTGATTTTAGAGTCTGGGCTCATAGATGTGTTTTCTGACTGTGTCCAGCCCACAAAGTGGTGTTGGACTATGATCTCGTGTTTTCTATGTTGATACACAGGGAGCAGAGCTCCCATGTTCACACGTAAGATGTGTGGCTTTCGTTTGGTGCTCTAGATGTGTGTGATGAAGTGAGAGGCTAATGTCTGTAGATTTAACTTCGACTAGGGAAAGGTTTCTTTAGATCTCTGCCAGTGCATCTGCACACTAAGGTGCAGTGTCCTGTTCCAATGATAGGCATATTTTTTTGGATATATTGCCAACCACAACATTAGCAATTCTGTGATTCTCAGATAAGGATTTGCTTGAGACTTGGGTGAGGCCATCAAGTACAATTTTCCTCTTGAGCTGTGAGTCTGCGATCACTTGACTTTCAGTTTCTTCAAAGTAAATGGTCTCTTCAAAGTTTAGGAGCTCTCTTTGTCATGCTATGGTGCGAATGTGCAGTTTGTCCTTGTAGTAAAAGCAATGTTTGTAGAAGGTGATGGGATTTTAGGAACCCTGGAAAGTGGAAAACATTAGACACCTTTGGAGCAAGGAAAAGTACTGTTGTCTCTTATGGTTTATTTTTCTGCACAGTTATTCCTGGGCCTAGGAGACTTTCTCCTCTGCTTTGTCCCTGCACTGTCCTGAAGGTGCAACTTTGAGTGAGAATGATTTGGTTTGCCTCCCTGTTCAGTCACTATCCTATTAAAAAGGAGGCTTCAAAAAAAGGCTTTATGGTGTGAATACTTATGACTAGAAATCGCTTTGTAACACCCATCAAACCACCATTCAGTAAGGTCTGTGTTGCATCTTTAAAAGATTTCCCTGCTTTGAATTAGATTTTTTGAAAAGGTTCTTGTATTCGTGGCAAGAGGAATGTGCCAAGTACACGTTGTTTAACTTGTGTTAATTTAACAGAGCAACTGTTTAAAGGATTTTGGATAATTTTCCTTCTACTTGTGTCAGTCACCTTTTTTTTTTTTAATTTTATTTTTTTCCCCTCTCTCCAAATTTAATAGTGGAAAAGGAGAGAAAGAGAAACTGAAAGCAAGTGGCAGAAGCCAGTATGTTGGCAGGTGTTTGATAGTACTGATTGTAAGAGGTGATAATATGTGTGACACTTAACATAAAGTAAACTGCATACATATAGTGTTACAGAGATGAATGGAAGGATAATCACAAAATTGCAAAGCTGCTTTTCAGTTAGCATTTTTGCATCAAGCTGTTTCCAAGGATTTGGTTTTGTGGTGTGATCTTTCATTATTGCAAGTGTTGCAAGACACAAAAGAGAAATTGAAGGATAATGTCACAACCTTTCTGTTAGTTTTCTGATCACTTAACATTTAAGAGGAATATTAATGGGAAGTCTGCGCCACTGGGGATAGCTCACTTTTCTGTTCAGCAGTAAATATTACTGTGAAGATGACTCGTGTCTTCTTAGAAAAGTGTTTTAGTTTCTGTGCATATGAGCTCACTTTGGTGCATTTCTAGTGAGCAGCCTTTGGAATACTTTAGAAAGCTGAATATACTACCTGGAGATGTTGTGCAAATGTGGTAAGTGACCTATTCTTGCTGCCTTTGAGGACGTAAGTCTTCTTACTGCTGCTTCTGCTGGGTTCTATTTACAGTCAAATAACACTGCAAAACTCCACAGGAGCTAGTATTAGCTCAAAGGATGGAGAGAGAGCTACCAGTCAGTACTGAGGGAAAAGATTTCCCCTTTCAGACTGAATTTGGTTGATTTTAACGTGTTTGTGAAACATCATCTTCAATAAAGAGGCGGGGAGGGGGGGGTGGTGGTGGTGGAGGAAATCAGAAAACAAATTGTTCCCAAACAGATCTATTACAGAATGGTAACTGTGTCCTAGCTCTGTGTGTTTTCTTGTCTTTTGCTTCTGCTTTCCTTCTGGTTTTTATTTTTCCAAGTCAAACTCTTCTCATAATTTCTTCTTGCATGTTTGCCACCTCTACCTTGATACCCTACTCTGTGGTATTTGATGTATTTATTTATCCCAGCTTTCTTGGTTTCACCAGCTTTGTCCAGTCCTTAAATTCCTTCCTGTGTAACCCTTAGGTTATTTCTCAATTAAATAATTTTATTTAAGATTTGCAAGGAAAGCTGTGGACTGAAGTGTGTGTCACCTCCTATGTTCTTTCAAAGTGTCTGGCTCAAAGTGTTTATTGTACAGGCCTAATTTATGGGGACCATAAATTATTCATATATTCTTAGTACATGCATGAATTCTGTTGCTTGAATTTGTAGCTTAAATTAAGATATTACTTGCCTATTTTTCTTTCTTTTCAGCCAACGTACATGTATTGTATAGTCTAGCAGAAGTGTAAGGGATATGTGGATCTTGGCAAAGATACCTCACGTGAGCAGTTTGGGCCTTTGTCTTGCTAGACTGGCAATCTGCTGTGTACTTTGTTGAATCTTGCTGGAGTGACCATAGTGGGAGTGACTTTAAATGGCTCCTTCGTATTTTAAGAGAGATGATAATCTACTGAGGTTGGGCGATGAGGAATTTATAAGTACTCACGTAATATCCTATGACCAGACAATAAAATTGATTCGCACATTTCTTCTCTAATAATAAGAGGAGAAAAATGGCTGTGGTACACGTTGGTATAGTACAATTTTTATGCTTAGTGCCTGTGCATGTATTTGTTACATTCCAATACAGTCTTTTCCACTACTTTGCTTTCTGGAATACAATTGCACATAAGTTTTCATAGCAGCATTCATGGCTTCGGCTGGAAATTGAAACCTGGTAAGTGTTGGCTCAATATGCATGGACTTTTGGACAAACTTTTTCAATAGCATTGAGCCAAACCAACTTAAAAAAAAAAATCCCCAAATGTAAATACTGGTTCTTGCATTCTGGAAAGGATATCTAGTATACCCTTTGGTCTCTAGGCTTTTAAAATGCTGTAGTGGTGTTTGTCGTCTTTTTTTTTTTCCCTCTCAAGTTTTCTTTTCCCACCCCCTCCCTTCAGGCACCAGGGCACTCATCTGTTGAAGCTCTACCCCCTGTGGTTCAAGTACATTCCTCCTATCAACCTTTTCACTCCACCTCCTGCTGTCCCTCTTAACACATACTGACATCTCTTCTGCTCACCAAACTTACAAAATTCAGGTCTAGATATGGGGTCTAATTGTGAGCTATACTTTATGTAGGTATATAATCTCTTCTATAGATACACATACAAGTTTCTTGTGCTTAATCTTTTTTCCTGTAAAACAGAAAATATGAACAAATGAGAACTTCTACTGGAGAGCGAAAGATGGAACATTTGGTGTGGTGGTTGTTAACTACTCAGGAGAAAACTATAAAGGGGGAAAAAAGACCCGACCAACCAAAACAGTTAAAAAGGTGAAAGAAAATGTAAGGTCTTTACCACTTTAGACTGCTTAATGTAATTTTAACCATATCTATAGCAAGTAATTAAAGATTTGACAGCTAGTGCCTGTTCCAGAAAAGGACAAAAAGGGCATGAAAAATGGCCCACATCTCTACCATTTGTTTTTTAAAATGGTAAGTAATGTTTAGAAGTAGGTCTGTTTATCTGGTCTTTTTTTGAAAGAGCTAGTTTTCATATTTAGTAGCCAAAAGTGATTTTTTTACAGAAGTGCAATTGTGAAAAGCAATGTATAAAAACTGAAAGGGAAGAATCATCTTTTCTGCCCTATGCTGCTCTGAGTGTTCCTCTGTCCTGGCTTTCTTTTCTGATGTATTTGGACTTGACCTACTGACATTTCTGCACCTGTTCTTCCCTCCATATGAAATGCTGGCAATTTCAGTCTGTTTATTTTGTTAGCTTTAGGATGTAACATGTACATCACCTTTCATAAAGTTTTCTAATGAGCCCAGTGACCTGGGCTTGTATTTCTTGACCTGCCAAAAATAACCCGTTTTTTCCTTCAGCTACCTTAGGAAGTTAGCTGGATGGAAGAGTGTGTTTGTGTAAAAACAAAAGTCAGTAGCATTGTGTGCTGTGTTGGGATGTTTTTCTGGAAGGCAGAGGTTTCAAAGATTTCATCCCCTGCAGCTGCGAATGAGTCAGAAAACACATTATGGTAAAGGAGCGATGTGTCCAGAGGGGGAAGGGAAGAGAATAATCTACATAATTTTAAATCCAAGTTGGAATTTGAGTTCTATTTTAAAACAACCTTATAAATAAAATGGTCTAGGGCTATTTGCACTGGAATTTTAAGTTGATTTCCTGGCCCATATGCCAAGGGCATTAAAACATCCACAATTGGGTGGTAGTGGTGATGTGTGAATTCAAATTAATACAGTATGTTTTAAGATTTTTTTAAAATTATTTTTCAAATTCCTTAAATTTTGTAAAATCATTCACCTCTATCTAGAGATGGCAAGGCTTTTAGTTTTGAAATAATTTTGTATAATTAATATATGAAGGTTGAAAAAGCAACTGTACTGACCTATGGGCTACTTTTCTGCAATTAAAGGAATGATGGTGCAAAGGGAAAAAGCAGTCAGACTTCCCTCCCCTGAATCGGTAAATAGAGAACCACCAAACTAGACCAGAAAATCAAACCTAAGTCAACCCGCAGATCCTTTGTTTTCAACTAATTGTTCTTGCTGTGTTCACTGGTCCCCATAAGCCTGACTTAGGGGGATAAGCCTTGCTTTCCTGTCTTGAGGCTTTTCTCTCTTGATCTATTGAAATTCAGAGTGGAGGGCCCCCTTTAGCTGTCTACTCTGTAACAAAGAGGCTCCAGCTGTGGATATGGATTGCAGAGAGAGGTAGCCTCTTGGGCAAGCAATTTGGAGTCATTTAGGAAACCTGTAGTTTTAATTTTATTGGAGATGGTAAGCCTGAGTCAGTGCAGTTTTCAGACTGCTGGTGTTGTGTTCTTCAATTCAGACAGTACCAGGGCAGGCCCAGTGTGTTCTGCTACATGTTCAATTTCTGATGTATATAACTTTCATGAAATTACATGGTGAAGCTGTGTAGTTTTAACATGATGGAAGAAACATTGTAAGTCACTGGTTTAACACTGTAAGTATGTAGTTTCAGTCTTTGTATCAAGTAAAACTGGTATCCTAAGTGAGTGCATCCTCAGGACAGCTGCTCTCTGGTGTTTTGATGCCAGTGGTATTCCTGCAGACAGGAGAGGAGGATTTAAGTGTGCCACGTAAGTGTGTAGGCATAACCCTGGTTAGAAGGGCTCATAAAATGTTTTCTGCATCTTCTAGCTTCTTCGTCACAGTCTGTTTCCATCAGCCTCATCTGTGTTGTGATACCCAGCCATTAGTTATGCATGTAATTAACTGCATTATCAGTATTAGCCAAAGAGAGAACTGTGTGTTTTAAGTATGGCAGTCCGTGTGTGTTGTCATTTCACATGCATACTAAATGAGATGAGGCACTACTTAAAGAGAAACCTTGGGACAAAAGTATGTTTTTAAAAAATTAATCTGGATCTATTGTTTTGACAAAAGTAGTACCACTGAAAAATAGTAATCAGTGGTAACACCATTAGCTTTTGAGAATTGCAGAAGGATGTCTTAATCCAAAGTATTTACCAAATGGGATAGGTAAGTCTGGTATAGTCAGCATGAATACTTGATCATTACCCATCTGTGGAGAAATTACAAGTGGGAGCAAGGCATGAGTGTGTTCTCTGTTGGTAAAGACAACCTGAAGCATTTAGAAAACTTGGAGTTAGTTTTGAGCATCTTCTCAATGTTAAAAAATAAAAATAAAGTTAAAAATACAAGGTAGGTGGTAGGCAGAATGCATACATGAAGTGATGTGTTTGCAAGGTATTTTCTGAATAAAAGCTGGGGATTTGCCTTCCCTAGGGAAAGCATGGATGGTGTGCACCCGCAGTGGAAACTGTTGTTCGCTCCTACTTTTTTTCAGATTGTAATATGAAGTTACTGCAGTAACTGTAGTGCCTTGATGAGCTGATTCAGCCTACCTGGGCAGAGAAGATCTACAATCAATTAGTTTCAGATACAGGCAGAATTCATAGAATCATAGAATTGTTTCGGTTGGAAGAGACCCTCAGGATCATTGAGTCCAACCATAACCTAACTCTAGCACTAAACCATGTCCCTAAGAATCTAATCTAAAAGCCTTTTAAACACCTCCAGGGATGGTGACTCCACCATTTCCCTGGGCAGCCTGTTTCAATGCCTGACAACCCTTTCCATGAAGAATTTTTTCCTAATATCCAATCTAAACCTCCCCTGGCACAACTTGAGGCCATTTCCTTTCATCCTATCACTTGCTACTTGGGAGAAGAGACCAACACCCTCCATGCTACAATCTCCTTTCAGGTAGTTGTAGACAGTGATAAGGTCTCCCCTCAGCCTCCTTTTCTCCAGGCTGAACAGCCCCAGTTCCCTCAGCTGCTCCTCATCAGACTTGTGCTCCAGACCCCTCACCAACTTTGTAGCCCTCCTCTGCACTGTTTCCAGCACCTCAATGTCCTCCTTCTGATGGGGGGCCCAGAACTAAACACGGTATTCAAGGTGGGGCCTCACCAGTGCTGAGTACGGTGGCACAATCACTTCTCTAGTCCTGCTGGCCACACTATTCCTGATACAAGGCAGGATGCTGTTGGCCTTTTTGGCTGCCTTGGCACACTGCTGGCTCATGTTCAAGTGGCTGTCAATCAACACCCTCAGATCCTTTTCTGCCAGGCAGCTTTCCAGCCACTGGAATTGAACTGCTCCATCTACCAAATAATGGTAGAGAAGCTCCTTGGGTGGTACAGGAGTTGTCACCAAACACCGGGAGGAGCTGAGGGCAGCTCTGTTTAGCTCTGACTGTCCAGTATTTATATTGAATAAATCTAAATGTCAACTGTAGGTAGAAATTCTGGAAATCTTTTAGTAAATGCTGAGGGCAAAGAAAAAAAGTATGTGATGGCTGGATTTAGCTTGATGTATCATCTATTGTTTGTTTTCATTTCTTAATCTCTTGCTGGCACAAAGCCTCGTGAACACAAAGTCAACAACCTTTCTTAGAAGGTGCTTTGTCAACAGGTGTGAACAAAGGTCAATTTAAAGTGTTACTGAACCACTGACACAAGCTTTTAAATGAGTGTACTGAGAGACCTCTCTGAAAATATCTAGGTTTCATGAAGGGAAGGACCTTCAACTCTGTCTTTCCTCACTGAGAGAGAACTGGTCATTCCAGTAATTCTATAGGCAATAGCAGCTGTCTCTTGGGCAGTAGTTGCTCTCCGTTACTGAAGGTTGTCCACAGATGAAAATCACTAGGTAGCAATATGATTTTGTTGAAAAATACTAAACCTTGGCATTCTCCATGATGTTCTGGTTTGTATTCATACTGATTTCATTTCTAGATATCTACACTTTATAACTGAAAAAAAACCCTGAGTTTATTCTGTGAAAGAATAACTTGATATGCAACTTTCTGATGGCTTAATGAAGAGGGCTTTGCAGGTGGTTATCTGGGTCTCATATAATGAATGTTGGTAATAATTTGCCATAGTATTTCCAGTCAAAATGTTAACCAAATAATTCTGAGCTGCTGGCATAACTCAGTTCCTCCTGCTGACATAACGCTGTTGGGTCCAGTAGTGTTAAACCACCGGAGAATTTGGCTTTTAGAAGAAGAGAATTATCTCAGATATACAGTGCTGTACATGTTGACTTTTCAGTTGTGACCAGTGTGCAGCCTTTTTGTGTATAGAGTCAGATCATGGGTTCACAGTTCAGCTCTTAAGCATTGAATGAAAAAACTGGTTCAAAGAAAGGAAGGTGCCTTCCTTGAACTGTGTGAGAAATTGATGCAGACTGGTAAAATATTCAGTTGTTTTTCCTTTCTAAGATCTAACACTGATCTTCAGCTACTTTGTGTCCCATTGAGGAATTCAGTGAAAGCTGAGGGTGATACATGCGATAATTGCAAAGGCTTTTGCTATTTACAGAGCAATTTGCATACCATAAAGGAAGAAGTTGCCAGCTTCTTTCCCACTGGTATGCTACTAAAGCAGAAGAATTGTATTTAGGAAGAGAAGGACCTTCTCTGATTTTCTGTCAGTAGAGAAGCTGTGTCTCGGGAACAGCCATTTCCCCATCATTACCCTTGTACATAATGAGACTGGGTTGCTGAAACATTTGCATAAAATAATGCACCTTTCTGCAGTAAATCTTTTCAACTATTTCTGACAAAACCCAGCAGCTTTCTGGAGTTGTCGCTGGCTTGCCTTGTACAGCTGTCAAAAGAAGAGCAAGACTGTATCGGAAAGAACCAGCAGAAGTTTGGAGCATTTGGCTTACCACTTGCTTCTGCAGAAACAGGGTAGAACTACTGGAGTGTTATTTATGTCTGTGCGTATAAGAGATCCACAATGTAACGTCTTTTCCTTCTTTTCTGCAGAGTATTTATATGTAGGTAGCAGGAGTAGGTGCTCATTGCTGGTGAAAGCCATAGTATGCTACCTGCCCCTTTGGAAGGGAAAATTTGTGTGTTTTTATTTAAAAATTGCCAATGCCAGTGGCATTTTATTATTATTATTATTATTCTCCTCTTCAAAACCATGTCTTGGACTTCCTTATCTCCTTTCACAAAAAAAGAGATTGTTCAGTTTTGGGCTCTTTGTTGGAGCTGTGCTGCCAGGAGCCTTCCTGGCCTCTGGCACTGTCAACAGAAAATGCTGCTCTTGAAAGAATGGAGTGTGGTTTAGGCAGGGTAGGGAGGGGATACCGAGACTGGTAGCAAAAAGCACAACTTGGCATTAGAAAGAAATGTCTGAAAAAACATTCATGTCCCTTGAAACTGTTGACAATGGTAAAATAAAGTTAAATGAAGGATGGGAAAGGAGAAAGCAAGCAGAAGGGGGAGGCATCAACAGGGTCAAAAAGGGTAGAGTATTTTCATGTTTATTTAGGCATAATTTTGTTGTTTTTGTTTTGTTTTGCAAAATAAGCTTGAAACTGGGAATTGATGATCCTTACTGTTTTAGTTTAGTAATTCAAATCTATGTGGTACATGTAATTATGTATTTTGGGGTTTTTCCCCAGCCTCCGCTACACAAGCTTAGTCTACCTGTGGTATGGAAATCGAGTTTGAATATTGTTGAGCTGTAGTGTAACTTCTATAACTGACTCTGAAGAATGGAAGAGAGATATATAATGACACATTCATCAGGTAAATATTCCTCAGCAACACATCACCCTTCCACAGCTTTAATGCATGCTTATTTTTACATAATGTATATTTCAAATGAGTTCAAAATCTCTAGCTGGTGGCAGGACAAGACCGTAACATGTTTGTGGGGTGAATGATGAAGCCCTGTTGCAACTCAGATTGTCCTGGGCGTCAGGAGCTGTACAAACTCTTCACTGTCTCGGAACCATTGCTCTGGGCTTTATCCTTTTATGTTTTGTTGTTTTTTGTTGTTTTTTTTCCTCCTCATCCTTTCTGTCTGCTGTTGCAGAGCCTGTTTGAGTCCTCAGCAGACAGCATTATTGGTTGTCTACTCTAAGGCTGTAGTGGGAGTAAGGAAGCTCTTGAGCTTTTAAGGCCAATCCTAGATTATTCAGGGTCTTTTAAGGTGGGTGGGTGTGTGCGAAGACAGGAAGGATTCTTATTGCCATTAAATTACAGTGAAATATATGTTTAAATTTTGTTTTTTTTGGAAGTAATCTTGATGATTCTGCTTATTCTTTTTTGCAGTGCAGGCATGAATAAAGATGGAAAAAATAAAAGCATGGGTCAGATCAGCTGAGTGGGAAGCACCCATCTTATGCAGCTATGCTTCTGACAATAGCTGCTTTCTGAACAGCTTGGAAGGTCTTCCTATGAAGATTTTTGCTATGTAGGGGTCAAGAGATTGTCATTTGCATTCAGGAATCATTATTTTAATCAAAATATTTGGCTTTTATATCCATGGACACGTGTGCATGTGTGCAAACATGCAATATGATGGCACAGTAGGGGAGTAGGGTCTTTGCTATTTTTTTAATGGTTGTGAATATTAAGAAATTAGCAATAAAACTGCTAGAAACTGAGCTCCTGCAAATTTAATGGGAACTGCTGTTGGAGATGCAAGCATATGGCTTCGTTCTTTATCAGAAGAGTCTGATGAACTCAGCTGGATTAATGGTTTTTCATCTCATTTTACTGACCTTTGACCCTGAGAATTTAGTGTAGCTGATGAATTAAGGCACCAGTGGATTATTTGCCATTCATTTCAGAAATCCACGATGCTACCCAAGTCATAATGTCTGTCTCAGAGTAAGGATGCAGTTGGATGTCTGGGGTGTGTGGTGAGGCGCAGAGCCAAAGCCAGGCTGCTCCTTCCATGCTGCAGTTGTTGGAGCATGATTGCTTGGGTTGTGTTGTTGCTCTTAAGCAAAACGGTGAGTGTTTGGATTTGTTTCCTAGGTCCCCTTTTAAGGATTGAACATCATTTGCCATTAAGGGATAGTAGTGTATTTTCTTGAAAGCTGAAAATGAATGAAATTAAAACCAGCCCTTCACACTGATCTGACTGCTGTGTTAGAAAAGGATTCTGGGTATCAGATTGACAGGCAACACATCAGAAAATTTTCTCTAAATGTGGTGCAATACCTGTGGAAATGAGTTGATCTCCAGAGTGTTAAAAGAGAATAAAGTTTTACTGCTTACTGTAAAGCTACTGGTGGAGGGAGTAGTTACACTAAAGTAAGATGAAGTTTAAATTTAAACCAGCCTGCCTGTGCTGGTCCATGTAGATAGATCATGTAGATATACTTCTTCTGAAATAAGCACCTTTGTAGAAGGTCTTGGAGAGGAAAGGCAGTGAGTTACTGTTTAGATTAGTTTAGGGGCTTTTGGATTAATTTAGATTCTTTCCTTACGCTTGGTCCTGAAGGGGAGCCACACTGATTTAAGCATGTAACATTTTGCTTTAACTACAAATTTCACCACGGAGGCAGGCAAAAGGAGGTGAAAGAAATAAATGTTTGCAGATACATTGTGTTGTCCTGACTATTCTGGCGGTTCTTAATATCCATTGCATGGATAGCTATTGGCAGGCCCTGTGCTCGTGTACAGCTTCAGCAGCTGGGGCTGCCAGTGATGCCAGCAGCTTACTAATACCTGACTAATTGTTTCTGTCACACCTGCATAAGCCTTTCTATCTCTCCAAAACACATTAGCATTCATGAGGAGTTACTGAACCACGATGAATCACAAACACATTTTAAGTAATTCTTTCCTCATTCTGCTTGGGCCAAGTACACCTTTCCTTAAACAATACCTTATTTTTCTACCTTATAAAACCTTTTATTTTATCAGTCAGAGAACTGAAAATCAGAGGAATGAAACTCTGATTCCAGAGGAAGGAAAGTGTTTCAAGCTTACCTTTTAATATGGGCTTTTAACCCTCACTTCTCACTTTTTACCTCTGAGCCCCATCATATGATTAGATTAAAAAGCTCTGGTCTGTGCCGGTTTTGTTAATGCAGTAATATGGCTTGATTGCATAATGTCTCACATTGCTTGTGAAGCTTTGGATACCAATTCTGTCACCTTCCTGGGTGTTTACCAGTTAACAGCTGGTTTCCACGGAGAGCTGTGTCCGTCTCAGTATTGCTTACTGGGTCAGATGATGGTTACTGAAACTGTACGGGAACTCCACAAGCCTTTTCCATACAAGACAGCCCGTGCTATTCCAGGATCTTGCTGTGATCTCACCAATATTTGCCTGCCAAGTGCTTAGTTTGATTTACTGTTCTCATTTTCGATGTAGATTTAGGCAGTCATGAAAGGAAAGATTAAAACAGAGTTGGAATGACTATGCAAATAACTGATGGAAATGTAAGAATGAACAGCAACAGCTATAGAGTTGTTTAATTTCAGATATTTATTTGGAAAGTTCAGTAATGATAAGGTTGATCAAAAATACCACGTTTTGCCAGGACTGGAAGGAGATCTTGTACAATCAAATGGATGTATTAACTGAAATATTGTGCAAAAGAGAATCTTGGGTGTAATTCTGTTTGTTACTTGATGTTTCCAGCATTTGTAAGCCAAAGCTTTAGGACAGATTTCTGCTGGCAAAAAGTATTAGAGCAAGAGGGGCTTATATTTCAAAAGCTGGCTCATCCTTCCTTCCCCTCTGCTCCCAGTTTTTAGCTTGGCACCCTTAGAAGCAGCAACAGATTCTGCAGCTTCTATGTGTGGAATCTGTGTCTCTGTTCCCATTCCCTCTCTACAGTACCTTGAAAATTGTCAGCTGATTCAAGCCAAGTCAGCAGACCAACAGAAGTCCCAGGGATGCAAAGTTCAGACACGTTTTGTGAAAGTAGGAAACTGGATGGAGCAGAAACTGGAAGAGAGGGGTGCTGTTGTGAGCCTTATTAAACAGCTGGAAACCTGCACCAGGGATTCAGATGAGTTGCCTTAGTGCTGCTGCTGCTCCCAGGGAAGTTGTTTGCGTGATTAGACAAATGTATGAGAAAAGGAATCTCTCACTTTTCTAAGGAAAAATGAAAGGCCTGGAAGCTGGAACTTGTGCTAAAAACAGATTGCCACTTCATAACTTAGCTGACTTCTACTCTGAAATGCACAGGGTGTGATTTTATTGTACACAAAGCTTCACTGTCAGAGCAGTTATAAAAGGTCTTCTAGATAAGTGAGACTCAGGCTGCTCTAACATTTTCATCAAAGTGTTTAAATAAAAATATTTGGGAGCACTTACTTTAAACATAAAAGTGTCAAAACTTCAATGAAGCACTATATTTTATTACTTTTAGGCAGTACTGTGCTGGTCTTAGAATGAAAGAGCAGAACTATGGGCTACTACTGCTAATGAAGGAGACAACAAAAACATGCAAAAATGTACGGAGTGTCTATATGGGATAGTGCTGTGCAGATGGTAGACAAATACGGATGAAGAATTATGAAATCTTGCTTTACTGGGGAGCTCAACTAAAAGGAAACTTTTTACTGCCCAGTAAGGATGGATTACAGATTAATTTTATGTGTTTGCTAGGGAATCTTTTGGAGCTTAAAACCATCCTAAAGCATGAACCCATGCTGGTTAATATTTTTGTAACTGTAAAGTGTACAGATTCTTTTTTGTCTCTTCATAAATATTTTAAATTCTACGGGGATGCAGAAGGGAAATAAAAACTTCCCTAAACATGATGGTTAAGGAAAATAGGATTTTAATTGTTTCCAAATGCTTGCTTGCTCACTGGGTTGAATTTATTACTCATCTCAAATTGGAGGAGCCATGTAAATTCAGATGGCTGGTGGCTAATGAGGCACCACGTCTGGTGAAGTCTTCTTAGAGCTGGTCTGATGGTAGCTTCTGCCATGGCTTTCCTCAGACCACAGCTGGTGGCTTATTTCTTCCTTTTGACCTGCAGCTCGCCAGTGGCCTGACCAGGCTGTTTTTTCCATCTCGAACTGGGAGAAAGAACTTAAGAGTTTTGTTATTCCTCCCAGCCAATAATACCATTGCTGAGTTCTGGTACCTGTGCATAGGTTAAATTAATAGGTGCTGTAACTCAGTGTCATTTTAATTTTTTAAATAATTAGTTCACCTCCTCATGCTTAGCATAAATTCTGTTTTCAATTTGAAGAAGGCAAACTGCCTTGAGTTTGTCACGTGTCTCTCCATTTTAACAGTTAGAATTATTAAGTACCTTTTTTTTTTTGGTGATACTATTCTTTTGTAAGCCCTTGTAGCATCAAGACTCATGGGCTGTTGTAAAGTACATCCACCGATTGAATTATAGCTGTCATTGCTGTCTGGTTTTTAGTCCGCTCCAGTCCTGACTGCCTTTTTTGCTCTAGTCTCTGAGGTTTTGGTCTTTTCTGCCCTAAGTGTTTAAATTCTCACGTGTCTATTTCATTTACAGTTCTTAAAATTAGATTTATTTTCAAAGTCCTTTTTGAGAAGGAATGTGTGGGAATGTGTGTGTATAAACCATAAAAAATGTTAGTCCTTTGGGAACCACATCATTTTACAGTTTGTGTTCATACCTACTGATATCTTTAACTAGGCCATGCTTTCCTTTCTTTCCTTCTCCCCCCTTCCCCTCTTGGGGAACACTATTTGAGGTGAACTTTCTTCCTTTAGGATTTTGAATACCAGTCAGGGCAGGATTGTTCATCTTTTACAGACATTAATTCTGAGGTACCGCTTCTGTAGCAGTCCTTAATATTATATGCCTCTTTTGGGTTTGTGGGGCTAATGTTAATTTAATGCAATTATTTTCAGCTGCTGTCTTTTCCCTTTAAATCCTATACTCTGCTATGCTAAGCTAATGAAACCCAGCTATTGTGGTGTACTCGGCTGCTCTGCTTACTAAAGGCATTCATAATGTGCAATGCACTAACTGAAAGAGATTTTTCTGTCTGCAGTACATGACCGTTTGTAAAGGGCTGCAAGATTTTTTTTGCCCTTCTAAATACTTTTCTTGGCTTAGTCTTTGCCACTTCCTTCCATTTGGAGTTTTCTTCTTATTTGTCTTGGTTTAAAAATAAAATAATCTTAAAGTCAATTGGTGATGGTATGGAAGGAAAGAAGGGAGAGTAAAAGCATCTGGTCTGTTGGTTCACCTTTCACTGATGCATCCTGAATGTGTCTCCTGTGTCTGAAGAAGCAGATGCTGGGGATGTTGGAAGTTATGCTGGTTCCTTAACATATGGCACCTAGATGGTGTGTTTCACGATACTTGTGGTGGTAGGGCACCTGGTAGCACACTGCAATAAGAATCGCTGTGCTCTCAGGGCTGGACTGTTTTCCAGATGAACTAAAAATGCCTACCTGCTTGAGAGAGTGGAGGATTCGGCTTGAAGTCAGCAAGATGACTTCACTGCTGTATCATGTAGGAGGAGAGGATTCACTGCAAGGGAGGCGACATATGTTTAAACTTAAATATCATATAATTAGCCAAACTGGCAAAGGAAACTGTGAACAACATAAGGAATAAGTATTAAGTCCATTTTTTGATGCTTAAAGAGCTCCCCAGTGTGAAAACCTCTATTCCAATATTATTCTTTTAAAAACATTCCTGTCATACTAATGGATACGATCATCTCTGTCAGCAGTAGTTGCAGCTTGGTTTGCTCAGCTTCCTCTTCAGGTGTGTTGATGCACCTGTTGTGGTGGAGATTAAGCCCATTCAGGGAACCCATCCAGGTTAAAAATATAATGTTTGTTTTTCTTCAGATTATTTTTCTGCTCACTTGAGGCTTGGATCAGCTCCCTGTGTCATACCACAAATAGTTTGCCTGATGTGTCTGAGGGGCTATGCTAGAGGAGGGGGTGAAACAGGAGAGTAGGGGGAAGAAACGACAGGAATTGAAAAAGTGGACACTGGGAGAAATGCTTCTGTAAATAGACCTTTAGGGTAGATTGTAGGCGTTAGTAAGGATGCAGCAAACTTGTGAATGAGAGCAACATGCCACTCTTCCAGCTGTACATATTTTTAAAGAATATTAACAGGTTTAACTGTGTGGGTATTCTTCATTATTGAAGTGAAAAGATTATTTTATTCTTGGCATGGCAGATGCTAGTAAAATCAGTCTCCTTTTCCAGTAAGGTATTATTTGAGCCCATAGGCTGTTTCTCACCAAAAATAGTGAGAGGCAGTCAGTGCCCTGAAGATATTGGCCTAATTGCATAAGATCATGCAGGGTTTGGGAGAGGAGCAGTGGCACCAAGAAGGGAAGCAGTTTGGCCAAGTTCATAAAGTGGGTCAGAAGCTGAGTCAGTCACTGAGGCAGGTCTCCCGTGTCTGTCTGAGTTCCTGTTCCTATCCCTGTCATGCTGCCAATCTCTTCAGCTTTCTGCAGTAATCCCCTTCATCCCCTAGAGCTGGACTTGGAGCTGCTGACAGGGTGGAGAGGAAGGGGAAAAAACAAGGGGTTTTATTAATAAACTTTTATCTATATAGCATATGGCATCTTGAAATTTGCTCATTCTGGATGTGGCATCAGTTTGTCATAAAGTCACAAGCATGTGTTTGTTGTGGCTGATGGTGCCATCAGCAGCTATTTGCTTTGAGTGTGTGTGAGGTCTTGGTATGAAAATCCTTTGGCAGGGTGATCCTTTACCTGCGCTGAGAGCACTTCTGCTGCCTGACTTAAACCCCTTGCTATACTAGTGTTTGAAATACACTGGCTATTAAATCCATCTGTCCTTAGTGCGAACTGTACCACGTGTGTGCATGTTATCAACCTTCTGTACTGCAGCCAGACTTAAGAGGAAACAGTGATTTGTACATCCCACAGTGAAAGTGTTACTACCATAACAGATTTTTGTGCTTGTTTGCATCTTCTTTTTCTTTTTTAATGCAGAAAAGAAAAAAAGCCAATCAATGATCCAAAACTTCTCAAACTCTGTTTTCATATGGTTTCAGTGAGACCATGTTATACCTCTTACCCTATCTGTGTGTGAGGCGCTGAGAGACAGTTCTTCGAGTAGCCTCATGCTGGACCTTCATGCTTCGTTGTTTGAAGAATTCTTCTGTTGCTAGAAGAGTTTTGCACAGCCACTGTTAAGTGCTGAACAGCTGGAAAAAGAGCTTTGCAAAAGTCCAGGAAAGGATTTTCATTTGAAGGCCTATGGATAAGGATGGCCTCTTTGGTAGCCGTGTAGCACCTTATTCTTTGGAATGATGACATTGCATATGAATCACTTTTTCATATGGGTCTAATTTGTTTATTAACTTCACTCTGCTGTCATCTGTCAGAAAAAGTATATTATTTCTGAGGTTACTCACAGAAAGCTGGCACACTGAAGTGTTTTATGGAAAAACAAAAAAACCCCAAGTACAGTTGCCAAGAGTGTATCTGCTGCCTTTTTCACTTGGAGTACCACCAAACTGGAGAAAAACTAGTCTCGTATCAAGTAAAAAAAACAAACAAACAATGTCTTATTCTCTTTTGTGTTTGTAAGTGATGAGAAAGGGAAAAAGAAATTTGAGGGCCTGTATAGGTTAAGGATTTTTTTTTTTTAGGGAGGGAAGGACACATTAATAAAACAAAACCCCATTTGTATGAAGCCCTTCTGTGACAGCAGTGTTTTTACACTGCCAAAAGAATTCTTGGGTAGTCCACTCACAAATTTTATAAAGAAATGTGACATGCTGGACCTCCAGTAATTAACATGCTCCCAAGACTGAGAGGTTGGCCATAAAAATTACTCATCCTTTTTTTTGCCTTACTGCATAACTATTTGTATCACTATAAACAGCTAATATTGAATTCCTCTGTCACCTGCCTTCAGCAGATGAGTCTCTTGAACAGCCACGTAGAGCAGGGTTGCTCTGGTCTATCTTTCTACTGTTACTTAAGCTTCAGCTCTGATTTCTTACAGTGGCTCTGCCTTAAGTTCATGTTCTAAGTATCAGGTTCCTGTAATTTTCTTTCCTCCTCTTAGTATTTTTTCAAATTGCTTGAGGGCTCCATCATGCTTCTCCTACCTGTGCTAATAGTGATTCCAAACTTGTCTTTTTAATCTAACCTTGACTTTGGCTTTCTCTGTGGTGCTTCTGTGTCTGAAATGCCTTACCAATGCTCTGTCACACTTGCCCAGGTGTCAGTAAATGTATAGCAAGAACTCTATTGCAGAGGTGCTGACAGGAGGCAATCAAATTCAGAACACAATCAAAATATTCCTCATTCATCACTAGCTTTTTGCTGCACCTTGTCTATTCCTTTTTGTCATTTAGATTGTCAGTTTCTTAAAGCAGAAGACAATTTTCTTTGTAACTTGGATAACACTCAGCACTTTACAGGTACTTAATAAATAGTAAATCAAATAATATATATCCACGTAATAGCCTCTTTTTACACAAATCACATACACTTGTCTTTTATATTGCCTATCCCTATTTTTTATCCAGCTTGCAAAGCAGCATTTACACAATACAGTCTAGCATTAGAAAACTACTCTTTGAATCAGACAAAAATAGATTTTTCTTATAGTTCTATGGGTTTTTCTTTTGTCATGCTTGCCTTTCTTTTGGACTGGTTATTCCACTGAGGTTAAAGATATGTCTTCATTCCAGTGCTGCTCGGATGGCTCTATACCTTACATTACGTAGCATAGTAAAACTATGAAGCCATCTGGTCATGTGTGGATGAACTTGGTCCCTTCAGAATAGTTGCTGTTGGGGAGCTGACTGATCTCCCTACCCTTATCTTCCATACAGCTCTGCATCCAGGCAGTGACAGGCATTTCTGCTGCTTTCTAATTGATTTGCTGTTGAGATCTACTCTCTTCTGCTGGAGCCTGGCTCATCAGTGTTCATTGTAAAAAGCCTGTGGGGTGGAAGGTCAATCCACACTGAACTGGGAGCTTATCAGAATTCTACAACTACGTCAGAGTTGTGTCTCAAGTATGCCTCATGGTCATGTCTTGGTTGGCCTGTGGAAGGGCAGCCCCATGTGGCTTCCATACGTGAGTTTTGTTCTACTGGTTTAGCTTCAGAAGCTGATGGCCATATCTCACAGACTGAAAGTGAAATCACAATGTGAGTAGGGCTTAGGTAGACAATATTTAGGTGAAGATCTAGCCAAAGGTTTTAAGAAGCACCTGTGCCTTGTCAGGCCACTTGTGCTAATGGCTGTTTCATCCCAGGTGAACTTTCTGTGGTTCCACACCACATACACCATTTTTACTCTGGAGGACTGTGTTTCAAATGCTGTCTTGTTTGGTCAGAGAGTGAATGTGCTCCAAGTTTAAACTCGAAGCATCACACCAGGAAAGAGGGGCTGGTTTGTTGTTGCAGTGGGATTGTATATTCACCAGGTTCAGAAGTAGTTCTTGTACCTCTTGATATGACAAAAGTATTCGCAAATACTTGGTGTTCAGTGCAGTGAACAGTCCTGGTCACATCTGCTACACATTGTACTGCGTATACCCCGTTATCTGTGTGAGTTACTTTTCTCTGTTTCACTGCAGTTTAATTACTTATTCCAGGCATATGATGGAAAAAAAAAAAAGTATCAGTTTCTCTGTGTTATCACCTCACATATATTCAGCTAAGTTGCATAAGCTTATCCTCATTTCACCCCAGATTTTGTTCCCGGTTATATTTAATAGGCACAGGGTAAATGCACTTCACATCACACTGATATTGCGTACACATTTTGTGGCAAATTGTATCTTTCTGACCTTTCCAAGCCAAACTAGTTCTCACAAGAACAACTGAGGTCCAGCCTCATATGTCCCAGGAGAAGATCCTGAGTTTTGTTTGTTGTTCCTAAAGCTGAGTAAATTCATATCGTCCTTCTGTTCAAATGCTGATTTTGCTCTTGTATTCTCTGCTTTTTATATGCTTCTGGTTTACATGATTACCTACTAGTTTTTTGTCGATTTATTGGCTAATGCTGTCTAGTATTGCTGTATGGTAAGGGCATTGTGAGTATAAATGCGTGAACAGCTGTAAGGCATCTAGTTCTGTAAAAAAGACTCACATAAGAACTTAAAAGGAAGAAGATTATTTGCATGTATGCAGCTAAAATATTTTGGAATTCTGGGTCTTGTGAACAGTAGAGAAGACTTAGATAACGGAGCTGTAGCAAAAAAGCGACTACATAGCTACAGAATATTTTACTGGTATTCAGAGTAAATATACAATTTCAAATACATTGTTTGACAGAATACAGTAAATCTATGATTACACATGTGTGTCCATAAAAGGTGCATCCCAATGTTTGGGACATCTAGTGTGAAATATCAAGTAAATAACAAAGCAGTGATAATGTGTTTTACAATGGTTTTAAGTTAACGACAGAGATTTATTTAAATTACATGATATTTCTTAGATTACTGCTCTCTGTTGTAGATTACAAATCTCTTCTATTTCAATATTTTTCTGTGGGAGTTGGTGATAGGAGTGGGAGGAGATGCATTTCTGGTTTCATCTGTATCCCTGAATTAACTATGAAAAAGGGTGAGTTCTTAATTTAACTAAAGCTAAATCTTAGTGAAAACACAGCTTATAGACTTCTGCACAAGCTTCCACAACTTGTTTTAATTTTATAAGTGTTTTACTTTCATTAGTTGACCACACTAGGAATGCAGGTTTTTCACAGCAAGACAAAGACTTCAAATACCAACCAGCTGGGTATTAGTTCCTCCACTTTAATAGCAGAGCCTCCTTGCCTTCCCCTCCAACTTTGGCCACAGACCCATTTTCCCCATTGGATTAGGGCAGGGCAACTTTCTTATCCCCTGTTTGGGGGACCAGCTATAAAGCCTGGTAGAACTTCTGTGCTGAGTTTCAGGTCTCGTCTCACCTGTGGCTGGTGGTACTGGCTCCTTCTGAGGTCCACCTCACTGTGGGGTGGTGAGTGGGTTAGGTGGGATGGTTGCCCATGGGCTGCATACAAGACCTGACCCATAGAACAGATTTTATGGCTTTGCCACGGAGTAGCGGCTCCTGTGGCAAGATGAGTTTAGGAAGAAGTACATCTCCAGCTGTGGTTGTGCTCTGCCAGGGTCCTTCTGCATTTTACAAGCAAGTTTGTAAGCTGGTGGCTGCCTCTTGTACAGAGAGAACGGGGTCATCTTGGTGAAGTGTCTTACACATGTGGCCTTTATATATATATATGAGGAAGCTTTGCGCACAGAAGAGTCTGCCTACTTTGTATGCCCTCCCAAAACCACCTGCAAGACATCACTGAGTCTCAAGAAAGTCTGTAAAACTCTGATTGTGAAGGAGGCATATTTCATTTGACTGAAGTTAAGACATATACACAAAATTAAATAAGTTGTATCAACCCATCTGTAGGCAACCATCGGTCTTGATAATGGTAAATAAAAGATTAGATGTCATATGTGAAATGTTCCTTTTTGGATTTAAGGGACAAAAAAGCTGAGAGATCTGCTTGAGACTGTATATGAAACTGTTTTAAACTACAAGCTGAAAAATAAAAATTTAATTTCCAGTAGATGGGAAGTGTTGAACCTGAGATTAAGGATATCTGGATTCTTTTACTTAAGGGTATGTAAGTGGGATATTGCTGTGTCAAAATCTGAGTTTATAGGTCACCAGCAACTCACCAATAATCTCAATCTAAGTATAAGGCAGTTGGTCTTCTTTGAGAATGCTGCCTGTGCATTTAGCGTGTGCTGAGTGCTTATCTGCATAGGAACACTTGGAAAAAATAATATGGACTAAGATATGCTTTGGAAGTGGATTAAATTACATAGTACTCCTATACAAGGACTTCTAAGCAGAATTTAAGTGGCTTTTATTTTAGTTTCTTCCTCAGTTAAGTACATTAAATCAAATTAAAGTCATTTAAATTTTACTCACATGCCTGTAGAAGTTTAATGTAATCTTATTAATGTGCTTTTAATAAAGTTTATCTGCATTTACTTTCATTATTTTCTTGTAGGCAAATTGGAGACATATTCAAATGAGCAGTAGCTGAGATCAGCCAGTTTAGTGTAATTTCATAGTTTTTATTTTTTGTACCCTAACATGCTTAGATAGACCAGCCCTGTCTCTCTGTTTACTGATACCACCCAATGCAGGTTTTCAGATCCCTCATTTGTGAATTGTCAGTAATGATTTTGATATCCTCAAAGGGACTAAGAGCCCTCCATATGAGAAATGCTCAGTAACAGCTGTGTGGTGGTATTTGATTATCATCCAAATGGAAATCTGAAGTTTGTCTTTGGCTTTGTTCATCAGTGTAAAGGTGAGGATGGAGTAGGGGAAAATGAATGATCTAAGAAATTTTACCCTTGAGTATAGTTATTTTTCTGTAAAATTATGACAGGCACAAGGAAACTGTGGTTTTAATGTAACATAGAGTTCAGACAGCTACATCTGTTCTTGCTGCACCTGGCTTAGCATATTCGTGTATGATAAAATGTGCTCTGGTTTTTGCAGATTCTCACATGAGAGACATATATACACGTTAATCAACAGATGGTAAATGTGGTGTTTTTTCCCTTACAGAAGTAGAGACAAAATGTGAGAGAAACCTTGTTTTGACTGACCAGAACCTAATGTTGCAGAAGTTGATTTGCAAAATGGCAGCAGCAACTTTAGGCCTTTCAAAAGACACTTCTTTTTCTTTGTTGTTAGAGGCTTGATATAAATCCAGTGACACGGGACACTTGAGAATGGTAAATGTTGTTATGCACAAATAGGAATGAATGGCTTGAAAGTTTCATGACAAATTACTCATGTTGGCATTGCAGTGTGAGGGCTGTATAATGCTGCTGTATGAGGAGACAGACAGTGATTGTAAGTGCTCCCTCTGAATATGCAGCATGGTGATCTCTGGCATGTGTTTTTCCTGTATGTGGCAGCATCTAGCAGTGGGCAGTTGTAACTTCTGATGATTTGAATTGCCAAGTGATGCCTTTACACTCAAATCCATAAGAAACCAACCTTTTCCTCTCCCACCCACAGCCCCATTGAGAAGGGAAGCATACTGAGTTGCAAAAAGTATGTCAAATATGCATTTAAATGGCTTGCTTCTCTGACGTTTCATTTGATATGTGCTACATGTGACTTTGAAGCATAATAGAGCATTGTCCTAAACTGATGGAGTTAGACAGCGTTTGATCTCTTCAACTGAACAAATGTATTGTTTTAATGCTAAGGAGAAGACCTTTTAAGTAGGAGAATTGATTTTATGCATTTTTAAAGAGAAACCAGGATATAGCTGTGGTTTCTTTTTCCTTTTGGTTTTACAGCAGTATAACAACAGATAAGTAATATTCCCTCAGGCTGAGGTTAAATGCGTAAGAGACAGTAAGTTCTGTGGTAATGTTAAGCCCCTAAAAAACAGTTAATTCTGAAGTGTAGGTAAAAAGTTTTCTTTAAATCTCTTTTGTTTCATTTCAAAAAGTTATCAACAGCTTTGGAAAGTAAGATCTTTAAAATAGACATATTCCAATGACAGTAATGGTTTTAATTATTGACCTGCTGTTGTTCATGAAACATCTAGATGGTGTACTTGAAAGGAAGGAAGTAATAGTTTTACTTACTAAAATAATGTTCTTATGGATATAGCACAGGTGAGGGAGAAGGAAAAAAATTCTAAAAAGCATACTTAGCAAATTCTGATTTGTGCTAATAGCCTTTTTTGTCATCTTCTGGCAGCACTTTTCAGACACCAGGTTTTAAATTCTGAGGCACCAGCTGTTGGTACAGGTAAGTCAGTGGTAACTAGTTTGAATACAAGTAGATATAACGTGCTCTGTACTTAGGCAGCGTTTTTTGAAATATTGTGAAAACTGGCTCTGTGCAGATCTGCAGCTGATGTGAGGTGGAGGTTAGACCTATTGGATAGCTCTGTTATAAGAATTGTACCCTAGGATTGTTTTTAAGATTAACCCGTCTTTTGCTTTCTGCTTTTCCGCCCCCTCTTTCTGAAATAACGCTACATTTTGAGATAACAAATTGGCTAGTATCCCTTGTGTATGGTTTCTGGCTATACACAGTTAGGTAAGAGCATGAGCAAAATGTAAATTCTTAGGTAACTCGGCAGAAGATACTATTTCATCACAATTGCTATTTAATTTTTGCAAAAGAACCTCCCACGCTGAATGTTCTTTGAGTTATTTGGGGTTGATTTTTTTCATGAATAAAATTCTTAGTCATCTTCAGAATCTATGCAATATCTTAAAGAAATAAAGACTTTGCACATTTAAGTAGTTAGTTGGTCTCCTTTTGTATCTCTCTTGATTCTTACACTCCTTGTTGTGTATGTGAGAGGTTGCTCTTGTGGTTGTAGCAGTGGCCTTGAATTTGGGAGTTAAGTGGTGAAATCCTTCCCTCGTGGAAACTTACGAAGAAGAAATTTACTTTTGTTTCCTACTTTAAGCTCTTGATGGTAACTTTCTACATGACCTTGGTGTGAAGATCTTATCAGCAGAGTTTACGTAAATAACCTGCACCTGGATCTACAGGGCAGGAATGCACTGTGGGCTGCCACATTGCAAAGTTGCCCGCAGGTCAGTGGTACGTGCAGCAGTTGTTGTGTTCCTCCTTGTAAGTGACTCTTGAAGATGCACGAGGTCCTTCATCTTTCAGCAAAATGCAGATAGGCCACCGAACAAGAGGCATCTTTACCTCAGCTGTGGTCTGTGCCCTGAACTTCTGCTCCCCAGCTGCACAGCTCACGTCAGTTTATATCATGAACAGTCTTGGATCAGTAGTTTTGTGGAGGGGGTAGTACTCGGATGTTGTGCAAATTGGCCCTTTAATTGCTGCAGTGAACATAGTCCCGTGGACAAATCACAGAGCTTGTTGGTACCTGGATAATGACATGTATTTCCATGCCTACTAGTATATCCTAATAATATGTAAACTGGAAAGTTCCAGAAGATCTTTATGAAGGCGTTTAAGGTCAGAAAAAGTTATCACTGAAAGAAAATCCTGTGCTTTTATTGCAAGTACCAAGTCTTGATGCTATTCTAAAAGCCTGAGCTCATGAAGCTAAATGACTGCATTAAAAAAAAAGGTTTGTTCATGGGGGTAATAACTCTCATTAGTCTAATTGGTATAGCTGGAGAAAGTAAACAATCTTGAGTTGCAAATAACTGTTCCCTGTCATGCAGTACAAGCAGCAGACTTCAAAGCTGAATTCAAGTTAGAGAACACATGCTTTGAACTTGCTTAGGTCTGTATCAGTCTGGCAGAAAAGGATAGTTTGTGTCTGCAGAGTAAAGGACGTGATGGTAAAGCAAAACAAGGGAAGAAGGGTGTTGTCTATGGGAAGGAGTGAGTCAAGTAACATATGGTCTGTAAAACATGCAGACATTTTTATAATGTGCAATAAAACTATTGTCTCTGTATCTCATCTTTTTGTTATGTATTACAGCTGTGATCCTTGAGGCTTGTTTCTGAAAGGGTGGTGGTCATGGTTTGTTTGTGGGGCTTTTTGATTTATTTATTTATTTTTAATCTCCTGTGGTAAGTGGTTGTTTATCTTAGGTTTTATTTGTTTTAATTGGTTACCCATGTGAGTTTGCTCTGGTGCACAGTAATATGCATTTAGAAATAGTTAATTTAGAATTGCTGCATAAAACTAATTAATGAAACAATATCTATAATTTCTTCCTTTTTTTGGAAGCAGGTTTAAATAGGACCAGCTGAGAAAGGTAGTTCTTGATTCGTGTTTAGGTACTGGGGGTAGCAAATTTGGGTTTAGTTTCCTTTAGAATACACCTGTCACAGCAGAAAGAGAAGGGAAAGACAAAGTCTGAAAAGCACTCTGTCTTGCTCAGCTGATGTTAAAAGGGCATCTAGGAAAACTTGCAACAACCATTTTGAAGACTGATGAAGAGTGTGAAACACTTTGCTCTTTCCGACTTTGCTTCTGCTACACTTACTACTTGGTTAAGGCTCAGGAAAACTCATGAAGGTCCAAGGAACTTGGAGGACATACCTTAATACTTGGTAAAGTTGTGTTCTTGTTATATACTGAATGTATGAATGTTGCTGTCTTCTGTTGCATGTGTACATTATTCTGCATATTGGAAAGACACAAGCCCCCTCAGGGCTTTAGGTTTTGTTTTTTCTTTTTTTTTTTTTTTAAGCTTTTTTTAATCTAGACCACTTTAAAGTTAACTAGACTAGCAAATCTTTTTTTATGGATAGAGAGAGGGAAGGAACAAAAAAACTAGCTTTATGTCTTTCCCAGGGAAGATGTTGGGTACTCCTGGTGTGAATGGCAAACTCTGGTTCTTTGATCCAGGCATTGCCCAGTGGCTTTGGTGTTGGGGAGGAAAAAACAAACTGTTCTTTAGCTCCCGCTTAGTCCTGCGGGCAAATCCAGGGGAAGAAGAAATGCTTTCATAAATTGAGTGGAGTGGTAGTATCTTAAGATCTCAAGAGAGATTTGAAGGTCAAGGTCCAGTTTAATATTGTGATGGAGAGCAGAGCGTACCAGAGGATGGATTTCTGCTGCACTGTGGTGCAGTGGCCTCAGGTCAAGGGAGGGATGCTGTGTGCAAGGCTGGACATCTCTGCCTTTGAAACCTCTACCTGGCCTTCAGACTGTTGTCTTCTCGGTCACTATGCCAGTTCAATTGCATGTTTGTTTTCCTGTGCTGACCCTTACATGAAAGGCTATGTGCCATATGTGTCTCTCTCGTATTGCAAGGTTTGTATTCTGAGGTCAGTCTTAAATCACTGAGCTTCTTGAGTGGTACAGCTGTGACACATGCATGGGATGTTTAATTACTTTATGAAATGCAGGGGTTTTTTTGGAAGGATTATGTTCTTTCTTAGACACTTGCCTTGTGTGCTAGTCTTATTGCTAAGGGAATATCAAAGTGTTTTTGTCCTGTGCTCCATATGGACTATAAGTGAACTAGTATGAACTATACTTGCTTCTAAGAGGGGAGAATGGAGCTGAGTAAGCTTGGTGAATAAAAGTTCAAATAAAATCATAGTGCCTTTAATGTGAATTTCCTTTTTCATTAAAAACTTACTCATTTCAAGTCTAAAATCAGCTTAACTTTGAAGTGAGGTTTCTTTTTATGATGTAACTAGGAAGTGTTATTCCAGCTGATGAATGTTATTTTGCTATTAGGTGGAGTCGTAAAAGCCATTGACTTCTCAAGTGAAAGGAATAATATTTTTTTCTTGATATGAAAAGCCAGTTACCATGTTATCAGGAAAAGACTTTAATGGCTGTAGCTCACCTAACGAGGGCATTATCAAACCTTCTATTCACAGATTTATGGGGTGATATTTCTTGAACTGAAAAACTGAATTGTCTTTGAAACTGCCATTTAATCATAAATTCCTTATAGTGGAATAGTTGGTGTGGTGATGGGGTGTTTGTTTGTGTGTGTTTGTTTGTTTTCTTTTATTTTGTTTTTTTCTTCCAGGTCAATATGAAAACATTTTGGTAAGTTTTACTGTTGTTTTGACCATAGCAGAAATTTTTTTTCCAAGTCCCTGTAAAATGTTTCACTAATTGCGTAGCTTAGGTACTAATGTGAAGTTACTGCTTCAGATTTATCAGTAACCTTTAAAAGTAAGTATATGGATAATTTCTGACAAAAGTCTCCATTCTTAAATGCTGAAGTTGCAGGGCCTTTCTTTAAATTATGAAGAGATTGGATAGGACTGGGACGGAATTTGTTTTGTTTTCATATTGTGGTATGTTACAGTTTTATTTTAATGGCATAGGCTGGAAGAGGCAAACTAATTGCTCTTGTGGTGTGGAGGCATGTCGGAGTTTGAAGAATTACGGAGTTTGTGTCAAATTGGGGTGATGAAATACAGATAACAGGCCACAGCTGTGGCCACAAATTAGGCCTCTCCAATTTGATGCTGAATGTATTGCATTAGAATTGCTCTTCTAGGATTACCATGGGGTAAAGTCTGAATAAAACCAGATCTGAAATAGGGAAGCTAAAAGTGCATGCTGCTGTAAATGTTTGTTGGTGCTTCATTGCTGTAAAATGAAGGTGACCGCTTTCCTAGTGAGAGCAGTGCTCAGGAGCTTACTGTTCTTCAAGAACTTCTGCTGGTTTTTGCATCTTAGTGTTTCCTTAAAGTATTGGAGTTCTTGGTAGTTCCTTCCTCTTAGAACCAGTATGGTTTAGGGGAGGCTGAGAGATGTCCCTCCCGTGGTCCCACAGCACCTGTCCTAATGTGGGATCCATCAAGATTTGGGAGCATGGGGTTTACCAGGAGATATTTCAGGATGGTGTGTAAGCTCAGTACTTCCAAAATAAAATCCAACTGAAGTACTGTGCAAAGACCTTCCTATATAGGAAGGATCCAGTGAGGAGGTAAGCATCACCTTATGAACTCCTATGGGTATGGGAAACTTCAACATGTGGGTTATTGCTCTTGCATTCTGTGGAGTTACCCTGGTACTGTTGGAAATTAATACTCCAGGTGTTTACAGGCACAGGACAGTAGTGTAGTAGTAAATCAGATCTAACTTACAAGGATAATTCTGAGCATTGATAGTTTTATTAGCAGGAATGTTCAGAAAACCAAAACTACAGGCTTGTAGGCCTGTGTTCAGGTTGACTGGCCAACAGACCAATGCTAGGTGCACAGTCGGTCCAAGAGCGAGAGTGTGAACTGGGGTGGACCAGCTGAGGCTGTCATAGGTGCCTTATAGTTGCCAGGGTTCTACAAAGTTGGCTGGAGCATTGAGTTCTTATAAAACCAAGGGACAGCTCTGGCCAAGAGGGGGCTGTGTGTCAGTTTCACTTATCCCACAAACACCAACTTTGTAAAGAACAGGGACTGGATTCAAGAAGACACTGAGTAATAAAAGACTGCAAGGTCCCTCCTGCTTCCTCAAATGTTCTCATTCAGTGAGTGCAGTTCTATTCTGACCTGCAACATCCCGTTCATTGTTTTCATGCTAGGAGTTTCCTGAAAGCCCCATGGAAAATGTGACACACCGTGTGATGTAGAACAAACATCTTCTGGAATGGGACATAACCGAAAGGATAAAACCTTGTTCTGCGTTGTGACTTTAATCCAGATTTGTATTCCAGTGAAAGACTCTATGATGGGGAAGGTGTCTGGAACATAAGATACCACAATGTAAAGCACATGGTCGTTCCTTGGATTTGAGGATTTATGTATGCACAACTCAGAATTGGTAAATGTCTGAGCTTTTCAAAGGACTATTCCTTTTTTCTTGCTGATACTTTAACTTTCAAATGCATTTGGCATTTTAGTGGATTGAGAGATGACCAACTGATGTCTATGTACAGAAGCTTGAAAAGCAAAAACATGAATAAATCAAAGTGGGTTAACGATCCGGCATGAAGTTTTATTTTAAAAAGGGATAAAGGTGAAATCTCACTGAGTGTACATTGTTCAGCACTTGTTTTCTGGGGCATGTGAATCAGTCCCATCATTACTGATCTGTAAGCTTTTCCTTTTGTGGTTGCGGTATATTTTCATCAGAAAAAACAATGTAAGATAATATTTGGTGTGCTACTTTTGGTGCTTATATTCATGTGCAAAACTCTTTTTTTTTTTTTTTTTTTTTAAATTTAAAAAGCAAGCGTTTTCTGGCCATGCGAAGTTCTGACTTCACAGAGTTAAGTTTGCTTGCTTGATTTATATCTTGTCAGCAGGAAGGGGATTTTGAGAAAAGCCTGCAAGCTTGAGAAAGAGATATAATTTTCATCGTTATGCCTGTGTGTCTGGGACACGTTTTCCCAAAGGATTTGAAGTAGAATATGCTTTGGGGACTGTGTGCTGTGTGTGTGGGGAGGAAGACAGTAGGAAATGTGTGTTTCTCCTGGCCTTTTCTCGTTGCTGGTAGTTAGCATTTGGAATATTGTGCCCTGAAGAGGGTGAGGTCAGAACCTGGTGGAAGAGGGGGAGTCATAAATAAGAGAAGTAAAAACTTTGAGACCCATCCCCTCATCCCCCTTGCTGCTGTACCTTCACATCCGCTCACTCTTTGGTGGCTTTTTATCCCAATTGTTGAAAGAGGAGGCTAAATGAAGAAACCAGCTTTCCTTTTGAACTTTTAACCTTCATGAAAGCTACAGTAATTGGCTTCTGCAGGGCTTAGATTGTTTGAATCTGACATTTAAAGAAAAAAATGCAGGAAGAATGAAATACTGATGTGCACTTCTGAAATTCCCAAATTGCCAGTGAAGGCCTTTCTTCTGTGTGCTTTAAAAGCCTCAAAAGTGCAGAGAGAGACTGGGGAGGGGTGAAGTGTCCCTGTTGCATCGCAGCCAGGATGTGCTTTGGCTGAGATGAAAGTGCAGCAGTTGGTACAAAACCTCCACCTGGGGAAAAATAGTTGGCGTATGTGTCAATGTAATAATCTCTTTGAGGGAGTGGAAGAAGGCTTGAAGAATGGGTCATAAAGCACTGTCAGAAAAGAAAAGGGGGTGTGCGTGGGGAAATGCCAAAGATGAGAGAGATTGATTGTACTGCCTAGGCTAAAGATGAGTATTATGCTTAGGTTTCATCTATGAATGAATGTTGTATTTAAAAATAAACAAATAAAGAAGTGTTTCCCCACATAGTCCTTGTTAACAAGAACACAGTAAAACTCCTGACAGTTGTTGTTCTTTCTAAGAGTTGATCATGTGAAACATTTATTTACTAAATAAATTTATTTACTAAAAGCAAGGGAAGCACATTAAAATCTAATACCTGCTTACTCTCATGGGTCTTAAAGCTGTAATCACAAAAGCAAATATAGTGTCTTAAATACAAATGACTTTTTGCCTCCAATGACTTTTAATGCACATGTAAGTCAGTAATTAAAAAATCTAAAAGCAGATCCAGATCAAATCATGCTTTAGATTACATTTATTTGAAAACGCTTGAAAGCAACTTTCATGGGTATTGTTGCTACCTTTGTCATCTATATAAAAATGTAATATATTTTTGGAAACTTGAAAATGGAAATTTAGAAGGATGCAGCCTGACAGCAGAGACCTGTAGCCCTTCCTTCTTACACACAAACTAAAAGCTGTGCTGCACAGATCATTGCACGTGTAGCTGCTCAAAAGGCAAATGTGATCAACAAGGCTTTGTACTTATCAGCTGCTAGAAGAAACTGCCAACCTTTGGCATGGTTGAGTTTCTCTTAACAGAAAGCAGCACTAGATATTGTAGTTAACTTGGCTGGTGGCATGCAAAACTGCTTGGCTGCCTTCTTTCTTTTCAGATATGATTCTTCTTTCTTAAATAAGGTTGGGTAATGAACCAGGAGAAATAGTGATGGATTTAAGAAAGGAACTGTTAAAAACAGGCAGCTCCTCAATTTACTGGGAATAATGTGGTTTGATTTTGTTAGAGGTGAAATGGTTCCATGCAAGATGCTTTGAGAAAATATATATGAATACCATGAGAAAATTTGGATCCTTTGTGGAATTTTTCATTTTGCTGTTGTGTTATGTGTTTTTCAAAGCAAGAGGCATGTTTTTTTTTTTTTCTGTCATGTGCTGGTCTCTTTTAACATCTGTATTTCCACTTCAGCAATTAAGTGACTAAAAGCAAAGGCGGGAGAGTAGGGTAGGCAGCAGCCGTGCATTAATTTCACTATGTAAAACTAGAGAGATTATTTGGGGCCAGAAAGCGGTAATTGTCACAGGACAGTGGTCTCTTCCTGTCGTGTGTGCTGAAAATAAGGCACTTGCCAAGAATGACTGAGCCAAGGAGCCAGATGACAAGTTATTTCTAAGTTGAGAACAGCTTAAACTTTCGGGGCTCTAAAACTAAAGCACACAGTGTTTTGCAGAGTCACTCATATTAAATGATGAAAGCCTGAGTAGAAGGAAGAATGTGGTAAAGAGGTGAGCGGTAGTTGCTCACTGGGCTGTTTCAGAGTATTTGCATTTTGATTGGCTCTGCAGACATTTGTGGGTGCCTCAGGGACTCTTAATGTAAGGAAAAACAGCTTTATATGTAAAGAAAAATGGCAATGAGGCTTCAGACTTGCTCCCTGCAGCATGTTCTGTGTGCTCTTTCAGTTTTGGCTTAAATGAATAAAATGGTGATGCTTTCATTTTGCTTGAGAAATTAGTTTCCCTTGCTGATTTCTTTTAAAGTACGTAGTCCACCTAGAAATGTATTTGTAATTTTGTGCTGGTAATGACTCTTTTAATTTGGCAGAGTAAGAGAATTAGAAGACATTGGCCAATAAATACAACCACAAAATGGTTTACCTCTTTCTGTCCCATCTGAAAGTCTGTACCTGGGATGCTTGTGAGAAGCCCCGTCTGATGGATAATTGCAGCAATGTGCTCTGGAATGTTAAAAAGAGCACAAACTGTTTCCAGCAGACTCTGAAGCTGCATCCTTCACTTCTACCTCTCTGTTTTGTAATGGCAGGTGTTGTATTCACACTAAGGATGGTAGTGAGAAATAGGTAAGCCAGTCTCTGCTTTCAGGAACTTGAGGGCTGGGAAGGGTGAAATGCTGGAAGAACTGGGTGAGTAGCCTGTCCAAGCACATGAATAAATTAAGGCGACTGCCCGTTCTGGGTAATCTGTCAACCTGATTCAGATACAACCCCCTACAGCCTCTGAATGCCTCTCAACTTCTCTGAGGAAGTGTGGTGCCCCATTTTATAGTTGGCAGTTGGAGGCACAGAGGGCCAAAGGGCAAGTACGTGGCCACACACAAAGCCTTTGAATAAAAGAAAATTAAACACAAGTGTTCTTGGTTCCAAGTTTAACATCCTTGTCTTTGAAGCAGACTTTCTGTTCATTTAAACAGTGTGATTACTATGTGTGGTAGGGAGTTCTCTTTAATCAGTGCTGTGGGGGAAGAATCTTGGTAGGTGTAAGGTCTGTCTGCAGGTGGGTTTTTTTTCATTGTATTTTTCTCTGGTGTACCTTACACTGGCTGCTAATGATCACATTCTCTCAAGGACACCAAGGTCAAATAAGAATCTGGGGCTTTATGTCTCAAGAGGTTTGTTTTGCAAATTCAAGAATACATTTTTCTATCTTGTTCAAATGAGAGCATTAGACTTTGTCCTGGGCACTGATGCAACATATTTACCTATTGGCTCTGCTGCCTCAGAATTTCCTTCAAGAGGAACTTCTCAATGTCATCATTTTTTTTCCCAGTCCTAGTCAAAGTTGTCAGCATAGTGGGTGAGACCAGCAAGGTAAGAGATGTGGCTGAAATCCATCTAATTCCTTAGCACCCCAAGAAAACAGCTTGTGAAGGTGTTGTGTCTAGCAGGAATCTGCTTCAGAGTTTGGAGAATTGCATGTGTGTAAAGGAAACTCAAAGAAATCTTCAAAAACATATTCTCCTTCATTTCTCCAGTACACCATCCTTCTATGTTTTGGGTGCCCAGGCCAAGAAGCAGCAACTGAAAACTCCATGTTGTGGAGAACATGTCTTTTGTGAACCCTAATGCTGGAGTGATATTCCAAGCAAGGTAGGAGGAAATCACAACCAGCTCTGACAGAACAGTAGAATCCACTTTTGGGAGCAGGGGACTGTAGTTGAAATGGGCTGCAAGTTCTGATCTTCAGGGACGTGGAGTCCACTTTTTACAGAGCAGGTTGTCTGACAGCTTTGGAGATGTGACATCTCTTTCCTGATCATGCTCCTTACTCCAAATTAAGACCTTCCGATGGGCTGTGGCCACAGTTCTGTGATGCATGATGACTGCAAAAAGAGCAACCTGAAGCATCAGTGTGCTGTTGGATGGGGTGGGGGGAGAGAAAAGAAAATAGAGTATTCTTTTAGCAGAGATGCACACTGTGGCTTTTTGGAAATGCTTACACTTTCAGTGTACAACTTGCGAATATTACTTAATATTGTGTAAAATGAGAGTGAGTAAAGCTCTGTGTTTACTGTTGTCACCATGCCACCAAACCTGTAAAGCTATGTTTGAGTCTTCACAGCAGGGTAGAAGTGCTTTACTGAAGGGCAGAAAGAGGACTTCATTCTGTTTCAGAGAGATTAATAGCTAAATCGCACTTGCTGCTTGAACATCAGAGATCTACTGATCTTAAATTACTACTGAAAGCAGGTGAAAAGTGCCACAGAGTTACTGTGTTGTGCTTTGTTTTAGTGTTGCCGTTTTCACACAAAGGGCTTTTCAGCCAGGTGTTAGCCCTCTAGGAAGTTCAAAATGGTCAACTTCAGTTGACAGCTTTATTTGGAAACACTTCTAACTATGTCAAACTGAACTAGACAGTTAACTGAACAGTGATTTGCCACCCCTCACCCTCAAGTGAATGGGAACACTGAAGTCTGAAAACAAGAAGAATAAACAGTGGTTACTCTCACAGGGGATGTAGAGGGATGTTACTTTATATTTCTGCAGATATGAACTCTGGCAATCATCAGAGCACTAAACATGTACTTGGATTTTGTCCAAATACTTTAATCTTTTAATGTCTGTTACAATTATAAAGGAGCTCATTGAGTTAATGAAACATACTGTAATGAACTTAGTAATTGCATATTTTTACATTGTTCTCCTCTATGGGATTAAATCTCAACTGTGTGCCATTAACTTTGCACAGGTGCAATAAATCTTTTTTTTTTTTTTTTGGCTTGGAGCATATTCCCATGATGGTTAAAGATAGGCAGGTTCTATTCCTGTTTTCTTCTTTGTTCCTACCCATTCCTTATAGTGGCCTGATGCTTGGGTGGGTGAGTGGCAAATGTTTTCAAGGGGCTAATCTGGCTCAAGATGTATCTTTGTTTCTGTTTTTTGGGGTTAGCTTTTGAACAGTCCATCTCTGAACCGGCCTGCTGGACATGTACCAGTGCTGGCACTGAGGAGGAAGAGGCCAGGCTGTGACTTTGGGGAAGCAGACACATCAGATCTAGTGTTTAACTGGACTTGGAATGGCAGAAGACTGAGGTTTTTGGAGTAGAAAGATTTCATTTTAGCAAAGAACATAAAGATAGTAGCTCAGGATGATGTATGTATTACAATATTTTTAACAAGAAACAGTTCTGATGATCCATATGTTTGCTACATAATAAGTTAGAGGTACGCATGTTGTTATGCAGCAAAGGCATAGTGTCCTTTTGCTTGCTGCTGCCACCATATTCCTGTTCTGTAGTTAGCATTTTTAAGTTCTTAGCAGGTAAAACACTTGGCAATAACTCCTGGGTGTAATCAAAAGGGTATTAAATGTTTGAGGCACTCTTATTTGTTTTTAGGGTAATAGAGAAAAGCATTACGCAACAAGCACTGGTTCATTTTCAATAGGTGTTTTGATAGAAGTTGATTGAGTTGCAGCAGCAATCAGTGACAATTGATTTTTCTGGCTCTTGAGAAGGAAACTGCCATGAATTGTCTTGCAGAATAACGTGGCTGGCACAGTCGAGTCCTCAGTGTGCAGCTAGTGCCGGTTGCGTTGTCTGGATGCGTGTATTGTGGGAAGGCTGAGCGCTTGGTTCGTTGATTAGCCAATTTGGAAACAGTGAGTGTTTTGCTCGTTCTTGGCATAACTGTGCATGTTCCCAGAGAGGCTGGAGCAGGAGCTTCAACCAGAGCGTGGAGATGGGGAAACACAGCTGTGCCGTCATCAGCTTTGGACAATGAGTGTGGCTGTAGCCACGTGGGGAGCCTTAGAGAACCTTTGTAATTATAGTTACTTATGAGACAGGAGGTACTTGGAGAAGCAGATCCTATATGCTACAAAGGTGACTTTTTAACTGATAACTTTTAACCTGAGCAATGAATAAGCGTATTTACTAAATTACCTAGTATTTTTCATGAGTCAGGTTTCTTTGTTAAAGTATTTCATTTTTTCTCTTACAGTAAAACAGGAGAAAATCATAACACATCTCTAGCTGCAGTGGCTGAATTGCTGGCTCTCCCCTTCTTGCACCCCGCCCCCACTTTTACTTTTTAATAGCCCAACATAATAGCGTAAATCGGATTTAATGGGGTTGTAATGTTCACATGTGGGTTGTAATTTTGAATTTCGGAATGAACACATTGCCTGCCCTACCGCCCCTGCTAAAAGAGAGAGACAGTAAGCTTTTCAACTCTTGTCTGCTGCTTGAACAGCATGACTCTCTAGAGCTTATGACTCAAACCAGTAGAAGGATGGTGTTTGCATCACTCTTTCCCTGGGCCTTGTGGATTTTAATGTTAAATAAAGTGTGCAGTAACGTTATGGGGTGACCACAAATTGTACCAAGTGCTCGAATGTGATGTATTATATTAGATTATAATACAAAAGCATTTTACACTAGTTTTCCTGTCAGAAGTTTAATCTTTAAAATCTCAGTTGAAGTATGGAAGACTGGGATGTTTTTTGCATGGGCACTCTTTGATGACACCGGGGAGGTTGCTGTTCCTAAATTGTAACCAACAGCTGGTTTTAGTGTACTCAGAGAATCTACTCAGGGCATAGAAGGCAAGCTGCTACAAAAGCAGTTCTTTTTGCTCATTGTGTGAACAGCTGAGTACAGAAAAGGCCCAGTGTTTGAACACTGGTGGGCAGGGTACAGGTCTTGAGAGTGCTTAGTCATTGTATCAGTGTGGTCACAGAATCACGGAACGGTTGAGGATGGAAGGCACAACTGGAAGTCGTCTTGTCCAACCCCCTTGCTCACGCAAGGTCATCTGCTACTCATGGTTTGGCAACACAGAAATGAGCAGGAGATAGTCCCTTCTTAAAATACCCAGATCTCTTGTTACTAAGTGTCACGTTTAATGCAGTTTACCAGCACACATCTCCCCTGGAAATGGGCTGGGTGAGCAGGGTGTTGGTACTGCTGTTTTTTGGTACTCAAGTTTCTTCTGAAAGGTTTCTAGCAGCCCTCCAAAATACCCTCTTCATTCTGGTTGTGTGAACCTGAAGCTTGGGCTCTTCAGTATCTTTTTGCTTGTATTTTACCTTACAGTGATCTTATGGTTAATCTGGCTGGGTATTGAGAAGATCACTCAGGTATGTAAGCTCTTCCTGGCCTAGAATTACAAATAAAGGCCCCAAGGTATGTGACAGTATTGAAAAGGAGGATGATATCTGGTTGGGATGTCTCTGGAACAGTGGTTCCAGGCCTGCAGGTACACAGACTGAGCAAAGCAGGGTGGCATCAGTGTTAAGGACGGGCAGGTTTTTTTTGGGATGTTACTCTGTCCATGTCTGTTTCCTTAGCATCTCTCTATTCCTGTTTCCAAAGTGGTTTTAATAATGTCCATTAAAATGCCAGGTTAGTCTCAACAACCAATATTGTTTGGAGATACGATCACTTTAATGTAGAATAGCTCAAGTTATTCCACAAGTTTTAGCATAGACAAGATTTCTAATATTAACTGTGACATGGTATTTTTTTCCCAGGTGGCCATCGCTGTGTTTCCCATTTTAAGTCTGGTCGCTTTGCTGAATGTCCTTCAGAGAACAGGCACTGGAAGGTTTGTGAGTGCTAAGGGCAGATTGTTCTTTGTGAACATGAGAGTGTGAACTGGCAGAAATCTAGGAGTCCACAGGAATGGATTCAGACACCGTATAGTGCTGAGAAGTCAGGAAAACATGGCCTGTTTTGGCTATTACCAGTTTTGATGCACTGATTTAGGTAAGCATAAAAGAACACCTCTGTAGATGGAGCTGCTTTCTGCTGCAAAGATTACTGTCAGGTGTTTTTTTTTTCCTTCTCTTGGTTTTTGTAATCTTAAAGGAGCACTGTCGGTGCCTGAAGCAAAAGGCTGGTGTCTCCAAAACTTTTGTGTCCTCATTAGACTCATAAATGGTATCCAGTCTTTTACTTCTTATGAGTATGATGAACATCAGGTTCTGCTTATGCACTGTGGAGTTTTACTGTGTCTCTCTTTTTCACACTACTTTTCTTTGCAGAATAATTTCTTTAAAAAATAATGATTTGTTTCAACCTCAGACATCTTTGGTTATTTCCTTTAGCATTCACTCATCTCTGCTCTCTCTTCCACCATTTGACTGCTAACTTCCTGACTGTACCATTAGTTCCTTTGTATGTGTCATAAGCACTGATGGGGTAAAAAAATTCTCTTTGTTTTTTTTTTATACTGCTGCTTCATCTTGCTTCTAGCAAGAGGTTAAGGGTTTCTCCCAACCCTGAGCTTATCTTCTTGTATCTCTTATCTCCTTTGGGATACAGCCAGTCATCACTGTCTTGATTCAGCCTCTGCTGAAGTGAAGGAATAAAGTGTTATCATCTTGACTCAAGATGCTCTTTTGTGTGTCCTGTCTAGTCTCCTGATTTATCCAAATGCCAGGAAAGTCCCAAGTACCATAGACAGATCCGTGCTAGTGCTAGAAAGGAAAACTGTGACCTTTTGTTATTTTTTTACTCTTAGTTGTATTATATTAAAAAATGCTTTCCTGCGTCACAGCACTTTTGATGAACTTTCTTTGCTTCTCTTCAGTATATTTTCAGCCAAACTCTAATAAACTTATTCTATTTCCAGTTACATTGGACTCCTTTGGAGAGTGCTTAGCTTAAGCATTAAAAAGCATCTTCCCCCACCGCCCCAAATAAATTGTGCATCCCTTCTTCTGAGTTGTAATATTTAGTATTCCTTTATGTTAGTGGTTATTTAATGGTACGTTTCCTATGTTTCCTTCTTTTCTTTTTTTTTTTTTTTTTTCCCACTCAAACCTTCTTACTGATGAAAACTTTCATTCCATCCTTACAGCCCTTCAAACACATCAGCGCTACTGCTGAAATTGAGGCTTCGTCTTTTTCCCATTACTTCCCTCCTACCTCTCAGGTTATGTGAGATTATCCTGAGAGGTAGGAAAAGAAAATTGTATTCGGCTGGATTTTAAGGGATATTTTTTGCTGCATGCTTCAGTTTAGAAACATCTGGAGTACAGCCTTATGTCAAGAAACAACCCCAAAAGGAGTGGCAGGGCTTGATAAACTGTGAAAAGTTTAAATGGATTCTAATGTTTTATTCAGAGTAGTGTTTGATTTTGTTTCTGTACTTGATATCTACCATGGTCTTTAAATTCCATATGCTAGGCAGGTACTCAGCACCTTTGATAAATCATGCTTTTTCTGTGATGCTATGTTATTTTTGGTATGGTGGTGATTCTGTGGTGGTGTGTTTTTTTGTTAATTTATTTATTGGAATAGTCTTTTGAATACCTGAGTTTGGTACTTTCCTGATCTCTAGTTTGAAGAGCTCAGATAATAACATCTTTAGTAAACAGAACACCTTTATCTGACTGGATGGTATATGAGTGTTAATTAAATTGCCACAAGGATTCAGATACCTTGAATAATCAAACCCAAGTTTCTAGTTCTCTCTCTTCTGAATTATAGATGTGTAACTAAAAGTTCCTTAGTAGAAGGAGTGCAATCTTCCAAGAAGCGGGGGAGTTCAAGTTAAATAAGTACCTGAATTTTTCTGGTATGCTTCAATATGTGCTTTAGAAGCAAGACCAGACAGCCTGCTCGCCTGTATTCTAAGTACATCCAGTCTGTTGTGTTTCTCTCTACCTTTTCAAGCACCCTTTAAAGCCTATTTTTCTCTCTGGTTTTGAAGAGTACTTTTTTGAAAGTGGGCCTGTCAATGGCAGTGAAACCTCAACCACATAAAATGCTTCGTAAGGATAAGAACAACAAGACAACTGTGGGAAAGTTAAAATACATCATGGAATGAAATTTTGAAGAAAGGTTATATGTATGCGAGAATGAGACTGGTGATAAACACTCCAATATTCACAATCTTTCCTGGGCAGCTTTGCCAGTGGCAAAAACCACCCTGCTCTGTGTATTTCAGTTCAGGGTTTCTAGATATTTCAGAGGGGAAATGTGGTATATTTAAACCCAAAGGGTCCAAAGCTAATCTTATCGTAATATTAAATGATGCGTTCCTGGGCTAACGATGCATTCTTGATCAGCAGATTGTGGGGTCAGCATCACAGAAACGTTCCTGTTGGGAAGCTGATGGACCATTCTGAGCGGTGGTAGGGTCAGGTCTTCCTGCAGTGTCTGTGTCTGCTGTAGAGCAGGGAGCAGCCCCCCAGCATTGTCTGCTTGCTGAGATCACCCCCTCTTTCCCAGCACTTGCTAGGATGTTGCTCGTAGCTCCCGTGGAGCTTTTCTCCCATTTGTGGCAGAGTGTCTGTGAATTTTATTGACATGGGTCTGCTGGGTCTTGACTGCTGTCGAGTTCAGGGTTGAATAGCACAGAATGCATAACAAAAGGGAAGAAGGCAACATGAAAGCCTTTTTATGTACACAAAGTGTACATCCAGCCCCCTGGCTTCAGCATCTTGTTTTTATTTCTTGCAGAGATGGTAGAGGATGTTTACAGCTCCTTGGACTCGACTGTTCAGTCATGCAGTTTTAACTCCAAAAATAACTCTCTTGGGGGATATTAATCCAGCATTGGATTATCTTTCTAAGATCGTTAATCAGACTTGGTCCCCGAGGGACCTTCCAGCTGAACTTGCCACTTAGTTTCCGCTCGCTGGGGCGACAGGAGCCAAGCGGAGGAAGCTGATGAGGTTTGACAAGAAGCGGTTACTTACGTAAGGTCCCGAGCAGATGGACCCGTGTCCCTCTGCTCCCACTACAGGTCCCTGGCGGCACCCGCTGCGTCCTGCCTGCGTTAGTGCCCTCCCCTCCCTTCGCCTTCTTTCACCATCCAGAAATGCCATGGGAAAACCTGCCTGCAAGCAGGGGGTGTTCTGTGCCAGCTGCAGGTGATTCCTGTGTACACTGCTTTTTGTCCAGGAAGGAAAAACACGTGCTTTGTTTTATTAAATTCTCAAATGCACGTGATGCCCCTTCAGTCGCTTTTTCATCATTAACTTCCTTACTCGAGCAGTTCGTGAAATGACCTGGCCTGCTGTGTGAGTATTACCTTTCCTCCGTAAAAGAAGAAATTAGCTGTTGTAGGCTGCTGCTTTCATATACGACTAGAACTGCAAGTCATATAACTCCTATTAGCCTGCATTTTTTCTTCTGTTTATGGAGTAAGAATAGAGTTTATTTCTTGAGAGGTATGCTCTGATAGCTCTAAGTTATTTAACATATTTTGAGATCCTTGTATGGAAAGTGCCAGGGAAATGGCAAAACAAGTTTAAAAAAGAGTTCTACAGAGAACTAATTTCATACATGAATAAAATCCTGTTTTCCGTATGCAATACATAGGTAGAAGGGGAAAATTCAATATGTTTTACTGACATACATGCTCCCTCAGAGCCAGGCAGGTAAAATGAGAGCTTGTGCATTTGTGCTGGTGCATTTTTGCATTAAATCTAACATACTTTGATCTTCAATTTGAGTGTTTATTACTCTGACTTAGTAGACCACTGGAAGCACTGCATAACATGGTTGAAATGCAGGAATGTACTGTCTGTGGTAATAACAACAAGTTGCAGAATTTGCGCTTTGACGGGCTCATCTGCTTTAGTTGTGAAAAACCCTATTGATGCAAGAAAGTGTAGACAAGCGGTAGAGATATCTTGGCCAGGGAGCAGGGTTTCACTCAAATTATAAAACAGCATGCTGCTGAGCATTGAAGTTGCTTAAACCTCCAGGTTACACCTGCGTGCATTCATTAGGGAAAATAATGGGATGTTGCCTTCCTTTTCATGAGACTCCTCCATCACTTCATACACTCGTGTCCTTACATGCATCCTGTTGCCTTGAGATTCTACCTTGAAAATAAATGTTGTAAAAATGAGTTGCAAAGTTGCTCTTACATATCAGTGTTTCTCAGATCCCACTGGGAGAGAAAAAGGAATTGCACTTGAGAAAACTCCTTAACTAGACCTTTTAGTGACGTCCGTATACTTTTCACTGCTTGACTGCTGCTGTCATAACAAAAAGCAGTTCAGTTCTAGTTCTTCATTCACATCATGAAAATCGCTTACTAAATTGGAAGCATTTCACACCAGGAATTGTGCCTTCCTTATTTTACTGGGCAGTGTCTAACACACTGTGTACCACTGGAATAAATAGTAGGCAATTTGTAATTGTCAGCACTATAGGTTGCTGAATTTTCTGTGCAATCATAATTTTGTGATGACAGCTGTTTTGGCCTAAAACAAAGAATGCTTGTTTCTGGCATTGCCACATAGGTAGAATGAGATTAAATTATCTTTTGGATCCTGCACTGGATTCATAAGATTGCAAACCAGGAAAAAAAAGTTGCCACATTCGCCTAGGATGTCACCTGAGAAAGAGAAATAAATTTGTAGTGATGATTTTATATATGCTTTTCAGCATTCAAACTACACCAATGTCTCTTGAGTTGGTCTTCTCCTGGTGGGAGAAGTGGAACTACATCCATTTGTATTAGTTAAAGATCTGTCACTTTGCTTTGTGTTTTATGACTGTATAAGCATACGTATATTAATAATTTTAATAACGTAGGAGATCTGTGCTAGCCTGCATTAAGAACTAGTCACATTGAAATTATCTTCTGAATACTGTGGCAGAGTTCTCTTGCACCTTGCTTTGGAATGCAAATGCGTATTTTCCATAGCTGAATTTGATTAACTTACCATCAACTTCCCTTAACTCTTTTTGCTTAAACCATTTGCTTTCTTTCTTTCTGCATGACTTGTTTAAGGTGGACCACAACTCATTAAAGCAAAATGGGGGTTAATGCCCATATTTGTATGTGAGAATGGAGGCTTTATGCAAATTTATTGCCGTTTTGCTTTCGTCGTTGTGGGCAGTGATCACGAATCAATGGTTTTTTTCTCCATTCTTTTCATTGTGAGCTTTGGAGTTAGCTAAACTCCTAGGAGTTACCTTCCGTTTGCCTCACGGTGAAAGGTGACAGTGCTCCAAATTGCTTTCTTGTCTTCCCAGTTAAAAGGAAGTGGTTTTGCCTGTGCATCAGGTGGATTCTGTGTTTTTTATAGGTCTCCTTTCTCTTTCTATAGATATGTGCCCTACAGGTGATATTTTTTTTCCATGAAAACCATAAAAGAAACAAGATGCAGGTTGAAACAAAACTGTTGAAAGCAAGGGCTTAGTTGTCTGAAGCTCTCCTCAGTCAAGCCTGTCTGGCAGGAGCTGCTGCTGCTCTTTTTTGTGTTGTGGCCAGTGAACTCAGGCTCTGACTGAGGTTTCCAGCATCCCTTCTGCCAGGGATGCAGTGCTGTGCCAGGGCGTGTCGGGAGAAGCCTGTCAGTGTGGCACAGGGTCAGCTAGCTTCACTTAAGCACTACAGGAGGTTTCATACCAAAATGTCACCAAGCTGAGACTGCCGAGGACTGTTCTGCTGAGGAGGTGGGAAACACCATCACTGAATGAACGTGGGAGCAAAAAGGCGACGAGGTCTCAGTTTTGAGGGTTGAGGTGGATTAACAGATCATTGCTGACAATAAGGCTCGCTTCTCTTCCCCCGCCACGTTCCACCACTGTTTGACTTGAACGTGGTAAAAAACAGATGACTGAAAATACTTGTTTTGCTGGTTAGTTGAGTCAGGGTAACGCTCAGGGGAAAAGGAAATGGTGAGAGCGTGAGGTATCAGGGGAGAAATGGCGGGAGTTTCACATCCGCTCAGGCTCTACGCGGGAAAAGACACCCAAAAGTGAATGACTGGCTCTTCTTACAGACCAGCAAGCCAGTTGCATGGTTTAGTTGTGTTTATTCCTGGTCCCTGTAACATCTACCAAATGCAGAAGATATCAGTGTGTTTCTAATCACACTGTTTAGTCTTTCAAAGCGCTTCATGCAATCCAGTCTTATTTATAGACCATCCATTGTCTTATTTACTGCCTTGTGGTTTGCTTTGTGGTGATGTGCGATCCTGTCGGCATCGGAACTGCCATTGTTGGAAATAAATTGCTGGAGTGTTAAAGTTGGCAAATTGCTCTCTTAATCTGTGTCGAGAACCCTATGTAGAATGTAGCAGGGCTTGCAAACATGATGGGCTGAGCCTTTGCAGAGTAGACCAGAAGACACACAAGAAAAAAGGAAGAGCCGTATACATGAAGACTGGACAAACTCCCACTTGTAAGTTGTATGAGACGAAGGTACACAATCTTTTGATAAAGGGATTTCATGATTTTGTTCAGGCTGATCTGTGTTCATGCTTCTGTTGCAGTTGCAGGAGAAGGATGGTTAGACTGGCTTAAGCTGAAGCAGCAGCTAAGGTGGTCAGAGCCTTTTTTTCCCTGTATCTGTCTGTCGCTTTTGGATGTCTGGTATATACTGTCAGCTCGTCTCTTGCCTTAGCTCTTTCAAAGGGTGCATGTGCAACCATGTGTCCATGCTTTCACCACTTCCTTCTCTTTTCTGCTAAGAAGAAGTGGGACTGCACCTCTGGGGGTTTCTACAGCTTATCTTATTTTGTCATACATGATGACTTTCTGCTGGGTCTGGGCAGAGCACGGCGAAACACCGCGGTCTGCACAGAGGGCTGGGCACAGTGAGCGGGAAGCCGGCAGCCCACAAGAAGGGTGCATGGGTCGCTGTGCCTGAGAGTTGCAGAGCTTTACTACTTGAGCGGCAGTCCTGCTGCCATCCAGCTGGGAGAGGGGCGCAGAAGGCTTGTTGGCAAGCTTAGAAGCTTGAGAAATGTTTGTTGTTATTGAGAGGTTACAAACTTTGAGCCAAAAGAGACAGAATTAAATTCTGCAGAAGCTGAGGGTTTGATTCTTTCCTCCCCCAAAATTCACAGATTGCGCTGTTTGACATGAGATCCTATTGATATTCGTATTGTTGCAGAACTATGATGTTTTATGTAGCTGATTATATCATTGTGAATGTATACGCTATCCTTGTGTATTCACATATCTGAGGTTTAACATAAAGAAGTATTTATATATGGGTATCTCTGGATCCGTTAGGTGAGGGTATGTGTGTGTATGTATATGTGGAAACTGCTGTGTTCTGCCTTCTTCCTGACATCCTGGTTGCTATAGTGCAGTGATCTATTTGTGAACACTCAGAAGATCATTGCTATAGTTAAAAGAAACAGTGTTTCCTGGCCATAACTTCCTGGGCAATCTCTTCTCCTGGAGCACCAGCTTTAACCCATTCCACCACCTTCCCTGGGACTCCAGGAGTGACCCTGTAACAGGAGGTTTCTTTAGTTCATTGCTTTTCCAAACCAGCACATTTAATAATATTTCAAAATAGTTTGTCTATTTAAATCTAATGCATGCCTGTTATTCACCGTACATTTCAGTGCTTCAGCCATCTTTCTAACAGGCTGTCGAGCTGTGCAGCGTGTTGTGGCATTGTGTCCTGTGTTTGCTTCTGGAATATGTGGCATTCTTCTGCTCTTGCACATACCTACACACATACGTTTTCATCCACCTGCCCAGCCAGGCAAAATGTAGGAGACCAAGCGGCAGCGCTGGAGTTCTGTCTGAACTGCTGTGTGGGTTTATTTTTTTTCCTTCTCTCTGCAGGTGTGAATGAGAGAGACTCTCTGCAGTATTTAGTGTCCAGTTGTACTGGCTCCGAAGAACAGCAGCGTCGCAATGCCCCCTCCTGCTGATATAGTGAAGGTGGCGATCGAATGGCCAGGTGCCTTCCCCAAGTTAATGGAAATAGACCAAGTAAGTGCCTGTGTTCGTGTGCTCCTAGTAAATAAGTTCTCTGCTTGTGTGTGTGTCTCTGCATTTATGTTTACTTAGATGCACAGATATGTTTCTCTGAGTGCATGTGTGGTAGATATTCTTATAAGGGGTGTAACCCTCTTCCATTCTTACTGCTTAATGCTTTTGATGTGTTTAGCTTCTTTTTTTGTTTGTTTGTTTGTTTTTAATTTGCTTCTTCTTTTTAAATAGCTGCTTCAACAAGCCCTTTACTGCTTGTGTAACATACTTAACACTTTTGTGCCTTAGTTTGTTCTACTGTAAAACTGTTGTAATGTTGTTACCTCTAGGTGGAAAGTCTTCAAATTTTTAGTCAGTGCTTTGCATTTGGGGTACGGTCATACTGAATGGCTGCAGCAAGTGCAGATTTTGGAACTTAAGTAGTGGTGCACTGTGAGCAGGAGGATCTTTGCTGTTCCATACAGGCATCTCTGGCTTTGTCCTGTTTAGCTGGTTATTTCTTATGCAATGGCCCTGTGGACTAATTGGAGACAGTGTACAGAAACTCAGAAATTCAAAATTGTGAATTAAAGACTCTTTGTAGGAAATTCTGAGGGGAGGGGATTGAGTCGGGAGGAAGCAAACCAAATCAGGTTTCACAAGTGCTGTATTTTATGTTTTGGACTCTCTGAGATTGTTTTTATATCACATGTATTAATATTAAAAGCAACCTCTTTAAAATTTAACAGCTTATCTATAACGTTTTGAAATCATACAGCATGTTACCTGTTTAGAATAATTATTATTTCTGTAAATAGTATTCAGAGTGAAGGAAAGCATTTCATAATGTGCTTTAGACCCTAGTGTATCTGGGGACCAAGTACATTATAAAGTTCTATTGGAGAGGAGAAAATTTGAATTCGTGCTTGAAATGTTTTGGTGAAATGAGGTCCTAATTTCTTCATGCAGTGCAATCAGTTTCACTTCTAGTTAACCCTTTTGTGGCATATGCCTCGGAAGTTCCTGTGTGAACTTTGGAGAAACATGGTACTAGAGAGTGGCTAGAATAACAGCAGCAGGATTTTTAGACACTCTGAAAGCCCCTTTAGAGGAAAGGGGAGTTCCCAAGCTGTTAGCACTTTGATTTCTAGACCTGCCAACCTTTTCCGTGTTCATTTGCTGACATTTTTGAGTAAGCATATATCTACAGATACAAATCTCTTGCCTTCTTGGCATGAAGAATATTTTACTTTTTTCTTCCTGTATAACAAATGGTAGACATTGTGCCCACTGTGTTCAAGGAAAGATGAATGTTAGTCATGATGAACTACAGCTTATTGCTACCAAGTACAGTGGGGACAAAAATGAACAAATATTATGCAGTCTCCTTCCAAGCAGCAGTAAAATAATACAAAAATGATTGGTTTTAATTTACAAAATGGCTTAAAGTAACTCTTCAAAAAACCTCGTACCTTATCTGAAATATTAGCTTACTGTCAGGGAACCTTGTTTTTACTTTTATTGTATAAGATTTAGAAGGGACAAGAAACATCAATGCTGACTTAAGTGGGGTAGAATTCTTCCAAATTAGCATGCCAAGTTGCCTGCTAGATTCCTCATGGCACTGAGTGGCGAGAAGGAGGAAGAAGAGGGAAAATCAGGTTGAAAGGGAGAAACCCAACAGCAGCCTGCTCCTGATGCAGGAGGAAATGGGGGAATGAAGGTTGAGGATCTCATCTCTCACCTTTCTGACATGGAAAATACAAGTGTTGTGACCAGAAATGAAGATGGGGAGGCGGGGGGAGAAATCTCTTCCTAATACCCATACACACAAATCCACACATTAGCCTTTTCCAGGGATGGGAGAAATATGGGAGTGAGCCCTGAAAACATACAGAGAACACATGCTTCTAAACACAAAGCCCTGTCTTTGGTTCACTTCATGCTAACTTTTCCCAATCTGTTTCTTTTCAAACATCTATGTAGTTGAAGAGCTGTAGTGGAGGAGATGATTCATACCTCAGATGGTGAGCTGTCGGGGATGATAAAGGGGAGGAGGGAAAAGGAAGGCAGAAAAGAGAAATTACTTGCCGATTGACCAGACACTGCAGCCAGTGCCTGTCTCCCAGGTGGGATCTGCTCATTCGAACACCATTTGACTTGTATTCAGAAAATCCTAAAAACTGCCTGGCATTTTCCTCCTGCTCTGATCCCTTAGCGGTAAGAACAGTATTTAAAAGAACAGCACTGTATTATTACTTTGAAAAGAACAACAAAAAAAACCTCACTGTAGCATGACGCAAGTTCTTTATCTTTCAGGGTACTGAAGCTATTCCAGATACTAAAGTACAAATAATATGTAAGAGATCAGAGGAAAATCTGGATTATTTTTTGGTTTTAGGTTGTTTGTTGTATACGCTTAGTAGCATTTATTTAAATTCAGTTGCACAGTATCTCAATTCACCTGCTTTGTTCAAGCATATTTTGCTTGACAATGAAGAGAATGAAGTATTTTCAAAATGAGGAAATGTCATTGTGAAACCATAGTGATTGACAGTGGTATACTAGGAGGTTTTGGGCCTGAAAAGAGCTGATGAGTATTTTTGTCACCAAGTCTTATTAAACTGTACATTTAAAAAGCCTCCCCTTTAGGCGTATGACTTCAGACAACTTGGACTTCATGAAGCACAGAGGTTTTTTCTAGTTCATGCTTCCTGCTACATTTCTTTAGGTTTGTCAACCTGGGTTCATCAATGGTGGTTTTAGATTTAATCGTACAAACTTATTCTCACTGAGTTAGACTCTTTACTTGCACTATTAATATATAATTAAATGCTTTTCAGAACCAGCCTCTGTGCCTAACCTTTCTTCTCATTCATTGAAATGTACTTTTTGACATCAGGGTTTTACAACTGCTTTTTTCCTGGAAAGCTGTTTTAAACAAGGAGTGCAAAACTGCATATTATTTACTGCCCTCTCTCTCACTAGGTGAGGATTAAGTCAGTTGCAGCAATTGGCTGTTGCATGTATGAATTAAAGCTGATTTTAAAGCATGTACAATCTAATGTACTTTTCTGCTTTGTCTTCGAAAGGTGGACTTGACTGAATTCAGTTACTCTCTTCCAGAATACTTGATTTCTTTTTCATTTCGGTTTCCCCTCATTTCCATCACTTTCCTCAATTCTAAATTTGAAAAATAACATCTAGACTCTTCCCCGCTGCATAAATCCCTACTGGTAATATTAGTACAGTGTTCAAAATTAGTTTTTAGTGAAGAGATTTTATTATGACTTGAAGAGCCTGGGTATAAAAATGATCCTCCAATTTGAAGTCTTGCTGTCACATAAGGGGAGGAATGGAAATGGGTTGGTGTCTGAATTTGCACTGGGATCTTTTTCTGGACTTTTTAGGGGTACGGTCTGGGGAATAAATGAATGGTAGATGCTGACTGCCTGGTACCTTCTTCTCCCAGTCTTCTGGCTGATTATTCTGGAAGATGTTAAGAGTGGAGATGGGTGGGCTCTGTACAGGTGAACCGGGGTGCTGGTTACCCTCTCCTGACTTCTTTTTATTTATCCCAGAAATAGCCATTTCATAAGAGGATGTTATTTCTTGTGTTCAGATGAAAAATTGTGTGCTTTAATTTGTGCCCATTATGTATAACTCATTCTCAACTGTTGGTGTTCTTCTGCAGCACAAACTATTTTATGTAAGCCACTACTGGTTTTAGGTTACCTGAATACTTTGTTCTGTAGATTTACAGCTTCACTCTTCCTGCTGCAGGGGGAAGCAGCTTCCAGGAGAGGCACAAGGTGGATACTTGGGGACAAGAACTATTTTAGCTTCTCCCATTCAAATCCACTTGTGTGTTAACATGAGTTGTACTGAAACTAGATTTCTCTAAACTCAGGGATGAACTTCCTCAGCATTGGAGGTAAACACTGTTCCTACAGAAAGGAATGGTTTGGAATTAAATTTGTCTGTACAGTCTTTTCCTCTAGATTTACTTTTATCTGTCAGATCATTAAATATAGATTAAATTAGAAAATGTGAATGTTTTACCCAAAAAAACCCACAAAACAAAACAAAACAAAAACCAAACAACCAACCAAAAAACCCTGTATATTCTTTTCAAAGCACAAATGTGTTACAGTGAGCAAAATTTACAGGAGCACTGTCAAATGACAATTTCATGTTAATACATTGCAGTGCTGCACATGGGATGAACCATGGGCTGCTTTACATTAATGCTTTCTCTGAGGTTTAGATTTAGTCAGCAAATTTATCTTGTAAGAGTGTCTTTCAAGTAATCTCTTCTGCCAGTGTATGCTATAAATGTAATTTTAATTTATTTTTTCTTCAGAGGTGTCATTGTACTTCACTGCATATTAAAAGGAAACCAGTGAGATTTTTTCAAAGGGAATTTTCAAATAGTTTTGGGTTTCAGACCTAAATCTGGACCCTTGGGGATTGTTAATTGATTTAGTGCTGTGTTGCTCAAACTGTGGGGGGAAATACAGTTCAAAAGGGGTTGCGAAATGCTTAGTTAGAGAAAAGAAAGTGGCACATCGCTTCTGCCATGTGTGCAGACTAAGAATAGCTGTAGTTTCTACAAGTGCTGTCACTAGTAATAGCAGTGTACCAATACAATCCTAGCATCACAAGTCTAAATGTATGCAGTATTAGTGAGCACCAGCATTGCTCAGGTGATGAGGAAGAAAGGGATATTGATGTCTCTCTGTACCAGAGGCTGGACTGTAAATTTAGTGTCATTCCCTGTTGCTTAGTTCTGGCTCCAGACTCCCTCAAAATCAAGGGATTTAGTGCTGAGGGGATGAAGGAAGAGAGAGAGGCTCTTGCCTCCTTGCCACAAACCTGCAAAATCATGTAAACTCTTATCCAAAACCTGCAGTAGTATTGCAGTAGCTGGAGCTACTGATGCTTTTTGGTATTCATATTGTGAAGATTTCCAATGTTATTGCACAGTCTGAGTTCAAAGTAGTTAAAGGAAATGTCAGTGCCTTTCACAGCTGACAAGATCTCGGTTTCTTGAAGACAGAGGACTCGGAAGCAGCTCATGGAAGAGTGATGAAGAGTCTTACACTGACTTATAAAATTGTTTCCTGCCTGGATCTGCTGGCAGCAGCTCCTTTCTGTCAGGTCAGAGAAGGGAGTTAGTGCCACTGCAGCTGCATCTCAGCCATTCTGAAGGATGACCTTGGTTGCTGCTGATGGGAAACTTACCCAAAGATTGATAAGCCAGAAGATGGCTACCTTTTCAAAAAGACTGAAACACACTCAACTAACTTAAGCTGTCTTGCTAAAGGTAGGGCTTGCTTAAAATTGACTTATAATCCTTCCAGTTTTGTTACCATGGGGGATTATTAGTAGGACTGGTGAGGAAATGATATCCACTAACTTAATGTGTCGTTTTCTTTGGACTAATGAAAGGTCTCTTTTTTTTTTTTTTTTTTCCTTTTTTTTTTTTCCAAAAAAAAGCTGTTCAGCAACAAGAATAATCTTGGAAACAGTAATGCAGATGTTTTAACGCATTGGATATAATTCAGTGCACTAACATGCATATGTACGCAGACAGTGCTTTGTTAACATAATGAACCAATCATTGTTAATTGCAATGGGTGTCGAAAGATATGATTTCTTTTCTTACAAGACTGTGGGGTTGGAGTGCTCATCATTAGAGCTCCAGTTCTTTGCTGTGGTGGCAGCCAGGCATCCTGGATCAAAAGGCAATGCTATTATCACATGTTACATTTTATTAGTCTGGCTTGTCCAAAGCCACATTCCCACTGGTTAGTTGAAGTCTTTCACGGTTGAGAACTGGCATCTTGTGATGCGTGGCTGGGAACCCATCACTGAAAATTACGTGAAAACTTTGTCTTATACTCTTGAATACAGAGACCACAGCAAAGCTTAACAGACTGAAGAGGCAACAGGTCTGGTGAATAGTTAGAAATTGTAAAAGAAATGGGGGGAAAAAATTACAAATATTTAGTGAGTTACATTCTAATGGATGCTATTTATGATGTCTACTTGATGCTGTCTTCTTTGTTAGGAAACATTAGCTAAATGCAGTAGACAGATAATTTTTTTTTTTTTTTTTGAGAGGTGGATATAGAGCCAGGAGACCCTTGAGGTCCTCCAGAAATAGTGTCCCAGTGTTCCTGATCTCCAGCATAAAGGATGTTCAGGAAACAGTATTTTAGGAAAGACATGAAACACCTCATTAATTTTCTCCTTTGATTTTTTTTTTCTGGCTCTGATTTTGTTAGCCCCATAGTGCTAGCCAGAATCTCTGCATTGGAGCCTGAATTTTGCTGACTTCAATGACGGCATTTTCAAGATGAAGGCTGAACATGGCTATCAGATTGTTTCACCTACAAATGTTTTTAAGAAACAGTAGAGGTCTCTTCTCTTAAAAATTGATTCTGCTATATTTAAAGGAAGTGTGTGATGATGAGATTCCTGGAGTTATGCACCAGTGAATTAATTACAAGGTACTTCATTCACATTTTGGCTAGCTGAAGTACCCAGGTGTACTTTATGATTCAGTTGTATTCTCCTTATAGAACTCTAAGATTCTAGTACAAAAGAGAGTAATATTAAAAATCCTGCTGTATAATGTTTTTGTGTCTTTGTGTAAAGACTTTTCTACCTGGGTAGCCCAGTAGTGTGTTAGTCATGAGCTGTGGGTTTGAGGTTTCTTCGTTCAGTTTTCAAAGGTATGCCCACCTAATAAAGTGGTTGTGTGAAGAGCCACATCTTAAAGACCTGCTTTGTATGTTAAGCTGTATTTTAATTGGCTTTAAATATGTGGTATGAGCATGTTGCATGCAAACATGCTGTAACTCACAGCTGTAGGTCCCTAAGTGTTTTATAACTCAAAAGTACTCTTGACTGTAAGTTTTTGACATTGCTATTTGCGATGTACTTGAGGAAATGGGGAGTGTTGTGGCTTGTTAGGACACTAAATGTGGAGTAAGAAGTTTCTGTACATTTCTGTTTTGTTGGTTTTTTTATAATGTTATGTTTCACTGCTTCTTTATTGTGTAGTCACTTCAACATCCTAAACATATGATCTCTGTGGCAATGCTTAGATCTGGTGAAATGCAGATATAGAAGTGAGTATGTCTTTGGGGAATGGCAGGGAGTAACTAAGGAAGCTGCAGCTGACAGTAAAGGGGAAGAGGACATGAACATCCAGATTTCCCCAAGTCTTGTGTGCTCTGCAGAACTTCTACTGCTATATTTATACCAAAGTGTTTCTACTGACATGTTAAAATGGAGCCAATAAAAGCTCTCTCCCATTGGCAGGCTGCACTTGCTGAGGGTTTTGCCCATCAGCTCTGGGGTGTGAATGTTTCCCACCTTGGGTTGTGTTGTTGCACCAACAGAACTATGTGGTGTTGACCTGGCCCTTTCTGTGTTTTATGGTCTCTGTTACTGCAGTGTTGGGGTGTCCCCATTCTTCAGTTATTCACTTCCTCTGGTGCTCCCTTGAGTTAGGGAGATTTTCCATCTTTTACAGATGACCAATGCCTAATTAACAAGTCTGGTCTTAGTAATGCTCCATTGTAGTCAATGGAGAGAGCTGATTGCCAGAGTGGTTCAGAGCAGGTTGAGGAGGCTGAAGCGTAAAGCTCTCCAGGACCTCCCCCTTACAGGAGAACACCTTGCCTCTTACATCATGAGAAACCAGTGATGAAGTAGTGCGTCAAGGACCCAGGTGTCCTGGCATCTGGTGTTTGCCACCAAACAGTCCTGCTTCTGTTTCTGTAGCCCCTGGTGTATGACAGTAACAGATGAAGCCTCCACTGATTGTGAAAAGAGGTGTTTTTCTGTTTTTTAATAGCCATAAAAATGGCTTCTTCACTAAAAGATTTGTTAGTAGAATGGTAGCATTAATTATAGATAGAATGGTGTATTTACTGGCTTGAGATTCTGTTTTTTGACAGATGTACAGATCAGCAACAGAATACTTTTTTTTTTTTTTTCCAATGCTGAGTGTTTTCCACTAACAGATGTGCTGCATCTGCTGTTTTTCTGTGATAGGCTTAATGACAGCAAGGGTTAAGGGTTTTCTTGTTACTTCTGTGACTAAAAGGTGTCAGCCAGGGAAAGTGATATCCCAGTCATTGTCCAAATCCAAAACAAAACAATAACCAAACCCAAAAGAAAAATCAATGAATCTCTGCTAGTCATTTGAAAAGGAAAGCTATTCAACCTTGGCCTAAAAGAAACCTGTCTACAGTTCCCTGGTATAGCACAATCAAAGTATATCTGAACTGCATGTATAACATGGTTTCTACTCAGATTTAGGCTTCTGACCTCTCTACAGTTCACACGTGCACATTCACATACACTTGCTATTTGATTTGGGAAGTGCTTTAACCCCAGGTTAGTGTACTGGTGGCTTGAACGGGACCTGTGGCTTAGTCAGCGCTGGTGTATTTGAACGTTCTTACCTTTCTTGTGCTCATCCCGCGATTTCCTTGGAACAAAAGAGTTGCCTGGACTCAACCAGTTGACACTCTTGCCGGCCTGTGCTTGGTGCTTCCTGGTGACTCGTTCCCTGCATGGGGAACCCAAGGTGTAGGAACGAAAGGATGAAACTGGTGAGGAAATGGCAGTGAAAAATTTCAGTCTGTGTTCTGCCAAGTTGCTTTAGAAGTGCTACAAAAGAGGTAGCAGGGGCAGATACTCAAGAAGACTGAATTAAGGATATGTGTGCATCTTAGCACAAAAAACCTGGAGATGTGACCTGAGACTTACGCAGCTGAGTGCAGAAGTGGTGACCAGGACTGGCTGCATGGTGGATGTCATTAGGGCTACAGTTAGCTGGCATCTCAGACACAGGTACGAACCAATCAATGCAGGTAAAGCTTTATTGGGTGTGTAAATTTACATCAGCTCTAGCGTCAATGGCAGGATTCTCTCTACATGTGCAGATCAATAAGTCACAAGGCCGTAATACCCTCTTATCGTTTCCCACTGGATTTCAGGTATCAATTGAATACCTACCCTAGGAAAATACTTTTGTACTAAGCAGTATGTTCAGCACAGATGGCTGTGATATATTAGCTGAAGGGGCTATCTCCTATAGGAAGCATAAGTTTTACTTTGATCCATGTTATTTCATGCATTAAAGCTACAGCTTGATCTTCTTAGAGCCTTAAATGAGCTTCTCAGCATGTGTAAAAAACCACTTTGTTTTTACTAGTGTAGGGGAGGACACAGAGGCAAAAATAAAACCCCAAAAGTAAAATGGACCAGCACAAAATACACATTTTGATTAAGGAAAAACTTTGAATTATTTTTGGGCTGTCTGATTGTAAGGAATTCTTTGAAGTGCCTTGACTAATAAGGTGAATTTGACTTTTTCAGGACTGTAAATGCAGCAAAGATATTATGTAAATTTCTGTAAACATAATTGTATTATTATTATAATAACAAAAACATCAAGTCCATTCTCTTTGATAACAGGCAAATATTTACAGCCAGGCAGAAAAAAAAAGTGTCTTTGAATGGCCTGCTGGGTGGATTTACTCCACAGAATAGAAATGGGCTTTTACCTCATCTTTCATGGTTTAAAAATAAAAAAATACAATAAGTTGCTTTTGTTTGTCTTCTAGTACTGCTGCATTCCTATACATACTGTAAATAGTAGTGTCCTGTCACTGCTTCCGTAGCATAGATTCATCTCTTGCTGCCGTCTGTCTGTAGCAAGGCGAGGGATTCTGGACGCGGCCATGAGCTGGATGGGAAGGGGCCGTGGGAGCCGGTCACTCGCCTCCCTGCTGCTGCTTGAGCAAATGGGGGTTTTCTTGTCGCAGATGCCTGGGCATGAACGGGCAGGGTGGTGGGAGGGCAGCCGCTGCCCGTCCTGCCTGCCAGAGCCCTCCTGTGACATCTGAAGTAGGCGACATCTCGCTGTGAGCAGGGCACTGGCGACAATTTATCTGCTTGGTAGGGATGGGGAAACAATTCTATCTGGAGAGTTAAATGTAGGGAGAAGGCAGCCCAAGGGATGAGTAGGAGCAGCAGCTTATTAGGATTGCAGTGGTATTTATTTTACGTTTATTAATTTGTGAAGTGCTATCAATTTACTAATTGCAAGCTCTGTATCCCAGAAGAGTTCTACATTTTTTTTTCCATCCTGTTGCTGTTAGCTGAGTTGTACTTAGCCACATCAGTGCTGTAGCAGTAGTGCCACAGGAGGACAAAGATGCACCATGGAAGGCTGGCTGTATTAGCAATTTTTGTATTGAAGATCCATTTTGTTTTTCCTTTTTAACTGTCCCTTACAAGTCCTAGTTAATTTGTTGTGGGTTTGTTTTGTCCAAGTTTTTTGACATTCAAATGATGTCATATAATAATTTAAATGTGGTGTAGAATAGGAAAATGAGGAGGGACATGAGTAGGATTGAGAAAGGACATAAAAGCTGATGGTGTAGAGGACTTAGAAGTACCAAAATAATGATTTGGAAAGTAATTGTGTCCAACCTTCCCCAGTATTTATATTATTGCCAGTTTGGGTTGTTTAAAGTGTCTTTTTGTCATAGTTTCCGATAGGAAACTATAGTTGCTATTGGGAAGTAATGGAGAGGAGAGGCAGTTAACTCTTTTTGTCCTCCATTGTGTTAAATCTGTTAGCTGATGTCAGTTTACTTTGTAAAAGGAATTAATGTCCCAGATACAAATTTTGTCAAAACAGGGAAATAGCGGGGCAGGACACGCAGCAGCATCCTGAGGAGGGAAGGGGAGGCAGCATGCAGAGCTGTGCGCTGCGCTTGGGAGCAGCTCACCCACAGGCTGGCACATGTGTGCTGGGTGGCAAGCTGGTGTTATCCTTCCTAGACAAACCTGTGCTCCTCCTCCTGTCCCTCCCAAAAAATGGGGTTTTCTTTTTTTTGGGAATGTTAGAGAGCAGTTGGAAGCAGGGATCGCTTTCACAGGATTGCAGAAGCTACAAAATCCCTGGAGGAGCAGGAGAAGGATGACAGCAGGTCAGAGCAGCTGCACGTAAATGACACAGTTATCCAGACTGAGGAACTGATTGGGATAAAAAATTGTGGGGAAGAAAATGCTCTTTTTCATTTCTGATCTGCTTGACAGCCTGGCTGTGGCTATGTAAGCAGCTGAGCCAGCGCGACAGAGAAGCTGCTGTGGAGAAGGGACACGCTGGCTGCTTCATAAGGGAGCACTATCACACCTCCTGCCTTTTCTCCCATGTGCAGCTATTTGCTGATCATTTGGCTAGATAGCAAGTCAGATGAGGAAATTGGTGCAAATGAAAACTCTTTTTTCCCCTTTTTACTAGGCCAGATTTTCTTTAGATGGAGTTACCTGGTGTGGATCATCTGGGTGGTCATGTGCAAATAGTAACAGCAGTGAAAGAGGAAGGCTGGAAACTAAGGACTGAGACACTATGGCGAGCGGCGGCAGAATCCTTTCAGCAGATGCTTTCATTCATGTTTGATTAAAATGGTCTTGTGTTTCATTTTTGCCTGTTTATAAACTGGCTTAGTTGACTTCACTGTTGAAGTAACAAATCCTTCCCTGATCCTGACTGGGGAGTCCTATCTCTGGCTTTCTCTCTACACAGTGATGCGGTTCAGAAAACAAATCCAAGGGAAAGATAATTCTTCCTCTGCATAACTCACTCTGCTACTGAGTTAATTTCTAGCCTAATCAGTTTTCTATAAACATTAAAGGGAAACAGCTTGTTTCGACAGCATTGTTAGTTTATGGGTGGATTTGTGTATTTTGTTAGTTTTGTTTGCTTTTTAAGAATTTAGTGAACTGTTATTGTTGGAAGTGGAGAGGTGGTCCTATGCTGTTCAGGTGATTTGGGGAATTTTCACGAAGCAACAGATCTGTGTCACATTGTGTGGTCACCCAGTATTGGAGAAAAAATGCTCAGTAGTCACCCAGCGGGTGAAATTTGGTCTGTTTCTTTTTGCCGTGCAACTTCATCTGTGTTTTGGGATATAAAAATGCAGGTTTGTTTTTTTTCAGCCAACAGTCTTCTAAAAACACTTGGTTGTGCACCCTGTGTTTATAACAATGTTCAGAACATTGCAACATCACCAAACTAGACTGTTCCTTCTATTTTGGGACTCAAAGCAACAGAGCTGTTTTCAGTCAGTCCAAATGCTTGTGTTCACAGATGTAGAGAATAAAGCAGAACTGATACATCTGGGATCTTAAACACCTTCCAGCTGGTGTTTTATCAGGGGGAACCTGCATATGTGTACTTAAAAGAGAGGATTACTGTCATCATATGGCCATAAATGAAAAGGACAAAAGAAGGTTTAAAAATATTGAATGTCTTCTTGCTTCAGATGTCATTCCTGGAAAATGCTCCTGTTGATATCTAAATCTTCTGTTTCTGTTGGGTAATGAGATTCAGTGTAGACAAAAGACCCTTTGATTACTCAGTTGCGAAGCTGAGTTGATGCCGTATGGGCTAATGTTGACAAAAAGGACTGATAATGTCATCATTTGTCTGTGTAGAATTGCTGTCTTTACAGATTATCAGACCAAAACAGCAGAAAATTTTGGGGTCTTATCAAGCTTGATATTAAACAAAAAATGAAATACTACTAACTTGTTTTGTTCTTTGCAGTCAGTGGTTTTGGAATAATGTTTTGAGCACAGGCCTGTTACAATTTGGTGATTGTTTTTTCTTTCTTTCTTTTTTCCTTAACCAGAAAAAGCCACTGTCCTCAATAATAAAAGAAGTCTGTGATGGGTAAGTTCTACCATATAATAGATACTAGATACTATACTTTTGGATTTATTAGACCAACCAGGAGATATTTTTTCAGAAGAAAATCTAGATATTCTGTATGATTAGTCATTCGTTTTGTCAATCTTTAAGTTGTTTTATCTTCAGATTTTGACTTTGCAGTGTATTTTGGATCAATTACTTGCAAGATGTGTGCCTAACAAAGCAGCTCCATCATGTGGGTGACTCTCGTTTAGACTGTTTTTTTACTTTCTACACAGAGATGCATTTTATCTGCTTACTTGATGCTTGTGGTTCATGGGTTAAGGAACTAAAGCACTGACTGTCCCTTTGATTTTTGAGTGCTGGGTGTAGTGACTACTGATCCAGTTGGTGTGACTGCTCATGTAAAACTGAAATGTTACAGGTCCTGCAATATGAACTAATAATTGGCTAAGAGAAATATCTTGCTTTAGTTTTATTATGTTAACATTTGGGAACATAAATGCTGTTTTAACCAAGTGCTGTCACACATGATAAATGAGTTTGTATTCATCAAATTGTTGCTGAGTTTAAAAAATGGTATTTTATACATAATGAAATGTATCACCTTTATACTACATGCATTGGGTATTGCATAAATGAGCATAAAATCCTCGTACTGTAAATTCTTTTTTTCCTGATTTAGTGATATAGTGATCTTGCTTACTGCAACCAGAAATTATGCTTGGTATTTTTTGTAGATCTGGACTGCATATTAGATCATTATCAACTTATTTTTGTAGCACTGAAGTGTCACTGTAGTGACAACGTAGTTTCTCTTCCTTTTTTCTTTGCTTTAGAAGGAAGGTATTTGTTATGTAATTTCTTTCTTGACCATGGTCAAGTTTAGGGCTTTATTTCAGTATGCGAAAGGAAAAATCTCATTTATAGGATCGATTTGTAGTGAAGTTTTCCCTTCGTAAGCACGTTTTTATCTCAAACTTTGGAACTCATTATTGAAAGCTATGGAAAAGTATGAGAAATACATGGGAATGACAGGCACTTGTTTGATCATAGTAAAGTTATGTAAAGGGTAGTTTTTGAGCTTTTAATATTTCATTTTGTGATTGATTTATTTTCATATTTCTAAGGTGGTCCCTTGCAAATCATGATCAGTTTGCACTGCAGCATGCTGATAGTTCTAATTTCTACATCACAGAGAAGGTAGGTAAATCATTCAACACAATTCTTGCATAACCTATCAAAATGTTTGCCACAATAATTTATTTTAAATTAAAATCTATACAAACGTAGAGTATTTTCTGTAATGCACTGCCAATGAGAGGGTAGGTACTGGGACGCCTGGTTTAATGATTTTGTGCTGATTTCTTCTGTTTGGAAAGGCAAATAAAAGTTTTAATGTGCCAAGGCCTTTGTATCTGTTGAGTTTAAGACTTTAGCACTGAGGCCTTCAGCTTTGCTATTTGTGCACATTTAGTATTCTGCTGACAAATGGTGTACAGGAAATTGAAATATGTAGAACATGAAGGGCTCTTTGAAGTCCAAAGAGACTTTCAGTGCGTGACGCTTCCCTCTTTGGCTGATTCAGGTAGAAATAAGTTTCAGTGACTATGTAATATTTACTACTCCTTCCCACCTGCTGTCTTGTTCATTTCCAGTTCTGTATGTTATGTTGTCTTATCTTTTTGGTCCCCAGGTAGCATGGCAATATGCAATTCATGAAGTGATGCAATGATTTCAGCACAGAATAACAAAATTACTGTAGCTGTAATAAAAATGGAATGTCTAGTCTAAATAAATGGGACATGCTCATCTGAATGAGACCAAATAGTGCATTCATTCCTAGCATTGCTGATAGAATTGCTGAAACTACTGAAATTACAAAATAAAAGATTAGTTTGTTTGGAAGAGTGCACACAGTAGTGCTGCAGAGGTACAATTTCTAAGCAATCAGAAAAAAACCACTACACACAACCTGGTGAAGTCTTCATGCAGGTTCCCTAACCTCAGTGGATTTTGAGCTATATAGACCTGAACTTCATTGCATAAACATATGTGCCTCTTGCTTACCTTATTATCAGGCTAGTTTGGCTTACTCTTTAAGTAGAAGAGGCTTTTGGTTTTGTTTTGCATTTTTACAGTTGATTAGAATCTGCTAAACACAGCTGAGATGTGAACTAACTTCTGCTGTAATTCTTTCTTAAGGAAACTTAGACACAGTTAAGCATTTAGAAAGACTAAATTTAGCAAGACGGCTAAAGCAGTTGCTCATGAGATAGTGCTGCTTTTTAGAATTATATATTTTTTTAGCAGACTAGTTTCAGTTTTTCATTTAACTGTTTATCACCCCAGACAACCTTCTCAATTTGTCACAGTTTGTTTTGGGATGTCCCCTTTTTTCGCTTGAGTGGGTTTTTTTTCCTTTCTTTTCAAGTTTCAGTTGACAGACACTTCAAAGGTCACCACAAGGAAAACTGTTAAAGTAATTATTGGCTGCTGTGCTTTGCCTCCACTCAAATTAAATAGTGAAGCTGTTTTGCTAATTGCCCCGAATTGTGACACATTTTCCAATAAGCCAGACACAAGTGACCTTGCCTGTTGGCATTTAATCTCTGATTGTACAGTGAATGTTTCCAACAAGCCAGGATTGAGCAAATACTTGGGCTTGTTGAAGGAATTTGTCCTGTTACAATTAGAGGAATCTTCCAGGCTTTGCCTCCACTTTTGGTGGGTAAGATGCTGCAGCTTTGGAGAAGTGTTTTCTGTTCCACATAAAAGGCAGTCTGATGGCTTTTGGCTGCCTTTAACTTTGCAATAAGGGTGGAAAATGATGGTCTTCTAGAACATTTTGGATTGTACTGCAGAGAGGACTTTGAGTTTGTTTATTCCTTACTGAAAATATGCAGAGTGTCTGACTCTGAGTCACATAAATAAGAGAGAAGAGTTCTAAATGCCACCACTATTAGTCAGATGTCTGTGACTTTTATTAGATACTGTTCACTGTTTATCACTGCTTATTGGATAGTGGCTGTAAAGAGAGACTTATATAGGCCATCACCCCTTCTACTACTTCCCCTCATTTGTGTGCAGTAGCTTATTGTTGCTTTCTGAATTAAAACGTGAAAAACACCAAACGTGAGGACAAACATGTTGCACTTCATTGAAGCTACAACACTATTTTTTAAGGCCCGCATTGCTTTAATCTGTCTCTTACTAGGGCATGAGCAGAGCTCTGGTGACCGTGACAGCTTCTAATAAGTAAATATTTTTCACTGCTCTCTAAGTTGAATTGTATGTTGGTACGTATGCAGAAGACATCATGTATCAGTTATGTTACTGTAGAGCCTGGGTGACTGCTGATTTATGGCCTTCCAAGTAGAGACCCCGTTGTAAAATATCACCATGTTTAAAGTTACCAGAAAGAAAAACAATTAATGAATTCTTGTACATAGTGACAAGAAACTTTGAAGTGAAAATGTTACAAATGTGGGACTTTCAACACACGTCTTACAATTATATTTTTGTTTTTCGGTAGCGAACAGCACATCTGTGTTTTGGCTGTCATATGCAGAACTCTTTATCTCTTGTAGCTGACCTATATTTCCCAGTTATACCACACATAAATAAAAACAACACTCAAGCAGTTGTTGTTGTTGTTTTTTTCCTGGCCGTATTATTTGGAAAAATGGCTCTACAGGAGTAGCAATAACTCCTTCAGACAGTATAAGGGTGATCTTTTAACAAATCTTGAGTCAGCCAGGGTTCCTACTAGACAGGGCTTATCACAGCTGATGCAGTTTGGACTTCTGCCTTGGGGTTCTGGTTTGGCTATGTCTGTGCCCCTGAAAGAGCTGGGGAAATTATGTATTTTAGTGTGTTTTTTTTGTTTTGTTTTGGTTTTTTATGGGAGAAATACAATAAGAGGTTATGCAAAGAAGAAAACCAAGCAGGCATACTGCCTGAGCTCAAGCCTAGCTGGTGTTTTGATCACAATGTATTTAATTTTTAATTACATTAATACGTGTGTCTTTCTTACTTATCATGGAGGGGCATTTCTTTGGTAGGTCAAACATCCAAAATCCTGACTTCTGAATCAGGATCTCATTGTGCTAGATACTATGTAACAGAGAACAAAAAGTCACCTTTTCTTCTGTCTGTCCAGGTTGTACCTGAAGAGATGCTTGTGTACATCAGGTGTAATAACTCAGGAATACTATAGCCTGGATGAGCTCAGGGTTAGAACAGAAAATGCTGTGTGAACAGTAGAAAATGGGTGTATAATTTTGTGTGCTAAATGTGTTCCTGGGTTGAAAACCACAGCCTGGATATCTGTCCATGGTGTTCCTCTGCTGGCAGTACCAGGAATCAAGGGACAGACATCTGAGTGGCTCATGCAGCTCTGAAGGTGTGATACACCACAATATTTGTCAGTAAGGGAGCCTTGCAGGAGTGTAGGGCTGGGGAAGAGCAATGTTCAAGCTAGCTTCCCTGATGGAGGCAGAATGTGGTGTCCCTTAACCTTGCACCAGAGCAACTACCAAGAATTAGAGAGTAACTCACTCTTGCTGAAGGTCTTTGTGACCCAGCTCTGAGCTATGTGCAGCACACATTGATGATACTGATGCCATTTTTTATGTTATCTTTTAAATGTAAGGACATTTCATGCTTGTGTTAATTGATTTTATTCAGTCATAATTTCATGGTGTTCATTTTTTTTACTTTTGATGCCTCTGAAGACTCCTGGTGATATTTTTCCTTTTTTCCCAACTCCCACATTTCCCTTTCATTCTTATGTGCTTATTGCATGAAGTGGAGGAGAGTAGTCACCGAGTTCCCTCAATTAATTTTGAGAGACTTCTGTGCTGTTTTGCACAGGGAGCTGCTGTCACTTTACTTTCACTGTCATTACTCAGGTCTTTGCTGTGTTTGCAGATGGCACATCCTTCTGCCCTCCACCTCCCGTGGGCTGGGAACCAGAGTAGAGTTCCTGGTGCTTGTTCTTTCTCAAAGGTGCTTTTGCTTGTGACCTATTTTTTTGCTGAATACAACCTGTAATTGTATATTCATGTGAAATTCCGCCATGCCATTACAGGCTCCCTGTGTGGGAGTGTATGCAAATGATGGGACAAGAAATGAACTGCTTGTAGGGTTGGGGTTTTTTGGATTTTTTTTTTTTCCCCACATTTTTAGGATTAGTCTGTTTTCGCTGGTTCATTTGAACTTCAGTGAGCTGGAAGTAAACATTCTCAATAATGAAAGTTTCTCATTCACTGAAGGACCTGTTACTTCCTAAGCAGCTGAAAATGAGAAGTAGCATGAAGGCTGGGAACTGGAGAAATGTATTAAGTGATGTGTTCCTCGTATCTGCCATTTTGCATTACTCTTGATAATACACTTGTTAATAAAGCTACATAAATGGCAAATTCCAATCCAGATTTGCCCAGGACCAAACTATGCCCAGCTTTCCCTTTACTCTGACACTGACCTGACATGTGGTATTCCTTGCATATTCCTGAACTTTTTACTGTTTTGGGGCATCTGCACAGCCCTGCAGAGATTCCTAACAGTAAGAGCAGCTTATTATTAGGAATCAGAGTGGGATTGCTCCTGCCTGCTTGATGAGTGCTGGTAACACTGCACTGAGGACTCCAGTAAAATCTGGTGGACAATAGTGTATTTCTCCAGGTGACAGAAGTAAAACTTGAGTATTTGTGCACTAAATCTTTTTTAATCCTTCTTTGTTCAGGCTGATTTCAAGAACAGTGGTCTTCCTTTTCTTAGCAAATTAGTCTACATTTTTAGGACTCATATTGCAGGACTTTAGGTTAATGATAAATTTTCCAAATAAAATCGTTCTGTCTTGTCAACCTGTTACACTTTGTGGCCCCAGCATGAACAGCTTAATTCTTCTGCTTGCCTCCTTTTAAAATATTTGGTATGACAATACCTTCCTTTTAGTTCCTTAGTTCCACATTAAGGGTGATGAGACAAATCTAGTATTTTTTTAAAAAGCTGTGGAGATAATTATTTTGTTGAATTTAGTTCGTAATTTTGCCTGACAAGTAACCACTAGAGAGGCCAGGCTCTGAAAAATTTTGTCTTTCTGTTACAGCACTTGTAGATAGATATGGTATATCACAGGCACAGTGTGACTGTTTGGATTCAACTGATAGCGAACAGTTCTGTGTAAGATCTGACCAACAGAAACATGCTCCTCAAATTGACTTTCATATTTAAAAACCACCCTATTTAGATGAATAGTTTTACAAAGTGTGGTGAACAGACTTCACAGCTGAAAGGGCACGGTTCTGATTTCTTCTTTCCTTCCCCAAGAAATCCTGCTACTTCATTTCTGCTGGCTACAGCTTTTTTTCTTTTGGACAATTTTTGGAGGTGATGTCAAAGTGGGATCATTTAGTGTCACTTTAGTTCATTAAATTTGCTTAATAAAAAGTCTGCCTGGTCTGATGTAAGGGTGAGGCAGGCCCCTTGAATCATATCCAGGAATGAGCTGCAGAGAAGGAAGAAGCTAAAGGAAGGGTAGGAAGAGGAATGAAACTTTGCAACAGCTGTGAGCCGTTATGTCCCTCAGTTGCTTGTGGAATTCGCTTAAGCTGATGTGGGATGAATTTGTGGGTGAAATCTGACTGCAGTCACAAATGGAGAAGGGATGTTTTATCTGTAATCTCTCTGTGTCTGACAGAAAGGACACAAGCAAGGGCGTAGGAGTAGGATGTACATGCTAGAGAAGCACAAGCACCTGCAGGCTTCCCCCTTAAGCAAGTCTCTGTGGTTCTAAATGTGGTGCTTGCAAAATGAGCTGGCCCTCTTTCCTGCTTGTGCTATGGTGCTTATTCCTGCCTTTTCCCTTACAAACTGGGCAAAACCCAAAATGATAAAATTTTCAGCTGGTTTAGTTCCCTTGTTGACTCCTCAAGTAGTTATACAACTGTTTATGCCACATAAAAAGAGTAGTAGGAATGAGCAGGAGCCTGAAAAGCAAAACTCTGCTTTATGGTAGCAAGCTGTGCTTTAATTTGGCAAAAGTGACTGTGAAACAACGTCTTGGCTTGGGTCTTCAGATGTTTGTCTTAGTAGCAGCATCTGCTTAAGGAGCTACTGCTCCTGCAGGGGCCCTTCAGGGGTGCTGTGGGTGATTGTGTTGGGTGAACCACGTCAAAGAAGTGACTTCAATTTGACAATCCTTGTTTGATTTTTGTTTGTTTGTTTGGTTGGTTTGTTTTTTTTGTGTCTGTACCAGTTCTCTGTCCTGATTTCCCCACATGATCTCACCAACAATAGTGTGAGCCCAGCTAAGTCAGTCATTTCCTGATGTTTATTTTGCAGGGTACAGCTCTTATGTTCCCAGCTTCTCAGAGGATGGTGGGGCTGCGTGTTATCTGCCCACCCCTTCCGTGTTACTGGTACAACTGTCTGTGTGGTTGCTTGAATTGGGGAACTGATCCAGGTTAGAAATAACTCGTGTGTAACTTCTTTTAATGTGTCAGAAGGATGTCTGCCCACAGTGTAATGCCACTACTGCTCTGCAGAGCAAGTGATACCTGATAGTGTTGTCCCTGTAGATCACTCCACATAAAAATTAGTAAATCATGCAAAGTATGAGCTTTTGCTTAGGATGTGATTTTCAGTGGCATTCAAGCTGGTATAACTGTAGATTGCTGGAGGAAAAGGTAGTTGAGCTTTCTTTTTCCTTTCCCTTGCTTTATTCCATTCACTGCTTTAACATCCTCATGACTGTACTGCTGGAAGGTTTGTTCAGGTCATAGATCTGATGGAAGAAAACTCTGGATATTTTTTTGTTTCTCTCCTTTTTGTGAATTGAAGGGGAGAGGAAGAGGTAAGTTTTTTTGAGGTTAGGTTGCGGACTGTGCTGCTTGTTGGTAGATTCAATATAGGGGAAGTGATGGGAGCCCACATGCTGGAAGGGTATGTGTAGAATTGTGCCTCCAGAAACATTGCTCTTTTTAGAAACTTCAGCCAAACTACCAACACTTAATTTTTTTAAGGAAAATGCTATTATCAAATTCTGATATGAAAAGCTAGAAGACATTCTCCATTTCTAGCAGCTTCCCATAAAAGGAATTTTATCACAAGATTATTTGCCTCAGTATCCCTTCTAAAACAGTACAGTACTGTCATGCCAAGTAGTACAGTGTTGATAATGACCTATACCTCTTAACTCTCATCTTATTAAAGTTTTTCGTGACTGAAAATAAACTTAAGCAATTTCCTACCAAGTAAGCAGAATGTTACATCTAACCTCATAGTCTATCATTGGCTGTAACAGTAGCAAATGCCATTCAGGGTTGGGATCTGATGATGGCTTTCACTCCCTTCTTGCTTCCTCAGCACTTACATTTGTTGTACTACAGGTGTTGGAGGCTACATCTACACTTAGTCCCTTTAGTATCTGTGTAAGAGCCATGAAATTCTCTCATCTCTTCTTGAACCTGCTGATAATGCCTGCTTTCACAACCTCTTGTGACAGCAAGCTCAAGAAGTTTGCTGCCTGCTGAGCAAAGAGTAATAATATATTCTTCATCCTCTTTTAACTGATCCCTTACTGCTTTCATCAAGTTACCTCCTCGTTTTCATACTGCAGGATTTCCTAACAAACTGTTCTGCATTCAGCTTGTCCACTATTTTCCCTTCTCTGGCCCTTGTCCCTCCAAACTGAGGAGACCTTGCCTTGTGAGGCAGCTGCTGTAGCCTACTGACCATTTTGCTTGCCTTTCTCTGCGTTTGCCCTGACAATACTGTATCCTTCTTAAGATATGAAGGTCAGAAATGCACAATGCCTTGCACATGGGTGCATGAAGTTCTTGTGCTGTGACAAAATGATGCACTCTGTCTAGTTCATGGTACCACCTCTGGTGATGTCCAACATTTACTGACTTCTGTAGCACATTTGAATCAGCTCTTCAAGGGAAATCTCCCAATAAGGACTTTGCTTCCCTTTCCTGAGGTGAAACTTAAAAATGAACTTTATTGTGTATCATTTTTTCCTTATTTACTACTTGCCCAAAGTCTTTCTGATTAAAAGCATTATGGAGTCACTAGCTTAAAGTATATTTCATGTCTCTAATTTTTTGTTGTACCAGTTTGGAGGGAAGTGTACTGAAATAAATAGTAGGAGTATGGGAAGAGGGAAGAATCTATTACTTGACAATATAAAGATGTGAAGAGTTTTAGATTTCTTGGCTGTTATTCTTTAGTCCTGTTAGAGATGTCTGAAGGAAACTGTCTGGTCAAGGTTAAAGAATAGTGCTGAGCGAGCTATAACCATGGGAACCAATTCTTCTAGGTCTTCCTCAAATATGTTGAGAAAACATTCCATTCCAACCAGCTGCAGTGGGCTGAATCACGAGGCATTTTGCTGGGTATAACAGATTATTAAAATGATAAGACAGATACATGGCAACGTAAACTTTAATTTTGCTTGATAGCTTTTCCGAAGTACCTCTCCAGCAAAGCTCTCAATGAATGGCTTGACTGTTTTGATAGGATTTTTTGAAAGCAAATTCACATACCTTCATCTCTCTCCATGTTTTGGTGGACTCTGTTAATGCTTGAGCCCTGCTTTTTAAAGGCAAGTCTATGCAAGTGTCCTGCATGTATTTTGGGCAAAGTAGACTATGGCACAGTAAAGGCAGAGCTTTGAGAAGGAACAGAATTTGATGGCAGATAATGTAGGTTCATGTTGCTCCAACGGATGGAGCTGGAAGCCAGAGGACCCCAAGACACGAACACATGGCAAACAGCCCAGGTGTTCTCTGCTTCCTGCGTGTGTTTTGTTGTTTGTGTGTTTTCATGATAGTAGTTTTCTCTCTGATGGAAAACCCAAGCTTGGAAAGTGTCATGGAGGAGCATGATGCTTGGAAATACTACCTACTCGATTAGAATAAAATAATCTCGTGAGTGTAGACTTTTGCTAGATAATAATATTGCAAATGGGACTTATTTGTATCCATAATATAACTGCTGTCTTAGTCCTAGATGACATTTATAACCAATCTATTTTCTTATTATGGAGGTTTTGTTAGAGGCATTTTGGACAGTGCTGTTTCACTGGTTCCCTCACTGCCTATGAATAAGCCTTCTTAATATGGATCAAGAGCATGAACAGTATCAACAGACCTGATGTGCACTTGAGAAAGAGATCAGAAATGCCTCGGAGGAGGTTTTTGGTGGCAGTGTGCCCTGTCCTGAATAGCAGTGGTGCTTAGCAGTACGATTGCCAAAGCTGGGCTGCTTTGGTGGAAAGACGTTCTGTTATCCTGGAAAAGAAATCCACAGGATGCTGTCCCTAATGCTAAGCAGATTAACTGTGTGTAAATGCTGCAATTGAAATTAACTGGCATGCTGACTACTGCATCACACGGTTAATGTAGGAAATCCTCTTGGCTTAATTGTACACTTACACGCTGTTTTCTGGTAGGTGCTTAAGTCATTATTTAGAATGGATAAACAAAATTGGATTTTTTGATTGGGGAGCAGTTAACTCTTTTCAAGTTTTGGCTAGCTTGCTGTGTGAGAAACTCGGTGCTTGGAAAACTTTCAGGGAGAAGGCATGGGCAATTTTCCTTAAGCCTTTGTCTAGAGCAAGACTTGAAGACTCTCTCTATCTCTTGTGATAGCAATGACTGAATTTACAGTGTAGGTCAGACTTACATGTTTTGCTCTAAGCCAGGCATGATGAAAAGTCTTTTGGGCTCTGTGTGCTGTAGACTCTGACAAATGTTGCAGCTTTGAGTCTGAAAGTTTTGGTGTTTCTGATTCAGCTTGATAAATAAACAACCCCCAAATAAAACTTCCAGCAATGCTTTTATGTACTCTCTGTGTTCTTTTTCCTCTGCTATTTTATATATAACCTGCTGACATATGGTCACTCTGTAGAATAGTGTTTCTCTTATTTATCTATATGTGGTGTCTGAACTTCAAACAGGTCATCAGCTTCCCTTTTCCCACTTGCTTTTAAATTCCTCTGACTATAGAGAAATAGTGTACTTCTAACAAGATATTTTTCACTTGTTAGATTGATTGTAGATTAAATCTATGCAATCTAAGTGTCCTTATATAATCAGAGGTTTATTTTTTAACCTGGATGCCTGAGACTGTAGAGAACATAACAGGTTAAGCCCAACTTTTTATGACAAAACTACTGTAACTAAACAAATTGTGGAGCATGGTTGCAGCCTGAAGCAACTGTGAAATAATGTACTTCGGGCTGTGGCTGACAGCTTGCTGCTCCCAAAAAGGGAAGGTGTAACTCCTCCTCATGCTTCCCCTGTTCTCTTTCCTCTCACCCTTCCCTGCTCCCAAAGATGTGGTTCCACCGTCTTCCCTGGGTTAGCACTGCTGCTCAACCCTTGCAGGCCTTGTTTCTGTTTATTAACCTGACAGAAAATTCTCTTTTCTGCCAGAAATGCTTTCTGCCAGGTTAGTGCGATCTTGCGATTGACCCTTCAAACAGGTCTGTGAGGTAGGAAAGGGAGCACTTCAGCAGGAGGGTGATGAGGGACCCCCCCTAGCAGTAGTACCCCACTATTCAGACAGTGCCTTGAACCTCCTGAGGCCATGGTGTAGCCTTCTCACACAAAGCCTGGTACTTTGTGTTTGAAATGGACTAAGAGTGTTTGCAGAGATGCTTGTTGTGGCCCAGATGAAGTGACTTAACTTGTTAAACCACAAACTAATTTGTACATCTGATTTGGTAGTTTGTGTTAATTAGAGCAGGAATCTTGAGAAACCCGAGCTTAAAGTTATGCTGCTGAAAAAATAAGCCTGTTTGTGTGCTTTAACTTATGTTTAAGAACAGTCTATATTCTTAGCTCCAATATTTTCATAAGGGTATCAGTGAGCTTTCACTTCTGAATGTGCTTGGTACAGTTCAAGTTGCTTAAATGTTGTCTGATTCCCTGTTTTAATATTGTTGCTTGCTACCTTTCGAGTAAAGATGATGTAGCCATGGGTGTAGGTGTGCACATGTGTACTCTGGCCTAATGCAGCTGAGGACCAGTGTCTTAGCCTAAGCTTTTGATGGAGCTAGATTTAACCTATGCTGACTGTCCTTCCTAAAGAAATTGCTTTTCTTCAGTTCCACAAATCCAGGAGTTGGTAACAGTTTAAGCCACCACAACTGTTTGCAAAGTGAGTTTGTTTCAACACTTATTTAAATTAAACCACACAAACGCGCTATTACCACTTCATGCAGATTCCTTAGACATGATGAGACATAGCCGAGTCTGGTGCTGTTTTACTACGAGAGGAGGAAATCTGGCACTTTGTTAGTGCTGTGGCAAGTCACCCTGTACTTAGCTGCTTGCCCTTTTTTGCCCCTCTCTTAAGTATAGCCTGGTGGCCTCCCTGGAACTGTCCTGGCAGGACAAGACTCCTAAGGGCTGAGACGAGTTAGCCGCATATGTAAGCAAAGATGCTGTAAAAAAAGCTTCTCCCTTGTACCCCCTGTGTTGTCTGGCACTTAAATTATTTCAGCTAGAGTGAAAAAGTGTTAGTGGGTGGAGGATGATCTTGCATATAGCTAGAACCAATCCCACAGAGCACTTGGGTGCTGAGAAAGAGACAATGTACTAGAGTTCTATTTTGGGACTACTTGACCTGGTTTCAGGCAAGATTTATCCTGTTTTTATCATTTTGGATTTGAGATGTATCTGGTTGGAAGCAGGAAGGATGACATTAAATTGGGAAAAAATGCCTGAGAAGAAATACACCTTCATTTATTTGGCTAAACACCAGTCTGCAGAAAGCCTGCAATGTGATCTTAAGCACAAAATTAGCTCTCATCTCTCAAACTGTTAGGGATTCCTCTGATTCTTTTGGTGAATCAGGGTAATGGTGGGTGACAAAGCTATTGAACCATGAACGCAGTTGTGACTGCATTGCGCTGTGCACAGTCAGTACCTGTTGTGATGTTCATTGTGCTGGATACTGTATTCTCCTAACCTGTGGCAAATATGAGGTAGCTTGCTGAAAGAGGAGCAGGCTCCCCTATGCTTATTGCAGGGAAAGACCATGCACATTGGCACTGACTGCAAAGTTGTGAGAATACTAAAAGCGTACACCACAGGCTGTGCTATGGCAGCTTTTTCATCTACCCACAGCTTTAGTTTCATTGAACACGGTATGTGAACTTAAATAAAATGTTTAATGCCACCTCTTTCTGCCAGCTGGATAAGGAAAATGACTTATGACATGTTCGAAGTTTACTTACCACTGATTGCGATGCTTTTTTTACTTTGAGGGAGGATGCAAAGTTGTGGTGGCAGAGCTCAGTGGGTTGGTTCCAGTGGTTTAAGTCAGCATGTTCTTGTTATAGAAAAGGGAGAGCCAGTGGGATAATTTTTAAATCATGCAGATGTTTAATGACAGGTTTCAGCAAACTTACAAACTCCTCAGCTATGTAGCACAATACCAGAGCCAGACACCATGAACAGTATATTTCAAATAAATATTTGGAAGTTGCCAGTGGAAGCTAAACATTGAAAAACATGAAGTCATTCTTGAAAGGGTTCAAATTTGTTAAATACCATGTGAACAGCCATCTAATTTTTGAAGCTCATATTAATATGCCTCGGTGGGGAAAATACTGTTAGCTGTTAGCTTATGTATGAAAGAGGGAAGCTTTTGCATGCAGACACGAAATTACTGTTGCTGGTTTAGTGTGGCGTTCTGCTCAATGCATGTTTCATCTTCTTATGTGAGTCTTAAACCTTCTGTATTTTTCTCTTTCAGAATCGTAATGAAATAAAAAATGGAGCGATCCTTCGGTTAACAACATCTCCAGTGAGTTACTGTTCTGTTCTCAAAGTGAAGATTTAATTAGTAAATAATTGTGAACCAATGTATGTATTTTTAAGTTTTAGCACCACTGTATCCCACAGTTCTGATGCAAAGGAGGATGATGGTGTGGTCACAAGATGACTACACATGGTGTTCTCTCTTTTTTTTGAGTTACAGTGGCAGGGGTGGTATTTCTGAGTGACACTGGGTGGTAGGGTTGGCACAAATGGGTGGGTTTTGTCTCTCACTTCTCTCTCACTGGGAACAGCTTTTGTGTCCAAGATATCTGTTTCCCTGATGGTGTTGCAGCCTCACTCAAGTGCTCCTTTTCTGCTCCAGAGCGCAGAGCTAAGAGAAAAGGCTGGGAGTTGAGTGACAGAGAGCTCTGCTGGGCAGTTCAGGTCAGAGCTTTCCTGCTCTCCGAGTTTCTATTGAGTTAGCAGCAACTGAGATTTTATGGTTTTCATTTTATTTTTTTTTCAACACCACCTCCTCTCCAACTCCTCCAAAAGCACGGCAGAGTTGCCGTGTAACGGCCTGTTTTCCTGCTGAGTTGAGCAGTACTGTTGCCACATGCTGAAAGCCACTATTAATCCCAGAAGATGTATGTCTAAGACAGCAGCAATCCTATTTCTTTGCTGACAAATGTAGTGTGCCATTAAAATTGTTTACCTCTTCATGGTGGTGTTCCAGCTTCTGCAGATTCATAACATTCTTATGGCCAAAATCTGCTACCCTGGACTGCAGCTCACTTGAACAGGCAAGACCGAGCTGTGGTGGTTTAACTTTTGGCTTCTGTTGAACCTGTTAAGTGTGGGGTCAGTTACTGCCATAAAATGTGAAAACTTCTATTGAGAAGCCACACAGATTATTGATAGGTTTTTGGATGGATCACTTTTCAGCTAGTAGGCTTTAGGCTCAAAGTAAAGAAGCAGAAGTGTATGTTGTTACTAACTTCCCAGTTTCTCCAAGCATCATGTGTGTTTCCACTCTTCTCCATCCTACATAACCAGATGATGGTTTATATTGCACTTAGGAGGTGACTGAATTTGTACACAGGTTTGTGTATAATTGGAAGTTGAAGAAGCCAATATTGAAACATATACATGACTCAATTTTTTTTAATAATTGGCTCTAATATTAATCTACAGGAGTGTGCCTTTTCAATGGAAAGCGCTTCTAAGCAGCCTTCAACTGGGCAAAGACAAGAGATTTCTGTTATCCTGTATCATCTTTTTCAGTGTTTGCTATATACAGAGCTTTACAGTCGTAAGAATAAACAACAGTTTAAGACCATGCTCTGTCAGAGCCTATGTGACTCCAAAGTCTCTTGGCATATGTCACCAGAACAACCTTGTATGTGGGGAAACCACTTGCTGGTGGAATAAACCCCATTTGGTGAAACTTCCTCAGAAACAGACAGCCCAGCACCAGCTCCTCCTAACCTTTGGGACTTCTTAATAACAAATACCCAGTCCACTGAAAAAAGGCTATCTACTGGCTAGACTTAGGATCTCATGAAATCAAAACAACATCTGTGGTTCATCAAGAACCGATGTGGTCTGAACACACTGCATCATTCTTTTGTGTAACCACAGCATGGAGTGACAGCATGAGATGACTCATGGAATCCTTCCCCGTCTCAAAATCCACAACCAGTTGCACCATGCAAAGCTGAAGAGAAGCTGTGCTGCAGCTGATGTGTGGAAATGGCTGTGTGCCTGTCTTCATGGTCACTTGTACAATTGGAAACATGACCTACAAACACAAAAGACAACTTTTGGATTTATAATACTTTCTGCTAATACCTGTGGGCAGGAAGGTGAGGCTTTCCGTAAGACTCTATTCTACTTGTTCCTGTTCTTTGGGAATTTGCCTTAGGGTCAGTCAACCATGATAGGGGTCCTTCAGATACTGAGGTATGACCTGTTACATACCAAGTTGTAGACCACTCTAGCATGGGCCTGTGGTTATGAGTGACTCGGCCATCCTGTTATAAGAAAAAAGGCCAGTCTACTTTGTAGCCTTCAGTATTGATATATACCATTGCTTGTTTGCAGATTTTCTGATGTTTTTATAAAGTTTTTGTTAACTTTTCCCCAGAATCGGGGAGGTGGCTTGGAAGGAGGTTTCAAAGGGCTAGATTGACTTTTGTCAGATTAGAGAGTATTTGTATTCTTAAAATAGACATAAAATGAAGTTCTGTGTGTTCCCACCCTACAATGGTGTCTTTGATTTTAAGGTACTGTCAAAGTGGTCATCATAAAGGTACCTAAAATAGATAGATTAAAGGCTTCCAAACTGTGGTTTTTAGACTAGTGACCCACACAACACTTGCCATTTACCCTGAAAAGCTAACAGGCCATCTGTTTCCATTTTTCCTCTGACATTCTGTATGAGAGTAACAGTAGCTGGAGGAGATAATGTGAAGAACAGACTGCATGATATACTCCTGCAAAATGGGAAAGATGCTGTCCTAGCTGCTGGGTGGGAAATGTTTTTTTTTCATCCTGTGAAAATATTAAGATTCTTAAATTTTTACCCCCATTTCATCTGTCTTACATCAGCATAAAGTTGAAACTACCTCCTCCTTCCTCCAGAAAAAAAAGAAAAAATCTTACCAAAAATGTTTTTTTAAGAGGTGGAAAAAATAGAAAAGGAGGAGAGGAAGATTAGGAGAAATTAAGAGGAGCCACATATAGATTATACAGTGTCCATGTAGTTCCAGAGAGGCTTGAGCTGCCTACTTCCTGGCCTTTGTCAGAAAAAAAAAGTCCCAAACCTCACAAGCCTTTTGAACAAACTTTTTGCCTTGGAGACTTGAGAGGAATCATTTTGACCAGTTCTGAAGGCTGCATGCTTTTCTAGTTCTTAATTTTCGTGCAATTTGTTACCATAACAGCCAGTAGTCTGGCTATACCCATTCACAGTTGCATGCCGTGAGTCATTGAAAATTGGGGAAGAAGGATGTGATACGAACTTTTTGAGTTCTGTTGTCATTAGCCTTAAATTGTATATTGCTCATGTACCCAGAGCAAGTACTGTTAAAGATCAAAAGCAGGGATGGGGAAAAAGGTAGTTTTATCTAGAAGTGGTAAAACAGTGCTTTTGGGTTGGATTTTAAAATTAGAATTTGAAGTCTAACTCCCCAAATCTAAATGTTAAATAATTTCTCCCTTTTAATCACAAATTTAGATAATTTTGTGTACGTATATGGGGATTCTTTTCTGAAAATGACTGCTAATATTGCAAGGACAAAACTGCAGTTACGGTGTGCTGCTAAATCCATTATAAATGCTTGCATTTGGAGATTTGAAATGTCTTTGAGTGAAAACTTTGCAAACACCAGTCGCTAGGTCTGGTGGGAATTTGAACTGCCTCTTTGTTTCCATAAGTCTGTTTGCTAAGTTTGTGCCACTCTCTGAAAGGCTGTTTTTCCTAAACAATGCTATTTTTTCCCCCTCTATAAACCACTCGCCACACAGACACTCTGTTTCCTAGGTAACTTGAGTACAGATTGAATTTCTCTCATATTATCTTTGTTCCTGTATCATCTTTCTTATTTATTTTTAACCTATCCTATCATTTTTCTTAACAATTCTTTGCGCTATTGTGTGTTTTTGCAGTTTTCCATGACCTGTTTTCCCCCTTCGCCCATTTGCATTTCTGAAGGGACTCATCAAAAGTTTCTTATGCAACATTTCTTTGAATTTGAACATATGTGGCAGTTGAAATGCCAGATTGCTATTGTCTGTCTTGTGATAGCCATATTCCAGTGAATGGTGGGTAGGTGTATAAATGAGCTGTAATTGCTCCCAAGTGTGAGACTGTTCCAAAAGGACAGTTGTGTCCTGCGATGCAGCAAGCGGGGTCCAACCTGTCAGTGTGTGCAGCTGCAGGATTCCTTTGATTGGATCCTGCAAGTCATTGTTCAAATGGCTAATAATTTTGAAAGGATGGGAACATTAAACTGAAAGAACTGCCCTATTTATTTATTTAATCATTTTCAAAGAGAACTGATTATTTGAGCACTCACTATTTATTTGAAGGTAGCTTCTTGGGCACTTAAATAATGTGGCTTGCTCATGAGCTGTGTGCCTTAAAACTTGAGTCAATGGGCAGCCTTTTCTAATGTGGTATTTATGGTGCTTGATCATTTGCTCTTGTGCATGATTGGATATTGGTTGAGTTCTCAAACCTCTAAGTTGTTTGTAGGCAGCTGTATTAGCATTTCTGGCATGAGCAATCATGTAAATAGGTGTGTTCATTAATAGTCGTAAGAGTGTTTTCCCAGAATGCTTTTAAAGAAGTAAGCAACCTGTTTTTTTATTTATGTGATCTACACAGACAAGGAAGTATAGAGTTTTCTTAGCCTATTTCTACTTAAGAATCTGAATCCTCAGTCTTTGAGTAACAGTTTGGGGATCTAGTGTATAATCTTTGATCTGCAATTGCTTTAATATGTGCTCAACTGACTTAATGTTCTTGAAGTTCAGTAAATGCACAAATATTTACAGGTCCAGTCTATGATTGTGATTATATTTATAATGTAATGGTAAATTAGTTATTATTGAACCCTATATCAGGAGCACTGACCATGGAAGTCAATGAGCCACTTTTATATTTGTCTGCTCATAGTACAAGAGAAAGATTTGGGAAGTAGAGTTGGTTGTTGTCTTTTTACAGAAAAAGATTTAATCTCATGTTTTGAGATTTCCAAAGGCGTATTTTGAATAGTAAGCAAAAAGGATTGTTTTAAATGCAGCAAGAGAAAAAATTGCTTCTCAAACATTCATAAGTGGCTACTGATTGCATAAACATATTTTAGGCATATTTACATAATACATATGGCCATGCATCTATAATGCCTTTATCATTGATTTAGTACGTGACTCTGGACATGACCATTTCCCTGTTCCTCTGTTTCTGCCTCCTTAATTGTGTATGGTGATAGCACAGGGCTACTCTGTGTATTACATTTGTACAGGGCTTTCGATGTAGAAATTGCACTTGAATATTAATGTAAAAATGCTAACAGTAACGTCTTTACTAATTAAAATGGAATCTCATTGCTTACCTGGTGTCAGAGGCTATTCGGCCGTACTGGGTCTGTTGAATCTCGTTGGTGTATAATGATGATTATGTAATGTATCCGCTCCCCCGTTGCTTTCTGACATTTATGCAGTTGTAAGTGAAGTGGCAGTAATAAGCCAGGAAAAGGTGGCAGTTTAAACCACTATGGTGTTTCAACAGTGAACAATTTAAAGTAAAACACAGAGATGCACCTGTTTGGTTAGTGCAAAATTGTATTTGGTAGTTACTTGTGGTCTGTATGCCTTCTTTTTAGCAGAGAGTTGAATAATGTAATTAACTCATCTACAGGGAAGACCAAAATACTTTCATTTTATTTTATTTGCTTTTTGTAAAGGATAAAGAAGAAAACTGATTACATAATGGCAAACCAGCAATTTAAATTGATGGTCCAAATTTCTTCAGTAGCCTATTAATGTTTGATAGTGGTTGCGTTTGGAATCTGTGTCCTTCCATCTGCCCTGGCTCTCTGTATTTTGTATTCTGTACAGAAGCCCTGTGTATGTCTGGGTAATAAGTTGCCTTCAAAGTTTGCACAAAGTGGCAAAGAAATGGTAATTTCATCAGTAGAATCCCTTGTTAGGATGATCTTGGGATTCCTAACCTCCAAATGGCAAGTTACATCTTGGATTTAGGTCATTAGTTTTCTTTTTAAGCTGACAATCTCATCAAGCGGCTCCTTTTAAGCACTGCTACTCCCTGAGGTCAACCTTTCTGACTGTCCTTGGAGCAAGTCATTTAAGACTAGATGTGCAACTTATGCCTCTTGACAGCCTTTTGAAATGCTGGCGCTTCAACAGCACAGGTTTTACAAGCCTCCTGTCTTCCTTCCCTTCTAAACAGGAGAGCAGTTAATGCTGTCTTTCATTTTCTTGAACAGCCGTGTTTCTGTTAATTCCCTCGTAACGGTTCTCAGTTGGGCAGATTTTATATATTTATTTATTCTTACCTGAATGATATTTCAATAAAAGCAGAGACATGGCAGCTAGCTCTACTGTTGCTTTAATGAGCTATGCTCTCTGTCCATCCACTGATGGATTGTAAGTCATTAAAATAGCTCCCTGGTAAGCACTCAGAGCATATTTCATCTGGGTTTCATTTTTTAATGCAATCATAAGTGAGCTGTACATTCCATAAGCACGTATGAGTGCTATGGCAACAAGAACTAGGAGGCTTGTGAGAATTGCATGGTATTCACTGAAGCAATATTTTCACCCATCAGGCACTTGTGATGACAACAGCCAGCATTACTTTTGGCCATGTTTCCAGTGAGACATCTACCAGCTCTCTTGCTGAGACAAATATTTGTTTACCCCTTTAATCAAGATCGGCTCTGCCATTATCAATTCTTTTTGCTTCCAATAGTGAGAGCAAGGTTTATTGGATGTAGTGTTTTGCAAAACTTGGTTAATGTAGGAAAAGTAGAACTGTGTAGAAACTTTGGTGGGGCATAAGCACTGACATGGTCAGATAAAGCCTATAATTTTGGTAAGCTCTCTTTTATGTGCTTAAAATAGGGCTGAACCACTTCTGTGTCAGAGAGACATTGCCGTATGGATTTTTGTGCTCTGTAGAGAGGACCCAAGCTGTCTCTGATCTAAGATTATATTTGGTTTCAGTGCAGTGAATTTCAAAGCTCTCACTGACTTCAGAGGAAACACCATTAATGTATCTCTGTCGATAGGCTGGTCCTGCTCATGCCGCTGTTCTGCAGTGTAGGTGAGCTGTTAATGAACGTCCCTGTGCTGGTGTTTTGGTGAGAGGCAGGGTTAGCTCTTTCCATGCTTGGTATTGATTCATGTGTAATGAAAGTCCAAGTGGGATGGCAGCAACAGTTCACCAGCCCCAGTTGTTTATGCTGAGGGCAGGAATCCCTCCTCAAGAGGAAGGATCATAGAATGTTCGGGGTTGGAAGGGACCTCTGGAGATCATCTAGTCCAACCCACCTGCTAAAGCAGGTACACCTAGAGTAGATTGCGCAGGAATGTGTCCAGGTGGGTTTTGAATGTCTCCAGAGAAGCAGACTCCACAACCTCTCTGGTCAGCCTGTTCCAGTGCTCTGGCACCCTTGAAGTAAGTTTAGAAGTTTCTCCTCATATTCAGATGGAACCTCCTATGCTTCAGTTTGTGCCCGTTGCCCCTCATCCTATTGTTGGGCACCATCGAAAGGAGTCTGGTCCCATCTGCTCGACATCCACCCTTGAGATACTTCTAAACATTGATGAGATCCCCTCTCAGCCTTTTCTTCTCCAGGCTGCAAACCCAGCTCTCTGTCTCTCCTCATAAGAAGGGTGCTCTAGACCCCTAATCATCTTTGTAGTCTTTCCTGCTTGACTCCCTCCAGTAATTCCTTATCCTTCTTAAACTGGGGAGCACAGAACTGGACACAGTACTCCAGATGTGGCCTCACCAGGGCAGAGTAGAGGGGAATGAACTTGTTCATTAATAATCTGTTGTTAATGTATGAAGATGAGGTGTTGTTTACAGCAGGTGTAGGTGTGATGTGAAGGGGTTTGGAGGTGGATGTTCTCCTGGCTGGCTGTACTTAGATGTTCTTTCTTGCTTGCTACTGTGCTACATGGGCCATTATAGTCCCTATCTGTTTGGCCACAGATCTGCTGCTCAAGTTCTGCCCACTCCCCCGAGCTGCTCATTCACACCAAACCAGGTCTTTTGTTTATATTTCCTATTTATTTCGTTTTCACTGGGTCCAGAAGACTTCAGAGAACCCACCTCCCATGGAAAGCTGGAAGAACTGTATCCTTCAGCTGGCAGATAGTAGGGGTGGTAAATTCCCAGAAGAACAGCAGGTGAAAGAAGATGTGCACAGATTTTAATAAGCTTAAGGTTAAATTTGAGCAACCATTTCCAAAGTCAGGGCAGTGCAGCTGCCATGGGGGTATTGAAGATTTTCCAAAGTGTTTCTTTTCTGAGGTGGGCAGGAATTCAGAGGTTACTTGTTTTCTGTGAAAGACTAATGTTTTGAGAATGCTTTGCACCTCTGAGTCTTCCTGAGTTGTTATAGTGGAGAGCCTAGATTAGAAACAGCTCAATGAAGGAAGTTTTTTGGTGAGGTAGGAGTTGGCTGTTGAAGTTCAAGTTCATGTAATAATAGTGGTTGCTCTGAATTTTTGTAGCTTGTTATACAAGAGCACTTGAGCAGAAGTTCCTTTACCTACTTTGTTGAAGGGAAAGGGTTGGAGGAAGTATTCTGTGGTTATCCTGGAAGTTGGAAGTTGGCATAATCTATTTTTATTTCTTCCATAGGCTTTGGCAAATGATTTAGCCTACCAGCTACTTAAAGCTGAGAGAATATTATTTTAGTACTATTTGGACAGACATTGCCATTACAGAAATACAGTATAAGCCATTGTTTCCCCATTACAGCTCAAAACAGTTGATGAAGTACGTAATTTAGGGTGGCAGAAAGACCTTTTGGATGACAGATTCTGCCTTTTTATAGATAATGTAACTGCTATGGATGCACCACCCGATACTTAAAGCATAGAAAAACTCAGGACTAAAGATATTGTTCCTTTTTAGTGCCATCTTAATGGAAGATGTTAACCAGCATCATGTTAACCTGTAGATGCTCCTCACTGCATAGATTCTGTCCAAAAACTGATTAGAAACCATACATTATTTTTTCCTTGTAAAAAAAGGGAAGTAACAAAGCTTGCTAAACTCTGAGGCTATTGGGACATTTAATTTATTAATGTTTGTGAAGCAAAGTTATGTTGACAGGAAGCTGTATCTGGAACAACACAGTAGTGGTTTTTTGTGTTCCCTTTTTAAATGTTCACTTGCACTAAAATTGTCCACTATCTCGGGATCTTGATCTGCAGAGATGACCATCTTCTGTGAAGGGTACATTCATTACTTGAACGGAAAAGGAATTGTCTGTCAGCACAGCCATTTCTTATATTTTTCTTCTCCAGCTGAGAAAAGTATAAGCATAATCTCAGAGAAAATAACTCTCAGCAGAATTTACCATTAATTTGGTTTCCTAATGACACATAGCTTCTCATTCACCTTTTATTCAGTGCAGGTAAGAAGTGAATTTTAGGAAACTGAATTTCGCAAGTATCTGTATATAGTGAGGAGGATTATTTTTCTAAGAAAAGTATTGGCTAGCGAGCTATTAACTGAAGCTTTAGGGTATTATGTTTAGGTAAGTGAGAGCATCGAATTGAAAACGTGAGATGTATTTTAACGTATTTGTACTGCTAAAGAGAGAGACAAATTAATATGCATTATTTAAATATCCCTTTAGCTTTTTATGATCGATGTTCATTTTGGATTTCACTGTCTCATCCTGCATTTGAAGCATTAATGGGAAGAATAGCCTAATATATGTGGATGTTGAACTTCCCTAAAGATAAATGAGTGATAATATCATAGTGTTATGTGGGAAGTAATTATTCCTGTGCTCCTTGTAAGAAAGTGTGTGAGTTTTTGAATTGATTGTGAACAAAAGGAAGAGGGGGAGGAAGGAGCAGAAGAGCTGAAGTTGGTCTCTACTGATATAACCCAATTAGGACAGTATATGGTACTCGTTGTTAAAGGTCATGAGAAGTGCATAAACTGAGTAAGCGTTGACAGGGGAAAAAAGTGCTGCCATGATTACACTGAGATTGTCTGAAGCAATTCATTTTGGTTTTGTTTCTACTTTTATTGATATGACACATAAGCTCTTTAAGCCCAAGGCAGTCTTCTATAATGGTTACGATTTGCCTGAGACAATGGGATGTCTATCCATTGCTCATCTTATCTTTCCGCAACAATCCAAATAATTATAGGTAATAATGGACAAATACATGAGTAATATACTTTTACAAAAGTAATAGTATGTGAGCTGATGAATAATTTCTAAGCATGCAAGTGTTAAGTATTATTAATATTAAACATGGCCATCATTGCTCCATGCACTAATGCTTTATTCATTATTGCCATTGTAACAAAAGTTTGTTGTTGTTGCTTTTGTTTTGTATGTTTTGTTTCTCTTAGGCTCAAAATGCACAGCAGCTTCATGAGAGGATCCAGTCTTCTAGTATGGATGCGAAGTTAGAAGCACTGAAAGACTTGGCCAACTACTCACGGGATGTTACGTTTGCCCAAGAATTTATAAACCTAGATGGCATTTCCCTCCTAACACAAATGGTTGAAAGCGGCACAGAGTAAGTATTACGCTTAAACTCTGATGTCCCTCCCATATGGGGTGCTTTCATGCTCTCTTTCTGAGTACCTGAAGTATTTCTGTGTACAACTTGTAAGATTATACAAAATAAAACATCTGAAGAGTTTTGGGCTGCTAGGACAGCATATCTGTTATCAATAAGATTATATATTTTAAGTTTCCCGTAACAATGGGCTGGTGAGGACTGGAGGTGAGCAAAGTGAGAAGTCACAAGTACCCTCTGTGCCATAAAGTTCTGGGGAGAATGTGGTCCTGGTTTCTTCTCTTCCCATTGAAATTGATAGTGTATTTCAAATCATTGATAGTCTATTTCAAGGCTGATAATTAAGTGCTGTCATCTGAAAGCTGTGTGAGGATGTGTGGAACAAAACCTAGTGCTTGCTTTATTTCCATTTTTATTGTTTTAATTTTGGCTGGGGTTCTTCAAATGCCAATAGCTTTTTGAAATGAAAATGAAAGCTGACTTCTGAAAATACATTTATTCTTTACCAGAGCATCTAACAGTTTTCACTATTGGTGAAATTTAGGACCATAGTCCCGAATAAGTGTTTATTGGTGTAATGTGGAGGGTGCTACAGAAAAGTAGCAACTGGGTTGTTGCACTATTAAATTAGGTTCTAATAGTTACTATTTCAAGTAGGCTTTTGCTTTCAAGTAAAAGTTTCAGTGCTTTGCATGAAGAAATTGACAATACCCACACCCTTTCCTGAGAGAAAGTAAGTAGATTTCTTATTCATTGGAGATCTTCAGTCTTGTGGACCAGACTTCAGAAGTCAATTGAAATCCATCCAAATCCCCTCTCAAAATGTTCTCATGTTCCCTTGGATTCAAGAAAGTAAATACCGTTAGGGGCTAAAGAAAAAGTAGTAAGTGGGCTTGTAAAGCAAAACTACCATGTGGGCTTTGAAATTGAACACAAATTGTCTCTGATAATCCAATGCAAGATATACTGGGGATTTTCCACAGAAAAATTAAAATACTTTTTAGAATCCTTAGATTGAGAAATACAAAAGCACACTCTCACTGATCTCTGCCTGTTATGTGGTCAATAGTTTATTTGACTTAGAATCCCTGTTGCCTAACTCCAGTTGTATAATGAATTTCCAATAGCTCTTTGTTTCTTTTTCAGTGTTTTGGGGTTACAATCTGTATTTTTTGCAGTGATTTGCAGATATTATGCCACTTAAAAAAATACAAAAAAATGCTTCTAGTTATCAAATTTGTCAACTTGTCCTATATTAATACAATATTTCTTAATTAGGGACAAAATTAAATTTAAAAGCAAAGACAGGCTTAAGTTTATATAAACATATGCATACAGTTTCTGTACTAAATAAATAATATACTGAATGAATAGGCTCACATGTGTCCATGAAGATCACAACATAAACAAATTAAACATCACTGCCTCTGTAGTTTATTTTGTCACAAATTTATTTAAGTTAAATGGTTTAACTTACTTCACTGTGGAAGGTATTTAAACTAAAGCACTTCATTTTCTATTGAAACAGATGGGGAACATTCACATTTTTACAAGCATTTCTTTTAGCTGCGTCAGGGCTGATCAAATGCCCTCCTCACCCTTTAGATGTGTCTATACTACTGTTTTGTCGTTATGGGGTGGGTCACGTTGTAGCAGGCTGGTCTGGGTTAAAAATAATTATTTGGGAGGGAAACTACTTAAGCCAGCAGCACTGTTGAAAGAACTGCTCAGCAAATTACACCCTAGTAGTAATTCCTGGCTGAGGGTATAAGTTTTCAAACCACACAGCAAGCTTGTAGACTGGACATGTGAGCAGTCTATTGCTTTTTTTTTTTTTTTTTTTTTTTTAGTGGCTTGCATTTGGAGAGATTTCAGACTCTTCTTTTTAGCTGATGTAATGTATCGCCAAAGATGCATTGATCAATCCACCTGTCTAATCTAGTTATCAGTGTTTCTGCCTGTGGGGAGAAAAGCTGTCTAGTTTGGGCATTGAACGAAGGCTCAGACTGTAAGATTTTCCACCAGCTTCACCTGTTGATGAACTCTCCGTACTCACTGCAGTCTTTTTCATGTTCAGCAGCCTAGATGTTCTGCAGCTTCTGAGTTCTGCAGGTCAGGTTTTTCCACATTTGGCTTTGCGAAGGGAGTTGTAAAGCAAGGACATCTGTGCTACACTGTACATTCCCTTCCACTTTTATACTGTGCATCACTGGCTGATAAGCACATATTTAACAGAACTTCAAATTTAATTAAAGGAGCAAATTCTGATATACATGGACTCAGCAGTCTAACCTTGCTGTGGTCCTGCTGTTTTCCTTTCTCCTCTGACTTCAAGCTATTGATCCTGTCCTCCCACTTCAGGGTCTGTCACTCGTTACTATTTCAGCACAGTAAGCCAACAGACAAACTACTTCCACAGAAGAAGCAATTTCGTTTTGATTTTCAGCTTTATTATTACAACAAAACAGGTTCCTAAAATGTCCTTTGAGTGAACAAGGTGTATGGGGAAGGCACAGAAAGTTAGTACCTGGAAGAGAGAGTGAGACAAGGACAGCCAGCCATTTGAGTGCCCTACGCTGTCAAGAAGAAGCAAGTGGAGTCAGTTGTCCTCCTATGTTCTCTGTTCCTGTTTTCACTTGGACCACCTGCAATACTGTTAATAAGAGGTCCCACAAGAGGCTTGCTGAACAGGCAAAGCAAGCCGAAGGCCTCCTTGCCTTTAGCTCCCACCCTGGGCTGTGTGCCCTCAGCACTGTGAACTTGTGGGCTGTGCTGCTGATCAGCTCACCCAGGTGCTTCAACCCCAAAAGCTCTTTTTCCCTCCTTTTACCTGCCCTAATACCTGCCACTTTCTTTTCCCCAATGGTATTTTTAACTCCGGTCATTTCAGTATCTGTATATGTACCTACACAAACAATTCTATTAGCATTAGAAAGGGGGGCAGTATTAGAAGAGGAATGAGCAGCCAGAAGTTTCAGAGAAGGGCAGAAACTTCTTTGATGGGCCAATTTTAGAAGGCAATGTATTTTGTAAATATACCTTTAAGGTATATCTTCACTGCCGAGTTCTTACCCACCTTTGAGTTGCTGTTGTTGCGCCAGCCTTGCTTGTGTGAGCTTGTGACTCAACCATACAGCTGAGAGAACCCCAATGGCTTGGTGCTGCTAAGAGCGGGTCCAGCTCCCTGCCCTCTTCACCTGGTCCTTGTGTTCACCCCCACGCTCCAGCCCAGTCCTGCTTCCTTCCTGGAATTGTTTCTGGTGTCTGGATGCTTTGCAAAGCCAATCCAGATTGTTAACTTGGCTGAGAAGTATCCATGTCTGTTCTGCAGAGATAGTTTTCTGCTTGGTTTGAGATTTGCAGAAGCAAGAGAGGAAGTGGGCATGAGTGGATGAAGATAAGGCCCTTTTTTGTGGCAACAGACCACTGCATTGGCTTAGGTGCATCAGTGAGCCACAACCTGAGAGCAGGCATGTTGTGACATAGTGTGAGAGTGGCTGTCCCTGCTCTGGCATTGCAGTCTGGAGACTGGCACTGTGGCTCTGAGGGGATGGGATGTACCCCGTGGGGCAGCTGCTGCTGCTCTGCAAGAAGCCCCTCTGTGCTGCCTCAGCTGCCTGTGGGTTAATGCTGCTGAGGGCAGCCCTGCAGCAGTGAGCCCAGGCTGAGTGGTGCTTCTGTTCACCCTGTGCTGCAGCTGTGCTAGAAATCGATGAATTTTGTTAATTCAAGCTTTATTCTCTATTTTCCCCAGAGGGGCAGACAGTGCTCATTAAAAGTACCGTCATGCTCAGTGTAAGGTTGCTCTGAGGTTTTCTTTACACGTGGAACTCATGTTAGGGGCAGCTCTTAAGTTATAATTTGAGTGTGTAATTAAGTTTTAGTGGGCAGCCTCTGGAAGGCAAGACTCCAGCTTTTTATATAACTTTGTCTGAGGAAGAGGTCTATGCTTTATTTATACTTGGCTTTATTTATTGTGCTACTTACTCATTATTTTGGTGAAGCTGATGACTATAAAAGTACAGCGACCAGAGTAAGAGAATGTAAATGCCTGGGCTTCTAGTTACCTCTGCTTCATTTTCCTGGTGATGAAAAGAACTAGTAATATAAAAAGCTGTCAAGAACTAACAGTGTTTCCTAGTTAATTTTCCATATGTTATTTTTCTGAATATTGAAGAAAATTAGAATGCATTAGAGAACAGCCTGTCTAGTTTCTTGCTGTTAATATAGCTTGAAACATAACAGAGAGAGGCTTTTTAAATTTTGCATATGTTTACAAAAGTGGTTTTAATACTATGTGTAGTTACCATAATTTGGGCCAGATCTCCTTGAGTGCCTGCTGCTTAGAACAAATAAACTGTAGACATGGTGTGTGCTGGGACAAAGCCATAGGGCTTGGCGGTAAGCAGATTGTAGGGTGCATGGGGCCCTAGTGAAGCTGAGAGCACATCTTGTCAATATGAATATATTTATATCAGCAGAGATGCATCATGTCTCAAAAACTGTCCACATGTATCTTGATCCTGTTGATTGAGATGGCTCATCTTTGTTTTTCCTTCAGGCTCATTCTTGCTTCCAGTGTGTGCTATGCATCTTCTTATTAACTGAAGAAAAAAAAAAGGCTGGGTTTATGTTTATTTTTATGCTTTGGGTGACCTATAAATTATAGCAGAGACTGTAAGACAAGTTAGGTCATGAAGAACAAGTAAATGCTGATTCAATTTTATAATTGTACATGGTGTCATTTCTCAGGCTGTGTGCATCTGTATCACCAAAAAGGGGAGTGAGTGTGCACACAGTTATTTACCTTTCCAGAAGGAGATTTTCTTGGCACTTCTAATGCTGATTTTTTGTCTGAAGCCCAGTTTGTGCCTATCTAAGGGGAGCTGAATATGCAGTCCACCTGGCTGGATGTACGTGTGCTGCTTCCACTCCCCCCTAGAATGCAATGCTGTAAAATGAGGCAGAATGAGAGCAATGCTAGACAGTCCTAGTTACCAAAATGACTGATGGAAAAAGTCTTCAGGAGCCAAACTGGAAAAAATGATCATGTGTCCTTGCTACCCCATCTGAGATAATGTAGTTGGTTCATTCAGAGCTGTATTCCATAGTCTAGCCCATAATTAATATTTCAGAAAATCATGGCTGTATAAATAGTCTTTCTGATGTAGTAGAAGACTAGTAAAGATGTGGTGTTTTTTTTTTTTGATGTATCAGAAGTTGTGTGACTGGGACAGATTCTCAGCTTTCCTTAAAAGGAAAAAACCTCTCATAGTCCCTTATAAAGTAAGAAAAGGAAAATGTAAGTCATAAGCCATAAATATTGAAAGACTGAAGAGTTAATAAATGAATCTAAATTTATTTTTATCATTACCAGTAATAATAATAATAATCTCATAACTGGAGGAAAAGGAGGAAGACCTATGCAGAATTTTCGGTATTTTTTTTCATTGGCGTTATCACAGTTTCTGTCACTTGTCATTTGGCTGTAATAACAGGCAGTTTTTGCCAAAAACCTGAGACTGTGCTAAGCCCAGCTGTCTTGAAAGTAACCAAAATTGTTTCTGCTGCTGTTGAGGTTTTTCTTCCAAGGTCTGCTTCACCAACGTGGCTCTGCTCAGCAGCTTTATGTGGCACAGAAGCATGCTAGTCAATGCATGATTGAAGATAGCCTGGTTTTATTTTTAAAGGAGTTGTAATTGCTTAGGGCACAGATGGGAGAGGAAAAACTTGCTTTAACAGTTGGATGGTTGTTAAATTTGGTCATCTTCCTATTGCAAATAATAAATACAGCTAGAACAGGTTAATATAAGCTGCTAAATAAATGTGTATTTGTATATTTTTTTGACTCTTGGCTAAGAAGAGTCTTCTATTGAACTCATGCAGTTGCAGAGTTGGCTGCTGCACAGCCAGAAGTCTCTGAGACTGTAATTGTGCATGCTTTAAGGACAAATTGCATTGTTCAGTGAAATTCTAGCTCTTGGCTCATCTTACAGAGATAATATTGTATACCAGCCCAGTGGAAAACTGAAGACAGATTGGCTTGGAGTTATTCCGATTTTAACACGCTTTTGGGGACAGTTGCTCACATACCTGCTAATGGTTTTTTCCATCCCAGTCTGATGAGTATTTCAGTAGTGCTGTCAAAACACTTAAGTAGCCCTTGCTCACAGCCACTTGTTCCTGTCCTGCTTCATCTGAAGACTTATGCCAGTACTGTTTGTAGCAAGCTGGACTGGAAAACTAATGTACATTATTGAAAGTGACAATAAGGGATACTTTTAATACAGCATTCCTAAATCCAGTTCAGTTCCCTGATTAAACTCACAGGGTTGCCCTAGATAACAGTTGTGCAAGCACAACTCACTGGGTAAATGGAAAATGAATTTTCAGAACGTATGAAAAACGCTAAGCTCTAGTAGGTCTTTGCCACTAAATTAAGTAGCCCTTTTCCACCCTTCCCAGCTACTGGCTGTGTAGTACCTGCTCCCTCTCTTGGTCATCTGTGACTCCTTAGGCTGTAAGTGACTCCTCAGTGATTCAATTCAGTTTGCTAATCCGGCAGAAAATAAGCCAGACGATGGAGGGAGGAAAAATAATTTGTGTTTTTGACAGCACTGGGCTATAAGACAGGCTCAGCCATTCCTGTGAATCTTCACCTGGAAGCATAGATTACTTAATCTGACATTGCTGCCAAAATCAATTCTTGTCCAACAGGAGCTTTATGCAATCTTCATTTCTTAGCGCTTCTGTAATGTCGGGAGAGGGTGACTATTGTCTATAAGGCAAAAATCCAAAAGAGTAGATAAAATGAGGTTATCTGGCTATACCACTGTGGAGATGGTAATGGCAGGAGAATGGGAAAGGGCTGCAGCCCAGTCTTTCAGTGTGGTTCCTATAAAGGAAAAAAGTGGGATAGGTTTTCTTTGTGGGAGGATTTTTGTGTTGGTTTATTTTTCTCCTGCTTGCTCTCTTTTGGGTTTGATTCTCCATCAGTCTTCAGGCTTGTATTCCACCCTCCCTCTCAACACGCACACAAGCACAGTTTCTTGAATATCCTTCTGATAGATGTCATATACATAGCACACATGGTACATTTTAGAAAAAAAGCCTCATCTAAAGATTGAACCATCAAAGATCACATCTTTGACGAGAAAAAGGGGAGAGCTGCTGCTTCTTGCACTCCCCCCATCCTAAATGCCTTTTCTTCAGAGTTGTTTTCTTACCTTGCCTGTGCTTAAGAATATTAGCATTTAAATGGCTCCTGCTAAGTAGTGATATCAACACCTTGTTGATAGGAACAGGGAGGAGGAGTGGAGACAGTTTTACTGGGTTCTTTTTGGCGACCACTTTTGTAAAATGTGATAAAAAGAGTAATTTCAGCAGTGGATTTGTATTTCCAAATGTTCTTCAGAGTATCAAGCTGGACAAAACATTTTTTTCTTTTTTTAACTCCAGACAGAAGCGCAGTATTTGAGGAACCAGCATAAATAAGGAAGAAGAACTTAAAATCTCCACTTCTGCAACTTTCCAGGATGTTTTTGTCTCTTGGACTGTGGTGGCTGTGGGATGTTGTGGTGGCTGTCAGGAGTGGCTGCTGCGTAACTGAATAGTTATTTCATCCAAATAATTTATTTCAACCTCCTGGCCAAAGTGTTTCCCAGACTTCATTTATATGTGTTAGCCATGCCTGATACAGACAGAAGCCAGAAATATGTACTCCTCTGTATTTGTCTTGTCATAATTCTAACTACTGCGTGTTATCCAGAATGTGGACTATCCTTGTGTTTGCCTGAAAAGCAGTAGCCAAATACTGATTTAATGTTGTTAACCAGTCGTTCGTCCATCATCCCACCAGTTTTTCTGTAGAGGAGGAAGTTTTTGTGAACGTCTTCCACCTTTGCTAACCATGACCCTCTCCGGGGCCGCACTGCATGAAGAGGTTTTATCCTCGGTGGTATTTTTGTCCTGCTCTGCAAGTGTTTAAGCAGTGCAGGCTCAGAAACGTTGTTTGTGGTGATGTGACTGCTTTACCTCTTGGCATCGTTAACTCCAGTGGGTCCACACTGGCTTCCACAGTGGGACAAAATTTTAGTCGTTCTCCCATGTGCTGACCAGCCCTTACTGTGCACTGTGTTACCCCAGCTGGGGTTTAGATTTTGTGTGTCTTTGGTTCCCATACAGCAGTTTTTGCACATGAACAGATAGGAGTTGATCCGTTCTGGTCCTTGCTAAGCTGATCTCTGCTGGAAGCTGCTCGTGACATAACCTGAAGCACTCGAGCAGGTATTAAGTCTGAATGGCTCAGGGAAGTCCAAAGGGAACTGCTGCTCCTTGGGATTCAGCTGGAAATGTATCACAAAGTTCCTTTGAGGCCAAACAGGGAACATATTATGGTAGCGAAATGTCTAAACTGGTAACTTATTGTTAATGTTTATTTTGCATTATGTTGGCGTTTGTTTGAAGATTTCTCCCTGTATAAAAATTGCTGTCTCTTTTTGTCTTGCACCACTATATTATCTGAACCTTTCAGAAAAGCTATTTAATTTACCCTCATAATGTTTGCGTTTTGGCCATGGTTTTGTTCCCATCCATGCAAGTGCCATTGAGGGATGGTCTCTAATTAAAAAGAAAAAAAAAAAAAAGTAAGTAAGTGAAATATTGAGCTAATTACAGTGTCTAGATCAGTAAGGCCGTCAGCATTTTTTACTATACCTGTGGTAACTCACCCAGGAAGCATTTTACAGAACTGGCTGGTTGCTACCACAGTCAGCCCTCTAGAAGAAACACCAGTTGAGTATACATAGGAAGAGGAAAGCTGATAGAGGCAGCAGGCTGTACTAGTTCCTTTCCAGGCTGACTTGCTGGAAGAGTGAGCTTGGCTGCTCCTTCATTGTGGTCTGAGGGTGAATATGAGGGACTCCTGCTCATGCCATGTCCTTTTGTATTAGGTTTTTGATTCAATGATAGGATGAAAATAGCATACACTCCTTCAGATAACAGCCTCCACCTGTTCAGTGATAAAAATCTATCTGTAATCATCCTGTACCATGTTGCTGCAACATTTGATGTCCTAGATTGATTGCTACTCTTATCACACTTTCCAAAGCAACAGAGATTAATATAAATTGTTTAGTCTAATATGATAATTATCTTTTCTCTCAAGTAAAAATTTGCTGTCTTTGTATTGCTTCACTAGAAAAGTCCTAAGTGATTAAATTATTTCTTCATATTATTCTAATTTCATATTTGCTTTTACATTGTATATCTTCTGACCTCAAGTTAACTGATTGCCAGTTAACTCAAAATGGGTGAGAGTGCTGTAAATACTAAGAGAGTTGCTGTCTGAATGTTTTGTTCTGGGACTCAGGTGTTTGTTCTTTAATCCCTGGGCTCAGTAATGGAAAAAATATACCTGATTATAGCCTGTTGTGAAAAATCTCTGGCAAAACTGAGTCTGCCCTTGAGGTGCTACCAGTTTACAAACACCACTGGTGTTTCTCTTTGATGTCAGACAGACGCAGCAAAAATTTCAAGTTTACTTGCTGTTTAGCCAAAGCCAGCACCTGGATGAAAAGCAGCTGTTTTAAAAAATGGGTTGAGAAGGATGGTATGAAGTTTTGCTGCCATGTGCTGCATGAAGTTACTTAGATCCACACACATTTGGGAGATGACAAAACCCATTTGTGGTGGTGGTTGTTCTTGCTAGGGTTTAGCAGAGTCTCCTGCAGCAAGGAAGCACTCTGTTTACAGAAGCAGAAGAATGACTTTCTGCTGAAGTTGGGATCTCCTATAGTGAGAAATGCTTTGAACTCTTCTGCTCCTAAAAGCATGTTGAGGGTAATTTTGTCCCCTTTTTAAGGCTGTCTGACCATCAGGATGATGTGAATTTTCTCATTACTGCTGGTTACGCAGATAGCTGTTGTAGCATAGAAAAAAACAAAGCCATGAAATCCAACAACAAAATCTTGTCACTTTTCTAATTTGAGCTAGGCTTTAGCCCAGTCTGTGGTTGGATAGATGGTAAACTGTGCCATCATTCTGTTTAAACATGGGTGTTGCTACTCACAGCTTGAAATGGATGATGATTTCAAATCACTGATCCTGTGATGTACTCTCTGTTTTCTCCCCTGATGGTTACACAAGCCATCCCAAAAGCTGCCCTCCCTGAGACTGGTCCTTCTCAAAAGGGAGGTCTTTGCAGTCTGCGTAGAAAGCACAACATTGCTTATGCATAAACGGAATGGAAAATGCAAGGTGGGAGGAGGAGTCACTGCTGTACCAAAAGGAAAAAAAAAAAAACTATCAGTGAAATCTAGCCAAGTTCTCAGCCAGTCGGAGAGCTTGGAGTCCTAGAGCTGTTGTGGGCTGAATGACATGGCAGCAAGTGGGAAGGGAAAGAGCTGGGGTAAAGGGGACAGGGAGGAAGGAGGGATCTCCTTTTTCTGCTTTTGAACAGTAGTCTGCCCAGTGTGGAGCTGCAACCAGCCCTCTGAAACAAAACTGTGGAACAGATTTAGGAGACACAGGAAGGGATTAAGTAGGAGATGGATTTTTATTTTTTTTATTTTTTTTTTAATTTTTTGTTTGTTTAAGTGGTGTTTTAAAAAGAAGTTATTTATCTTGGATGCTATTTTTACCATGGGTAGTCTTTCTTCAGCAGGGTTAGTCGCATCATCAGCCGTTCTGAAGCTGGTTATTAGTAGGAGGATGACTTGAAAATTGTGGTTAGTGGGCTACAGCTTTCAAATGCACTTATTATTTGCCCCCCCTCTGCCCCCCACTTACTATTTGGATTTCAGTTTCCTCTGTATAGTAATATGATGCCATAGCTTCTGGTTCATGAATGATACATAACAATGTATATCTTGGGGGAAAAAATAGGAAACGCCTAACTAAGAAACTCTTGGGATATGTTAATCCTCTTGCTGCAACTTGGAACCAAGCGTTTTGGGAGCTACCAGGAAAGCAAAAGCCTCACGCTGAAGGTTGTGTCTGTAGCTTGGCCTCTTAGACTCTGAGTTAATAAGTGACACTTAAGCAGGTCATTGTCTTTCTCATGTGGGTTGATTCAGCACTTTGGATCTAGGCATGTCCATCGGTGTGTGAATTTTAAGAGCAACAGAGCTATAGTTGAGCTTACACTTTCTGTTGGAATAGGGCTGCAACACTGTATTCATGTGTTGTGGAGCTGGTGCAAGATGATTTTGATTTGATGAGTAAATACAAGTCTGTGGTTAAAAAGTCAGGGTAAATTGTTTGTCCCTCTCTGAAGTCCATGGAAAGCTTGTCCCTGACTTTAGAAGGTCAGGATTGTGGTCTGGGTCGGTCCTAGCTACACAGCAACTTTCAACATACTGACAACTGTGACATCAGTATTTGTGATGGAAACTGGAAGTAAATAAAAGTTTGTCAGGCAAAGGGATACACGTCATAGCAACAAGACAGAAAATGCTTCATGTGTAAACCTTTAATGTTTTGTACCAAATATTTCTTTTACACAAATACTTAACTAATTTAGGATGCCTAGAAATACTTTAATGATCAAGAGAAGAATGTTTTAGAGAAATCTGATATATTTCCCCTATCGACTGTCTTTTCTCTTCTGCTTTTTTCCTAACAGAAGTGAATACAAGTATTCTGAATAAATATTTGAAATTAATTTTGAAAGTTTTTTTACAGGTTACTGAACTGTTTCTGTTTGCAGCAAACTGCTAGTGATTTACTGCCTCTTATTGTGTCTGTCTTTGAATTGTATGAATCAAGTATGGGTGCGTGGGGGTGTGTGTGTATAGGTAAATAGAGTACAGATGTTTTAAAGTGTGTCTCCTCACGTGCAAGTTTTAATTTTGCAGACGATATCAGAAATTGCAGAAGATAATGAAGCCCTGGTAAGAACCTGATTAGATCACCTTGCACAATTCCTCTTCTTTTGCATGACTGACTTCAGGCCTTTGCGCTATTCTTTATATGTAAATACAACAGTGCATTTTCATGCAGCCAGTCTTCAACATTCTCTGTTTTGTGCTCTTTGCCTGTTAAAATTTTCTGATTAAACCTTTTTTGCTTTGCTTGTGGAATGGGTGCTTAATTTCTCTAACTTCTGCAGGGACATCTACTGTTTCTGTAGTATGGCTTTTTTGTCATTGTTTTTATTTTTTAATTTGAGCAAACATGTTGTTTCCCTGCCTTCCCCAGTTCCCCCGTTAAATTTGTCTGGCTTACATGACTGATAATAGACAGTCGTAATTGTTGAGGTTAGTAAGATGAAAGTAAGAGTCATTGTGCCAGTTTGAATTCCTGTTATTTGCTGGTCCCTGGTAGTGCAAATTGTTGCAGATAACTGCATGAAGGAAAACTCCAGTATAGCAAAAGGCCTCATATCAGAAATCTCAGAAGCATCCTTATTGCTCTGATGGTTTTGAATGGTACACTTCTGTGTGCTTCAGGTTAAGCACAGGCTTCATAGGCTTTGATAAATTGCGACCCCAAGAGATACTCTAGTCCCGTGATTGGCTTGCAAGTTTGACATGTATAATGCAGCAAAAACCCAGGGAAGCAAAAGAATAATTAATCCATTAACTGTGCATCTGGCACTCTGGGAACCTGATGTGGTTTATCACCAGGAAATGCAGCTCCCCATCTGAATCCATGCTAAATCAAACTTTCACAACTCTGCTGTAAAAGGAGTTCTGAAACATTTATTATTAAATCATTGCCTAATAAATAAATTAGACAGTAAGAATTAATTTGGCAGGAAACTTAAATCCTTCCTCTACAGTTGCTTTCTCAATTTAATACAAAGTAATTCGTTTCATAATAGAAAAGTTTAGGTTCTGAGGAAAGTGATTAAAATGGCATGAGCCTTTCAGAATTCTTGGCAGCATCACCCCTGCCAAGACAAGGTACCTCCTTTGAGTTTTTCCTCACTGCTGTGAAAATAGTTCTTTGTGGAAAAATAGTTATACTCCTTCAGCATCTCTCTGCTTCCAAATTCTATTATCCTGTAGGTTTCTCTACATTAAATTATGTGATTGTCCTCAAGACAGTACTAAAATACTGACATATAGTTGCATAGCACCCTGGGTTTAGGACCCAATTAATGCTGATGTTCTAAATTCATTTTTTTACACAGTTTAGTTGTAGTTATTCATGGGAACAAGGCATTACCCACTTTAAGAGGATTCTTATTGATTAATGTAGATAAAGCACATCAGTGGATACAGTAGTAAAGAAAGTGTAATGTGACTAAAGTTTATTCTAACTTTGGAAGTTAAATCCTGTCAGGATGAGCTTCAGTTTACAGTTTACCGAAACCAGTAGTTCTAGAAACTGTCCTGTTTGTACATTTTGAAGATAAAATGTATACACTAGTGCTCTGTGAGTGTAGTTATCGAACATCCTGACTATTTTTCACCCATGTATTAACAGGAAAAGATCCAGTGAAACAAACTATTAAAAAAAAACCTCAGAGCTTCATATAATGAACTCAACTAAACTTTAAACTTTGCAGCCTCCCCTTGCTGTCTAAGAAACTTAAAGAAACCAAGTACTAATAAAAAAACCCAAAACTTTTAATTTACAGGATGACATATTTCATAAAGTGCCAGTATTTAATTTTATCTCTAGTAGCTTGCACATACTAGCCTGACTTAATTGAACCCTGATTTTCACAGAGAGGCCTTGTTTAATAGCTTTCTCTGCTGAAGAAAGCTCTAAAGTGTGAGTTTCTTTTTCTCTGTCTTTTCTTTTTAGAGGTTCCCATTTTGTTTATCCCATGTTGGCTAATACTTACATTAAAAAACAAACCAAACCAAACTTGACCTTTGTATTGGAGTACTGAGTTGTATTCATACCACACTGTGTTGGAGAGTGATATTTTTCCCGTGTAGCTAATTATTCCTGGTATTATTACTGATCATTTAAGAAAAGCTGGTCCATTTAAGGAAATTACCAGGAAATGAGTAAAACCAGGAATTTAAAAGATGGGGAATAAGAGAAAAGGTAACTCTAATCACATCTTCATGAAGAACCAATGTTCTGCTGGGGTAGTTTCCCATGCAGACAAATGCTTAATGTACCTCAAAGTGGATTTAGTCATACTCCATTGTAAGAGCATCTACACCTGGATTTATTCAAGAATAGTTAAAGTTCTATTTAAAATTCCCAGCTTGTTTTCTTTAATCAGAGTTAATTTTCAAGCTCAGAGAAGCCCTGATACCAGGGGTACGAAGCTATTTCAGGTTTTTGGAATGCAAAACAGCTAATGGTTAATATCAGTAGGGCTGATCCCTTGAAACTGTATTGAAGCTGTACCACAAATAAATATTTCATTGGTTCTTGGCACGATGAAAATAAATAAATAAAATCTGTGTAACTTGCAGTGAAGCAGTTAAGTGCATTTTCTGTAATCGTCTAGAAAAAATAGGGGCAGCTACCCTGCAGATTGTTCAGTTATTTTCAGCTGTGCAGAGTAAGTACCAAGTAGGTGTGAATTGCTCGTAGTTTGATTTGATGGTGGCTTAGCTTCACCCTTGGCATGGTGACTTGAAGAAGCAAGGCAGTGTAGAGATGTAGAGGCAATGAAGAGGAGCCATAGCAATAAAAAAAAAGTAGTTGCTCACACTGCTTGCAAAGCATCCTGCTGCACCATCAGTCCTCACTTTAGACTTGGTTATGTTCTTGCCCCCATGGCTTTTCCAGAGCTCTTGTCCTCTGATGATTAGATATATTCTGCTCCTCTGTTTAAATTTATTCATGGCCATTTATCCTTGACAACTCTAACTTGAAAAGCTGTTCTTACCCTTTGATGTTGACCTCAATGATGTCAGGCCTCTCAGCTGCCCAGTAATAGGCTGTGAGCACAGTGGCAGAATGATAAGGGAATTAAAGTTAACTGCTTCCTTAACTCCTGCATTTGGTAGTAGGTTGCTGCTCTCTTATTGCCTCCTGCCCAGTTAAAGTTGTTTCTTCTCTGCACAACTAGAGATCAGCATTGGTTCTCTTTTGCTTGTGAAAAATGGTTTGTGCGAAGATGGGCTGTCTTTGGCTTATAGTCCTAATGGGCTGGTGGCTTTACTTTAGTTGTGACAGACAAGCAACAGTTAATTTCCAGGTTCTCCTATGCAACTTTTATCATGTAAAACATGAGGTGGTCCACCTAGCTTTATAAAAGCTGAGATTGCTTTTTTGTTGTTATTGGATGATAACAGCTGAACCTGACTAGTTATCTTGATTTAAAGAATAATTTGAACAGCTGAGTATTTTTCCCTTCTCAATAGCAATACAGTGTTCATTTTGATGTGTTAAACATGGATTTAATTATTTTTTTTCCCAAAACGTCTAGGGGATTTGGGTGCTCAAGTCCCATTAATCCAGATTGCTTTAGGTCTCTTTCAAAATATCAGAAATAGTTCTACACATATATCTGAGGATTACTTAGCACACGTGATAGATGGTTTAGCATGTAGAAGTGATACTAGGAAGGCAGGTGAAAGACAGGTGTGGTGGTCAGGATCACATGCATATTCCTGTCAGTTTTAGGAAAGAAAAGTTAATATCAAAATGAGTGCAGTTTTCTTTCTTCAGAGTTTCTTAAGGTAAGAATGCATAAGAGTCTTAGGAACGTAAATGAACAGGTTTTGACCTGCTATTTCTCTAAAACCAAGAGATGTGAAACACAACCATTGACTTATTCTTCAGTCAGATTTGTCGGAGGGTTTGAGGCGCATGGTCTGTGGGTCAGAGCATCCATCCATAGCGGAGCAGCTCACGATGGGACAGCTGATCATGTTACAGACCACAGCTTTCTGCTGCTACTGTGGCTTTTGCTGAGAGCTGCGGTGGATGAGGAGGTGCTTCACGACCAGCTCACCCATTGTCACAAGGGTGGTTAGAACAGGGGAGTCAGACATCAGAGACTGGGGAAACTTCATCAGCTGTCCCATGGTAGGATGTCCCCACCCTAAGAGCCAGAACCCTGAACAGCATTCAGGAGGGATTGCTCAAGTAGCTTGTCTGATAGCAGAGACCGTTAAAATGTCAGTGTTAGTGAGATATGAAGTTACAGTTACACAGTGGGAATTTCCGATCACTTTTCCTCCTCTTTCCATGATGACTTACATTAAAAAGCACCTTCATCAGGAATTACCATCAAACTATTGAGTCATTTTGCCAGAGCAAGCAAGGGTTTGGTATTTACAGAAGTGCTGTGCCTTGTGCTGTGGAGTAGTCTAAGAAGATTTTATGAAGAAAGAGGCCCCATAATTTTTCAGACTTCTTTTATGACTAAAATGCTTACTGAGATTTTGAGTTAAACAGCTCCTATCACATATTCTCTAAGATTACTACTTTTATGAGCAAGCTCTGATTCCCTTGAAATTTCTAGCATCTATTCTCTCTGTCGCTCTTAACAGTGTGAGTGCATCTGTGCGTGTGTGTCTTGAAATGATTTGCTTGGAAGTCTACTTTACCTATCTGCTTGTGTTTAAACGCATAATGAATCAACACTGCTCCCCTCCCGCCCCCCCCCCCCTCCAGATACTTGAATCCTTATCTTACTCTAGTTACCCTGGAGATTGCTTTCATCTCTAGCTGTGCTATTACTAATGCTTATCCTTTAAGCCTGGCTTTTGACTTTTGCACTGCCACTTAGCATATGTTTGTGTGTGCAGGTGCATATTTGTAGCTATATATTTAAAAAACATGTCAATGTATGTGTGGTGCTGCCTAATGTAGAGAGCAGGAGTGTGTCTTGCTGCTTGATTAGTCCCAGTGTTGCAGCTCTTCTCTCTCATTAATTATTTGAAGCAGTGTCACTGGAGTGACACCTGGTGGGGTGTCTGATCATTTTAAGTTGAAAAGTACTTTCACCTGGATCCTAAACAGTTGTATCATTGTCACATCTGCTAAAAACAGGGTTATACATTAATACTAGTATTTTCAGCTCCATTATCCCAGCTTCCCCTCCAAAGCTGTAGGGAAAGCTGGATTAAGTGGTAGGATTAATCAATATTTCTGGGTGAGAAGAATAAATGGAACTGTTGAATTAAAGGAATTAAACTAACCTGAATTCCAACCACTACTGTTCTGAAGGTGAATATCCATATGCAGGTTTAATACAGTTTAAGTAATCCCTCTAAACTATACCTATTGTTAATGGGGATTAATTTTCATGTACAATTAGTAGTTTACAGAAGAGTATTTATGTACTAAAACCAGGCTAATTGACTAAATTTTTAAACAATACATGAGAAAAACTAGGAAAGATAAATTGACTGCTTAGTTTAATACTAGAAGAGTTATTTTTATCTACTTTTCAACCTATATGGCCTCTCTTCTTGGAATTATTTTTTCTTTTTATTTGGATCTGGTATAGTCTAGATTCTTAAAATACCAGAATTCCATATCTTTGTGGAAGTGTTCTTTCATGAAGATGCATAAGAATTTGGTGTAAGTTTTTAGAGGGCAGCCTTTCCTAGGGATGCTGTTTTATTTGTGGATTCATAAATAACCATTTTATGCAAAAAGAATGGATTGGGGAGAATGACAGGACTGGACCTGATTAAATTTTTTGCAAAGTCTTGTTGTCATCTTGTTATGAAATTCTTGATTGTTTGGAATGCTAATGATGACATTTTAAATCTAATTTAATTCTTGAAAGATATGCAATATTAAAAAATAAGCAAACAAAACCAAGCCCCCTACCCTCCAAAGCAAAACCAAAAGCTTCCAGATCATGTATTTGCGGAACAAAATATTCCTGTATAATTACAGTGGGTTTTTGAAAGACACTGTGTTTTTCTTGTTTGCTCTTTGATGTAGTTTTTTCATTTTGTCATAAATAATCAAAGCCACTGTGGACACCCTTAGTGACTATAGAAGAGAAAGGTGTGGTTTTGTTTTGTTTCTACTTACGAAATGTCAGCAATGGCAACTTCTGTTTTAGTGGAGGGCATCTGGGGAGTTTTGATGAACAAGAGCTCCTGTCTTAAATGAAGGGGCCACTGAAGGCTGCATGTCCCTTTCAAAAATCCCTAAATGTCAGATTACATCAAATCCAGTAAACTGGCTATTGGAGTTGCTACCTTGAAACTGATTTTCTGCTGTATTCCTCTGTACGGTAGTAAATGTTTTCTGTCTGAATGGTTGTTGGCTTATTTGTGTTGGGTTGGTGCAGGATAGCGGAGAATTACCAGTTACATTGCTTAATTATGGCTACAGTATTAGCCTCAGGTTTCCAATATACTGAGCATGGTAGTTCAAATCTGACTAAGTTTTTAAAATTTTATGCTTTTATTATTTGCATTAAAAATCAGTGGGACTATTCATGCTGTTTAGGTCGATTGTGTGCTCATGCTTGTTAATGCTTTAGTGGCAGGCAGTTTGGCATGCCCTTAAAGGTAATGCGCTGCTGGTTGTGTTGAGTAGCTGCCTCATTGAAATCATTACGGCTGCCGACTCTTTGGTGCCCTGACTATATGTAGAAATGAAGCTAATCTTTAAAAGCTGTTTTTTAACATGGAGAGTTCCTGTGCAGCTAGTCAAGGTTAGAACATATTCCTTATGTTGAATTTAAACCTGTTTTGAATTCAGTCGAGTGCATACAAAGATGCATTGAATCTCAAATTTGCAGGTGTAAAATGCAGTGCAGTGGCCTGCAAACTGTATGCAATTTGAGCTGCATGCTCGGATAAACTGTGGGAACTTTGCAATTTGCTTGACATGGTTGCCCATGGATAAACAAAAGGAGATGCATCTTCAGATTCAAAGAAATAAATTGAGACATTAACTACTGGAAAATTGCTGATCACTAGAAAATATCTTCTGGTGAATTTTTAACATATATCTGCTTCCTTGTAAGAAAAGGAACAAACAGTCTACTAACTTTCTGCTAATCTGCTTGATACAGAGGTACCAGTATGTAGCACTTCCATATGACATTCAATTAGGAGAATTTCCACAAGTTGCTAAGAAAAAGCTCGATTATTTTCTTCTGTTAGACCAAAACCTCTGAATTTATATGGGAGGTTTAATTAGAACCCTCTGATTTGCTTGAGCATTGCATGTAGTGTTCTCCTGGGGATTAGTTCTTCTCTTACAAAACTGCTTTCTTCCAGGTGTGACTGTTCTTGATGTCCATGTTAAATGATTTTGGAGACTGCTGCACGGCCTCTCTCGCTCTTCTGCTACTTCTTAGTCCCTAATTGGCTTCATTTTCCTGCCTTTCTGAAAGCTTCCTGCTGCTTTATTCCCTCGGTCACTGCCCTGCTGCATCACTGGTAAATGTTGTTATGACTCCTGTCTCTTGCAGCTTTGGAGATATGTTGTCCTTTACACTGACTGCATTTGTTGAGCTGATGGATCATGGGATTGTATCGTGGGATACATTCTCTGTGGCATTCATTAAAAAGGTAAATTTGTAATTGATGCTACCTGTTCTATATCAGTTTAAATTTTTGAGGTGAGTTGCTTTTTGTTTGTTTGTTTGTTTTCATTTGTTTTGTTTTGGGTTTTTTGATTCTGGTGGGTTTTTTTGATCATTCCCCCCCCCCCCCCCCCACCTTGGGTACATAATTTAGGTCACTGATCAAAATGGTGTATGAAAATGGGGTTAAAATGCTATTTCAAATTATAAATATTCGTAATTGCAGGATCTGGCCCAAATGCTATGGAATTCAATGGGAGTGAAAGGGGATCAACCCTGTATTAAGTTTAATACACAAGAAATTGCTTGCAATTGCGGTGTGACCTCCTTGTGCAGATACCATACAGTTAAAGCAAAAATTAGTATTTTGATTTAATGTAAAGTAAAATGAGCAATACCATATTTATTGAAACAGAACCAGCACCGAAGTGTTTCCTCTAGAGATATAGAAAGAAGAGAAAGGAGTTAATTGACAATTGAAATTAAGCTGATACCTACTGAGTGTATCAAGTTGAACTCTGCCCCGCCTGAATCTTGCAGCTGGGATCTGTGGTTTTGAAACTGATCTTTCTATGATTTATAACACTTTTTTGTGCATCTCCTACATGTAAGAAAATAAAAACAGCAGAAACATGAGAGTACTCTCTAAGTACAGAGATTTAACAGACTTCAGAAAAAGGGGTTTGTTACTGATTTAACCCTTTTCACTTACTATGAAAAAAACCCCAACCGAACAACAAAAAAACCCCATCTTGCACCTTTTTGGATTGAATTCAGCATTTATCTTAAGTTAAAATGCACTAGTACAGGTTTAAAAGACAGCAAAGTTACTTCACTAAAATGATACCAGAAGCAGTAATGGAACTAATATAAACTGTGGCAAAGATCTCTTCATTATACAGAGTGTATCAGAGCAAAGTCTTTGAATTTAAATTTTGTTAAAAAAGTACTACCACCAAAGGAAAGTACAGCTTTACTTTCGTTGTCAAAAGTGAAAGAAGAAACAATTATGGAAAGAGTATTAGATATTATAGCTCAGTTTTTTGTCATTAAACATAGATGCTATTTGTAAGAAAAATTTGCTATAATTAATCTGATTCGGGAGCTTTTTTTTTTCCGGTCTTGCAGTCTAGACAGTCTATTTAGATTATGGTGATTATTATTGTTATCTTTTAATGTCAAAGAAAATAGTACAACTGTTTTATAACTGACTTAATCAGATAGAAGGTCAAGCCTAGAATTCCTTATTTGCTAGGGGAGCCTATTAAGAAATGTAAGAAGAAGCTTGCTAAAATGAGTTTAAATCAATCTACTTTGTTAGTGACTCAAAATGACTGGCTTTGTTTAACCTTATCAACATCTTTTGCCCTGTGGGTTGCATAGTACCTACAGAAGAAATGCTGAGTGCGCCCTTGTTCATGGCTCATCTCTTCTGTCTGGCACTTCCATACCTTTCCCCGATAGTGGCCAAATTTACAGAACAAAACAAAAGACACAAACTAAAGCATTCCTGCCAAGTACCTATGAAAACTAGAACTGGCAGTAAAAACCCGAAGTGAAACTGGTGGACCAGAAAGGGGCAAAGGAGAAGAATAGGACAGTTAGAAGAGAAACAGAAGGATAAAGAATGACAAAATAGAGGAAGGAGGCACAGGTGTGTCCTGACCTGTAATGATGTTGGGAGCCAGAACAGTGGGTCTCTGTGGGCAAGAGGCAAACCTAAAGGAGCACCTTTGGACCAGGTCTCTCTGGCAGCAGTTGGCAGCTTTATTCTCTGTTGCCTCTCTGACCTTGGCTTTTGACAGGCCACTTGAGGTTGCTGACAGGGTGGTAACTCAAGTGGTTTGCAGGATGGATAAGGGAGCTGATAAGTTTTTGCTAGCTGAGGGGGAACTTTGCAGTCCTGCTTCAAGTGCTTTGGCCTTTTGAAGCTGTCTTCCGTGTTAAATGGAAGCCAAACTGGAATGGGCAGGAATTAATCTGAACTTTTTTCTTGAATAGTTTTCTGGCTTAAATGTAGAAGCTGGAGGAGACCTCAAGGGGAACCTCCAAGTGCTTATAATGACTAACTGCTTGGTGTTAGATTCAGTCTCCTTCCTATCCTTTGGGTACATAAAGGCTGCTGTTGCAACTGCTGCAAGTAAGAATTGACACTTTCAAGGAGAGCTTTGTTCCTTATCTTAAGGGAATATAGCATCATTTGAAAAAACTTCCTTATGATATGCAAGATTCTCTTAAGACCTTGTTCTTGCTTATGACAATAAAGTTCATTTCTAGCTTCCATAGATGCCTAAAGGATTTTGATGCCCAGTTATTAGAGAATGTCATGGTAATGGGATATCAAAGAATGCTATACAAATTTGGTAGTCCCATCCTTATTCCTACAAGAGGAGAAATCAAGTTTGTAGTATTGGTTGAGATAGTTAATAGTATCTTTTAGAATTATTTATGTAATTGCTGTTTCATAACTGCATGTGCAGAATCTTAACCTCGATGAATTCTTTGCCTTCTAAAATGTACTGTGCAGGAAAAGGGGGTGGCAGCAGGGAAAGTATCTCTGTGTCTCACAGATGTCACTTGTTTTTTCTGTCTTCAAGTGCAACTCTAGTTCCTTACTTGGAGATAAGATGCACACTTCAAATTTTGACTATGCATTAGGACTTACAGAGAACAAAACTACAAAACTTTGACAGATATTTCTGTACATTCCTGACATAAAATTGATCCAGGCAATAACTAATAATATATCACTGCTCAGAAGATCTGATCTGTTTCCTTCACTGTTCTTTCCCTGAATGGTTTTTGTGGGTGATGCAGTTTGTTTTGGTTTGTTTTAATTTTTTGTTTTATAATTTTGAAATATCTCCTGTGCTTTAAGTGATGCTGAAACAGGAAAAGAGTTCAGATGATATAATTCAGTTTGCTATAGATGTCTCATCTACCCTCACTTTACATGTTTATCTCCTGCTTGAGCACTGGGGCTGAACATGAAAAGGCATTCTGATTCCTAATTTCCCTTTAAATTGATAACAGGAAGTTAAGCATCCATCTTTTGTGTGTTGTTATATATGTCCTGATAGGACTATGCCGATTTTAAGGTTTCAAGTATTTTGCCGAACAAATAGTTTTATCCTTAATGAGACACACACATGGGGCAAGTTTTCATGTGAAAGTGCGAAGCAATGAAGTTGCTTATTTCTGGATGAGAGGCTGTATTTTTGTGAGCTTGCATTATTTTTATCATCAGAATTTTTGAGTGCAGGATTATTTTTAGATGTTGAAAGCCCTCCCTCCACATGGTGCTCAATAAGCAGAGAACAGCAAATAACACACATTTGAACTCCTATTGATTTTTGTCTCTTTTCAAGAAGGGTCTTTTTTTTCCCACATCCAGAACTTCAAGCATGGTAACATAATTTCTTTTAAATCTAATTTTGCTCCTTCTGGAACTGGCATGCCCTATTTATCAGGGTAGACAAACCTGTTATTTCTGGTCACACTTCAGGCTTCAGCAAGGTAGATATGAATATACATAGCTTGACATGCAAGTTACCTAGCAGATGTTTTGCATGTATGTTTGGTGTGGTATGTCACAGCTTTTGAAACACACAAACCAGCTTCATACCTTGGGTTTGTGTTTATGATTGAAAGACATTATGGTCCAGGGTCAGAAGAATAAATATGTCTAAGGCAGCATTTCCTAAGATGAGCTTTCAGTTATCTATACTGTTATATTTCTGCAGGCCACTGAAATGAATATGTTATATCCCAGTGGATGTTTACAGTGCCACTTGAAATATCACGGGAAGGAGCTGCAGCACCAAGAATAATTCATACATGTCAGGGCTTCTAAAGAGGATGGTGACAGAAGACTGACAAGTAGGGACACAGTCTGGACATATTGTATTCCTTCTGCACAATTGATCTGTGGATGCCTGATGACTGTGAGGCACCCATAGTGTGTGTGGTTTATTTTCTGAGCAGTGCAGAATTGCTCTGTGCGGACACTGTGTGTATTGGGGGCTTTCCGGACATGGTGCAGCTCTGGCTTCATAGTATCAGAACACAACTGGATTACCATGAAGGAGAGGAAGGGTAGCACAGTGCTTCTGAGACACAGCTGGTTACTCCAAACAGTACAAGGTGCATCATACACTAATGTAAATATTACTTGGGTTCAAGGCTTTCAGGCAGGAGATACTGAAAGCCCAGAGTAGAAAAAGGCAATAATTGAGTTGCTTCTCTCCTCCTATTCCTTATGCATGCATGGATTGGTTCATTATTTTCTGTAAAGTCAATGTGTATTTCCTGAAGTATGTTATATTCAGCATAGCATGTTCTTTTTGTGGTAATGCAAACCAAGTAGCAGAGAAAACAGCTCTGCAATAAACACAGCAAACTGCACTGCAATAGATTAGAGTAAGAAAAACCTGTCCCTCTTTACTTGTTGCCTCCAACCAAAGTTGCAGAAAGGGCATTTTGCTCTTTCAGCACTACTGAAAACGTCACAAGTGCAAAACAATGTTATTGTCTACATGTCAGTATTTAACTGTGAATTTTACAGGCAGCTAGGCAGTTTTTCCAAGCATGAGGACATGCCTTTCTTCTTCCAAAGGGAAAATGATGCTGAGGTCTAAGCAAATATCTGGAGTCAGAAACAGTATAATCGTGTTATTGGCTTATAGTATGAGTAGCGAAGAAGTGTGTGGACTTGAAGTCTTCTGGAAAGAACGCATCAAACTTGAGACAAGTCTGCCGTAGTCTGTTATTTGGCTGTAAAGAGCAAATAACTGTGGCCACACGACATTTCTTGCCTCTGTCTGTGCTTCCTCTGGTACCTTTCAGCTTGACTGTGCTGGTATCGGTATATTCTAGGAAGCACCAGGCAGTGCTTCACATCAGCAGAAGGCAAAATTCTTCCCAGGAAGCTGAGTCCAAGGACCATCAGCATGTGGAAAAACATGCATTCCTGCATCTTACTGCACAGCTGTGTTGGCTCTGCAGATGTGTGCAGCGTCTCATTGCCATGCTGCAAAAAAGGGGAGGTCAGGCCTGGTTTTCATTAACATGCCATTTGTTTGTGGCAGCTTCCAGTGAAAGTGAAGGTCATGAATGCATGAACACTTACCCGGACTGGGCTCTACACAGAGTTATGGAACGAGTTGTGCTGCTAAATGATCTTCCACAGAGTTTTAATTTGTAGCCTGGAGAGAGGTTCCAGTGTTGCTGGTAACAGCAAGGCGAGGGGGGAAAAAAGAGCATGTTTTGCTATAGAGCTGGATGTACATTTATCTTTTGAAACAGTTGCCTTGAGTGTTGAGATATTTATTTAGAGAAAACTGGCTGCCCAAATTTCTGCTGGAGAAAATGAGAAGTATTTTCCTTGTCTTGTCCAAAGTTTTACTCACAAAAAATATAATCATTCTAGTTCTTTAATGTTGATTTATCATGTTCGTAATGTAATGTTGAAGCATTTATTTCAGTGGTGTGAATATTAACATAAATCTGTGGTGATTTTTGTCATCTGAAGAATCTGTGCCACTGTGTCCTTTGAAGGTATCTGCAGTGCCTGGTTAATTTATTTCAGGTATTCACTGATACTCGGCATGTGGTCAAGACTCTGTTTATTCTAATGCTTTTCTGAGCCACATCCACAGTTTTCTTTTTTCCCTTTCCTCGCTTTCATGACAGGATGTAAATTATCTAAATGTTTGAATTTATAGATAGCAAGCTATGTGAACAAATTCGCCTCGGACATCTCTATCCTGCAACGGTCGCTAGCAATCCTGGAATCCATGGTGCTCAATAGCCACGACCTATACCAGAAGGTGGCACAAGAGATCACAATTGGGCAGCTAATCCCACATCTGCAGGGGTGAGTGTCTTCAACTGCCAGCAGATATGGTGGGTCTCTTTTTTGTCGCGATATGAGCATAGGATGTAGAGAGAGTGATGTAAAGACTGGCAACCTCCTGATTGGTAACCAGCTTTCTGGAGTTGCTTGTTAACAGATTTTTTTTTTTCCTTTGCAGTAAGCTGCCTGTGTAGTTGGAAGTGGGGAATGAAGATAAGAGCACCCCATAGTAATGAAATGCTTAATCCTGTTAGCGTGCAGATGGGGTTGTTTAGTTTGCCAGCATCTAGGAAGTGTGTAAGACAAAAATTGGTCAGCTTTTGCTGCAGGTATATTTGAAAAAGGAGAGTTTTTTTCTTAATAATGTGTGGTGGTTAAATGGATGGAAGCTGCCTCTTGTAGCATAGGGTTATGTATTGTGAACCATGGTTATGCCTGCCTCCCATCTGGGACATTTTTCACTCACCTGAAAAGCTTTTAATACCAGCAGGTTCATTTCCAGAACCCTTTAGAGAAGATTCCCCTTTCTATCTCTAGTTGTGGGCATCAGGTAGAAGCTGCTTGTCTGGGCTCCTGACATGAGCAGTGGAAGGTCAATGGCACCTCAGAGGTGTGATTCATTCCACCTTTCCTGGGTGCTGAGTCTCCCTCTAGAACATCTTGTCTCTCTTAATAATAGAGACTACCTGGTCATGACCAGTTTGAACTAACTGCCTGACTTTACGTGGTTAACATTAAGTGCAAAGAGTCCTTCCACTTTTACCTTCAGTAAGGCAATTGGAAGATCAGTTTCTACAGCTTGTGTGTATTCACATTCTTCTGTTGTGTTTATAATTTTCCAAACAGGACGGACCAAGAAATCCAAACATATACCATAGCGGTAATAAATGCACTTTTCCTTAAAGCACCGGATGACAAGAGGCAGGTAAGTTGGGTCTTGTATATCTATAGATCTGTAGGAAAAGTGTGTCATATTCATACCTGCAGTTGTTCCAGTCACACTTTTCCTGCAGTTAATTCAAACTGTAACTTCCTCTGTTTTTTCATGCTGTTATAATATCACTCATTTTAATGGAGCTACCTCCATCTCCACCATTATTAGTAGGAATTCAGCACTCTTCTGTGCATTTTTAGTTCCCTGTAACCTCACATGAACCATATTGACTGTGGCTGGCTGTAGTATTTATTGTACTGAACTCTTTGCCAGCAGAGCTTGTAAAACTAGGCTACATTTTGGTAAACTGTTCCCCCCATGGATTTTTTAATAAAAATTGCATTCCTTTTGAAAACCAAAATATCTTGCCTTGTAAGTATTTAATGACTTTTATGGTATACTATTTAAAGTTAAATTTAGTGCCTGAGATCAGAAGTCTCAGAAGGAAATATTTCAAGATTGCTAGTTGCTATTAAATGAGGATGGAATGCCATGTGTTATGAAATAGAGAAGTTTTATCCATATTTATCGAGTCATTAGCCTGTGTCAAAACAGATTTAGTCATTTATTTATTTAACATTTTTGTCACCAAGAGCAGCGATGTTAATTCTTGTGGTGACATTCTGTTAGTGTGCAGAACAAGTTCATTGAGAGCTGCAGAGCACTTCTGACAAGGACTTTCTTTAAGTTTATTTACATTTTTAAATGCTGGAGATTGTTTAAACAAACATCAAAGCCCTAACTGGTATTTTTTCTTTTTTTTGCTTCAAAAATTACAAACAGGGGAAAGTAAAATGATGGATTAATTAAAAAATAAGTCTCTTTTCCCCACTCCTTTTGTCCTTCTACCTCTAATACCTTCTGCTATTAAGGGAAGAAGTCACCTCGTGAACCAAAATTGGAGTAAGAACTCTCTTTCAATTTTGACCTAAATCTATGATAGGTCCTTGTAAGAAAACCAAAGGGACTGGTATGACGTGGATGATTACACTGTAGTTAAAGAAAGGATTTAAATTGATGCTGTTATCTGAATTTCCTTTTTTTTCCCCCCCCCTTCTCTATTTGTAATGCAAAAAGCCAAGAATTTATTTGTTTTCCTTTTTTGATGAGGGCTCCATTGTTGTTTTTCTTCCTCTGCCACTGTCAAGGACCAAATCATCTAGAGAAACCTGGGTTATTAAAACAAAACAAAACAAAAAAGACCTGTGAATTTGAGTATTGAAATGATACCGTGAATGTTCAAAACACTTTTTTTTTTGGCAGTTGTCTGCATTTTTATTAAGAGACATGCTGCTCTGTAAAGTGAGATGGCAAATTTTGTCAAAAAAAATCTTGTTCTCATCTGTTACTACAATACTTGTTTTAGAAGAGGCAGCTCATCAGCTGGTAATAGCCATACAGCCTTCTTGGAGACAAAGTTGATTTTGTTGCAGTAATTGATTTTTGTGAATGCTTGTTGCTCCTATCAGTTTTTGGTCCAGTGACAAAAACCAGTATCCCAATAAAGGCTTTTTAAATTACAGGTTTAAGAAAAATATGACAATTTCATAATCTTCCACAAAAAAGTAAAATAATAATTTCCATTTTTTTACCTCAAATGCAGAAAAGACTACCTCATATTGTTTAGCTGTCCATACTTTGGCAGTGAATATACTTTGACAAAACCAACCAGTCCATTCCCTGTAATGTGAAGTTATCTCATGTGCCTGGCACTCCCCCTGCAGCTCAGTTGTGCATTCCCAAAAGGGACGGAAGCATCTGTATCAGTTGTTCCTTTGCTGTTATGTGCAATTGAAACCTGCTCAGCCAGAAAAGGCTTAAAACCTAAAGCTGGCTTTCTCTTGTCTTTGCTCCCTTCTTCCTTCCTTATTGTTCCTGTGTTCTGGTGCAGCAGCCTTTATCTGGTATAAAGAAACCAGTCAACATCAATGGCTGCCTCCTGTCTCTAAACGAGAACTATTTTCTTTTTGCAAGCAAATTCTCATCATAACACTTGCTTTATTTACGTTGTTTCTGCAGCTGTATTTCACAAATCCAACTCTTCACGTTTCATGTAATAGTCTCAGTTATCCTGTTTTCTAATTTCTTCTTTGTTATAGGAAAATAACCAATATGTGCTCTGTATTACTCTTAAACTCTCACAAAAATCAGTAGGAATTTTAAAAAGATTGTTTCTCCTGAACATGAACATTTTTTTTTATATGGTAAACATGAACAATATTTTTTTATATGGTGCCAGCCTCACAGAATCACAGCACATCCTAAGAATGTCTTTACGCATGTGTCAGTGTTGATGTGATTTGTTGTGCTGTATTATGTGAGGCTGTGATACTTGAGCTTTATTTCCAATCAATGATCTACTAATTCCAAACATTACCCATTTGTGTACATATAAACGGTGTCTAGATAGCAGTGTGCAGTGTTATGCAAATCTTTAAATACTGCATTCTGAAAACAAGAATTTAAAAATAATTACATGGTGATAATTACTGTAAATTGTATGCATTGCATATGCTGGCATATGTCCACATACACACGCATGTTTCTATATTGATGGAAAAGATAATGAAATGTAAAAATGAGATATGGGCTTGTAGGTATGATTAAGATTAGACTCATGCTTGGTAAAACACTCCCTCCTATGCATTGTAGGACAGTTTGCAGCATGGATAGCCAGGATCAGCTGCTTAAGAATTAAAGCGTATTCACCTTGGTAGTGATTTCAGGCAGGTCTAGAAAGAGAAGTTAATTTAAGACAACATAGTGGACCAATGTCAACATTGCTACCAAAATACAGGGGAGAAGTATTATTTGCTATGGTGAAACAGTATTGAGTTGTAGCCTCATTTACTGAGTGAGAGCACTTGACATTAAACCAGCTATAAAATATGAATGTAAATAGGCATGTTGTTTGATGTCTTGTTTGAAAGTTCTGGCTGGATTCCATTCTGTCCTTCCTTCTGTGTTGTTTGGGGCGGGAGGAAGGTTGCGCTTGAACAAGTATGTGTAAATACTCTGTTTACACCACAGAGGTCTCTCTTGGGATCTTTGTTTCATTGCTAGTTTTGGATCACCCAAGTCCTCAGCTTGTGACATACTTTTCATTTTCTTTGCCCCTTTCTTCATAGTAGAGAAATCTGAGTTTGTGACCCCTGAAATAATGCATACAGTCGTATAGCTGATATGCTGCTTCATTTAATTTTTAAGTAATGCTGCAGAAAGTTAAGACCTAAAACCTTTTAAGTTAGTGTTCTATGTTTGGCACTAAAATACCTGCTTCTGGCTAATTTTATTTTATTTTATTTTTAAATTAAACTAAATCAGGAAATGGCAAACATTTTGGCACAAAAGCAGCTTCGCTCCATCATCTTAACTGTAAGTATGTAATTTTCAAAGTTATTTTTCACCAGCAGAGAAAAAGTGATTCCAGTTTTGTTGTTGATAGGTTTTATCTTAATATATTTTGCTTGCACTTTTGATATATTTTGAAGCATAATATACAAGATAAAGGTTTGGTTGTTGAATTGGGTTTAAAACTGATTATCAGAAAGGGTATTTTCCCAGTCAAATAAATTGTGGTTTCTTCATGAAAATGTTATACTGAATAAAAGAGAAATACCTCAAGCATTTTCTTCCTGTGGAGGATGTGAACTTTATTGTGCAGATGAGAGGTTGTCTGAGGAATTTATAGCAAGTCCTCTATGTTAAGGTTTGGAGCTGATGACAGCTGAGCAAACCACACAGGGCTTTCCATCCTGCAAAATGAACCTCTTGTGTTTTTTGGTTCTACAGATTATTCTGTCCTGATCTAAAATTGCACACAATTTATCACCACTTGCACAAAAGAAGCATGAAACATTGCTTGGAGTAAAGTTAATGGATGTAATATAAAAGACTCGCATCTGCTATAATGGAAAATCAGAGGGATTTTGCCTTTGACCTTGGAGTATATTGCATCTTCAAGGGAATAAGGAAAAGTGTGCTTTCTCCGTTATGAGATACTTTGCAATATAAAACAAACCAAACAACAACCAAACAACCTGTCACTCTTTCGCATTCATTATTATAATTTCAGTGGCACACACAAAAACCCAGAATTTGTTTCAGCAGGCATAGTTTTACACTGCTTGTGTTCATAAAATATTTGGTATAAGCATGTGAATAATAAAGCAAAATTTCTGCAGTGCCTTTTGGCTGACAGATTTGTTTGTTCTCTGGAGCTGTACAATATCAGTTGCTGTATCCATCTCCTACTTGATGACTCTTTCCTTATGTATGCTCTGCTGTGTTTAGTGACCTGGGTCTGTTTCCCATATAGAACTCCTTGGTGTTTTTAGGCACACCGGGGATTTTTAAATTGTTCCATCAGCTTGATATCTGCTTTCTGAATGGGGTAATTCTGCACATATGGGGCATTGTATGCTAATATATTTCTGAACAGTCTTCCATGTACAGAGCAGAGTTGTCTGATAGAGGTAGGACTGTGGTGTGATGTTGACTCCTGCAGCAGTAGCCCTGTTACATCACTGTGTTTGCTGGTTGTGTTGCAGGCTGAAAACTTTTCTGCTCAGGAAGCTACTGTCTTAAATATTCTCTTAATATATACTTATACACTTATTTATTTATTTATAATGCAGAGCTCTAATGCTTTTAGTAAGGAGTTGATTTTTCTTTGAAGTGATTTCTCAGTAGTGATTTTTTTTTCTCATGCCACTTCTCAACATATGCACAGGCTCTATCTAGTGGCCAGAAGGAGAAAGCTTCGATACATTGTTATTGTGAAGTCCTTTCTCTTAAAGCTACTTATATAGTACCTTTATCAGTAGTGTTATTCCTGGTTTGATTTTCTTTTTTTCTGAAGTATACATGCATAGCAAACGTGTACTTACAGAAATGAAAACACCTGAGTGCACTTGATGACATTTTCTGATAAAATGGCATTTTTCTTTGCAGCACGTTATCAGGGCACAGAGGGCCATCAATAATGAAATGGCACACCAGCTTTATGTTCTGCAAGTACTTACCTTTAACCTCCTGGAAGACAGAATGATGACAAAAATGGATCCACAGGATCAGGTAAGCGTCTGGCACGATCTGGTCAGAACAGGAAGAAGGCAACTGCTCATTGTTGTGCTTAGAGCTCTTTATGGAGGAAAAGACACTGCTAGGAGTGCTTACATAATTCCTTTTGTTCTCTCTCTTTCTCTTTGTGAAGCTGGGCTATGTTTTCTGGTTGTTAGAAGATGTACTAGTTATTGCATTCTTTATGCAAAAGTGCAATAAAATGGGCAGAACTTTCTCCTTAGCATGTACCCTGTTTCCCTGAAAATAAGACAGGGTCTTATATTAACTTTTGCTCCAAAATATTTTGCTTTTTTACATGTATAGCTGCCTGGACAATATTTAAATTGAGTTTTTAATGAACTGTAAATAGGGCTGCTTTTTGGAGTAGGGCTTACATTTCAAGCATCCTCAAAAATCCCGAAAAATCATGATAGGACTAATTTTCAGGGTAGGTCTTATTTTCAGGGAAGCAGCATAGTTCGATGAACTAAGTTTGGTGTCATCCTGAGCTAAAACTCCCAGCAGTAGTCCAGCTTTTGTTTTTTTTTCTGTACTTCTCAAAAGCAACAGAGATGTATGGTCCTTCCTAAAACTACTCCTGTAGAGCTAAAATGAATGTTTAAATGAAAACTATGTGATGCGCTAGAAGTGAAGTTAATTTGTGTTACAATAAGACCTATTTTTGTCACTGGGAACCTATATAGTAGTTGTTAATGTGTTTTTGTTTTTTTTTTTTTTTTTTATTGTTATTGCTTGCCTTGCCCAAATACCAGCTTTGGTATTGTTCATTGTGAAAAAAGAGACACTCCCCTAAGAGATTCAAGTTTAAATTTGAGTCAATGAGCCATAGAGAAGTTGCATTTTGTTTCTTTGGTTTTGGGGCCTTTTTTTAAGCCCTGTACAAGGAAGAAAGTGATTTCATTTTGAAGAGTTGTGTTAAGATTTGCTGATAATTTCAAGAGAAGGAGGTGGGAGAGTGAGGTGGTTGTAAACATAAGTAACGTGATGCTGTAGGATTTCACCCTTCCTGTTTCTCAAGTTTGAGGCAGGAAAGTTTGACTTTCAGTGACATACACGCAGCTACCTAGTGCGTATCTCTATAGAGACTGGCTAACACAGTGTTGTTAGTATTGATGGCAGGATGATTATCGCCATCTTGAGACATTTGTAGTGATGTGTAACTGCACTAATTCCTCTCTTGCCCATTTCTATACTGGCAAAAATGGACAGTTACCAAAATGAATGCAGCGTACTGAGCCATTTTAATTTCAGCCAGCAAAGTACTTAAGTACCAGCTTAATTTGAAATGTGTGTGATCTCTTAGCTTCTCTGGTTTCATGCCTGTGGTTAAAATTAAGTGTGCAGTTAGTGGCCTTGCTAACATGGGTCTAGCTTCTCTAAGTCAACACTTAACTATGTACATATGAACCCCACAGATGTGAAGACTTTGGAAAATGGGAACCACAACATCCTTCTTGCTGACTGTCTCTCTGAGTATGAAGTGGGGAATTTAGTCAAAGAAAGGTTGGGCAGTGGAGGGGATACAGTGTTTCAAAACAGCTTTTATGGTACTGGTTATTAAAGTGAAATGTAAGTTATTTTAACCAATTTTTTTAACCTTGTTTTAACATAGGCTCAACGAGATATCATATTTGAACTCCGAAGAATTGCATTTGATGCAGAAACTGAACCTAACAACAGTAGTGGCAGTATTGAGAAACGCAAATCTATGTATACTCGAGACTATAAAAAACTCGGATTTATTGTGAGTATTTTTGTGTAGTGGTACACTGGAAGCGGCTGAGTGCATCTGTTGTAGGACATCCTATAATAAGTCACTTCTCTTACTTGGTCTTCTGGCTATTTCCTACAAGGGAAATGCATAGTTTCTGTGATGCTGTGGTTGTTTTTTGTTGTTGTTATTGTTTTGGTATGTGTTGTGTCTGGTGATAGTATTGTTTGTTTGGTTGGTTTTGGGGTCTTTGTTTTGTTTTTAAATCTTGTTAACTCCATGTGATTGCTTTAAAGTTAGGGTTAATTGGAAGAAATAACTGAGGCTGAAGCACATAGTTTTGCATGACATGCCATAATTAAAATCTCTTTTAATGATATCTTGTATGAAGAGGCATTGTCTAATGGATCTGTGGCAGACCTGTAAAGACATTGTGGTCTGTTTGTAGTGATGTGGACTGAAAAGCTAAATAAATCTGAGGTAGAATTCTATGGTATTTACTTGTAGGGCCATGTGTCTTGGTTACTTGAACTGCTTTAATTTTTGAGTAGAGGATGCAGAATCTCTTATCCTGACTCAATCAGACAAATTTCAGTTCTGGTCTTGGCTGAAATGTGTCTGTGAACAGAGCACAGTCTGGTTAAACTGTTACATACAGTCATATTAATGAAGAATATGTATTTTTTCCCCTCTGGAAACAGAGCATGCACACATACACTGCAATCAGTATTTTGATTTATCGTTTACTTTAGGTCAGCATGCAATTTTATTTATCCTTAGGTAAAATTGTATGCTTTCTATCTTATGTGATTCATTACTTTTGCTTTTGGCTTGGCAAATTTACACTGAATATGGTACAGCAGCCACAGTTATAGACAGGGCGGTTTTAAGCACTGATGCAAGCCAAAGCTTGCTTGCAGTTTGAGCGCTCTGCTCAGCTCCGTGGAGTGGGGCTCACCATTGTCCAGTTCCCTTGTGGTTTTGGGAGGAGGCTTTCTGGGTTCTGATGGTTGTTTTCATTACTGATGAGTGAGGAAAAATTACTGCTGTCTCAGTGTTGTTATATCTGTAAGGAGTTGTAAGTAAATAGGCTGAAAGGGAGGAACTTGGCATTTTGGGATGGTAGGCGTGATAGTAAAATTAGGGCTTTGAAGAAGCTTTTGAAATTTAATGGGGTGTTTTTTTGTTGTCTGTGAATCTGTTCTCAGTTCCTATGTGATTAGAGTCCACTGCTATCTCAACTTCTGAGATGGGCAGCTCCTATGGTGAGATGAGCAGAGGACTTTGTGCCCTGAAGGCCAAAACTAAATGAAAAATGCCAGGCTCTGGCTTAGAGACCGATGGGCTGGATATGGAGCCTCCAGCTTGTGCTGAATGAGAACAGAGGTGGGGATCACTGTAATAGGAGAGGGAAAAGTAACAGGTGGCAAAAAAAGAAATGGTGACAAGCACAGAAGGAATGATGGGGTCTGCTAGAGTTGGGGGACTGTAATACAGAGATTGTGGCATATGGGATAATGAGAGAGATCAAATTTAAAACAATTGTCCTGTGGTTCAGGCTGATAATTTCTGGATATCTGCTGCTTGCTCTAGCTTTATGAGATGTTGAAGACTCTCAGCTCTCACAGCCATCACTTGTACCTAAGTATCTAGCACCTCTGAAAATCTGATCTTGCTTCCTTAAAGCTGGAGTTGGAAAACATAAAGCTGGAGTTGGAAACATGTAACAGAGCATCCAGCAGAAGCTGAACTGGAACTAGCCAACAGACCTGAATTCCAATCCTGTTTTTCTGCTGCTTAACAAGGACTACAAATCACTAGTTTTGCTGGCTGCCACTAGTTCTTCCAATGCTTTTATTTGTCCTACAGGTTGTATATTGATTCTACAGAGCTGAATTAGCAACAGCATGTTTTAGCTGATAGAGTTGTGAGGAAAACACTTGGTGTGAATCAAAATGTGTGCCTGTCTTGTCTGAGTTTGCAGGAGCACTTTTGCTGTGCCTGTGCAGCAGGGACTCATCTGTTACCTTTGTTACTCTCACATGGGCTGTTCATTGGGAAGCCTACTGAAAAGACGCCAACAGTTGTCAAGGGCAACTGCAGCACTGTTTACTGTTTAATTCTGATAGCCTTCCACAGGGAAATGGGGAGCGAAGTCTAGGAGGGAATGGGAGCTGGGATCAAAGCAATGAAGAAAATGTGGGGAAGGAGTAATGGGAGATAAGAAAAAAATATGGGAAAATGAGCTGTGAAAGAAGCACCATAACAAGGATCCCAATGGGAGGTAGGTTATCCCAGTAACGGTGTAATGAGGCAATGTACAAATGATAAAAATGTCACTTGTGAACTGTGAGGAGAGTTATTCTACTCTTGTACAGAAGTTTTATTTTGAGCTAAGAGTACAGGTGACCCTGCATGTACAACTTGATCTCCAGCCTTGGAGATGGGCTGTGCTCTGGCTGGACCCTGGTTAGTCTGGCTGCCTTTACCCCATCTACTTCTTTTCAATCCATCAGTAAAGTGTCTTCAGTACTTTAATAAGTCACAGGTAGCGGGATGAGTTAGCAAACTGATCTGTGCTCTGAAAAATGGGAGGTTTCCCTTCCCCCTTTTTGGCTGTGTGGCACAAGAAAATATCCAGCCAAATAAGAGGCTGCCTTCAGATGCCAGTCTTCACTGGTGGTGGTGGTCAGGATGCTAATTTATTGAACTGATTAAATGTTCTTTCCGAAAGGGAGAGCACAACCACGTCTAGCCATCAAGTTGTTCCTGGGCTGCTTGTTCTCTTTCTCTATTGAAATGCAAGAATTCTGTTCATTTCTCTTGGCCACATCAAAAAGCTTTGCCCCACTACAAATGTAATGTCAACAAGAGACAAAGTCCAGATGTGGTTTCAGAAGTTTACAATATCATTAGTAAAACTGCATAGTTAGAGACCTCCATCCAGTTAAAGAAACCACAAGGCCTTTCCAGATGGTCATGATGACCCATGCGAAGTTTCTTATAGGCAAAGAGATTTTCAGATGACACAGTCTTGAGGAGGTTTATTAAAATCCTGATGAATACAACAAAAAATAACCCAGTTAGGAGATCTAAGATACATGCCACCCTGTTGAATTGTTTTCCGAGTCAATTGCAAATTAAATAGCCTGAATTTCTTCTTTCCCTCCTCCTCCTTTTAAAATATTTTTTGTCAGGGAAATCCCAACCAATGTTTATCCCTGTCAATTCTTATAGTAGGAATAGAGTTTTTTAGACTTTCAAATAATAACATAGTTCAGTGTTAGAGATATTTAAAAGATAAAGCCACATATATTGGTAGTGATAAATTAATCCTAAAATTCCGTATCTTTTCAAATGATTTAGTTTTGTTGAGCTCATTGAAGGTGAAGCTTTTGAAGTTTTCTTGCATTTGAGTAAACTTAATTCACATAACCAAGTCAGACAATAAATACAACTTAAGAAACTGATATCCTGTGCATTATAATTGGAATTCTTTAAATGTCATTACCTGTCATTAAGAAATTATAGTGAATGTGTTTGTTTAGAGGCAGATCTGACCAAATTCTAAGAAACTTAAATAGGTTAAAAAGTTGGGAGGAAAAAAAAAAAGATCTCATCCTAGAACAGGTTTTCTTAAGCTTGCAGTGTGCAGAGCTCCTGAGGTTTTTTGTTTGACGTTTCTTCAATAGAATATAAATGGTTTGTAAGACTGCAAAAAGTCAATATGGAAAGTGATTTAATAATTCTGTCATGACACACTGGAATTTATCAGTGTAGCAAAATAAAATGTGAGTTAGTACAGGGGATATGAAGTCAGTAAGGAACTGTCTGATAAAAGGTGACAATTAAAGGGAAATGGAGAATGGTGGGATCTTCAAAAGGGAGGCATGGACTTGACTTTCAAAATATTAGTGGTGGTGGCATAAAAGAGTCATATGCTGATGAAATCTTCTTATGCTGCAAATCTGGGAGGCATCAATGAAAGAGCCACTGTGTTGTTCACAAATTAGATGACCTTTTGGGTTAAAGAAATAGAAATGTGATTTTATACAGTGATACAGAGTGCAGTGGTGTTCATTTAGGACCACTTCAAGAATTTCTTCTGTACACAAATATCTAATCTGTGAGAAAAGAGAGACACTGCAATGTAGCCATAAAATCAAATGTTAAGCTAGGATATATCTGGAAGGACATTTTTATAGCAGCTAAACTGTTAGGGCCATTTTCTGCATTTCTGAGACATCATCTATTAATAGAACACTGTTCCATTTTAGTTACCTATGCAGTGACTTGTGGACTGATTCAGTCACAGAATCATGGAACAGTTTGGGTTGGAAGGGACCTTCAAACATCATGTAGTCCAAGCTCCCTGCAATGAGCAGGGACATCTTCAACTAGATCAGGTTGCTCAGAGCTCCATCCAGCCTGGCCTTGAATGTCTCCAGGGATGGGGCATCTATCACCTCTCTGGGAAACCTGGGCCAGTGTTTCACCACCCTCAGTGTAAAAAAATAATTGCTCATGTCTAGCCCAAATCTCCCCTCTTTTAGTTTAACTCCATTACCACTTGTCCTGTCATAACTGAACCTGCTAAAAAGTCTGTTCCCATCTTTTTTATGGGCCCCTTTTAAGTACTGAAAAGCCACAATAAGGTCTCCCTGGAGCCTTCTCTTCTCCAGGCTGAACAACCCCAGCTCTCTCAGCCTGTCCTCACAGCAGAGCTGTTCCAGCCCTATATAGGATGAGTGCAGAGGGTGAGACTTGTGCAGTGATGAGGGCAATGTCTTTCAAGAGATGACTTTAAATGGTTGGCTTTTTTAGCCCACCAGGCTGAAGGCTGTAGAAATATCAAGTGTGTGAATGCTGAGAAGGAGGAAGTCATATGTAAGCTAAAAGGCAGTGATGGCAATCAGTTTATGGAAAAGATTTTGGTTGGAATGATGGGGACAAGAGTCATTACTAGTTTAAAGATGGAGCTTTGATCCTTTATGAAGAGGTTTATATACTATGTTTGACGATGGTGAATCCAGGATCCAGGAAACAAAACACATGAAGACTATATGGAAAACAAACAGACAAAAACGCACACAAACTCAAGCAAAACCAAACAGAAACAAACAGAGGATGACTTGGAGAAGTCTGAAAGTAGACATGAATAATTAAATGGATAATGACTTAAATGGCAGCATAGCTGACTTGTTAGATATTACAAAAACTTTCTGATGTGAGGAGAAGTAGCACCAGATAGATAGTTTGGAGAATATTTCTAGTAGAGATCTCTGAAAAGAAGCTTAAAAAAACAGTTGAGAGTTACTAAAGCATGCCTTAGGCAGAACATAGACCTGATGAGCTTCTGAGATTTCTTCCAGAATTGTCTTTCTCTTCTTCATGTCACAAATGAGCAGCTACTTTTGATCTTTTGACCTTATTCTTTAAAAATCCCTTGTTTTACAGCACAACATCCAAGTAGGGCCCCAAAGATAGAAACTATTCAGTTTTCTCATGGGTTCTTCTGTGGCGTTTCTCATTGTCTCTTTGAATTGTTCCTTAGCTGGAGGCGTAGGGATCGTGTTGCACATTTAGAGATTAAGGGAAGGTTGGTTTTCCCTGCCCCCTCCCCATGACTTTTCTGGCTAAGGAAAGATGTTCAGGATTTTATATTGCAGAACACTTTCTGCTTTTCTCAGTATGTGTTTTCTGTTACACCTGTGTGAGTTTCTGTCAGCAGAGCTGAGTGTATCAAGTCAGGCATTTGGGAAATGAAGGAACATACAGTTAATGTCTTGCACATTCCAGTCTTTAAGTCCCCCCTCTAGATAGGCTATGTCTGTGGCTGTCTAAACTAAGAGGTTTGGCCTGAAGCTTAGGTTGTTTCTTTTCCACCAGCAAATGCTTAGGTTGTTTCTGTTCCACCAGCAAATGCACTTGTTCAGGATATTACCTTTGCAGGCAGGAGTCATCTGTGTGTCAGAGTGACTGTAGTGAGTCAGGTTTTTTTTCTCTCCAGAGCAGGTGAAATGTAGACATTTATTGTATAAAACAGAGAGTCCCTATGTTGCTGTGGCCAAGAATAACTTAAGACCAAGTTAGTCCCTTGCCTCCCGCTCTCCACCTCCTCTTCCCACCATGTTTGTTCCTCAATCAGTATAAAGCCAGCTCAGTCAGGTGGCTCTTATTTCCAGCCTTTGCACTGAAAGTGCCAGGACTTTCTAAAGACAGACCCAAACTGCATTTTTCCTGTCTTTTAGTTTCAGAAAGGGGTGGTCTGGGTTTAGCTGCAATGTTCCAAAGATTAACGTTTGCTTCAGCATGGAAAACTTCAGTTGCCGTGATAAGTGCTGTCCAAGTTATTAACAACTGAGAACAAGATGTAGTGATGAGAAGTGTTGGGCAACTGTAATAATAGTCAGCACTAAGAGTCCCACCTCTAACTGACCTGTAGACAAAATGCTTTCCTTTTCATTTTTTTAAATACGTGGGAGGTTCTGACTTAAATAGCTCAAACATAGTTAGATTCATTTGTTTCCTAAACTTATGGTGTTAATTTTGCTTATTATTTTTGGCTTTGAAATAGTTGCATCCTAGTTTTGAAGAATTTAACTTAAACTGTTGATTTATTGTAACCTAGTATTAATGACAAATTATATGACCACAGATTTGAGGAACGGGTGTACTTAGTATAGTATGCGTGTGTATTAAAAGGAATTTCATGTTTCTATTGATAGAAAGGCAGTAGGTAAATACTTTGATTCCTGTGTGATAATCATTCAGCCTTTATTACTGACTCTGATAGAAAGAAGTAGAGTCAGAATGAAATCTTGCGGTGAAAGGGCAGTGCACAATGTGGTAGTTGATTAAGCAGTAAATTGAGATGGAATCTAAAAAGGAAGAACTAGGTTGGGATGCCATGTCCTGCAGGAGCATAGTCTAGGATTAATAGTCAATAAATTTTCTGGAGTTGTTAATGTCACCTAGATCTCTGAAGCCCCTTTGTTCCAGCTGGACATCTGGATTAATGGTTGCAGTCTGCCAGGCTAGAGAGAATAAGACTTTCCTAGGAGGGAGAGAGTGAGATGGACAGAAGCAGAGACTCCTTGTGATACATTTACTTAGCTACTCTTGTTGAGGACCTGAGGTCATCCTTTTTCTTGCTAAAAAAGGAAAACCTGAGTGTTTGAAGTCTCAAAAACTATTTATGAGTTGTAGGAGTGGGAAAATCCAGGACAGGAAGCTGAAGCTTTGTGTTTTGGGGGACTAAAATCTGGAACTGAGGTAAATGCTGAAAAACTCGTCTAAAATGTCTTGAGTAGTTGTTTTCAGCTGTTCTGTTCACATGTCTCTGCTGTTTCCTTCTGTCAGTGACATTCTGCGGTGATGGAAAGTGTTGCATGGTTTATCCCCTGAGGGAACTTTTCATCTATAATAAAAGTAATGCTTTCTTACATTCAGATTATCTTGTTGGCTTTGGCAGTGGCAGAGGATCATTTTTGGAGTGATATGGCCTGTGTGCCAATCTAGATCTGATCCTTTTTTGAATTTTAAATTTATAAGAATTGTTGGCTTAATGGTAGAACGGCATAGATGACAGGTTGTCTGTACTACTGACAATGATTTGTAGTTTTCCATCCTTCTCCACTCTCTCTACTCCCACATCCCTCTCTTTCCCTATCTACTATTTCAAAGCTCATGAAATCACTTCTTGTTGGAAAAATAATCAGTTTGAGAAGGTTTAATTTTGCTGAGCTGTTCAGATATGCAGTGGCTGAGACTGCATTGGCTCAAGGCAGAAGTGCCTGACCCTCATTTTGGTTGCCGTATTTCTGTATGTAACAATGGCCTGCCCTAAAGTAAAATCCTTTATCATTAATTAATGATAGCTGCACCATGCAGCAGAGCAGAAAGAATGTCTAATGGTACTTCACCAGAAAGGAGATTCTTCTTACCTCTCGTTGTAGTACATGGTTCATAGATTTGAGTGTCCTTTTAATTAACGTTTACCAGAATTACATTTCCAGATGCTAAGACCAGGAAAAATATATGGTCTATGCTTTGCCACTGAAATTCCATTTGATATTGAACCAGTGTGGTAAGACAGGAATATATATATTTTTTTTCCTCTCATTTTTACCCTTACGACCACTAGAGGTTGCTCTTCTCCATTGTTTGCAAGTTTCACTCTATTCTATCCTTCAGTTTTGAAGCTGAACTTTTTCATCAGGTATTTTACAAATAAGTTATTGCTGATTTATTCCTCAGGGTAAGTTTTGGAAGGTAAAGTCTAATCATACATATTTATTTCTAGGTGTTACGAGAGATTTATGGTTGTATAGTGCCTGTTACTTGCAGTATTTGATGACGTTTTAATTGAAAAGATACAGAGATTGATATGATTGTATTTGCTTTCTTACACACTTATTTGGAAGTACTTGAGACAAAACAGTATTTGAGAACCAATTCTGTTGTTCCTGGTCTTAAAGAGTAACATTTTTCTGTATAATCCTGTTGCTGTGTATAGCAATATCTCATGAACAAGATCTAGTCTCTGGGAATAACAGCCCAGGATGTCATGTAATATTGATCTTAAACTAATGAAAACATCTAAACTGATGTCAAGGTTTGAAATGCTTGTGTATTTCGCTCAGATTGTCTGCATCAGAAGTGCAACACCACGTTGAACTAGAGCAGCAAAATTGAATATTTTTAGGAAAAGGCAGAAATAAGTCTATAAAGCCTTAATTCATTTCCTTCCCTCTTTGTCACACTTAATTACATGCATGTGCCGTATTTCCTCTGTCTCTGCTTTTCTCCTCCTTTACACTTAGCTCTGCATTTCTGTCATGATCTGTCTCTCTTGCTTAGCTCCAAGCTGATAATGATAGTCCTCCTTCCCATCTGGCTTGGTTTCTGTCCTACCACTCTTGTTCTTCTTCTTCCTTTAAGCCTCCCACTCCCCAATGCCTGACCTTGACCCTTTCCTCGCTGTTGCTGTGTGTGCCCTTTTCTTTCCACTCCACTACTGGTTTGCTTTTTCTCTAAACCTTGAAGATGTGGCCAGGGAATGCTCAGGACAGGCAGTGTCTTCAGAAAAAACTGAACACTCCCAAAAGACTTACATTCAGTTCATCCTGAGTTTTTATAATGTGGCAAAATGTAGCCCACATTCCAGAGGAATTTCAAGACTGACACAAGGACAAGTCTTTACTAAACTGGAAGTTTTTCTTGCATAGTGTGAGAGAGCTGGAGTTCCTTGACAAACAGTTGTATAAAAATTGATCTAATAAGATCAATACAGTGTTCAGTAAAACATTCCTAAAAATGAACAAATAATTTGCTAAAACTTGCTAAAGCATTTGAACCTAAAGGAGATGCTAGGCATTCTGTCCTGACACTTAAAATACAGGGTGTTTCGAAAAGATTGATCCAGTATGGTACAATTACACAAAAAAATTTACAAATGGTCTAATAAGTTAGCAAGTTTTAGTAGCCTTTTTATAAATGCTCTATGTTTCCTTCACCTGCTGTATGGACAACATCGAGAAAATAGTTGATAGCTTGTGGTTGCAGAGATATAGTGATTTCAAACCAGGTCCATCTTTTTGGAACACTGTGTAGTTGTAAAGTATCAGAAGGAAAAGAAAGTCTGAAAATTGAAAGTGTCCGACAACCTAAACTGTGGGTGACACAACCAGTTCTACTTGTAAATAAACCTCTCTTTCAAGCTTCCATTTGCTTTTGATGTCTTGCTTCCCTCACGTTTCTGTGAACATTACTACTCGATAGATCTCTGGCAGAACAACCACAAGAAGAGGTGCTGAAACCTGCATTAGAAAGGTGAACAAAATGTGTGAAGTACAAGAAAAGAAAAACAGAATGGAAGAGGAAGGAAATACAGATGAACAGACGGTGATGTTAAAGATGTAACTAAGTGTTTTACTAGTCCATACTGGCACTTGGAGGAGCTACAATCAGTGAGCCCAGTGGTTAATTTTGCAGGTGAATTTCCCAAATCTATATGGAGATAATTCAGTCTGAAAAGGAATTCTTAAATTTTATTTCCCATTTTAAAAAAAGTCTCTAGTTCACTTGTTGTAAAACAAAGGAATCTTTAAACTTTATTAGCTTAATATTTTAGTTTGTTTTACAGTATGCAGCTCCGCTGGTAGTCTCACAGAATGTTTTGGAAGTGAATACTTAGATCATCTCTTTACACTAATGCTGAGTGTCTGCCAGGATTGGTGGTGTTGGTTTTGCTTGTTTGTTTGTTTTGTTTTAGTATTCACCTGAAGACAGAAATCGTTGAGTTACTGTATTTATATGGCTTGATATTATTTGTAGTACAGCTGAACCTCATTTTAAAAGCAAGGTGCTAATTTGTAAAACTTCACAGCAGAGGGCACTAGCATCAAACCAGATATAGGCTGTTCATAAATGTTCAACAGCTCACTTGCATGGGTACAGAATCCTTTCAACCTTAGAAATAGGAGAAATAACTGTTCTGGGCTGTAAATTCCCATTTCTCAGTTGAATGCCAGCAGATGTTTGATGTGTAGGCTAAATGCTATCCACTAGGGCAATAAAAAGTTACATAATTTGGCTTGCATGTTACAGTTTGCTATACAGTACACTGTAAGTAGAGCTTCTTTACTGTCTGGTGCTTACTGGTGAGATCTTTTTTTTCCCTCTGAAATAGTAGTTTGTTCCTGTGTCTGAGTGTTTTTCAGCCTTGTGATGACAGGGATGCTTTCTTGCAACGTGGATTTTTTAGTGGTTTGTTGTTGTTGTTTTTGTGGGTTTGTTGTTGGTGGTGGTTGGTTGGTTGTGGTTTTGTGGGGATTTTTGCTTTTGTTTTGTTTTGTGGTTTGTTGTTTGTTTGGGGATGTTGTTTTTGTTTTGTTTTGTTTTTCCCCAGCAGTCTCTGCATATCTGTAAAAGATCCGATTTTGTAAATGTAGTTAAAGATGTGATCAGAAAATACTTATATTTGATTGCTAGCTCAGGCCAGGTTCTGCAAATGTGAGCAATAGTAGCAAAGCATCAATCTCTTTCCAAACCTAAGAGGCAGAAATACGGAAGTCATGGAGGTGCCACACAAGCTGACTCTCACTGCCACCCTGTGTGTGGTGCTGTTGGGAGCCCATAGGTGTGTCACCTACTGCATTCTTTCCCATAAGCATAGTCTCGTAGTTTTAAGTTACTGTTTGCCATAAATTAAGCATTCCACAGTTTCACACTGTGCTATGTATTTCGTATAATCATAGAATCATTTTGGTTGGAAGAGACCCTTAAGATCATAGAGTTCAACCATAACCTAACTCTAGCACTAAACCGTATCCATAGGAGCCTCATCTGTACATCTTTCCAACACCTCCAGGGATGGTGACTCCACCACTTCCCTGGGCAGCCTGTTCCAGTGCCTGACAACCCTTTCTGTGAAGAAATGTTTCCTAATATCCAATCTGGTGTGAAGATGTGGAACTATGTTGGAAATAGGATTGCTGCACACAGGGTGAAGCGCTGCACACCAAGGCTTGTGGCTTAGCAGAATTCATGCTGAAACTCTATTCTTCACACTGACATCTAGATTTACTTGAGACCTTCAAGTCAACGTGTGGCTGTGGAGGAGATCTTCTCTGGTATAACTTAGAAAAGTTTAAGCCCCAGAGCTAATAAATTTCTTCCTTTGAGCCCCTGAACCCCTTGGAGCAGTGGAAGGAAGCAGGGACAGGTACCTGCTGATGAGCACAGGCGGGGGACAGCTTGGTTGCCCTTCATGTAGGTGAGTGGAACAGAGTTGTCCAGGATGGCTTGGTGTGCGACCCCCGAGAGAGAGGGGTGATCTCTTCTGGCCACAGGCACAGATGCTGTCAGGTGACTGCGTAGCTTCTCAGCCAGGGATGATTGCAGGGTGGAATAAATACTGGAGAATGACCCCCTCCCCGCCGCTCCCCCCCCCAAAAAAAAGAAAAAAAAATATATATATATATATGTGTGTGTATATACATATATATATATGTGTATATATATATATGTATATATATATAGAGAGAGAAAGAGAGAGATGGGTGATAAAAACTGTGAATTGATCAATAAATGCAAACAATGACAATGTGTTTTTGTTCATAATCAGGCTGCTAACAGAAGGAGGGAAGAGGATTACTGCTGTTTGGAGGAATAAGCTTCTAAATGGCTGGGAGAAAACCTAAGAGACTTGATTGCCAAAAATCAGTCAGTTTGTAACCTGGAAAGCCTGACATAATGAGATGTGCAATGGATGGTACCTATGTATTAGAAGAGCTACTATGTTTATATGAAGTTAGTATCGTTGCTCTGAGCCAGTAATTGCACAGAAAGAGGCTCTTGGGTCAGATGCATCATTACAGTGACCAGCAACTGAGGCCAGGAAATCTATATGTTAAAGCTGTTCTTGTTTGCCATGAAGCTGCATGTGAATTACCAGGATTGTCAGGAGCTCTGGGTGTCTAACAATTCAGCTTGCACACTGGTGAAATGAATAAACTGGTCATTTACCATATACTGCTGACTTCCTCTTAGCTTTAGTCCTTCCAGAGAAGAAAAGATTAAAAAAAAAAAAAAAAAAATCACTTTGATGGGCTGCCAACCTTCTTTGACCTTTTAGTATCACTTTGAGAATGAAGTTAGAAACTAATTTGAATGAAATGTCTGTATCTATGTGTCTGCAAGAATGGGCTAACTCTGTAGAATCTTAATCTCTTGTATTTCGATTTTTTTTTAATACTTCATTTGATCATTTTGTGCTTATTATAAATTTTAGTTGCAGGAATCATCCTTTAAATAAGTTTTGTAATGACAGGAGAAGTTCTATTATTTTGGAGAGGGTAAAAGGTTAGGGGTTTTTTTTGCATTATTTTACCTCTCCAATATTTTTAATTGTGAAATTGTAAGATAAAAATCTTAAACTCCTTGTGATGTAAAAAACTATGCCTCTTCTGAAGAAAATCCACTAACAAATATAAATACGCTAATGTCAAATTAGGGGCAATATCTTATCTATGAATTCACTGTATTGTTTTCTTGTTTGCTGCTCATTAACTGTGTGCAACCCAGTTCTAAACTTGTGGGGGCAGGCAAGCTTCATGGATTTGGGTGCAGTACATCTGAGTAGTTTGTTTCAAGTGTATCGTAACAGCAGAGTTCTAATCCCTTCTCTTAGAGGTGATCTTGGACATTGTTCTCTGGATATTATGCACTGCACATGCCTCAGAATTTGTGTGCAGAAAAAATAAGATGAAGAAACAGCCCTCCTCGAACTGGTCAGATATGATGAGATGTCTTGTCTTTTGTAGTGTGTGCTTCATCTGTTTCACAAGGCTTGATTTGGATAGCTGCTTCCACACAAAACCTTGCTTGATGGTAGTTTTGTGAAACAGTGTAAATTCAATTTAATATTAATTACTGTTGTTTTTTTTTTAACTCCTATGTGATATTCTAGTTTATGCAATGCATGCAAACAGATATGTATGTTACTTAAGTGTACATATTGCTCTGTTTCCCCTCCTCTCATTTCTCATGTTTTTTTTTTTTTCCTGTTGTAAGATGTAAAGGACAGTAAATAACATTGCATACAAAGTATCTATATTTTCTTCAGTTATGAAGAATTACAGGCATTCTCTTTGAATATGTGATTTCATTAACTTAGAAGTGTGAATGAATTAGAAGACAAGGAGGAGAAAAGTGACTCATTTGTGAATAACTGAATTATTTTGCCTTTGTATCTGAGTTCTGAATATTTTGATTGTTCTTTGGAGTTGGCTTATTACACAGCCCCTACATAAGCAGCAAAGGTATGTGTTCATATTAAAATCCCTTAATTAAAAAAAAAATATCTTCCTACATTTTGGTACAGCTCCATCCTCTTATTGATGTCTGACTGGAGGAAACTGGAGTCAGAACAGAACAATGCCCAGACATGCAAAACATATCTGCATTTTACAGAGCACAGCTCTAGTCACAAGGGCTTGAGATTCCTGTGAAAAGAGGCAAAGAAAAATGGAAGGTGGATGAACTGAAACTCCCCAATAAATGGATCCAGTGTTTTTTTTTGTCTCTCTTTTAAATTACCTCGCTACTGAGGACCCATGAGGCTATGCTATAGGATGGGCATAAGCTATTGTTGGCTTAAGACACAAGTATTGATTCAAAGGTTTTTGTCCTTTTTTCCAAACCCATCTCTGACATCTACAAAGCCTGGCTGTTTGTGCTCAAGCAGGGGGAAGATACGATTGTCGAGCTAGTCATGTTGTATAAGGGACTTATGTCCAAAGGTAGCTAAAATGTCATGGATTTTGACAGTTCCTTTACTATAGATTAGTTTTCAGCTTGTCCTCTGTGGTTACTGGAAGCTTGACCTGGTCACAGGTAATAAAAGAAGCGGCAGCTCCATAGTGGCAGCACGATTTTTGCCTAGGACTGAGTTCCGTACGCCTCGCCACGGATGACATTTCCCCTCAATTCCCTGGGTTTAAATTTCAACAGCTGCTATATCTGGCTGCCAGGCAGCCGGTAGATTCACATGGCTGATTCATTTTGGAGTTTTCTCAGATGCAGGGATAACTTCTCTCTGCGCTTTATTTGAACTAAATTCAGCCTGGCCATTTCCTTTTTTTACAACAGCCATTTTAGCTTACTTGCTTGGAAAAGAAAAGCGTGAAACCTTTCTGCTGGAATATCTAAAAGGAGAGTAAGATCTATCCCAACTTACTTTTGTGATACTGGGTTTAGGTTCTTTGCAAAGCTCACCATTCTCAAAGCAACACAGTTTGTAAAGATACAGGGATGTCACCAGCCACTGCAGTCATCGTTATTAATGAAGTTCCAAGGGAAGTATAATTCACTGCACAAATGGAGACCCAGTCTTCTTGTTCTGTGGTTGTGCCATACCTACCATGGCACGTAAGCAGCATATCCTTTATTGGAGCTCATAGTTGTTACAGCAGGAAGGATCCCATTTGGAGTTTCACTCAAGTCTTCTGAGTGAAGATGTATGGGAGAGGCAACCGCAGCAATTAAGTGAGCTGGTTCCCATGTGGGTCCCCTGTAGATACCCATCCTTGAGGAAATTCTAATGATTATTTTTACCCTGATTTTACTCTGTTGCTTGTAACTTAAGTAATTTTTCCTAAAAGAAACCACAACTGAAAGGTGTTTTAATTAACGCACCTTAATTACAGAGGCAAATGTTATGTGAAAAAGGGTAAGTTTAGATAAAACTGTCCAAAGTGTAACTAAAACAATGAAAAAGATTGTTAGAAGACTGACTCAAGCAGCCCAAGATTTGGCAGAACTTGGTTTTGAACCTTTCATTTTACTTAATAAGAAGATCTAGAGATTCTTTTTATTTTATTTTATTTTATTTTATTTTATTTTATTTTATTTTATTTTATTTTATTTTATTTTATTTTATTTTATTTTATTTTATTTTATTTTATTTTATTTTATTTTTTTCTTGTCAATAGTCTATACCACTCGTGTTTTGGCCATGTGCTAAAATATATATGTATGTATGCTTGCTAACTGTTTTGTTGCCTGTGGAAGAGCTCTGAATTTTTCCTTAAAAGCAGTCTTTGAACCATCAGTCAGGACCGTTAATGCTTATATACCAAAAATGCTAGCCGTTATACTTAAATAATGAGGGGAAGTCACAGTGTACCATCAGCAGATGTTGAGCTTACCTGAGCTCAGAAAAGGCTTTTCATGCCAAAATTTGACTTAGGAACACCAAGTCCCAGAGAGGCTGTGGAGTCTTCTTCTCTGGAGATGTTATAAAAATGCCTGGACACATTCCTGTGCAACCTACTCTAGGTGAACCTGCTTTAGCAGGTGGGTTGGACTGGATGATCTCCAGAGGTCCCTTCCAACCCAAACCATTCTGTGAAGTCAAACTAATTTACAGATCTGATGGGATTCACAAACAGATAAAACTACTTGGGTAGATTTTGTTTCTGCTATGAATGACTTCCATCTAGTTGCAAACATCTAATCTGTTTTTGTTCACAATATTCAAGTTTAGATGCATTAATTTCCTTTGCTTGCTGTTCCTGCTAGCACTTTTCACACTGTTTTCTCACATGACTGTCTTCTTGCTAGCTTGATAATTATCCTGCTGGGCAAGATGAGAATTCATGCCTTAGATCCCATCTATGCAGAAAAGGCAAACTGCTTTAATGACACTGGTAAAATTATATCAGTTATCTCCTGACACATTCCAAGGTCCTGCAAAGCCTCGTGTTTATAAAACTATTTCTTTTTATGTTGGGGTTACTCCAAGACAGTTTATCCTGGTGTATTTCTTGACTGCTGTAGTTCAAACAACACAAAACTTGTTTGCTGGCCGGGACATGGGTAATAGACTTCCATGGTGATTTGGAAGAGCTGGAGCTATCTAAGAAGCTGTAGCCCTTGGTTGCTCTCCAGCTGCCCTGGCTGGAGGGGTACTTGCCTCACACCCTTTTAGATGAGCCTCTAGAAAGTCTTCTGGGAATGGTCCCTAATTCCCTTCAGTGAAAGGCATCTGGATTAGCTCATGACTTGTGCAACAACAGTTTCATCTACAGAGGACTCACTGCCCAGAAGTGTGGAACAGGACACCTGGCAGGGCCCACTGACATGGCTGTTAAGTGAACTGATAATCTCAAGTGTGGAGTAATAAAGTAGTATGGCTTTTAATTTCTCCACCCAGTCTAGCTGGAAGTAGATGTTTAACTACTTATTCAGTTATTCTGTAAACTTTGTGGATACTGGGAGTTATCTGTTACTAATTAGCCATGCAGAAAAAATGTAATTGAAATGACCATGACCCATTGATTCATTTTGAATACCCCCAAGAGAGTATGTGACCTGTTCCTACTTGATAACTTCATTTGCCCAGAACACATTACATCAATAATATTTCATGAACAATCCGTGAAGTGCTAAGCATGTATCCAATTTTAAAGCTTGTCCTCGTTAACTAAAATAAAATGTGAAAGGTGGTTCATAGTTGTCATGCATTGGGCAAGATGTGATCACTCCAATTTATAGCACTCGGTTTAGATTCTTTTAGGCATTCAAACTGGTGCCAGTCCACAGGACTTAAGATCTTGGAATCCAAAGCCTTACCTCCATGTGACTGTGAGGCTGTAATATAGGTATGCATAAATGTAATTATGCAAGAGCTTTATGTCTTGCTTTACAATGTGTAATTTATTCAGGGCTGAAAATACACAATGCTTGTCTTTTGATGTGCCCTGTTATGTTTTATCTTAGCTGATTTAGTTACACCATCATAACATTCAGATTTTTGCAATTCTGACCACCATAGCATCCATTCATGATTGGGACAGATTTCTGGTGATGACTTATGTAGAGCTCTGTGGTGCTTTACATTGGATTACATAGTAGCTCAATGCATCAAGGGAATATGGTAGTCATATTGTGATGATTTTTTTTTTTTTTTTGTTACTTTTCATAGGGCAAACTATGTGCAGGTTGTGCTTACTATTTCTTTGCTATTGAGAAGGTCAGTTTTGTATTGGTGAGTTCAAACTTGGTCCAGAAAGGCTGTTGCTTAACACATTATGTAGATTGGAGTGAGTTTTGTTATTGAAGGTTAACATTTGCAGTCTACTAATATGTATCGCAAAGCTGTCATTAAAAAATTAAAAGTTAAGCAGGTAAAAATGTCCAAATATTTGCTGAAAAACAAATCTGGAAAAAGCCTAGAAATATGTTGAGGGAAAAACTGCCATAATTGCATGCAGACAGAATTTGTAAGTCTTTATGAAAACTATATTGAGTAGTCATATACCTGAGTACTTTATATGTGGTAGGATAGCAGGGATGCGATTTAAGTGGCTTGCACTGAAAGTTTCTTACAAGATGTTTTGCATGTTCTTTAAAAGATAAAACAGTTGATGAGCTTGGATTCTTCTGACTTGAGGTAGACAGCATTTTTATTATTACTTTTTTTTTTTTTTTTAATAATTTAGGGATTGTCCAGATACATTTTCATTCTATCATAAAGGTCTGTTGGAAAATTTTAAAAATTGGCTTTGGAAGAAAAATAAAGCACATTTGAATATTTAAAGAATTAGCAAGGGAAAACCAAATCTTTTTGTTAGTTCTGGCTTTCATTGAAGACATAAAAGTTGAAAATTCCCAAGTCGCTGTTGTATCTCATTAAATTAGATGGTGGAAGTTGTGTGCATCATGATCTCTTTGAATACAGGGCTGTTAAATAAAACCACAAGATTACTTCCTCATTAAGAAGTTTAACTGACTACCTCTTATTTTTTTTTAAAGGTAACATTTTTTCATATTTCTAATTCTTGTGTAAATCAGCAGATGGGAACATTTTGCGTGTAAAACTTCAGTATTATTTAAGGAGGGGTAAATGGTGTGATAGTTGGTACTTCCAACATAAGTTTATCAATTAACAATTCACTGCAAATATCAGTTAAAAAGTTCCCACCCTCCTGATCCAGAGTTCCTATGAAAAAACATCCCTGTATGCACTACTGTAATTTCCTCCTTTGACCCAGGGAGGGGTTTTGCATAGGTGCTGTAGAACCAGGTGATTGCTTTCCTTCTGAGCCCACAGAACAGTGGTTTAGACTTAGAAGAAAGAAGAAAATGAATAAGTGCAAGTAATTGAAGATGGGAGAAAGTGATTACGGTTCTTTGGCACTATCTTTGTAGACAGGTTGTTCCTTTTTCTGTAGAAAAAAATATGACCAGTTTTGAGTGGGTTCATTTTAGATCGACACAATTTAAATTTGACTCTTCCTTTTCTGAAGTTCTCTAGCTCTTTTATCATCAGTTCTTTTACAGTCCTAATTCGTCCCTGGGATCTTCTGTAGTGTTTTTGTCATATAAACCTGCAGAAGGGAGGCTTAGAGAGTAGCATTTCACCTGAGGTGCTTTGGGGTTGGGAAAACAGAGATTTGGTCTTCCATGTAAAACAGCTATGACCAGGTTTAGCAGCTACTACAGGCTGCTTTCAGGACAAACTAGCATGACTTGGCAACTGATTTACATAGTTGAACATAGCACTGATGCAAAATCTGTAATATATGATCAAAATCTGTCAAGGCAGAAATAAGTTTTGTTCCTAAATAGGCTGGGAATGCAGGGAAATAAAAGGTTTTCAGCATATTTGCATGGAAGATACTGTTATTAGGTATAATATAAGGAAGGAGTGGTGCTTATACCTTTAGCAGTTATCTACAGACAGTGCATCATTGCTGTCATTAGGCATCTTGGTGTGAGAACACATTCTTACAACTGAAATCTATACATCTCTCAGAGATTGCTTTGGAAGCTCAGAGTAAGACGGTGGAGCCACTCAGGCCGAGAGATAGAGAAGAAAGCTTTATGCAGCTAGGACTGCATGTGAATTCTAGGTTGCCTGAATATAATTACTGCTCTGGATTTATCCAGAATAGCTGTAATCTTTTGAAACATGCCACATGATTTTCTTTTTTTTTTCTAATGGCATAAGTAGACATGATTTTGGATTACATCTTATCCAAAAGATTGAATTTTTATTTCCACAGTACCCTGTTAAGCTGGCTAACAAAGTCTTAAAGCTTTTGCTATATTAACATGTGTGATATAAGAGCATAAGCTGTTAAATACCACTCAGATGCTGAAGCTGAAGGATGCATAGATGATATTCAGTCTAATGGAAAAAAAATCTGAAAAATTTGAGCTAACAAATCTGTTTCATTTGTGTTTCTTACTCTTGGCTTTTTATAAATAGAAAAATGCAGTAGGCTTTGTACTAAACAGATGCAGCTAATACGCCTGAAGTATTGTGTTCCATATATTTAATAAATTATGTTGTAGGTGGGGGTGTTTGCATACTTCTGAATTATTCACTACAGCGTTTTAGATAATTTAGCTTTGTATCTCATTTCTAAACCCACTCTCAATAAGTTAATATTTCAACCACAAACACCCAGCATGTTAAGAAAAGGATGATTTTAGGGGGAGGGAGGAAGAAGGAAGGGAACAAAGCAACTGGCATTCCTTTCGGATTTGAAGAATAATTAAAGAGAATGTATTGTCTCACACACACCAGAACTGTCTTTGGATCCTCAGCTATTATCAGTTGGCATATCTCCAGTTATTTGTTGGCATATCTCCAGTTATTTGACTTGACAGAGCTGGAGAACAAGCCCCAGTTATCCTGGGATCCAAAGTGACAGAAACTTTTGAAACAAGCAGCTGAAAATAACTGAGTTTATAGACTTAACTCTGAAAAAAAATAAGTGGTGGCTTTTCTGATTGAACGTCGAACAAGCAGGGGTGGTTAGAAACAAAACAAGTCATCCTTACTAAATGTGGTGAGGTTTCTCATGTCCCCACTGGTTTTTTTTGTCAATGTTTCTATGTAATTTGGCATCTAGAATGGGCTGAAGAACTATTCAAGCAACAGGTCAGCCTTTTTGTTTCAGTATCTTGCTTTTAACATTCCAGATACCATTGAGATGAGTGCTAATACTATTATCTGAAGGAAGGTAGCTGAATCTTGATATTCTCTGACTGACAAGTATTTATCCAGGTGTATACTCTGCCTGTGCTGTAGATTGGGGGTAGAGAGAATGTGTGCAGCCTGACAGTGCATCTGTGGAGCATCTCCCTTATGAGGAAAGGCTGAGGCATCTGGGTCTCTTTAGCTTGGAGAAGAGGAGACTGAGGGTTGACCTCATTAATGTTTACGAATATATAAAGGGTGAGTGTCATGAGGATGGAGCTAGGCTATTCTCGGTGACAACCAATGATAGGACAAGGGGTTATAGGTTCAAACTGGAACACAAGAGGTTCTACTTAAATTTGAGAAGAAACTTCTTCTCAGTGAGGGTGACAAAGCACTTGAACAGGCTGCCCAGGGGGGTTGTGGAGTCTCCTCCCCTGGAGACATTCAAAACCTGCCTGGACGCCTTCCTGTGTAACCTCATCTAGGTGTTCCTGCTCCGGCAGGGGGATTGGACTAGATGATCTTTCAAGGTCCCTTCCAATCCCTAACATTCTGTGATTCTGTGACACTGAAGTTCTGCTCGCAAAAGGCATTGTACAACTGGTGCTGTGTAGTTCCCTGTTGACACCTCTCAACAGCTTTCTCAATGACCTGTGCTCATGGCGAGGCTGTGTCAAGTGGTATTCCCCAGGAATTGTACTTTACGCCCAAAACGAAGCTGATTTCAAATGCATGGAAAGTCCTGCTAAGATGTTCATGCTGGGTGTCAGGGGAAGGGGGCGTTTGTGTGTCTGCCAGACCCAGCCTTTCAAATAATACACTTTCTGGAATGCTTGGAAGTGGCAAGGAGGGAAGGTTTCTCCTTCCGGAAGCCTGTTTGGCTTATGATCTGTGTAAAACAGTCTTGTACTGATTTTAAATGTTCTGACTGATAAATGTATCACACATAGAAAATGAAAGGCTGAGTCAGGGAAATACCTGCAAATGGCTTATATTCATCATTCAGAGGAAGAGATGAAAGTTTAAAAAAACCCAAAAAGATTTTTTAAAAAAAGAAGAATTTTTGGAAAACACAACTCAGCAGTTTTTTTTCACACTCCAGACTACTACCCTTCTGAAATATCTGCCACATATAAAAACTAGGATTTCAGACATCCTCTTGATTCCCTATTGCAGAATGATGAGCTTATGATTGCATTGCTTGTACACCAGTTCTCCTAAGCTGGAGATGTAAAATGAACAATTTTGCACACTGTCTTCAGCCCAAAATCTTTGTCTGCTTTTAAAGTGGCAGCAGCCATCTTAATGTATCATTTTTCTCTTTATAGTATTTCTAATATTTCACTCGACTATGAATTATTGACTGGCTAAAACCAACTTATCGTACATCTAAAGGAAAGACAGGCAAGAGAGTAGAATCTGATATTTCTACCATGTCATGGCCTGACAGAATCAACAGGAGAAGCAATAGTAAAAACCATGCTTTTGTCAGTGAGGTGGGTGGATCAGACCCTGAGCACACAGCAGAAACAGACTGATGGGAGAAGAAGAAATCTCTGCTCATCTTTGCCAGTTAGTTTTCTGATAGTAAATGCACTTTTAAAGTCTCTGTCAGCTGGATCTTGCAGAATAGAAATGCCATCGCAAAGCGACTAGGGAAATCTTTCTGTGTCAGAATGATGAGTGGAGCTGGAGACATTGCAAAGGTGATACTGATAGAAGAGCACGGCAGACAATAGGCATTTTTTGATGGAGATGTACTCTTGGATCTTTGTTTTTCTGAGCAGCTTCTGTGGTGTTTTTGAGACTGTCTCTAGCCAGGCAAATGGTCATCTCTGAAACATGAACTACATGAAACTTATTAGAATGTACGTTAATTCCATCCAGTCAAAAGATGACTAATTAATATTTTGAGCAAATGTAGTTTTTCATGTAGTGTGTGAAACTGAACTTTTGATATTTGTAGGAGTGTGTGGAAGCTAACAAGTTTTGATTATATTTGGTAGGTTAACTCATTAATTCCACAGTTGAAATTCATAGATTCAGAATGTAACAAAAAATGTACTTGAATTCCACAAGTTGAATCTTTTTAATTTCATACACTTTTGTCTGATGCCCCTTGTGTTCAGGAGCTCCACAAGATCCAATAAACTTAATACAGCCTTTGAATCTAGTAGGGTTTTTTTCCTTTTTTTGGATTATTTGAAATTGTCCCATAGCAGTTGTATAAATAAGTGTTTTGGTGGCTGTTTGCATCTATCTATCTATCTATGTATCTATCTGTATATCTGTCTATCCGTCTATCTATCTATCTATCTATGGTTTTGTGTAGGTAGTACTTTTAGCCTGTAGTACCACCAAGTAGTCTGTCTGCTATTGAAGACTTTGAGATCTGTGATTCTAAAGCACTCAACCTTTGGGAAGCTTCATTCTGTAGCTACAGAAGTCGATGACTGATGTGCCAGCCTCATAGTGTTTGCATTTGGCTTTGAAGTTCTTTGAGGCACATACTCTTTCCTTGTTGAGAGTTTTCTGCTCAGCAAAAAGAGCTCTATTATTGGACTTCTGGCACAGCATGCTAACATGGTGCGCATCACTGGGGAGCCGACAGCTTTTGTGAAGATGCTAATTGAGTGATCTTGTTATCTTTTTACAGAATCACGTAAACCCAGCAATGGATTTTACACAGACCCCTCCGGGAATGCTAGCCCTTGACAACATGCTGTACTTTGCTAAACATCACCAGGATGCTTATATACGGGTAAGGCTTCTTCTCATCTTTGAAATCTGTGCGGTTGCCTGTTCACACTGATTATGTCCTGTTTACAGCTGACTTTGAAGAGCGGGTTCAGAATCCTGATATCATTAAACTCTAGGAAGGCAAACCAGATAACACTAAACCATGGCATAAGTCTGTAAAAGCTTTGGGAGAAAGCTATACAGCTGTCTAGTCTGTCATTCTTAGGCCAAATATTATAGATATTACCTTTTGCAAATATTACTTTTTGCTTAGGCCTACAAAGAGAAGGGAGATGAACTTGTGCCTTTTCAGATGCATGATGGGTGTCCATAAGCTCCGAAAGGAGTAATTGTGGAGAATCCTCTGCCCTGCTTGAAGTCTACCTAAAACTGTCAGGGTTTTCTGTGGAAAGGAGACTTTGATGAGCAAACGCCTTGATAAGTGACTGAGTTGGCAGTGTGCTGAGAGTTAAGATGTTCCCACTAAAAGTAATGCTGTAGGTGAGGTAATGCTTGGAGAAAAATAGGTAAAAAGCAACATGATTCACTTGCACCACTTTCTGCCCTCTGCCCACTCCACTTCCTACATTTGTTATTTCAAGGGTAGTTAAAGCAAGTTCCGTGTTGCATCCTAACAAGAAGAGGCACACAGCTGAATAATACCTGCCTCTGAGTAGAACAGCTTTTCCTGACCTCTGTTGAAGTTGAAGCATAAACCTAGTGAGCACAGATGGGAGTAGAAAATAGTCTAGAAAGTCAGTGTCTTGAGATAGTAGGGATGGTTTATCTCCCCCCGTGCCCCCCCCCCCCCCCAATTGCACAGGCAGACCTGCTTAAAGAAGTTGGTATATAGCAAGGAGACAGTAGACACACCAATTGTTTCTACTAAAAAGTGGAGAGTGAACTTCTAATATGTGGTGTTGTCTTGTTTTTGCTCAAAGTAGAATAGTGTCAAAGCTCTGTTAGGTTTGTAAAGGGCGTTCATTCATGGACATAATAGGAGACCACAAAATTGTCAGATCTGCTGTTTAAACATATCATTCTGCCTTAGTCTGATTCTAGCAATAACTGTTAAAAGAAACTATGGTAGCATGCAATACAGAAGTATTTATCAAACTCTATAAATCCTGAAATTAATGGTTATTTCAAATGCTGGGCAGTAAGTATGTTTTCTGGATAAACTATGCTGAAATGTGGTTTTGTTTATGAAGAGAATGGGTTACTTACTCTCATTAAAATTTGGTAAGGCCTGAATGGTGCTACTTCATAGGCTTCTTTTGAAAATTCTAAGTTCAGAAAATATGCTTAGCAGGGATAACCAGTGCTGCAAATGAGAGTTGTGTTTAAAGAAGGCTGAAAGAGTTTAAATAGGACATAAATTCTGTTGAAATAGAGCTTTCATTTGCATCTCTAAATTTTTTCTTATTTCATTTTAATGTTGCGAATGTTGTCTTAGAAATTGGATTCAGTGTACCACGTAATTAGCCACTCTTTAGTAAGGACTTTAGTGCTGGCTCAGCTTTATTTTTATAATGCAGTATTTTTGCTGCTGTATGATTGAGAATTTTTGCTGTTATTTTGAGATGCCTCTTTTTATTCTTGTATGGTTCCTCTTAGGAGAGTGTCTGGGTGCCTCATGTATTTCCTGCCTGAGAAAGAGTTACACATACCATATGGAGGCACACTGATTAAATTGCTTGCCCAAAGCTTCTTTGGAAACTGCTAATGCACCCTGGGGTTATGTCAGCCTACCCATCTTTCCTGACTAGTTCTACTTAGTGGTTATGCTAGCATTGCTGATGTTGTAGCTTGTCACTCACCTGCAGTGGTCCACCTTGTTTATGTTAACATCATGCTGAACACCTCTGAGATGAACGGTGTTGTGTGACTCCTACAGCATTGCTAGTCTTTGATCAGAAAAGACACCTGCTTTCTATCTTTTCCTCTCTTTACCAGCTGGTGTACAGGAGTTTCCTGTGGGTCCATTTCCTGCTCATTTGAGTTTCTCATTTCATATTACCTTTTCTTTGTGGCCTTTGGCTCCCAAAGCTCCCACAACACCAGTTTGTTCTACGTGTACAACCTGCTGACCTTGCTTATTTTTTCAGATATATTTCTACATCTGTACTCCAACAAAAATTCTCCCTGTGGTCAAGGTTAAGTTTCTGTGTGAAATTGTTAACTATACAAATAATACTTCCATACTGAACAAATTGTTTGACAGGATCTCTTTATTTTCGTTGTTGATAGTAATACTTTTGTTCCTAGGAGGAGAGATTATTTTCAACTTGGCCCTTTGCAATACAATTGATTGCTATACCATGGTTAATTCCTAAGCCCCTAAATGAGATAATATCCGAGACTGGAAACCAGAGCTGGCTTGGAAATAACTTGGAAAATATGAAGTTTCTGCTGACAGAATGTGGTGTATCAAATAAAGACACTATCAGGAAATCATGATGGTTTCATTGAGTCTGTTGGCAGCCGGCAGTTAATTGGGCACCATGAATCACTGCAGTCTGACCTGCCACTTTCTTAGAATGCTCCAACTGCATGGTCCTTAGTAATGTATCTTCTTGTATTACTGAAAAAAATTAATAAGGAGAAGTTAGAAGATAAAACAGGTAGTAAGTAATCTCTTCCCTTTTCATTCCTTGTTTTGCATTTATAAGCAATTCTGCTTGGAAATTTGCATAATAAATAGATTAGTTAGGTGGGAAGGACGTTTGAAACTGAAGTGCCGTTCAGGATGGGGGGGCAGTGGGGCTTCAAAGACCAGTACCAAACATACGTGTTCATAGGAAGAGTAAATAAAATTGCAATGGCTTGAAGAAGATGGGTGTGAAAGCAGTGGGGCAGATGGGTAGCTCTGCATCTTAAAAGCAGAAAGCACTTCAAGGTGAAAACATGGGTGTCACACAGTGAAGGAGGAAACAAAAATAACCTTTTTTCCTCTGTTTGATTCTTTATTACCTACTTCTCCACAATCCATTTCACAGAACCACAGAATGTCAGGGATTGGAAGGGACCTCGAAAGATCATCCAGTCCAATCCCCCTGCTGGAGCAGGAACACCTAGATGAGGTTACACAGGAATGTGTCCAGGCAGGTTTTGAATGTCTCCAGAGAAGGAGACTCCACAACCTCCCTGGGCAGCCTGTTCCAGTGTTCTGTCACCCTCACTGTGAAGAAGTTTCTTCTCATATTTAAGTGTTCCAGTTTGCACCCATCACCCCTTGTCTTACCACTGGTTGTCACAGAGAAGAGCCTGGCTCCATCCTTGTGACACTCACCCTTTCTATATTTATAAACATTAATCTCTCATTCAAATTTCTCCTGTTGGATACTTATTCCTAAAATTACAGTAATATGTCTTCTTTACTTGCTGTCTTCCTTCAGATAAACACAGTGCTGTTTTTCTTTATTTAGACTCTCAGTTAATTGTTTCTGAATCTCAGTTTTTGTTTGCTATACAGTATGACTGGAACCTCCAGAAAAATGCTTGTTTAGTGGCGGGCAAAAGTACCCCATGTTTCTTAGTTTCCTGTTCAGTTAGCTTTTCCTTCTCTTTTTTATTAATTGTCTGGTGCTATCGGTGACTTATATGCACTGCGTTTTTTTTTCATTTTCCAATTTTCATTTTCATTTTCCAATTAAATAATCAATCCTTATCATCAGAGGCTTTGCTTTTAAAAGGTGGTGACATAGTATTTGGAATGCATTGATGGAACTAATGTTGAATCACTGCAAGAAATTTTAAAAGTTTCCACAGGAAATAATTGGCAGCTTCCCAAGCTACATAATTATAGGACAGAGTGTATAATTAAAGTTAACAGTGAAGAAAATGATTGGAATAAAGGTTTGTGACAGATAATATTTTTTTTTGTTCTTTTGGAGCAGACAAGTCCCCCCCTCCCGAACCCCGGTTCCAAATTGCTCCTTTCCAAAACTACCTCAGCTTCAAGTTCTACTAATTTTAAAAATAAAATTATAAGTTACCATTTAAAACAGACTTTATTCAGTGCAGACATCTTGAGATTTTTCTTGCTGTTAACTTGTAGCACTGTGCCTTCAAAACTTTCCTGATTGTAAAAAAGGTCTGAGGAAAAACCTTTCCATGGAGTTACTATTATGCCACCATTCCTATTAGTATCTCAATTTATTGGTTCTTTCTCATTGATTTGTTTGGGAATTTGTGTTGCAAGACTATTCAGATCCATTTTGTTCTCATGATACAATGAGGAGAGAGGTATAAATATGTGAAACTGAAATATTTTGTGTGGGTTTGGGTATCTATGCATTTGCCTGATTTTATTCTTTGTATGCGTGCACTTCAGTGATTGCTAATGTTGATGTAAAATAATGATATTTACTTAATTCGATGTAAAGTGCAAGCTAAAGGAACCGAAATGGAGCACTCCTTTTATTTGTAATCCAAATAGAGAAATTTGATAGTTGTTGTCCTGTGTTTAAAAGTGCCATGTTTGTGCCTGGGCTGCTTCTGTAGAAACACTAGTTTTGCTGTTTTGATACGTTGACCCCTATATGAGCAGCCGGTGTTCATTCAGATGTTCCTGATAGCAGGCAGCAAAATCAAAGCTGCTGCTCTAGTTGCAAGTGGACTGCCATTCATCTTGGATCTTGGCTAATTTAACAGTGTTTCCAGGAAGAAAGAGCAGATGCCATTGCGTAAAGTGAATTCACAGCAACTGCATGTTCGTTTCTAATGCACTACCATTGAAATATTCCCTGATTTTACATTTTCCTCACAGTCAGCCAACTATAGTGATAACCTTCATCTGGGATAGAGTGTAGGATTTTACTTAGAGGTTATTATATTTCACAGTAAGTCAGCTGAGTCACAAAGAAGTTGTATACGATATTGTCTCTGGTAGGGTCCACATTTCTCATTCTAATGAACTTGCTTTTGATGACTGATAAGTTGGTGATTTGTCTATATTTTCTCCTGTGCTTATGACCAGCTATATTCCAGCAGGTCTCACTGGTTCTTTGAGGTAAGTTTCTGCCTTGAAGACACAAACTGTGTCTCCTTGATTTGTTTGAGCACAAGAGATTGGTGCTTGAGGCAGAAACTTAGAAGCTCTGGGTCTGAACGTTGGCTATCCACCCACTTGGATTCTGCCCAGCTGTCTACCCAAGTGTATGCCCATATTTGCCATTTATTAGATTAGTAGGTTCTCGCTAAAAATAAGTGTTCCTTGGAAAGAGGTCATTTTACTGTACCCTGAAATTCAAGTTCCTCATCTGTAGAAGAGAAGGTTTATCCCTTTTTCCACTGATTTTATCTATGTCATACAAATATTTGTTAGAAATTAAATGTAAAATTTTCAGTATAAAATATTGTCACCAGGGTGGGAAACCAGTGTGGAAACCCATGCTGAAAAGTTGGGTTTATTAATCCCTCAGTATGTTTTAAAATGGATCCATTGCTACTACATTTTTGTGAATTATGTACAATATATGTAGTAGTATGCTTCTAAATTTTCTTCTCTTTTATTTAAAGCAAATTTTAAGTTATTAAAATGCTCCAAATTAAAACAATGTTTGGACTTTGGTTGAGCCAAGAGTTCCTTTTATTACCTGAAAATTAAAAATTGAACTGGTTTAGGGTCAGTAGTAGAAAATCCCCTTTCCCCTGCATCTGCTGAGCTGGACAATTGGTTATTCACACAGCTGCAATACAGAGGCACTTCTTCCCCAGTAGCTACTCGAGTTGCTGCCTTTGGGAGGTTGAGGAGGGAGCTCTTTTCTTGTTGAAACCTTCAGAAGTCACACTGGAGGAGCAGATTCTGTTTGTGAGTGCCGGTGATGCAAGCAGGAAGAATGGTTGGCATCCTGCAGAGACCTTTCAGAACTTTAATGTGTTGAGTCACAGTCAGACTGTCTGCCATATACTTTCAAACCCATGCAGTTGTTGTACAGGAGGCTGCCTACACATCCTTCTGCCAATTCACAAAGTCTCCTCATGCCTACTCATTCTAGACTGATCAGATACAAGTAGTCCAACATGTAATTTCAGCAGTTTCTGAAATAAAACCGAGCCTGGTTTGTGACATGCCTTTTTTTTTTTTTTTGCCAGAAATGATAGGAAAAGGGATGTTATTTATTTCTGTTTTGCTAAAGGTAGGGAGAAAATTGAAATGTGTCTTCCTGGTCTGTCTCATGAAGGAATGCAGGTTTCCACATAACACCTTATTACTTAAGTCAAATAGTTCCCAGCCTGATAATGTGTTCTTGCCTTCTCTTTTCTCTGATAGTCTTTCCATTTGCTGTTCTTACCTTTCACTCAGGCATCTAACTGTTTTTCTGCCTGCTTTTTCCACCCCCCTGCCCCAAACATCACTCAACGTCTCTGCTTTCCATACCAACACACCAGGGAGTTGTATGGTTTTGCTCTGAGGGTCTCCGTCACTGATGGCAGAATTGCAGTGGGTCCCCTACAGTAAAGAGGCAAAAGCCTGGAGTGGCTGGTTGCAGCATAAATGCAGAGTTAGTGCTGAGGGAGGAAGAGAATTGTAAGGGAGTCGTGGGACCCAGTGCACAGCCCTGCGTGCTGTGCGTTATGGGATACATATGATGGTGTTACAGCCCTACATATGTTCAGATCCGGCTGAGGTTGTTCAGCCTGGAGAAGAGAAGGCTCCAGGGAGACCATATTGTGGCCTTTCAGTACTTAAAAGGGACCTATAAGAAGGATGGGGACAGACATTTTAGCAGGGCTGGTTACGACAGGACAAGGGGTAATGGTTTTAAACTAAAGGAATAAGGAAGACATTTTTTACAGTGAGGATGGTAAAATACTGGTACAGGTTGCCCAGAGAGGTGGTAGATGTGTCTTCCTGGGAGATGTGTCCCATCCCTGCTCACATTCCAGGCCAAGTTGGACAGGGCTCTAAGCAACCTGATCTAGTTGAAGATGTCCCTGCTTATTGCAGGGAGGTTGGACTAGATGACCTTTGAAGGTCCCTTCCAACCCAAACTGTTCTATGATCATTTATCACCACTCATAGCACACCTAAACTTTCTCACCTACATGGAAGCTGTCAGCTAAATGAGAACCTAATACAAAGGGCCCAGAAGTTGTTGGAATTCCAGGTGTTGTCTTCAGACGGTTTTGAATCATACCATACGTTGCAGCAGCAGTGTGTTTTGTGGAGACGCGATCGCTCCACCTGCAAAGCTGAGATGTGTATACATGGGGAGAGAAGATTAACTATGGAGCCTCACAAGTTTTCCCATTTACTCTGTGCCAGGAACTTTAGTTATGCTACTCTAGTTGTCAGTCTTGTTGATGTGCAATAAAGGTTGATGCTTTTGTAATATTAATATATCCATACCACAGTAATGTTAGGGCACTAGTAGGGCCTGTTTCACATTCTGAAAGAAAATTTAAAAACTTACTATATTCTGCAAGTACTGAAGTTTCCTTCCTCATGTGCCACAGGCGAGCAAGGAGAGGATTGCAGGGAAGGCTTTGCTGCCTTATATTTGTGTGGGACATGGAAGGAGAAGGAATACCTCTCTGGTAGTTTTCAAACAGGACCAGGTCAACACCAAATCACTCCCCCCTTCCTGTGCCTGTGGGAAGTGAAGAGCAAATTCTGGTGCTGCCTCTGAAGAGGACATGGCAGCTGGGCCTTCTCATCTTTGGTCTTACCACCATGCTTTACAGTGATTTGGTTGGTTCTGCAGGGAGTGACAAAGAAAGGAGGAAGATACATAGTATTTCAAGACAAACTACTGTGTATTTAGTTTTTCATGGATAATAAAGACAATACAATTATGCTTCACGCTAAGGTGTTTACGTGAGAAACAATATTTTTTGCTAGGTAAACGACTGCAGTACTGTGCAAATTTAGCTTGTGATAGTTTGGCACTACATTTGTGTTAAAAGAGAAGGGGGAAAAAACACACCATAGCTTTTTCAGAAGAAAACCAACTATTGGCAATTTTAAGTCATCTTTGTTAGAAGTATTTATTGCTGCAGAGTTAAACACTGGCTGTAATATTGCCACGACAGTTTAAAATCACCTGGTTGCCTATATATCGTTATATTATGACATAATCAGGTGCTTTTCTTTTCCCTCCTGCCCTATGTGACTGTGTCACTGTCTTCTGACTGCTTTTCCTTATTGAGCTCCATGCCTTCTGCTCACAGTTCTCTGTGGGAGCAGCAGGCTGTGCTCCACTTCTCACACAACATGCTGGTTATCCCCCAGGTCTTTACTGATAGTTGCACATGACAAAACATGTATCAGACTCTTCATATCTGATCCTTAACATGGTCCTATAAATAGCTGTCCCTCAAATAAGGCACAGCTTTGCATCCGTGTTTCTTGTGTCAGTGACTCCTTTCTTTTTCAGTATCTGTAGCAGGTCTCAGCTCTTGTCTCACATCTTGTCTTAAATTGCAATTCTAGTGCCTTCCTGATGAAGGCAGACATAGCTGTTGCTTTATTTTAGTTTTGCCATGAGGAATTTCTGTAATGCCTGAGGAATGTGAAGGAAGGCTGAGATAAAGGAGAGAGGAAGCATGGGAAATTAAAAATAAAATAATGAAGATAAAAAGACAGGTTAGAAGGGACAGTGCTGAGTGAAGGATCTTAGAAGAACACTGGTGCTGAAGTTGAGGCAGATGACAGGCTGCCTTAGGAATAAGGCAAAATTGGTGAAGAGGATGAATGAAAACTGTGTCTCTCTAAAGTAGAATCGCTTATCCTTCTCAGGAACCATATCCTTAGGACTAGCTTCCTAGAGTTATTTAAAGCATCTAAATGAAAAGGGAATGGTGAAGCCTACCATATGTGATAAGGAAGCTTAGGAAAAGCAGTGTCAAGAAAAGGAGGAGCATCACTGCAATTTGGGGGTATTAAATGCTGCCTGACTTTTCATTATGGGTCTGAGGAGGCTTTTACCATCTTTACTAGCCAGCTCTCTGAACCTCTTGATAGTAACGTACTGCAGACTGCTAGAAAACTTGGTATCCATTAAAGCAGGATCATTTTAGATAGTACTACAAAATAGGTCTGGGGAAACGCTTCTTTTTAATAGTGCAGCAATGCTTGTTGAACTGTGTGCTGTGGGATTTATTATAAGTATTGCTGCAGCTATACTGGGTCTTGCCTTTCACTTCTGTATTTACTTCCTAATCATGATGAATCTCTATTCCATTGCCAGGCTCTGAGGTTGGTTCAGGAATCTAAGAATTACATCTGCAGTTGCTGTGGGCAGAATACTTTGAGCCAATTTAATCTTTAATGTGAGGGATTAAGGGACTGGCTAAATTGATATTCCTTTCCAGTGAAGGAGGAATATTTCTGTCTGGTGGTTTCATCCTCCTGGATTTTGATGAGGAAGCTTTTGAATATACCTGTCTTCAAAACCTTGTCTTTTATCATTCATTACTCTTAGTTGCGGATATAAACTGTATTATTGAAGCTGATGCAGATTTTTAAGTCCATGGTAGTCAAATGTGGAAAATTCTTAATTTTGTCCAGTGCCTCCCTGAGGGTCTGGTTTATGCTCCTGAGGTATTTGATGGACTTGATGAATAATTCAATGGAAAATCATAAAGGAACACTGCCATAAAGAAGTTAGAATCATTTTTTTCTTTCTACTGAAAATTTTGCATTATTCTTCTGTGATCTTGGCATGACACTTGAATTTCTTTTATGTTGTTGTCCGTGCCATTGATAGATCTCTTGTGAAGGCAGGTGGGACTTCCTTGCGTGATACTGAACACCACTGATTGTGTAACACACGGGGAAGTACAAAAGATCTTGATGTTAAAAACAACAGCCTAAAATGTTCTCCAAGGAGGAATATTCTTTCCCGTATCTCACTAAATGCTTTGTTGGACAAGTGGATGTTAGAGGGCTGCCTTCAACTTCTTGAAAAGACTTAAGACTTCAGAGGAAACGGGATACTTCTGACCATTCATATGGCTAAATCCCAGAAGAAATTAAGCTCTCACCATTTGCTGACCAATGCTGCCTAAAATGTCTACTTTGGGAAACACAATTTTGTTTGGTTTGTGATCATTCATTGGTATTGTTTGGCAATTGGGAAATGTTTCCCTTCCATTTACAGTAGGAATTTGTAAATAAGAGAGAAGAAATATATATCGTATAAAACAAGTAAAAACTGTACAGATCTGTATACTGCTACCAGTACTGTCAAATTCCCGTGCCTTAATAGGTTACAGAGTTTCATCTATAAAATGTCAAGAAAATGGATAACAGTGGTTTCCTAAAAATTTCACCTCCTTGCATTTTTAAAAACATTTTTAAACTTCTTCCTTTCTCCTCTTCTGCTAGTCAATTAATCACATTCTTATTGTGATATTATTTTGTTCTCATTCTGTGCTTCTCTCACTCTTTTTTCCTCCCTTTTTCTGAGCTGCAGTTTTTGGTTTTTGTTTGGGTTTATTTCGTTGGGGTTTTTGGTGGGTTTTGTTTGTTTGTTTGTTTGTTTGTTTTTCCTGCATTAACTTTAAAAAAATCAACTCTCTCTCTCTTGTCTTGCTCGTTAGCATCTTTTCATTGCTCAAACTTTTCCTGGCTTCTTTCTCTTCTGTTTCTTTTTCTGGAGATTTGTCTACATTTTTTTTTTTTCTTTTGCTTTTCCCTAAAGAAAAAGAAGAATAGTTATTGTCATTAAGTGTTATACATCATGGTGGCTTTCTGCTTTGTCTCATGGTAATGGGCAGTATTGATCAAAGGAACAGAGAAAGAGAAGAGGATCTTCAGCATTTAGTACTCCTGTACTGTGAGTCGGTTTGGGGTTTTGCCTGTAAAAATTCTAGTGTATTACAAGCCACTTCTCCATGCTGGACCTTCCTAGTTGTCTAGCTCCGAGGGCTGAAGAAAAGAAAAACTGGCAGAAGTAGGTTCCTAATATCAAAGTAATGGGCAGCTAAGCAGACCAGAACTAAGGTAGGATTGAAGCAAGTTGGAACATGAGCCAGCAGTGTGTCCAGGGGGCCAAAAAGGCCAATGACATCCTGGCTTGTATCAGGAATAGTGTGGCCAGCAGGACTACAGAAGTGATTGTGCTATTGTGCTTGGTGCTGGTGAGGTCCCACCTTGGATACTGAGTTCAGTTTTGGGCCCCTCAATACAGGAAAGACATTGAGGTGCTGGAGTGAGTTCAGACAAGGGCAACAAAGCTGGTGAGGGGTCTGGATCACAAGTCTGATGAGGAGCGGTTGAGGTTGTGGCTGTTTATCCTGAAGAAAAGAAGACTGAGGGGAAACCTTATCACTCTCTACAACTACCTGAAAGAAGGTTGTAGCATGTAGGGTGTTGGTCTGTTCTCCCCAGTAGCAAGTGATAGGACAAGAGGAAGTGGCCTCAGGTTGCACTTGGGGAGGTTTAGATTGACTATTACGAAAATTTTCTTCACAGAAACAGTTGTCAGGCATTGGAACACGCTGCCCAGGGAGTCACCATCCCTGGAGGTGTTTAAAAGATGTATAGATGAGGGTCTTAAGGACATGGTTTAGGTGGTGGACTTGTTAGTGTTAGGTTAATGGTTGGACTCCATGATCTTAAGGGTCTTTTCCAACCAAAATGATTCTATGATTCTGTGGTTCCAGAAGTTCTTCTGCAATGGCCACAGTTTCTGCCTTGAAATATTGGTTTCTCCAAAGCAAAATTTAAGCACTGTACCTGCCAATTGTGAAATGTCTGGTGGATCTGCAACTCGCTGTGGATTTGTGAGGGGGAGGAGAAGAAAGATGATAGGGTGCAGCCACTTCATGAGCATTAATGATAGACCTCCATTTGAATGAGGTTGTGTGGGCTTTGTAATTTCCTCACTACCTTCCTTTCCTTGGTGAAATAACTGTTGTGACAGAAATGTGAATCAAGCTAGCAGTATGCTTTGCAGACATACAGAATTATTTTCAGTCTAGAGCTGTGTGTTATATTTCTTTCCCTGCTATTGTTTTTATCAGTTTATGAAGGAAACATGTCCATTCCCTGCTTATTTCTCCTCCATAACCCAAGCGATAAAAGAAATAACATTAAAATCGTGCCCTTATCAGCTGTATTTATAGCATTTTACTTTAGAACAGGATATGAGTCGTGAAGTCGTGAAGAGAGTATTACAAATATAATAATGAATGTTGTAAATCTGTTGCCAAGATTAGGAATGATTTCTCATTGGGTATTTATAATTACATCTTTTTTTTCTTTCCCTTTTTACTATTGCTGTTTCTTACTGAAGATCTGTATCTGTCAATTTTGCCTACAGATATTTAGATGCAGTAAAGGGCCTTCCATCTTCCTTTGTTACAGAAATGTAACTTCTCAGCTCTGCCTTATTTTGCACAGCAAATGCTAAAAGATGATGCTTTGCAGAGAGTGTATCTGAGGATCGTTTCAAGGCTGCTTTACATATTGATTACTCAAATTGCCATTTAATTTACTATATAGCAATACACAGTGCCTTAACTATTTCTCTGGCATTCTTATTGATTGCTGTAATTCTGCCTTACATTATATGTTATATGGTGTCACCATTAAATATTTATGTGCTCATGAAATGTTAATTTGTTGGGTTAATGTGAAACTCAACAAAATGCATTTGCCAGAAGCAAGCAGAAGTGCTGATCTGAATGCCTCCCTTCGCCTACCCCTTACCCTTTCATTTTGCCTCTCCATTGGTTTTATTACCAGTGTTTCTCTGCTGGATCTAAATCTGTGTCAAAGCAGCCCCCTGCTCCTGGATGCAGATTTTATGTTTTATTATGTGAGAGATAAAACACAGTAATAATAAAACAAGAGGAGTGATCTCAAGGAGGTGTTGAGACACAGCTTTATTAATATATTGTGCTTTTGCTACTCTATTGTCGCTCCTGCATTTGGGTATGGAAATGTACCACTATTCTTCATGAAAGAGGCTGAAGCCGGATGACTCATCCAGAATGCAAAGTCATATTCGCATATTCCTTGAACAGTGGCTGCAACAACGTAAAACAGAAATCGCAGGGGTGTTTCTTTGATTTGGTACAGCTGTTATCTAGGGATGACATGGCACAATTAAATGTAATTTAAACCAAAACTTTTAGGAGGAGGAGTGACTTCTCTTGGCAGACTGGTAAACATGTTTGTGACACCATCCTGTTGGAAAAGCCCTGTAAAAATTTGTGGGGGTCAAATATTTACCATATTCCTAATGACTTCCGAAGCTTCTGTGAGAAGTCTAGGTGATTTAGAAAACAAAACAAAACAACAAAAAAACCACCCCAACAACAAACCAACCAACCAAACCAAAACACTGGCAGACAAAAGGTAGTGATCATTCACTTATAACACAGAGAGTAACCATCCTTTTACATGCCTGGGTGATGGGTAGCAGTGTATCATGTAGGAGCTGTCCTTTGTACAGTAGGACTAAAATAGGTATGTAGCGAAGAGGCTTTGGTGTGCTATGTGGAGCACATAACTTTCCTAATTGCTTTTAGATTTTCACTCTTTTCCTACTTTTACCTTTAAGTCCTTCACAGAGAAGCACATAAGAAAGTATGAAACAGTCACCACTGGGATTTGGGGAGGGAGGGAAAGGTTTTTCTGGCATCCAGCATTGCATCGGTCCTCTGTTCCACCACATTGTTTTGAGTGAAGTTCCAGCCTTGCAGGCTTTTGTAAAGCTTTCCTTGCTGCCAAAATTGAAAGATTTAAACAAACAAAACCCAAACCAAAAACACAACCAAAAAAAAAAGCCAAACAAACAAAATAATGATGAAGGTGGGAGCTAAGGAGACAGGAAGCATGCAAAGCAGAGAGCAATGTCTAAACATCTGTTTGTGAAGAAAATTGAGAGAGCCTCGGAGGCTCTCTGCTGCTTGACAAAATCTCTTACCTTTGAAATTCATTTTCTTTCTCTGTCCCTCATCCCCAGGCTGTGCAGCAGCTGTTTAGGATGTGGTTTGTTTCTTTTTTTTTTTTTTTTAAAGCTAATGGCAAAGTTTGTTACTACAAAGACAATTCTTACTGTGAATCTGTTTTAACCATTATTTTTTTCCAGCCCCTATTTTGCTCTCTTTTTAGGCTCTCAGCTTCAGTGAAATCTATAGCATTTTTATAACCTTTTTTTTAAATCTACAGTGAAATAATGTATTTGATATATAGCAGAGCTTAATGGATATAAAAATGTCCAAGGAATTATTTTCTCCCATTTATTGTGCAGTGTCACTCAACCAGGAATATAAAGATCTCCTTGAGTTGTTTTTGCAGCGTTTGTAAGTTTTTATGCAAGAGTGATCCTTGAAATGTTTTACGCACAAGTGCAAGTTTATTCCATAATCGATAAAATGCACACATTTTCCTCTTTTGTGGACTTCAGTTTGATTTTTGACATTTGAACCTTTTTTGGAACCTGAATCCAAAATGCAATTTTGGTTCTACTTTTTTTATAGTTTCTTCTAGGTCCATTCATGTCTATGAATAACTGTATCTTTTGAAATGAGAGAATGTCTTTCTCTTTGGCTTCTACTGCAGTTTCTCCAAGTCAGGGATGGTTAAGAACAGCAACATTGCATAGGAATGGCAAAGCTTCCCAGGTAGTCATGGAACAGGACTGATTCTGTCTTGCTGACTGCCTCAGACATAGGTCATTTTACAGTGGGAGGGGCTAAGATTTATGAAAACCAAGGCTCCACATGCAGCTTCCTAAATTCAGTTTGGTATATCTTGTAAATGTTGGATGTGGAGGAGAGTACTGCAACTCGTGGGTTCTTCAAACTAAGTATTTTCCATTTTGCTTCCTTCTTCAGATTGTCCTGGAGAACAGCAGTCGAGAAGACAAGCATGAGTGCCCATTTGGCCGGAGTAGCATTGAGCTGACAAAGATGCTGTGTGAAATACTGAAAGTTGGAGAGCTACGTAAGTTGACTGGTTTGTTTGACTTCTAAGAACCATGGAGTGAGTTCAGTGATACCTAAATTCTATTTCAGTGCAAGAATTTTCTTCCAAGAATTGTTTCTCAGTATGATTATATACTGTACACTGGCACTCAAAACTACTATGCCTATTTTTATGTGTCTCTTGCTGATTTGTGGACATACCAGGGATGAAGGTTGTGTACGGGAAACAGGCACCTGGTCTTTGAATCTCTTTTATGTGAAACAGGGCAGTTGCATCATTTCCAGAGGGGTCGGTTAATTTTGTGTCGGGTGATTTGGTGCAGTAGACTTCATGGCCTTATCATTCCATGGGCTTGTGCATAGTTTGATTTTATGTGAGTATCATAGTAATTCTTTGTGGGATTGCTCATCTAAACTGACACATCCTGTTTTCTCTTAGATATCTAAAGCTCTATTTAAATACCAGATGACATATGTATCATTTACTCTAGCAATGTGGTATGAAATATTGTATTTTAATACAGAGTGAACAAGCTCTCTTTGGCTTTGATTACAGTCCATTGACAAATTGTTAGATACTATCAAACAGAAGAGCGTGTCTGTATCTTCATTAGTCTAGAGTGTTGGTGTTTAACTCTATCAATATATATAAACTTCAGCTACCCATCAATAATGTTTTGGACCCAGCTGCAGTCTGTTTTGGCAAGCACTACCATGAGCTTCATTTTCTTGTTGCACAAGCAGAGGGCACAACTGAGAAACTTTGTTTTCTTCAGAGATGTTTTCTTCCTTTTGAATTTTTTCCCTAACAAAGATTTTCGATTTACCTTTACACCTAAGTCCATGAAACTTAATGGAAGAAAAGCAATGCAAAGGGCAGCCAGAAAGCCTATACATGTCATGGGTTCTTGTTCCTACCAGATCTGCAACAGACATCAAAAGCTCTGTTTTAAAAGTATGATTTGTCTGATAATACATCTAAAGCTTTTAAATGCAGTATCTTGAGAGAATTTATTGACCAAAGGAAAATTCTGTCTCTGTGCAATGGGCCAGGATGAAATGTGTGCATTGCTTGTGGCTTCTAAACCGACATGCAGTATTTGACAGACCCAGATGAACAATATGATGTTTGCTTTTGAAAACCATCCTAAGTAAACCAGAGTTATTAAGGAATATATGCATTATGTCTATAAATAAACAGTTTAGCAGCTATTTTAGATATATGGTAATGTGTTGTGTAAGGTTCAGACCATAGCAGATACGTCTCTCTTAAAATAACCTTACTGCTGCAGTCGAGGTGTCTAATGCCAAATCATGCCTGATAGGTCTGTCTGAATTTTTCTGCTGATAAATGCATATGGGACATATCATCTTAAAAAAGCTGTAAGCCTATTTGAATTAAGTGTAAAGATCAATTTTATTTTTACAAATGCACAGAAAAATATCTAACATGTGGGTTTGTACATGGTGTTTTTGTGTATGTCCCATCACTCTATGGGACTTGCAGTGCACTTTGTTGCTAAGAAGGAAGATTGATCTTGAGGTTAACCAGACGCCTCATACTTCTTTCTTACTGTGTCGTAAGAAGTCATTCAATAAATAAACTTCTTTTTTGTCACAAATATATTTGTTGTCCACATGCAGGGGGCTGTCATTATGTAGATTATTTGCCATGTATGGTACTGTCTATTACGATTGCTTTTAACTTCTGCAGATAACCCCTTTCATGTTTTAACTTTTTCATATCTGGTCTTTTAAAGTGGGAACTGTGAATAAAACAAGAACATTTTGTGTGGCATTCAGTTACCATATGAGATAAAAAGTGAAAAGAAAACTTGTTTGCTGTCTGAGCTTTAGAAAGAAAATGAATTGTCAATTTTGTTTTTTTGTTTATGGGAGTTATTTTTGGTTAGTGCAAACTACAAGTCATTGGGATGCGGGGTGAGCTGGTTCACAGCAGGGTCCTGTGGTGCTCCTTCATAGGCGTATGATGTACAGAGAAGACTTGATGCTGAGGAGAAGTGCTCTGGTGCTTCTGTTGATAGAAACCAGATGTAGCACGACCAACTTCTGTAAAATCATGCTAATCTACACCCACAGAGCATCTGCCGCTGGATGCAGCAATAAGATTACATCGTAGCCTTATATTCACAGGAGACAGAGCTAAGGTTACCTCTAACTCATCTTGACGATTCACCTGTTCACCAGTATGCTTCCTTAATGGTTTTGTTTATGTGGAACTCTAATTGTCATTTTAAAAGTCTGTAATAAATTACACCTTTAAAATAACGTACAGAAAACAAATTCATTGAAAATACCTGTGACAGATGCAAATTTTAAATGACCTGTGATCAGCTGTATATTTTGTTGAGAAGTGCAAACTAGAACTGACATCTTAGGAAAATGTACATTCTGGTTTATTCTTTTATTGAAAATAAATATTGTATTGCTGAATAGGATTGGACATCTTAAAAATCAGTAGTTACAGTTTAGGGCAAAGGTGTCCCTGGTAGTTTGCATGTGTTAGGTTTCAAAATATATATTTAGAATGCCAGTGTTTCTTTAGAAACTCAAAACTAGTCATTATTGCGTTGGAACATAGAACTTTTTTCTAACAGTTTCTGAATTGTATAATTTAAAAGCCACAATAAATTACCTTTTGCTCATGAAATATTCAGCAGTTGAAACTTTCTTAAAGAGCAGAGTAGATAAAAGCTGCTAGTCCGTCCATTATTTATGAAGAACACTTTAATGCTGATTATATTCCCCTTGCTCCACCGTATTAAATACCTTCAGGCAACAAGAAGACATTTTACCATTTCTTTTTGGTCCTTTCAAGCATGCATTCTTCACAGCAAGGGTTCACAAAAAAAAGTGTTAAAAGTGTGCTGCTTCTCCTGCTTTTGTATTTCCCTGAATCTAGGTACTGGTCTTGTTAATTCTTTGGCTTTGGTTCCAAAACGCTCATGACTTGGAAATTCATCTCTTTTTCAGCAAAGCATTTAAGCATATGTTTAAATCTTGTATAAGTAAAGAAAGCTCAAGTGCAAGCTGTGAGTCAAGCATATGGTAACTGCTTCACAGAGGTGGACTTGCAGAGTAGAGGAGCTAAAACTCAAGAGAAAGGTTGATGCAGTGTTTAAGTAATGTGGAAGTTAGAATGAAACATGTCCATAAGCCTTTTCAATGAAATCTCTGAATAAGGAAAGAGTGGGATATTTGACTATAAATCTTTTGATCTTGTGCTACTGGTGCTGTTAAAAAGACATTTAAGAGAATGACTTTACTGAGTACTTGCCAAAGCACTCCTCTTGGCAAACACTACAGTAATTCTGATTTCTCCAGTAATAGCTTCTTTTGTATATCTTAGCTAACAAGATGATTTGCTTCCTGTCCTCTGTATCTTGGAGCTGACATCAAACATTAACACTTACCAAGTGGTCACTCTTCCTCACCCTGTAGGGTAAGGCACTTTGACAGTCCACATCCCTGGTACACAGACGAGTTTGCAAAGAGCAGAAAAGGTCCAGTACAGGTTAGGGGTTGACCTGCTGGAAAGCAGCACTGCAGAGTAGGACTTGGGAGTTCTGGTCGACAACAGGTTGACCATGAGTCAACAATGTGCCCTTGTGGCCAAGAAGCCCAATAGTATCCTAAGGTACGTAAGAAGAGTGTGGCCAGCAGGTCGAGGGAGATTGTCCTCCCCCTCTACTCTGCACTGGTGAGGCCGCATCTGGAGTACTGCATCCAGTTCTGGGCTCCCCAGTTTAAGAAGGACAAGGAATTACTGGAGGGAGTCCAGTGGAGGGCTACAAAGATGATTAGGGGCCTAGAGCACCTTTCTTATGAGGAGAGACTGAGAGAGCTGGGTCTGTTCAACCTGGAGTAAGAGAAGGCTGAGAGGGGATCTCATCAGGGTTTATAAATATCACAAGGATGGATGTCAAGAGGATGGTACTAGACTCCTTTCAGTGGTGCCCGACGATAGAACGAGGGGTAACAGGCACAGACCGAAGCACGGAAGTTTCCCTCTAAACACAAGGAAAAACTTTATTTTGAGGGTGCCAGAGCACTGGAACAGGCTGCCCAGAGAGGGAGTCTCCTCTGGAAACATTCAAAATCTGCCTCAACACATTCCTGTGCAATCTACTCTAGGTGAACCTGTTTTAGCAGGTGGGTGGGACTAGATGATCTCCAGAGGTCCCTTCCAATCCTAACCATTTTGTGATTCTGTGATCAGGCCATTCATATTTCCTCTTTAGTAGCTGTCTAAGGTAATCTCCATCTTCCCTCTTCTTCCTTCAAGTTTCGGTACGTGACATATATGCTCAGGGAAAGAAACCCACGTTACAGCCTCCTGGCTTTGCTGAAAGGCAGTACCATTGCAGATAAATACAAATTTAAAAACAAGATCCAAAAGAGTTAGTAAATTCAATGGGAGATTTGGAGTTCATTAAAACCTAGTATTTGTCATAAATAAGAATTGGAATTCAGCATTTTGCATAAATAGTCCTGATCCCCCCTCGTCTGTGCCTACAATGCCCAATCCTCTGTATCCTCAGCATGTGACCCTGATCCTACTCTCAAAACTCCTTCAAACCCTCATTCCTGGTGGAAAGTGGCATTTTGCTGTGCTAGCTGATTTATGCAGAACTGGTACAGCTTCCTTGGCTTGTTGCCTTATTTACCTACAGGTTCAACTGAAATTGTTTTGTGTTGAAACTGGTGAGGAGGCTTGTAGCTGATAGGGGAATGATAAATTAATGCTGTGTGCACTGAGGAAAGACAGCACTACCGCCAGAGCTGCAGTCTGAAGATGTTCATAAGCCAATATCATTGCATGTCTGATGTTATGCTTCAGTTAAGGCATGTCAGACTCCAAGTATTTTTCAGTGTGTTTTTGAACAGGACACAGGTGTTCAACTTCCAGCGTTCCGATTTGGTTGTTCTGATGGGTGGTGTTTAGGGGCTTTTGCAAAAATATGTGCTCAAGCTTTACGACAGGCCACAGGGGTATACACTACATGTCAGATATATGTATTGTCCTAACGCTTCTGTTAGATAAACAACTTCTTTGCTGGGTTTTCTTGCTTTTCTGTTGTGGGGAATTTAATTGTCATGGGGTTTTGTTAGACTTGATTAATTTATAGGATTTTTTTCCCTGAAAGAGATTATCTAAATGCCAATGTATTTTAATGCCCTTGTTGCTATTTGCACATGTTCTTGCTCTAGATTTCTCATTGCAGTTATTGCCCAGGTTGTAGAATCAAGGTGGTTTAGAAATTCTTACATTATTGTCGCTTTAGCGAACAGAACGTGCTGGGCATTAGAAGGTATACAGTGATATTCATGGTTGTGCCCGCTGAGATGAAGGTAATCAAATCTCATGCTTCAAGGATTCAGCTGATTGCTACAAGGGTCAGGAAGTACTTTTTCATCTTTGCACAATTTTTCCTCTGCATTGCATAATCCACAGTGTGCAATATAGTTTGTTTCTCTTGGTCTTTCCCTGAAGCATATTGGTCACTGCAGGATCAGCACTCCACACCTGAGGGCTTGTCTGGTTTGATTTTCCTTTTGCTACAGCAAAGCCAGTATTTTTATAACAGAATATCATATTTTAATTTTTTTCCCCTTGTTTGACTGCTAATTGCCTTTTTGTCCTCCTCTTCCTCCTCCTTCTCTCAAATTTAAATAGAATAAAGCCCCAGAAATAGTAAATAAATTAGATATGGGAATTTTTAGTGTTCTTGCACATCTTGCAATTTCAATTTTCTGGAGACTGAAGCATTTTATGAGTCACAAAAAGTTTGTTAGGAAGTTGAAAACCTTTTCTGGACAAAAAGGTACCTAGTGAAAGGTAGCAATTTTCTCTTTCATCCTGAACTTTCATCCTATCTATGTCTGTCAACCTCCTTTGTTTTAATTTTTTACTGCATTCATTGTTAAGTAGCCGCCTTCTTATCCTCTTGCCCAAACCATCATCACATCAGATAACGCCAAATCACAGCAAAAATCAAGCAGATCTTGAGCAAAGGCTAGAAGATAAGCAACTCTTGAAAACAATTTCAGTAGTAGTGAAGGGGGAAAAATATCTTAAATAATCTGTATTAACCTTAAGTTTTAAGGGTTCCTTTGGAAATATTACTAGCAAATTAGCCATTCCTGACTATAGGGACATTAAATGTGCTTGTCCTTTTCAATGCAAAGGTAGTAATTTGCTGAGTAGTCCGAATTGCACTTTTCTTTTGTATGATAGCAGAATCTTATGTTATCAGAGACTCCCCTATTTCTGTTTGCTGGCACAGTCCTGCAGAAGAGACAGAATGAAACTTTCTTTTTCTACGGAAATAATGGTTTCTTTGCAGTTAATCTCATCTTCCTTTAAAAAGTCTCAGTCCCTTCATGCTTATGATACACTATGTAGTCTCTAGAAAATACCTACTGTAATCTATGAGAATATGAGCAAGGGAGCTGCAAACACCTTTTGAGCAAGATGTTTCATTTTTACCTCCAAGTGACAGTGAGACAGATTTTGGAATGTTTCTTCCTACACATGGTACTGTTGTCTTCAAAGTTGGTACAATGTTGGCTTCGGGGTCAGTTCGCTCCACAGCCTGGTCTGCCTAGTGCCCTCTTGTGTTTTTTTCTATTGTCCACTACGTCTGTGATCTCTTTGGAGCAGGGATCATAACTTGTTTTGTATGTGCAAAGGGCTTAACCACATTGTGTCCTGGATGCGACCTTCTTTAGCTTCTTTAAAATGTCACTTCTTCTTCTTCTTCTTCTTCTTCTTCTTATTATTATTATTAATAATAATAATAAAGCATGGTGTGTGTGAACTCAAAAAACACTTAAGGGCAAGAAAGAGATGTGGGTGTATGAGATTTTTTTAGAAATTAATTAATGTATCCAAAAGACAACAAAGAGGTAACTTGATTAAGCGTGAAGAGCTCTTTCATCTGGTAATGAAAGCAATAGCAAAAATCGAGACCTGGAAGTTAAAACCTCATAAATTCAAATTGGGAGTAAAGTATAGGCATTAGCTGTGAGGGTGCTGAACTAGTGAACTAACAGAATAGAAAGCTGAAGAATGATGAGAGGAGAAAAAAAAGTTGGTTTCCTGTGATTACTGTGGCAAATATGATGTCATGGTAGAACTTGTTTTAATGTCATTACTATAACCCAATTCTAGGATTTTTACCTTTTTTTTTCTGTTTTGTTTTGTTTTTCAACAGGCTATAATGGATGATGTAGTAACTTAAAGTCTGGGCAGATGTGACAGTAAACAAGAAATATTAAAATATTTTGGATTATTGCCATAGAAATAAATTGTCATAGGTTATAATAGCTTGTATTATTACCATAGGAAAAAAAGTATGGATGAAATAAAATCTTCAAAATATCTCCCACTTTGAAAACTCTGCATCTCTTCTGAGCTTGGAGAACTTTGTTAGCTGTTCGTCCTGTGTGTTCCATGGCCCTTCTTGGTTTCCCAAGAGAATATATGTGAACATTGAAAAATACAACCACAGGGCTCCCTCTTGCACTGTCAAACACTGGAACAGGCAGCCCAGGGAAGTGGTTGAGGCACCATCCCTGGAGGTGTTTAAAAGACACGTAGATGAGGTGGTTTAGTCGGGGACTTGGCACTGTTAGGTTAATGGTTGGACTCAATGATCTTGAAGGTCTTTTCCAACCTATATGATTCTGTGATTCTAATGGTCTCTAGAAAAAGTAGGCAAAATCTTGTAGCAAAGTTCAGGCTTTTAAAGTTCACTTGCAAACCTGCAGAAAGGATCAGACAGCTGAGATGTAGCCAAATGTGTGTTGCTCATTGGGAATAATTTCTGTACATTTTAAGGGTGGTCATTGTTCAGGGACAGTTTAATGCTGAGCGGATTGACATAAAGAGAAAGAATCATCTTGGAATCCATTATGGACCTCCTTATTTCACTTTGTGTTTCAACTTTACAAATACTGATTTATTAAAGGTGGCCAAAGTCTCTTGTATTTTGCAGCAAACTGTGCTTCAAATCTGAAGCCCTTACGATTTCCCAGCACTGCTCCTTTTAAAAGAGGCATGTAGTTGTTTAATAAATCGTATGCAGAATCAAACAATGTATAAAAGCCCAATGTTATTTTAGTGACAACTTTCAGTGTATTTTATTTTATGACAACTTTCAGTGTATTTTATTGCGTGTTCCATAAGTGTTTTTCTTGGCAAAGCTAAAGGATTTTCAGGATGGAAGTAAGACATGTTGCAGGTGAAAAGGTGCACTTGAGGTTTTGGTACCTGGAAAAGTCAGAATGATTTGGGGATTTGAAGACAATTGCATTAGCAGGATGTCTGCTGAAATGAGAACAGCTTTAACTGCTAATTCCTGTAGTTCCCGAGACAAGGCTGTACTTGCAAACGCTAGAAAATGTGCTGTGTTCTGGGAAACACACGAGGCCTTGCAAAGAATGCCCCCCTCCTTGAGTGGCTGAATATCCCTGTAACAACCCCCTACTGAATTGGCTCTGAGGTAGTGAATATGCCACTAATTGTCCCAGGTTGTCCCTGCACATGAAGCTTCATGGATGCTTGAGAGGCATTGGAGACACTTTTGCACTGCTGTTGGCTGTGTAGTCAGGTCCTCTGTCAGAAAGCTTTATGCTCTTAGAATTTTTGTTTGTTCTGACTAAAACAGATACCTTTAAAAAATATTAATCTGTGAGGGGAGCCTCTGAGCTTTAAAAGTATTTAAAATTCAAATTGCCAGGCTTCTGAGAGAGAAGATGAGGCAGAATGCCCTGATGCAGTACTGTCCAGGGGTAAGCCAGGTGCCAAGTACAGCTTAGTTGCATTTACCTAAAGCTTTTCTCTGGTTAATAAGTGCTGCTTCTTCAGCCATGTGCTGTGCATTGTAAACAGGCTCTTTGTATTTATTCAGGAAGCCATGAGGGTTCCTTCTGTTGCTTCTTGAACCAGACAGATGGATACATGTGGTCTTGGAAAAAACACCAAAGCAGGAGATACTTAACTTTTGTCATATGATTGTACTTGACTTTTGGCATAACCTGATTCTGTGGAAAGCTACTGTGACTGATTACATACCCACTTGAAACTGGTGGAAGAACCATTTTCATGGAGGGGTTATACTTGGCCATCCATCATTCCTCATCAATTAAAAATGGAATGTCCTTGATTTATTTTTTGCAAGAGTGTTTTTTCAAATACTTGATCAAAACAATGAAAACAGAGTAACCAGAGCCTCAGATCTTAATATATTTTCTTTAAATCGTTTGTTGTTCACTAGCAGTATTAATTGTAAAACGTGATCAAACTGGCATTAATGTAGTTCGTTGTAAATCTTTACTAGTCAAGCTCCATCTTTGCAAGTAAAAATAACCGTAATGGCGAGTAACCTGAAAGACTGAAGCTGTTGCTGTGAAGGTGACTCGGCTTTTTAACATTCGATTAGGGATGTTATGTATGTGTTGAAACACCATCCGCCACTTTCATTTCTGTTGAAATGCTTGCTAATGAAAAGCTTAAGAAAATTATCTTCTAGCAATTAAACTTCACTTGCCCTTCTTGAGGAAGCATAGATTAGATGGAACAGTGACAGGAGAAAGCTACAGACCTTCAGGCCTTTTACAGACATTCACGTTCAAGCGAGAGCTTTTAATAGTGCTGGCTAAGTAAAATAAAATTTTTTAAAAAAAGGAACGTGTGGGGTTATATTTTGTTCTGTTCCATGAAGGAGGATTCAAAAAGTGAGTACAGCCACTCTCAAAACTTCGCTTTCAGCTTTAGTACTTTACTCCACGTGTGGTGTTCTCTGTTCTTGGATTAGCAGAAACTTTGCATAGATGTTTAAATGTAATGTCATGGATGCATTTTCATGGTATATTTCTTTGTAGTGACAAGGAACTGAATTTCTTGCTTTGTAACATTTCTGGTCTCTTTGTGCTCAAGTTTCACTATGGCTATCTTTTGCGAATTGAAAAACATCTTTAGTGTAATTTTTAAATATTAATACCTGCGAGTAAGGGAGAAGGTTGGCTTATGGCATTAAAACCACAGTAAATGCAGCATAGGGGTGGAACAGGGATATGAAATCATGACTTCCTAGCAAAATTTGCATTAGGATCTCACATCCCTCCTGTAGGGCATCAGGAACATAAGTCTTGGCATGCCTGGCCCATTTTTTAGCTGGTATAGCTAGATTTTCCATTTTGTTATTTCATGAGAGTTTTGAAAGAAGGCAGCCCTGTTTCTTCTTGGGGGCATACAATTCCCCTCCCCTTTCTTTTGCTCAGTGTATCAGGGGGTCCATATGTGCCCTCAGGACATCTTTCAGAAACAGCAGAGCCTCCTGTAATTTCTGCTTAGCAGTTTTTGGACAAATGAGAGCTGCATTCTTTGTACACACTAGTTGTGTGCCTATATATGCTGACAAGTCATTAGAGGAATGTAATTGTAAGCTGCCTACTCCAGGAGCCCATCACTATAGGCAGTTTATTAATAGGGAGACACACATGCATGCACCCATACAGACTGTTGTTTTTTTGTCTTTGAAGCCAGGTTGTTGTAGGAATTTAGGCTCCCACAATTTTTTTGAGTATAGGGGATATCAGAACAAAATTGAGCTCTCTGTGAAGCATTATTAGATATGTAAATGCTTTCTGTCAGAAGAGTTGTTAGCTGCCCCTAAACCACCTTCTAACGTACTGCGCCCCTTTGGCACGGAGAGCCATGACTATTCCAGGTCTTTCCAGGTTGTTTCTAAAGGAAAAATTCATGACTCAAGTTAGACATATCTTTATCTTCTTTCAGTCTTGTTTGTTACTGAAGTTCGTACAGACTTTTTTCTTTCTCTTGGAGTTTCAAGTGCTGTGTTTTAACAGACCTCTGGCCTGCAGCAGTTCTAGGTTCCAGGATCAAGCTATCTGCTTATTTTTCCTGGGTCTTTGTGTTTTACATGTGCACAGCTTGCTAAGTCAATTGCTAATAATCCCCCAACTGGCTTGTGGCTCTATTTGCTTCCCTAATTACCACTACAGAGCGTCAGTTTAATTATTCTATCAAGCCTCTAAGAAAGGACTTAAAACATCCATCAGCTGTATCCAGATTTGTTGTCTCTTCACTTCAAAGACCCACTTGATGACAGACACTTAAAAAGCCATAGCATAATAATGTTAGCTATAGGCATGTATGAAGTGACTGATAAGGAGCTAAGGAAAAGTGTTGGACTCTGTGTTTATCTGAAGTAGCTTATCAAGACAAAAAATAATTGCTTGTTTGTGTACATATGAGTGTGAAAGAGCTTGTTGGTGTGACACTGATTTTCTTAAGCTTTTTGCGGTAAGCTTTCTTCTGGTGGATAAGCTGGCCTTTGGTCGTTTGGTTGATGTTTGGATATATTTTTAAGTTTGCAACCTCTCAAGATAAAATGTAGTTGATATTTGCATAGTAAAATTCTAAGGCAAGATCTCTAACAGTTTGTTGTTTGGGCCTCTCCAAACACTCAATGAGAATTAGGCACCAAACTTACCAAACCAAAAACCAGGATAATCACCTTATAACCATACATTTAACTTGATTTTGTCCTCTCCATGTTCAGCTGTCCATAATTTTTCATGTCTGGCATAGAATACAGTTATCTTCACTGGTGACAGGACATTGTTTAGCTGAACTAAATAGGCCTGAATACAACAGAATTCAGCATAAGTTTATCACAGGGTGGAGCAGAATTATAGGCTCTCATTTTCCAAGTTGAAGGCTGCACAGTTTCTTGGTGAATAGCTCAGATGCTGTTCATCTGGGGTTTTCAGAGAAGACCGCAAACCTCACCTCAGACATTTCAGGGTCTATACCTAAGCAGGAGAAGTTACCTTAAGTCTTAAATAGGCAAAAAATTGGCTGAGCCATAACACAGGAGTGTTACTGCAAATGTGTTTTGCCAGAGGCAGAGGCTGCTATCAAAATAGATGAGATGGTTTGGAAGAGGAAAAAATCAGAGCCAGTGCCAAGGAAAAGGAGCCGTGAGGATGTGAGTGGTTTTCCATAGAAAAAAGGGTTGAGTGTGGCTGTCTAGGCCCTAAATTTGATAGTTAATCAGGCTGAAATTAGTTTTAATTTAGGCTTTTGATTTTTATGCCTTGCAATAGAAAAAGTTCTTACGATTCTTGACTTTAAAAAGCTAAAGGAAAACCAATCCAGCACACAACCCCCCTGCCCCCTCTATGTTTTTTTTTTTACGAAACATGAGGGCATGGGATTTCAGAGATATTGAACAAAGACAAGCTTTGTGTGGAGCCATAATGCAATTTAACCATTACCCTGAAAAACAGCAAATCTTTTGTTCTAAAAGTCTTCAAACTTTAAGGACAGTGTAGTCCTCAGCTTTTTAGTTTTATTGCCTGCTTTTCCCCATCACTATTTTTCAGATATGTTTTGTGAAGGGCTTGTGATCAAACTGGAGCAGTTCCGGCAGTGACCAGCTGCAGGTGCTGTTAGAACTCGTGGCCCTGGTACCAGCTAAGGGCTTAGATGGCGATAGCCTTTGCCTAAATTAACATCCTAGAGTTCAGTGTACTTCCAACCTGGAAAGTTCACTGCCTTGTCCTATAGTAATCCATGATCAGGATTCTCATAAGCCTGTCACCTGGAAGGACCAGAGGATCGCTGATCTACAGTAGTATTTTGCTGATGTGCAATATTTAAAGGCCTTAAAAGTCTTGAGGATTATTTTTGAGGTATTCTCGAGTTTTATGGGCAAATGTTTGGAGCCGTATCCTGGAGTTCTTTTCTTCCTTCAGCTTTCAACAGTGGAACCATCACCCACCCCTTCCATTTCCTTCACCTGTATAGTGAAGTGTAGTTCTAATAATTATTTCTGTGTATTTGAAAGTTGTACATTTTGGGTTTCACGAACACTCAGCACATCTACAAGATTTGCAGTGCAGCTGGTCTAGAACTCAACCTGTTGTAGTCTCTGTCTGGATGTGCTTTATTTCTGCAATGATGCTGTTCCATTTGATTCCCTGCCCTCCACCCCCCCAGTCCTGTTTTTAAATAGCACATCATCATGTTTTAGGAACATTTGAGTTGCATTTTCAATCTTTTTCCTAATATTTGCATATTAATAAGTCATTGGAAAACATTCTGTAAATTTTACATAATGGTGAATATGTTATCAAATCAAATGGCCTTTAAAGGTAATTGTAAAAAGCTACTCTCAGCTAGGGAGATGAAATATGTCTGTATTTAACTTTTCTCTTCTCCCATACAGTTAAGTACCAAAGACTTGGAATTGATACAGGCATTTCAGATATGCCACTAAAATGTCGGAGAAGAGGCAGACCTTGTTGGGCTTTTGGGACGGCTGGTTTGGTTGCTGATGTTGTTGTTGCTCTTTCCCCCCGACCCCATTTCCAAAAGTATTTTTTTTTGTTAGTCACAGTTGGATTTTTAAAAATATTTTGCCTCAAAGTTCTGGTTTGTTTGCTCAAGTTGAGAACATAAAGCTGTTCCCAGCTCTCCATATGCAACTTCAAAAAATCTAGTGTGTGTAAATAGTGTTCTGTTTACGAGGCAATTGAGAGCAAGGGGAAGAGACAGTGTCTTTTCATTTTTAAATTAGGAATGGACATCCCAAGACTGACTTAAGAATAACAAGACCTCTCATATTTGATCCTTTTTGCCATCTCTTTTTTGAGATGGCTTTCTCTGTGTCTGTCAGAGTGAGCTTAGAAATCAGCAGTGAAAGTACAATTCTTTTGATCTCAGTAGGTGAAGTTTCAAGATGACACCAAATATAGTGTGACATGAGAAAAACTCCATTTGTTGGAACTTCTGGGTTGATTAAATGGAGCACTAGGTAATGATGGATGTTCTAGGCTGAAATTTTCAGGGACCATCATGAGAGTTAGGATTTAAATTTTTTTTACTTTATATCCTTTAAGCTTCCCAGTTAGCTATGGTAGCAGCATCATCTTGCATTACTTAGCTTTGAAAAAGCTGAGCTGACCCTCAAATGGACAGATTTACACATCATATCAGCACGCTGGAAGAGCTATTTCTGTGCCTGCTCACTGACAATGAACAAATAACGGAGCACTTCCATCAGCAGCAGTTCCTTTCCTCCTCTTTTCCACCCCCAGTTTCCAGGGGTGGGTGGTGACAGCTTGAAGTGATTAGCTATATTTTCAGATACCTATTCATTTTGAAAATTTAGAAAAAGTGTTTTTCCTTGTCACTGCTAAATTATGAAATTTTAAGTGTTTGTAGATGCTTTGGTGAAGCTGCCACAATCATTTTCTTCTATTATTCACTCCAGTTTAAAACTACCTCTGCAGTGTGTGTGTGTTCCTTTTGTTTTCCCATTAAATGAACTTCTGCAAAATCCGATATTACTGTACAAGTATTAATGGAAAGCAAATCTTCACATGCATGGACAGTCACTCCACAAGTGGTGTGTTTTATTGGGGATTGGATTTCACTTAGTACATCAGGGGATGATATTCCCACAATGCCTTGCTGGAGCACTGGCATAGAGGCAGTTTGTAAAGGCTGGAGAAAGAGTCTGATGTCACGCTCTGTAGTAGGGTACGTGCAGCACACGTACGTATGCAAAATGTCCCATTGCATAACAGCTGCTTTACTCAGATGCTAATTGTCACTTCCCTGTGAAATTCAAAGTTACAGTGAACTTCCCCAGGAATTTTTCTTGATTTATAAAACTCCTGTTGATCCATTCAGGAAAGAGATGCAGTGTCATATGATTTGCATAAGGAATTGAATTGCAGTGTCTTGAAATATTTATGATCCCAACATGGTTAAGCAAAAGCTACATATTATTTTTTAAGAACAAGATAAAGGAAAATCTAGACCAAGATAAAGTGCATCTTGTTCCTCATGGGAAGGCAGAAAAAATGCAGACTCCTCACTAGCCTAAGCTGCTGCAATGGGGGAAACCTTTACAATGGGTTTGATGAGTTCATATACCCCAGTTGTACCAGGGTGTAAGAGGATGTGGGTCAGAGTGTTTCTACCCCCTTTGTGTCCAGATGCTCTTGACCTCTACCAGCAGAGACAGCTTTTTACAGATGTGGCTATAGTATTATCAGTTTTTGTAGCTAAATGAAAAGTTTGTACCTTAACTCTGTCAAATTCCACAACTTGCTTTAGGTAGTGAACAGCTGTGTGAAGATTTGCCATCCTGTGTGTTTTTGCAGTATGAGTTTCACAGGAAAGACCACAGGTTAGCAAATGGGTTAAAAGGTAGGTAATTTATCTACTTTTCTTACAGACGAACTAAAGATTAAGCAAAAATTACACATGCAGTGAGGTTTCAAACACAGATGCTACCTGAGAAAAGGTATGCTCCTGATAAATTTTTGAGGATTTGTCTTTATACTTAACTAGAGCTGAGACATGATCCCAGCTCCTTTCCAAGTATGAGTCTACTTTCCTATATCACCCTCTAGGTCTGGTTCACATAATACTGCCTTTCTGTAGCAATTAATGGTTATATACCTGTCAGGAACTCCAAAATTTGTCAGAAGGCAGAAGAGGAGGCCAGAACTGTGTCCCACTTGCCATTTCAGGAAACACCATGACTTACCACATCAGGTATAGCTATTCCTTTAAAAAACAAAAATAAAAATTCCTTCTGGTACAGTTGTATTGGGAAAAAATTAGCATGTAGAGCAGGCCTGTTTAATTCCTTTTTATCAAACATCCATTTTGAAGGGTAGGCTTCTGTAAATCATCTCATTAGTGGGAGCCCATCTGCGCACATTTCTTCCAAGATGGTCTAATGGGTGTGTGTTGTGTGTGTGCATGCATGCACAAAGGTTTCCGGTTGCAGTCAGTGTTGATTCCCATTAGGTTTCAGTCAGGGAAAGAAAGATTAATGATTTGGGAAGAGACAACTTGTCTGGAATGATCTCTTTTCCCTCAAATAACAGCCATGTATGAATTATGAGAAATTTGCTCATTTAAGCTACAGTAATGATGGTTCTTATGGATCCTACCTGAGTCCTGGTGTGAAGTAAAGCAAGGTTTGTCATGTGCTTATATATCACAGATTTTTTCATCCTATTTTTAAGCTGTGTCCTGCTTAGTATGAAGTTAAATCCTCCATGCAGTGTTCCAAATAAATATTTGTTCCGGTATCTTGAGTCTTGGAGTATTTCCATCCAGACGAGCCATATTACAGGGCCTGTTGTGTCAGCGTCCATTTTATTGCAGTGGAAAGGTCCGTCTTAGATCTGAGGAAAGAAATCTTCATCTCTCGCTTCTCGCACTCCTGTCTGGGAAATGAAGAGTCATGCAGAAACAGGACTTCAGTTTTCTGACTTCTGTTTTATTACTTAGACATTTCAGAGCTGATGTGAGCTATGATTTGAGTATTCCCAGGAGCAAGACTGTAGCTTTTTCCCCTTTACCACCTGTGTTTCTCAAGTGCCACAGGCTTTTATTACAGCCCTATCAGAAATCTCAGGAGCGCCATTCACTCAGAGTAGATTGATGGTGTTTTGAATCTCGTGGCCTTAAAAATGTATATCCAGTCTTATTTTGGTGCATGTATAAAAAGCTGATCATGTTTTTAAGATGTAGAAGAATCTATTTAGTGACAAACCTTTAATGCTGATTAACAACCTACTCGCATTTCTCACAAATATGTTATCTTCTTATTAAACCCCTTTGATCTGTCATATGTATAACCTTGAATTTCTAAGGTCAGATCAAGAATCTGTGCATTGATATTACTGTGTTCTGAAGAAAAGAAGCATGGCATATATGGGAGCTACTTCTACAAAGAAATGTAGATCTTTTCTCTGTCTTATTTGTGTCAGAAATGAAAATCATGGCTGTCAGTCCATTCTAGCTGATACATGTTCGTATTGTGTAATCGTGTTTTCAGCAGCTCTGCAGTTGGTTACACTAGGCTTTCTTGAGAAGATTTCATCTTCAGTTGCATGTGCTGGAAGCTATGTGTATTTATTTAAATGGAAGCTTAAAAGTTGTGTACACTAGAGGATGTGGTAGGTGTGGTAGGCACAAATACATCACAGCAACAACAGCTAGGTGTTAGGCAGTGGCTGAGGCTTTGTCCAGCAGTGACTAGTAGCTTTGAATACTTCAGTTCTGTAGCATTTTGAGCCCAAAGTTCACAGGGCTCAATTTGCAGATTATTGAATCACCTTGTCAGAAAACAAGGCCTTTGCTCTTTACCACCCAGGTAGAAGCACCAGAAATTAACTTTTGAAAGCCAAGATCAATGCTCTCGATGGAGATTTTTTTGCTCTTGAGACACTGACAGTCTCTTTGAAATACATTAGGGTTGAGTGCAATTTTTTTCATCTAGGAAAAATGTAACACTGGCAGTATTAAATATGATGGAGTCATTACTTCTGGAGGTGAAATATCACCATTGTGCCAAATTGAAATCTTAGTGCTGAGGCATCATTTTCAAGGAAAATGCATGAGCCTGTCAGTATCTCATTTTGTCTGGACTAGGGGGGGGGTGCAGCCCCCTGGAACAGATGGGAATATCCCAAGTAACCACGTAAGTGCTATGTTATAAGGAAGAAAGATTACAGGGAGAACAGAAACAGAAGGAGGATGTTACATATGTGATGGAAATGGATGCTGACTGCACATAACAACACAAGTCAATTTTCCATTAAATTCTAAGTTTTTCTGTCCTTCCTTCCTGCCTCCTACTTTTAAAGTCTTCCTGTTTCACAGTGTGAATTGGTCAGTTGGCTTTGAGCTAATCAATTTCTGGCAAGGCAGTTTAGCTTTTGTGTTGAATGAAAATGGATTTGAGTAGATAGATGTGTGTGGCTAGAAAAGGAAGGAATTGATGGATTTTGTGATTGTTGGAGCAGTAAACAGATTGACCTGTGCCACTCAGAAGAACAGATGAGCAGGTGTGACAGTGGCACAGCTGCATCAGTAACTAATGCAAATGTGGCTAAGATGGCAAAGGGGAAGAGCTATTTTGTCTGAAAATTGGTTGAGTCTTCCTAATGTTGAATGCTTGTAGGCTTGTGTTGATTTATTAAATGATGTAGATATGCCAGCTTGAGCTCACAAATTCCATTCCACTAATGAAATCTAATTTTTCGGTGCATGACTTCTAATTGGCAGGTTTGTAGCTTGCCTGGAATTGGCACTTGGTGGCAGGAGCCAGATGTTGCTGAGGCAGGTGTTGCAAAAGATTCTCTAAATTAATCTTGGTGGTTGGGGACCTACTTCTATGATAATCCAGCTTTCACTGAACTGAGGCACATTTATGTAAAGTGCAATGAAGGTTACGATTCCCTAAATGTTGTTATAGTAAGTCCTGCCATTTCCACCTTTTTGGTAGCCTTTAATGTTTGATATGAAATCTTTCAGTGGAGTTTTTGTCTTTTTTTTCTTAGGCCTTTTAATAAGACATACCTTAATGACATCTAACCCAGTTACTCCAGAGTACCTCAGGGCCAGAGCAGTAACTCTCTCAGTGTCCTATGAATTGTCTCCAAGGGAGATGAGGCCAGGTGCAGGTACAAAGCTGGCTAGAGTCATTTAAACAAAGCTTAGCAGCCACTGGAAGGTGTTGATGTTGTCATCAAAAACTCTTGAGACTGGCGTTGGACATGCTACAGAATGGTGTCAGCAGGTGCTGTCTGGTTCCTGGGCTGCAGAAGGCTCTGTTTCATGTTACATATGGATTAATAGCACAGAGTCACCATCCCAAATGACTGGAGCCTACATCTTCCTTTCAGTTCCCATGTCAGTGGCTTGTTGAAGTGACTCATAATGTTTCTTCACAGTTGGTGTTTTTGTGGTGAATATCGATATTGTTTGAATATGTTCAAGGTTTTAATTTTCTTCCCAGATCAAATCTGGATGATTTCTTGTGTGAATTTTTTCACTCTCATCCAGTTCTTTTTCTTATAATGGATAAATCAAGTTACTTATGGTAACTATATTGACATAAATTAGTATAATAATGGTCATTGTTATTACTACTGTAATATGATGGGTAGCATTTTATATCATTACATTTCAAAGCTTTATGTAAGAAGAAGCCAGTATTGTTACTGTGATCTTTTAGGTCACAGCTGACCATAATGTAACTAATAATAACATCTAGGTAATAACCTCTTAACACAGCCAGTATAGCTCAAGTCTTAATGGATTACATTGTGCCCAGACTTCGTGGCGATGCACAGTAGAAAGAGGTCACAGGTGCTTTTCTCTGCTCTTGGGAACCTGGTTCTGTTGCAGTATTGGCACAGAGGCATTAGTACTAGAACAAAAAGATACTACGCACCTCTCTTGCTTTTACTGACTCTTAAAGGATAGTCAACAAAGGAGGTTACACAGGGCTCCATCAGCAAAGACTTTGTGGCAGTGCCCTGACTCTGTACCAGGCAACTCTTGGTGAGTTCTGCCAAGCTTGAACAAGGTCTGAAAGACACAGCTGAGCTGTGGCGATGTATTATAGAAGGAAACTAGTGTAGAGACTAGTTGTGATGTTGATCAGAAGAAAAGGGTCTTTGGTAACTAGAGTTAGAAGCAGTACTCAGCACACAGAATCACTTGGTTCTCAAAGGGTCTGTGAGAATGGAGGTCCTGTGCAAAAGATTATGGGGATGTGTTGGGGATCTTAAATTAGATTTTTACCTCGGGTTACTGAGATTTTTCTCTTCCTTCCTTAAAGAAAAGAAGACAAAAAAGAAAAAAAAATATTTGAATAAACGACTTCGGAAAAACAGTTCAGTAAGCAAAAGCCTACAAGATGGAGTCTAATAAATAATTATTTAAAGATAGGGTCATTTAGTGAGTGCAAAGCATGATTTTCTAGCTGTGTGAATGAACCACACCACAGGTTATTGAAAGACCACAAGAATCTCAAGCTAGACTTTGGTGAGTTGAGGAGTTTGGTGTCTTTTGAGGCCCAGCAAGATTCACAGTGGTGAAGAAGGATGGGTAAAATGTTTAAAGGGCATGTTCTGTTTATGTTTTTTCCCTTTCCCATGGGTTTTCTTTTTCCATGGGTTAATCAAGCTCAGTGGTGAGATAAGAGGAGGATTTGGAAATAAAACCATAAATTGTTATGAAAATTATTTGTTTTGCTACAATTTGTAAGTATATTTGGAATACTATTGATTTATTTTGAGACCTTTTGCAAGGAAAAGAACTGAATAATGACCTTCTCACTCTGTCTGGTGATACTACCCCGAATAATTGACTTCACTCTGCAGCTGAAATGAGATGAAACAATTGCAAATACACTGCATTTTTAAAGGCAGGAGAGGAGGTAATTTTTTTCCAATATGTTAAAAAAATGTAGCTTGTTCGTGGTTAATTTAATCTCCTTTTTTTATAAAAGTTGTGTTTTTCGTGGTCCAAGATCTATCCTAACTAGTTAGGGAAGGCAAATTCCCTGAAGCTGCTGTATTTGCTTTCTGGTATGAATGTGAAAAGTGTCTCTTTTAATCTGTTCTGCTAAAAAAAGCTTGAGAGCACTGATTCAGCAAAGGCTTCTTGCCTCGTTGTCCAACAGAGTTCAGGAGTACTGTTTCTTAAGCAAATGGAGGATTAGAGTCTATTTTCCTAATTCAATGCTAGCTTACATTTTTGAAAGTTGTAGGGATTGTAAAACAATTACCTACAGTATGCCGAATTTAGGCACTTACCTGACAGCTAAACCTTATGTATCTTCCAACTGCTTCATTAACCTGTATTCACTGTTACAACCTAAATAGAACACACAGGTTCTTAGGTTCTTTGAAAGACCTTCAAGGAAAATTTCTACCTCATTACTTCAGGCGCTAGGCTGAAGCAGACACACTTGCCCCTTCAAAAAACAAAAGCATTAGTTCACCTTTTCATTTAAAATCAGGGAAGCATACACAATTATTTTTGGAGGACCACTTTAGTAAGCACTGAAAGTATAGGTGCAAATCAGTTAAATACTTGAAATCACTGCTGTTCTTCAAGTTTGTTCTTGTTTTTTCTACCTTTTTTCTTGCATGGCTGTTTCTCTCTTCACTAAGATTCCAGGAAAATGCTGCTCTTAAGCTGTTAAAGTTGTCACTGCAGTATGGCTTCTGCTTAGCATGAAGACATGGTCTGTGTGGACATGTGCAACTAGAGCTGAGCTTCCTCTAGGAAAGGCAAATTGCTTCAGGAGCCAGGCCAGAGCCATCCACTCAGTCACTATGCAGAGCAAGCTCAGGTGGGGACGCCCTTAAAATGGCACCTCTCATGGATACCTAGTGTTGAAAATCTTATCTAGGGAATCTGATTAATTGTTGTGAAGTTGAGCAGTGCTGACAAGGACATGCAAATTGCCCACAAATACGTAATTAGGGGAAAAATTATTACAAGTCTAGTGGTTCTCCAAACAGTTTAGAAAATGTAGAAGAAAATGATGACTAATATAACCCTCAGTTCCAATGAAATCACAGTCCACTTGAGTTTGCTCTCACAGCTTCTTATTACAAGTGCTTTTAAGAGGCAACATTACAGCAATGATAATTGCTTATCGTTGTTGAGAAAATGCTAAACTGCAACACCAGGCCATGAACTCGTGGATATTCTGTACTTGGAACACTTGTAAGATAGTCCCATGGGCTGCATCATTAAATTTGACTTCAGTTATTTAACTTCATTTTAGGTTTTGTAGGAGAGCTTGAAAGAGCATGTTGTTGTTATTATTACTATTATTACTATTACGACTATTATTACTATTATTATTATTATCATTTTGCATGGCTATTACTCTTCAATATAACATCTATTATGTTCATATATTATGCACAGAATTTACTCATATGTTTTGCTAATATTCATTTAGTACAAGGCTCAAATAACTTAAAGAGATACTAACTGTTCTGTTTTGGTCTTTAGAGCTCACTACTGGCACCAAGAAATGCCCTTATACTTTATCATGTTAAATCTTATGTTTTGAGGGAGCAAAAGGAAGCAAACAAAGTAAAACCTCTCTTAAACCACAAGCCAACATAAACCACTACAGGCCAGGTTCCACTGCTTGTTAGTATGTCTGACAACTGATGCACAGCGGAGCCATCGCATTTTGTCTCAGTCGTGGCCTACAAGGGACAGTGATGCGGACAGAAAAGATGCTCAGGGCGGTCTCTTACGCTTCATGGCAAAGGAATCAACACAGCATAAATGTCATAGGCACAAAAGGTGTTGCAGAGCTTAACTGTCCTGTACAACTTCTTCCCAGTCGCAAAGTCGGGACCATCGCTTTCTGGCCACTGTAGGAAAACATACGTTGGGTCTGAAATACTTCTCTGTAGTGCAGCAACAGATGGACTTCAAGAGTCAGTGCCTCTCATTTGGAGTCCAGCACAGTCACAATGGCACTGTCGTGCCCCAAATGTGAACTTAGGAGAAAACAGTGGAGGCTCAAAGGAAGCTATTTGTTCAAGCATATGGATATTGGAAGCAATCTTTCGTTACTTCCCCATATACTTTGGAGCTACCAAAATTTAGCACCTTTTCCACAGAATGACTATGTTCACACTGTAAAATGTATAATGACGTGTATCAGAGACTCACCATTTACACACAAACAGAAGTGGAACAAGAAGCGTGTACATGTAAAGATGCAGACTGTGTTTCCTACAAATGCTGGTGGATTTGTGTTGGTTGAGTAATGCAGAAACCTGGGTGCCTAGCTCTGAATACTGTATCCAAGCAAGATTTGAAGTAGCAATTGAGAGATGAACATCATCAGCATATTAAACAAGCATCAATTTCATTGAACTTCTGTCTTCATTAGGTTTGTAGTTCATTGCTTATACTTCTGACAGAGAAGCGTGGATGATGCAGCCTACTTTTGATAAGTGTTTTGCACGTTAACCTTTTGCCAAATGACTATTACTATTTTTAAATATTTATTAAAGTCAAGTGGTTCGTGTCTTTTTCAGGCTTGTTTGAATGAGTCAGTTGAGACATTTTAGAGCTGCTCCCAAATTATGTTGTGGTTTTAATTGTCTGCTTATGAGAAAAACAATAAGCCTGCAACCGAATTGTTTAAATTTGTAGGTAGTGAGAGTACAAATCTGGAATGCCTGATTAGGGTGTTAGTAATTCATTTGAGATTCTGTGTAACTTATATGCATTTTAATGAATTGATCCTTCTCTCTTTTGGTATGAGAGTCCAAGCAAATCCAAGACCAAATGTCTATCTAATGATTTTATAGGACATAGCAATAAAATGAGATTCAGGCTACATTCTGGGGGTTCTGGAGTTCAAACTGGAATTCTGGGAAAAGACAATGAATACTTGTATTCATTCAGCAGCTTGGCTGAACATAATAGCATGTGAGCTATCTTTTTTAAACAATGGTATATGAAATGTTCCTTGGGGTCTGCGCAGCAGCATTTTCTTTTACAGGTTGCCATACAGATTTTGTTTTTGCAGTCCTGAAAAACTTAAGGACTACTTGTCTGGTTTAGGATTTGGTTTAGTGTTTATCTCTGAAATGTCTGGAATGGGGTATCTAAATTACACATTAAATAGATGCTGCAAAATAGTTTCCCTGTTTAAATTGTAAAGTAGTTATGTTGTCTGAATGAAGATTGTTTACTCTTATGTTTCTGGATGAGTCTTACTATGTCTGAAGGAAAAACAGGCCTGCTTTTCTTTCCTCTTTACCTATGAAGACAATGGCCTGCGGATACCAGATCAGGGAAGAACCTACAATACACCACGTGGCTTTCTTCCATTAGTGTGTTGAAGGATCTTATTTGCAATTAACCAATGTAAGATTTAAAACAGTTTTTATATCGTGTTATAATACCTTCTTTTTTACTGTATTTTTTAAAATAATTTGGACAGACTGGGGACTCCCAGCTCTGCAGCATGTGTTTCAATAGCACACTAAGTATATATATATATATATATATATATATACTTATATATATATATATATATATAATCTTGTCATCTCTGATTTTAGCTATCAGAGTGGTAGATTTCTCTGCATCTCCAAGTTAAAGATAACCTTTTATTTCCAGAGTAAAAAACAGTGCCTTACTAAAAGTGTAGGGTAGGAGGTGGCATGAACTGTTGAAAGTATCTAAGATTCTTATAGATGAAGAAAGCAACCAGAATATGGGGCAGTTGTTTTCTTCAATGAAAGTATGCTTCTGCTATTTTTCATTGCAGGTATTAATTGGTGGTGTTACATTTACCAGCTTCTCTTTGGCAATCCATAGAAACAACTCCAAGATTGATGGTTTTCATCAGCGGAGTCTGCTTCACTCCATGTGGTGAAATTTTAGCTATTCAACACAACACAAACTCATGTCTCACGCTACTTGTTTTGTTTGCTTAAAGATATGAGGCTGCTTTAGCTCCATGATTTTTTAATGTAATTCTTTATGTTGGCATTAGGTTTTGGTCTTTTCTTTAGATTTTTTTGCCTTTTCATATTTCATGGAATCATAAAATAGTTTGGGTTGGAAGGGACCTTCAAAGTTCATCTAGTCCAACCCCCCTCCAATGAGCAGGGACATCTTCAACTATATCAGGTTGCTCAGAGCCCTGTCCAGCCTGGTCATGAATGTCTTCAGGGATTTGGCATCTACCACCTTTGTGGGCAACCCATGCCAGTGTTTTACCACCCTCATTGCAAAAAATTTCTTCCTCATGTCTAGCATGAATCTCCCCTCTTCTAGTTTAAAACCATTACCCCTTGTCCTGTCGTAACAGACTCAGCAAAAAAGTCTGTCCCCATCTTTCTTGTGGGTCCCTTTTAAGTACTAAAAGGCCACAATAAGGTCTCCCTGGAGCCTTCTCCAGGCTGAACAAACCCAACTCTCTCAGCCTGTCCTCACATCAGAGGTGTTCCAGCCCTCTGATTATCTTGGTGGCCTCCTCTTGACCCTCTACAAAAGGTCCATGTCTGAGTTTGTATTTTTTAATTTTATTCCACACTTAGAAAGACAAAGGGGTTTTTTGTTATTTCCACTCTGTTTTCTTAAGAAAATGAACCAGGCATGATCAGATTGTCCATGTATTCCTGTCTTTCCCGATAATTTGGGCATGAGTTGATTTAAACCAAATTTAACAAAGGGAGGCATGAAGTTCTGAAAAAGTTAAAGAGAAAATAGCTTTCTGAATACAGTAGGTTTCTTCTTTCAATGTGAGAAACATCTTTGCAGTGATCTTGCACTTTATTAGACATAGACAGATCCCTGTGGGATCTTGGGGATTTAAGTAGAGACCTAAGTCCACAAGAAGACAATTCTCATTGATCCTACTGTTCACCAAAAAACTAAATAACATCTTCTACAATGCTTATTCATCTTATGTTATTGATTTTTTAATTTTGGGCTTCTGGTGAAAGCTTAATGTCACTGCCATCACAAACCAAAAAGCACTGCTGGCACTTATTATGTAAATATTGTCACTCAGTGACACAAATGACTCCCTGGTAGAAACAAAGTGCACATGAAGGCAGGGAACTTGATGGCCCAGTGGAATTCATGACATTTACCATACACCCTGTCTATGAGCTCTATTTCATGGGCCTCCAGGTCTGATGAACATAGTTTTCAGCAAAAAAAGAAGGTGAATAGGAGGGTTCATGAGACACAAATAGGACTGCAAGTCTTCTGTGTGGGAAGAAATGGAACTGAGAGATATCCTGAAGTGGAGGCTGTCAAGAGAGTCAGCACAGTTAGGGTTAATGGAGAAACCAGAGTTATTAAATGCTGCCATAGGATAATGGTCTCCCGCTGGCATATCAATGTGGAGACATTTTGAGGTAATTAATGTCAAAGCCAGGCAGAGATGTTTGTGTTTGAAGGAGACATTGATCCTCTGGTACTGTACCAGCATATAATGACTTTATTTCCATTATATCAATTGATTGGAGCACTATCAATTATTTTATTTTATAGCTGTTGATGCAATAGAGTGACAGTTGCTTGCTATAACATTATTGAGTTGCTTGATATAACATTGATCACTGAGTTGCTTTATACCTGCTGTATATTATAGCTAACCATGGAGTGCCACATACAAAATGTACAATTTTTATCATGAGAAGTTTAAAGTAATAATTCTAGAAAAAAGAAAATGTATCTGAACACTTGATGGCAGGAAATACCTTCTGGAACTTCCTACTTTTTGCTTCTGTTTCAATGTAGAGGAACACAAAATATGAAATTTCACCCTTGCACTCAGTGCAATACAGAAGAAAGTGTCAATTCCTTTGGGAAAAGCAGAGTCCAGCCTAATTTGCATCCATAGAAAATTGTTGATGTAGGATCACAAGAATGCAACACCCTTGTAAATCTGAATTGCCAAAATGATTGATTAGAACCCTTGCAAATGCAACAATAACCCTGAGCAACACCTGAAGTCTGGAAGAACTGACCTGCCAGGCACTCACCTTTGATGGTGAGGTACAAATGAACCCTATTGAGACTTCAAAGACCTGCCTTCCTGAGGTGTAGTCCCTCAGGAGGTGGTTTGACCTTTGAGGAGGTGTGAAGTACAACAGGCCTTTTCTTGTGAGAAGTATATGTTTTGGAAATGAGATCTATAGAGCAGGTCTTCCACTTACATATTTATGATAGATCCCGAACATATGCAGGTTTTGGGTTTGGGGGGGAAGGAAGGGAGGTTAATATATATGAAAGGCATACTTTTGGAAGTCTTCTAGCTCAAGTCAACCTGTGATAAATAAGGTCTTCACACAGCTCAGGATTTTGGCTACATATTGACAAATTACATCATCAGCTTTTGCATTCTTATATTCCTCTCAGACACAGGCAAGCTCAGTTGCACAGGGTGGTCAGAGTGCTATTGGGTTCTTTGTGATGCTCCCTTACATCACATCAAGCTTCCATGTCCAGAAGAAAATCTACCCTTTGTCTGTTTTAAAACAACACCACCATAACCCACCTCCCCCCCAACCCAGAAAAAAATTCAACCAAAAAAACAGCCAAGAAAAAAACCCACAAGAACACAGCAACACTGACATGTGATGTGTAGTCTTAAGCAGATGGTAATTAGGTAATTACAAGCAATTCAAAATATTTGTATTGCATGCTTTTATTCTGTGAAAACAACCTTCCTTTTTTTCCCCTTCAAATATTTTAACTGAAATATCATGGTATCATTTACATTTAATCATTTCACAACAAAAGTTTACCATGATATCTGTGTAATTTGGACCAATAGAAAGGGGTAGGTGATTTTCTGTCAAGGAAATGTACTTTGCTTTCTTGTTTCTCCAGCCAGAAAAGATCTACAAAGTTGTGAAATGTTTTGAATTTTTTTTTTTTTTTTTTTTTTTTTTTTTTAGTACTAGAAGAAATAATTAATGGAAAATTAAAATATAAATTTAAGTAATTCTTCCCCTGAAAATGGCATCCTGACCAATTCTGCTCAGATCATAACCAGGAGTGTTCTCAGTAATTATTCTTTAGCCTTCTTGCATATGTTAACTAAGATATCACTTACTGAGTCTATATATACTTTCATCCTTTCTCTGCAAACCACATCATGGAACTTCCCTTGCATCAGTTTTCATGAATAAGTGAATCCAAAAGTCTTAGACTCTACAGTTTGACTTAGATTGGTACAATTAGTCTACATGTTTAAGACAGACCTCCAGAAGTACCACAGTAAATGCAGGGCTCAAAATATGAGTGCTCTCTGTGCAAGGGTGCTTCATCTTCTTCAGCCTTTTCAAGGTACTTAATCAAAACCGAATATGCAGAGGGGAAAAAGCCAGTACATAAAGCAATGTATTAGTGCTGTTCTTCAAACACTGTTGCCAAAGACTTCTTGACACTTGTTATGTCACTAGTCTCTTTGGTTTCAGATACTAGTTCTTCAAATTAATGAGAAGAAATTTCCTCTAGAAATGTTTGCAAGACATGCTCTGTCCTGAGATATATTAATGGTAGTAGAGCTGGAGAAAGTTTTTCTCACCTTCCCTTTGTCTTGTGTCATTTTATCATTAAAAAGATTTGGTCTGATGTTTCAGGTCCCTGACCACAAATGCCCACATGTGCCATGTGGTGTTTCTTTCTGTTAACTGTGTCAAGCAATAATCTACGTTTTTCTGTGAATTAATTCTTTTGTGACTGCTAGAAGAGCAGTGTAATTATTTTTTTTTCAATTTCTTTAGCGAGAGGGTTTGAGTCATAAGAATGGCTTGTATCCAGTAAATAACTATTTTCTAAAGTGGAGGAAGAAAGTTTAAAAAGAAAAAAACAACCAAACACACGCAGCACCTCCCTCTGCTTCCCATATCCACCCCCACTGAATTTGTACCACCAAATGTGCGCTCTGCACTCTCTGGTTTTCTTTTTCCTCCTGTTGAATCTTGTGTGTGTTGGTAGTGGCTAAGCCCAAATTCACTCTCGCATTACTTAGGAAGCACCTGACTACTTTAATAGAAAACACCCCTAATTTGTGCCAGTGCTGCGCTCTTCAACCTCCTCTGCCTGTGTAGGATCTAATGAGGTTTTACCTGTACATTCTATTTTGGCTGTGATAGGTACCACAACTGTCACAAAACATTACCTGTTACTCGTTCTGTGCCTTCACAGCACTTGCAAAGTGGCTGGTACCAGTACTAATGTGATTCAAGAGCCTGTGGGTTCTTCTGACTTGGCTTTAGACGGTGTTCATGCTAAAACATAATGGCTATAAACTCTCAGGAGGAGGTTCCAGCCCAAGTGCAGAGGCTTGGGATGAGTGTCAGGAGCTGTCCCGGTGGGTTCCTCCTGTGTAAATGGTCACAGTGCATTGGAGATCCGGTATTTCACTGATGGTGAGTCCTGATTTACCATGGAAATAAGGGGCACTGCAAATTCCTGTGCTTTTACCTATGTCTTAATCTATTATGAACAGATTAATACTGCTGTTCTTAGCGACTAGAGATGATAATTACATTCTGCATCCCTGCTTCAGTTTCATTGAATCTCACTGAAAGGGAGCTGTCATGGTCTGGCAGGAGGTTTGTGTTCTGGGAATCTTTGCAGTTTGTTTTAAATTGCACGACCTGTATGTCATTTTTGGGGAAGGACCTCTTGCCGCCCTTGAACTTTATAACTCCCTTGAGAATTTACTGTCTTTTTCTAGGCATCCTGATGGGATTAATTATGTAAAAGGCACTGGTAAATACTTAGCTTTTGAACAATATTTGGTTATGTGCATTTATTTGTAAACAGAAAAAACTGAAGAAGGGTCAAGCAGAGCCAATACTCCGTCTCTCTCTGAAAGGACTCTAGCTCTTCTCAGTCAAGTCCAGGAAGGGCTTTTCCAAGATATTGGCAGCTATTTGGCTTTATAATATTCCAAACAGGTAAGATGCTGTGTTATAGGTATTATTCTAAAAGAGGTAGTGTTTGGGTTTAGGCTAACGTATACAATAGGGGAAAAAGGTTTTACGAAATAATAAGACAAGCTTTTACTAAAAACTTGCCACATTTTTAACATGAATCGTAGAATGGTTTTGGTTGGAAGGGACTTTAAAGATCATTTGGTTCCAACCCCCCTGTCATGGGGAGGGACACCTTCAACTAGACCAGGTTGCTCAAAGCCCTGTCCTTGAACAGTTCTAGGGATGGGGCATCCACATCATTACTGGACAACCTGTTCCAGTGCCTTACCACGCTCATGGTGAAGAATTTCTTCCTTAAATCTAATTTAAGTCTACCCTCTTTCAATTTAAAGACATTACCCCTTGTCCTATCACTACATGCCCCCGTTAAAAGTCCCTGATTGTATCAGAAATAGAAAGAAAATTCTCTTAAATGTGCAATCTCTTCCTTAAGCTTGGAAGTTCATTGTTAATGTTTGACAAATACCAGTTGGTCTAATACAGTTGTCCCACAGCTCTTCCTCTGCTTGCATATTAGACCTTTGACAGCTCTATTAGTGCAGGTTGGAAGAGACCACTTTGAGAAGTCAATAATGAGAGAGAAAGGTATGCACACATACACACACATTCATTATTTTGTGTCATAATAGTGAAGTTTGAGTCATTAATGCCTGGCTCATTATTATCAACAAAGTGCACCAAATTGCAGGTGTACTAATAGAAGATCTCTGCCATGACTCATGCAAAATGGGGATCAGAACCAGTTAAAATCAAATACAGCCTAGAGGATATTTCAGAACAATAAATAAATTTCTGTTGTGATATAAATAGGTTTGGGTATTTTATTTTCCAATAAACCTTTCATAGCTAAAATACTTATCATGGAGATGTGGATGTATAATAAAATGGGGAGATTTATCACACAGGCATGCATTGGACTACTCTGCTTAGTTCTGCCTTTGGATCAGAGTTAGTTTACTCACTGTGTAGCTCTTCTGGCAATGTTCAGATTAATCAGGTGTTCTTTTATGCTCTGTAAAAAAAAAGAAGTTTCCCATTTCTGTCTTTTTAAGGTTACTGTCCATAAGGTGAATTTTGGATAACTTGCAGCTTAGGTTGACAAGAATTTTATAGCAACTGGAGACCTGGAATGACCCTCAGCAGCAACATTGTTCAGAAGGGGGAAAGTGGAAATTTTAGGCCATGAACAATATATTCACAGCATAATTAAATAATCTTGTTTCTGGTACATCCAGCCCTAGATATGGCAGTGTCCATCATTATGGGGTGCATGGCTGGTGTTAACATTTCCCTGCATTTATGTAATTTAGAGATTTACTTTAAAAAATAGAGCACCAACTTTCAATATCTGGTATTAAAATGATAGGTGATTATTAAGACTTTCTGCTGAGAGTTATCAGAGAGGTAATCTCTTTAATAGGAAAATCTCAGTCATCTATTTAGTAATACTGAGTAATCTGTTTAATAATGAGAAGCATTGTACCTCTTTTCTAAAGCCTGTTTTTTTGTTTTGTTGGTGGGAATTGAAGATGGAGTTGACTTTCACACCATCTTGCTGGTGTGATGGAAAGCCTGTTTGTTAGAATAGTTCAGTGCTCCTCCTTCCGTCAAGGCTGAATTGAATTATGGGTGCCCAGGGCAAAGTTGTTTCTAACATACTGGTATTTTTATCAGGAAAAATGATATATATTAAAGCATCTAAACAATCAGTCGCAGAGGAAGAAAGGGAATATTAACCCTATTGTATACTCAAGGAAACTGGGTTGTGTGGTATGGTTCTCATGCTAGCAAAAAGCACTTGAATCAGATCAGTCCCAGTTGATACGTCCTAGTACATAGCTGATGAGCAAACGTTACTGAAGACAATGCTATTTTTGGTCCATCTCTACGTTAGGTGTTCTGGGAGTTGCAGGATTTATTGCAAAAGGCTAAAGGGTATTATAGTGTTTACTTGAAATTCCAGCCACTTCAGCTGAATGCACAGCAAAGATTTTGAAAAATAGGAATTTTTTACGTATTGGCAGTTTCAAAGATGAGCATGTGAGGAAAGTGGTTGAAACTGAGAAAGAAAAAAGTAGCAATGCAATATTTGTAATAGCTATGAAATTGTTGGAAAGCGTGTTTGTAAGAGTGCAGGGCACATTCATCAGTTTACTTTCCCATTTTGTGCATTTAGAAGTGTAAACAATTATTGTTCATTAGGACAGTCATGTCGTAATGATTGCTGAAATATTTTGAATTGTCCCTGAGTCCTGTAGTGTTTGTTCTGACCAATGATATAACACCATCATTAATGCAGTTTATTTTCCGGTAAAGAATTGCAAAGTCTTAAGTAAAAAGGATTTCTGGTGTTGTGCAGAATGAGTAACTTCTGTTTCTTGAAATGTAGATTTTTTTTGTGTGTGTGTATGGTCAGTAAGTTTTCTTACTGTACATTCAGTAAATCAACATTAGTCAAATTAAGGTAGAAAAAATTAATGCAGCAGTTCTATAATAGCCAGTCACTAAAGGGCAGCTGGCCCAGGCTTAATGATGTAAATGCGGAAAACAGCATTACTGCAAAACTGAAAATGAGGGGGTAAAACTGAATCATTGCAGGTAGCCACATCATGTGTTCCCATTCATTGATTTATTGAACTATATCCTTATACTAATTACTGTTCTTCTCATGCGTGTGAGGGTTGGAAACCTTTTAATTTCCAGCCTAAATATATTCAGAATTATTTTAAATCTGTTTACCTTCGTGCCAGCTTTGTTGTTTATGTAATAGCTCTCCCCTTTCTGTTTCTCTCCCCTTCTCCATAAATTTATATTATTTCATTTCAGCCTTCATCCTGCTGGATTAAATCAGCGTAGTTGTTTCAGTCCATTCCAATACCGTTCTACACTAAATGTTTTAGGAGCACTTCCTTCCTTGTGCTTTCTTCTCATTTAAGTCCCTGTATCTTGCATATTTTTGCAAGTATTATTCCAGTTTGTGCACTACCGGTGCCTGGTACTGTGTTTTTGATACTTCACTACCTGTGCTAGAAATTTCTCACTGATTGTGTCTTAGGATTACTGCTGCTTTTCTTGGGAGTTCTGTCACGGTGATGGCTCTGTATACAAGGTGACTTTGCTGTTTCTAAATAACTGGTGAGTCTCAGATTAGAGCAGAAATCCTTTTTATTACTTGAAATCCTTCACACGATTCAGTGTCATACTATTCTGATTTCTCTGGATCTCAAAGTCCATCCTTTATAACACTTCGATCTTCCCTCAGGATACCGTCAGCAGTGACACCAGCTTTGGGCTCCAGCAAATTTTGTGGAGATACTCCTAGATTTTTTGCCAGCATTTTTAATGAAAATCCAGAGGCCAGGACTGACTTGTGAGGAATTCCAGTAGTACTGCTCTTAGCTTGATATCCCCCCCCTTCCTTTTTGTCATTTTCATGTGTGGCCAGCATCTCACCCACCTCACTGATTCTTCTATCAAATCCTATTTTTTCCAGATGAATTACTAATTTTCTTTCTGGCACACAGTGCTATATCAAAATATTTTTTCTAAAAACAAGTGAGATACAGGAGAACTAATCTGTCTGCTGTGCAGATAAAGTCTACCACATTTCACCCATAAGAAACAATATTTACTTTGTCAAAAAAGATTAGGTGAATCATACTTGATCTCTTCTTGGTAAGCCTATGCACAATTTATTCCAGTCTCTCTTCATCTCAGTGTGTTTTAACTTACTTTCCTTCAAAATTTGCTCTGAAGCTTTGCCTGATATTGGGAGCAGCCCTGACAATAACCAATTTCACCTTTCCCTCCTTTTTTTAAGTATAAGCCTTGTGTTTGCTTTTGCATTCTCTTTAAATGACAAATTCGTTAAAAATCTGCCTTACTTGCAAGGCCGTATGTAAGACAGAGTGGAAGGACTTTACGAGATGGAGAAGGAAGAACTCTTTATGGTGAAGGAAGGGGCATTATTTCAAAATGAGGATTTTTAATGTAAAGGAGATTCTCTTGCAGATTTTATAGAAGTAAGTTGGGCATATAATCGGTGTACCTTCATGTGGGTAGCTGTGAAAAGTTACGCTTCTTTAAGGCTGGAGCACAGTGAGGGAATAGAGCTTCAGCTGGGCTCCCACTTGTGCTGTCAAAAAACTCTGGTAGTTTGAACTTGCATGTTAAAACTCATATCCTTGACTGTGCTGATTTTACTCAAAGAAATTTCCCTCATGTCTTTCAGGCACGGGAAGAAAAAAAAGGAATCCATGAGCTTTAGCTTCCTGTTAAATCTAAAAATGAACAGTGGAACCCTTTGTATTGTATGAGAAGGTGCTGGTCTTCTCTAATATAAATCAATAAATAGGTAACACAAGGTGAAATCAGTTGAATCCATTTTGAATCAGTTCCAGTTTGAGCTCATCTGGTGGCTGAGGCCATTTTGGTTCAGTTTCAGCACAGGCTGTTGTGAAAAACAGGAGAGATGGGTGTCCCGCAGGTAGGTCCATGAGGGGCTGTGGTGGTGGACAAGGCTCTGCCTCTGATGCCACCTCCTCTGCTGGAACTGCAGCACCTTCCACCCCAGCTTCTCACCAGCTCCCTCCATTCTCCCTCAGCTCTGCCTGGTGGGACAGCAGAGCCAGGAGAGACTTGCACTGTGGTGGTGGGAGCAGATGCAAAGATGGACCCAATTTGAAATCACTGTATCTCTGCAACCAGCAACCTCCCATGAGTGAAACTTCTGCAGTCCATACAACAGGTGGAGAGAACAGAGCATTTATTAAAAGGTTACTAAAACTTGATAACTCATTAAAACATTTGTCAATTTTTGTGTAATTTTAACATGCTGGGGTCCATCTTTTTGAAACACCTTGTACTATGTTTGGGCAGCGAGTGACAGAAACTCATAAGAAAAGAGAAGTAAGGCTGTCTTACCCTGCTCGTGATAAGTCCGTGTGCCCTGCCAGATACATGCACACACATCAGTGCAGTGAGATGCATCACCAAGACTTCCAGCACGGGCATAACTTGAGGGTGATTTTTCTGGTGACAACAGAGCTATGACCTGCCACTGCCTGCGAGGAGATGTTTGGCTGTAAATTATCTCCAGCAGGAGCAGAAATGTTTGTGCTGACCAGGTTTTAGTTTCTCATGCCCAGTATGTCCCACCTGGGGACAGGGAGTTTCCATTTTCAGTTGAGTCATTACTCTGAGCCACTAATGTCCATTCGCCTTCTAAGTCTGTCCAATTTGGGCTTAACAGAGATTTCTGCATAATGAATCAGGTTGGGATCCATTTGTGGAAAAAAAATGAAGCCAGAGGTTTACAGTGGCTTTAATTCAGACTCTCTTTAATTCCTTCCAGTGGAAGATGTCTTGCTGCTGAATTTTAATCTACTGTAAGAAAAGTTTCTGCTACTGTTCTGAAGTTTCACTGGGTTGTTTCTTTTTCTCATAAAGCCAATCTGGTTCTTCTTTTACCTTAGTGATTTTGAAACCAAGATTTTTAATCTGTCCCATTGGTGATGGAGAAATTTAGCTATTTCTCAAAAAACGTCTGAAATCTCAATTGATTCTTGTTGGTTTGTTTGGAAATGTTATTTCCATAACTTCTCACAGTGGATTGGGAAACACTGTCCTTTTGCAGATGTATTACTTCACAATTTTTAAATAGAAGCAAATAACTTGTGCATACAGGTGTCACAGCTGATCAGATTTAGTAAAGAGAGAATTGAAGAATGCTTTCTGAGAGCATGATAGTATTTTTCCAAATGAATTTATATAGTTTAGCTTGTGTTATGAACCAGTTTATTTTAAGAAAAGCAAGGCTAGTACAGTTGGCTCTTATGCATTCTCTCTTGAGACATGACTGTGATAATGCTTTGTAAAAAAGCAGCCAAGCAATAATCCTAAATTTTGAGAACTAATTTTAAACTGAAATGCAGAAGCAAAGAGAGGTCTTGTCTGAGAAGGCTTTCATTTTTCCTGCTGAAATTGCTAAGTGTCTGCAATGGGAGCCATAGGAGAGAATTTCTAAGCAGGTTAGCTTAGCTCCTTTTTCAAGTACAGTCATAGTTCAACAGAGAAATTTCAGCTAAGATTTTTGCCTGCTTTATACTTTTTTGTTAGCTTGTTCTGAGAAATCATTATTTTCATGTTTGTATGTCACTATTCTGTGATCCTCATGCATGCAGACTTATTTCTGGAGTGAATGATAATACGCTTGGGAAAATAAGACCCTCAAGGAAAAATTAAGACAATTACTCATGGTCAGGATGGAATAAAGTGATAGAAAAGATGTAACTGCCTTCAGGAACCTTGAGGCATGATGTAAAAATTACTTTATTCAGTTCTCGTAGCCAACAAGGACAAAACAAATAACAGATTTACAATACAAAAGAGAAAATGTGTATCAAATAACGACAACAAAAAAGCTAGAGACTAGATAAGTAATGAAACAAGTTACAAGGGAATACTGTGCAGTTATTAACATCAGAGACACAATAGTTTAGACCAAATTTCCTCCTTATTGTTCAGATTCTGATAGTTCACAAAGATGTGACCTCAGCAAGCCTTAATGTGTTTTCTGGGCCTCTTTGCTCTCGCAGTCTCCCACACATTCACTTCATTTATATTCAAGAGCTTTTTACACCATGCAGCATCAGGAGAGAACTCACCCTACTTCACTTATCCCTAAACTAGGTGATTCTCTAAGCTTCTTTATAATGTAAATGGTTTGGGGTTATGATGAAATATGTCTGTTAATGTTGGAAATGGAAATGCCCTAGAATGTAGAGCAGGAATTAATTTTAAAATGTTTGCACTCTCTAAAATACTTTTAACCAAGAGATCTGTTTCCCAGACTAAAATACAATGTTTTAATGTATTATTTTTTTACAGTGGTATGGCTGAAATGTTGATTTAATGTTTCAGCCTATAAAGAAAAGCAATAACATAAAGTAGGGCAATATTACAGTCTAATTAAATGTTTCTAAAACATAACTTCTGATTACCTATCCAAAACTATGCTCTGGCAGCTGTAATATCAAACAGCTCAGTTCATATTAGTGTATGAAGTGAAAAACTCCACTACAGTAGCTTAAGAGCTGAATGTGCCACTTGGAAACGTGTTGTTTAAATAGCTTCTCTTGTTAAGCCTGTGGTCTAATTAACTTGATTTTCTGCTTGCCTTTCAAGAGGTTAAGTTTGACATCTGAAGAGTTAATGCTAAGTAATGTCCTTCTAGAGATTGATTAATGTTCACAAAGGTGTTTGAAGATGTTTGGCACTTATGCAGTGCATTATGGTGGTGATCTCAGATAAATACAATACACTAACAAGCACTGCGTTTCAGTGTTTCCTGAGCAGCTTGCACCCTACCACATCACTGTTTTCCTTGTTTGTGAGTACCAATTACTCAGTTTGGTCTATGTTAAAAGAGTATGCTTCAGCAGTTTTACTTTTGTTCTGCCAGTCTGACTTTGGGACTCTAGCCCAGTTAGTTTAAAAACATAATTTACAGATTAAGACAATTTGTAGAGGAAGAAAGCAATTTAGGTGCTTGTGGTTAAATAACTAAGATGCAGTTTTCACAGTGAGTTAATGACAGCATGTCCATCTGGGTTCCAATAGTGACTGAGTTCATGAGGAGAAAGAAGATTTGCATTTCCCCACGGATCGCTGGGTTGTCGCTGCCTCGCTCAGCCCTGCTGGTTGCCTCTGGCAGACCAAGAACAGAATAGCAGGTGGGCTATAGACATGCTAGGATGCTGCCAGTCTGGGGTATATTGCACGGGATTTTACCTGTGCAAACTTGTATCCAGCAGCTGTTTCTTTTTTTTCTCATGTTTTAATTTCACAATGGGAGAAAAAAAGTTATTTGGCAATTTGGTACATATATGTAAAAAGATACATATTTTAAAGGAGGTAGGTAGTTTGTAGGGATGCAGAAGCAGAAGGGAGAAGAGGTGTCATTGCTATGGTGGCTTGTCCTAAATGAAGCTGTAGTAGTGGTGGTACTGCACGTGTTTTCAAAGAAGCCAGGGAGAACATAGATGTGCATCTCCCGTTTCTTGAGCAAGCAATGTAATTTCAGCACAGTTTGGAACCAGATCTGAAATGAAAGATAAACTGCTGTCACTCTAGGATGTGTGATACAATGAATTCCCTCACCTTAATTACAGGCAGTCATTTTTTTTTTTTAATTGATGCTGATGTCATCATTCCCCGTGTGTCATTCTGTTGCCTTGTTTGGCATTTTGAGCGTATCTGGGACTGATTCAAAGCAAGTGGTTGAATTTAGAGTGGTTTTGTTTTGTTGCCATCTCTGTGACGGCAGTGGACGTCAGTTTAGCTGTGTGAACTCACTTTCTAGACAACTGATCATTTGCCCTCCCAGCATTTGCACTTCAGGAGCAAGCCTGACTGATGAGGCAGAGGTATCAGGCAGCCAGCCTGCCTCATACCCCTCCATGGGGGTATTGGAGGTGGCCTAAGAGCCTATCACAAAAGTGCACCAGAGGAGGCATCTCATATACAGACACCTTTAATAGTAAGTACAGAGGATTTGTGGTTGGGTAATTCAGCTGTAACCTTTTTTTTTCTAATAGGGGAATGACTTGGTTCAAGGAAGAAGATTCTTTTCCTTTCTGGCTTGACTGCTGGTTTGTTGGCTTCTCCATCTGCTCATTTGCTTTTCTTCCTTGCAGTTCTCCTGCTGTTGCTCATTTGTAATATCAAATACCAAAAAAAAAGGTTTTTTCCACTAGTTGTCTTACACAATGGCCACATTACAGTGTAATTTACAGTGTAATTTTAAATATTTGATTTTAATGAGGAGGTCTGTGTGAGGGAAGGGGGAACGGAAGCTGCTTAGGTAGCAAGGGGGGGACTTAAAAAAACCTGTAAACTTCCTAGGTTACTGTTTGCAGTGTTTTTCCTGCAGATTTTTGTAGGCTCCTTTTAAGTTTTGCTTACAGATGGAGCCCTAGGCAACCTATTTAAAGCAAAAATCATTTGCAGTGACAGCTCCTCTCTTGTGAATCGAAACAGCATGGTCTGTATTTAAATGGTAACCAGAGTATATTCTTGATGAAGTGTCTCACAGAAGGTGTTTGGAGAGGCACAAGCTATGACCTGTAATGCGGTCTATGTAACTTCTTAATAAAAAGAAAATGGGTAATTAGGGGTAAGAATATGCTTTTTAGCAAGAATCCCTTCAGAAGGATAAGAAATAAGCTGGTGCTCTCTAGAAGAGAGTAAGAAGTGAAAAGTCAGCAGTCTTGCCATGAAAGGCAGTTTCTGGGTCTACTACTCATGGGAGGGGACATCAAGGAGATGCAGAAGCAAAGAACAAGTACCCACCTCTGCACTCAGGAACTTCTGACACCAGCCCTCAGTGTTGTGGGTCTGCGGTGCAACAGCAGTTAGTAGAACAGGTGCCAGAGTATAGCATGTAGCAATAAACTTTGCCAATGGGTGTTGTAGGGTTAAAAAGAGTGGTTATGCAGTGTGACTGCCTTTATGCTGCTTTTTATAAATGCTGAGAATATCTGCCTCCCCCATTGCTACTGTAATTCTTTCTGATTTGTCTGGAGATACAGTTAAGGGTGGGTTCTCTGAGGGCTTAGGAGAGAGAGGATGCAACGAGGAAGGGACTACAGTATCGATGTGCAACAGATGTGATAAGGTGTTTCCCTTGATAGGCCTGAGCTTGGCTGGCCTTATGTCAATGCCACTACCTGTGTCAGTCAGAATTCAAGTAGACAGACAGTTTGTGGGCTTAGAAATTGTCAGAAATGCTTTTTTATATTTCGGGTGTTTTTGTTAAGCTTTCATGTAGCCATCATTGTCTTGTGTGCTTTGCAAGGTGCCAGGAACCTGACAGAGCAGCAGTGTTATCTTTTGTAAGAAGGTTTTGCATAGTATGTTTACTTGTTTAAAAAGCTTCTGTAGATTCTGCTTTATATGTGTAATTTCTTCATATTCTATATTTACTAGAAGTGACCATAAAGACTTCACAGTCCCTAAGCAGATTTTTCATGTTAATTGATTAACATGCTGATGATCCTAAAGGTCTTTTCCAACCTAAATGATTCTGTGATTTTATATTGTTGTTCAGGGATACTGTAAATATCCCAGAGCATAGCTGCAGATCTGTGCAGATCTCACAAAAGGCATTCTTTTTTGATGTGACAAGCCCTTGGTTTTTCATACCACTTCCACTCTCACAGAGTTTTCTCCTAGAAGTGCATGACTAATTTGAATTAAGTGCTCCTTCACCTCTGAAAATGATACTCTGATTTATCAATCAGATTTTAAAACTGCATTTTCACATTGTTGTTGATCACTGCTTTTTTTCTTTGTACTGAAAATAGTGGAGGAGTGAAAAGGGAAGCGGAGTGAGTACTTTCCGGTTTGCCCAAGAGAGTGCTGTGACACATTGTAAAGGCAGTTCGGAGTTATTAATATCTGGCACCTGTTTTATCACAAATGAAAATAGGCTGCTTTTGAAAGAGATGGGGAACCCTTACAAACATGATGCCGACTCTTTGTACTCTTATTAATTTCCTTTTTGTGTATAAGAGCCTTTTTAGTAACTCTCTTTGCACTTTGGCTTTCTGTTTGTATTTCTGACCACCATGTCCAGTCTTCAGGTCTGTCCGTAGTAGGGGAGGTGCAGTGAAGTCTCTATATTTACTGAGAGTTGCAAAAGGAGTTATTTTTACAAAATCAGCCTGCTTGTGTGGACACTACTGGCTTCATTGGTTTCTCAGTTCACCATCAGCTATGGATGTGGTAGGATGAGCCTGCCCAGATATTGTTCTTCAGCCGCCTCCCTATGGATGTAGCACAGGTGCCACCGCTGAACTCCTGGATCTTTTGGTAGTGATGAGTGTGGAACTTTATTGACTTGTGCCTCAATAGTCAAGGTTCTTTTTCCAATGCTTTCATTTGGAACAATGAGAGAGACAGATTTATAAACAGTGGTTCCTTTATTTAATGACATCTTGGGGAGAGGAGGTGTGTTTCTGACACAGCAGCAGTCACCTTCAAAGTGGATCTGGGTAAGTTAGTGAAGAGGTTGGGGCTGCATGAGCCATAATAATCCTAGTCCTGCCTGCCTTATCAGGCTCGAGGCTTCGTGGAATCCTTGTTTTTCATTGCATAGTGAAATTTATTCTCAGCCTCAAAAAAGGAAAGCGTACAAACTGTAGGAAGCCTTTTCTGTGTACTTTTATTCCAGTTTCACTCTATAGTTCCCTGATGAGAAGTAGCATGGGTTCAAAGAAATGCTGTTACCTTATGTCTTTCTGAGGAGTCTGAGTTGGTAGTTTTGCTGCATGTTTAGCAGTTTTGTATTCTTTCTGTTCCAACTAAGTATGTCATTAAATAAGGTAAGTTGTTGAAGGTCTTGTAACTACGTAGTACTGGGTAATTTCAGTGCTCTAGAAATGCTACATGCCATGTCAAAGAGGGGGCATTTTTACCCTATTTTACGTGATCAGCTCATTGCTTTCCTGAGTTATTGTGTGTATGCTACTTCAGTGCTGCAGTTTTGGATTTGGTTCACTCCTGATGTACTTGTGTGGAAGGACATTTCTGAGACACCCACAGCCCTGGGGAAACCAGTGGCACATCTTGCACAATTCAGTGGTACACTGCTTCCTAATCCCCTTTCTGTTTCAAAGCAGATGAAACAAAACCCTCACATAATTCACCTAGATTTGGAATTAAACAAATACAGCTTAGCTTTTTGCATTATTTTGCTGTGTCTTGAAGCTTAGTTGCTTGTATTTTATTTTCTCAATCAAAGTAAAAAAGATGAGTGGCTTTTGTTCTAATACCAGTTGAACCTTCTAAACAGCACTGTTCCAAACAAAAGAAAATTACACGATTGGCAGCGATATTACTGCTTCATTAATGCAATGCCATTGCTAGTGACCTTCCTTGCCTTAAATTACAGTTTCCCCGTAATGTGCCAGAAAGGTAGCCAAAGGTTTTCTCTCAAATTATTGCCAGTAGCCTACAGGGCTCAGTGGTGTAGATAACTTGGAAATAGCTGTATTTCTGCAGTATTAGGTGCGCTTTTCCTTACTTACTCCTTGTGTTACTGAGAGAATTTTTGATTGCGTATACAAAAATGGTCATGGCAGTAGTTATTTTTACTGTATCTTATCTTCAGGGAGAAGTAGAAATTACAGTGCTGCTTCTCCTGAGAGCTATTGAGAATTCGTTGCTCTTTGGTTGTCGTCTTTTACTGGCAAACAATAATCCCAGAGGAGGCCATGCCAAATGGAGATGATATTTTCAAGGTCCATATTGCACTCTTCATTTGTGGATTTGCTGCACTTCAGGAAGGGCAATGGATCTTTCTACCCGCCTCCCTTCTGATCAAATATTATCATCTCCATTCTGTGAAACTGGGGAAAACAACAGACGGGATAAATGACTCACCCAGAATTAAGCAGCAGCTCAGTAAAAGAAAACGCAAATCTCTCTGAAGACTGGATCACATGGATTCCAGGTACCTTTCAGACAGGGAGGTGTTTTTGAACCCCGCTCTCCCTAGTGCTCTGAATCACTGCTTCTCTAATCTCAAAACTCACACAATTTCACTACGCTGTTCTTGATGAGTTTCGTGGTGCATGGGATCCATTAATACCACCCCCAACACTGAGGCTTAGTCCTCACCACAGGTGTCTGTTTGTCCTTTTATGTGTGACAGCATTAATGCCATTTGACCATATTTATATGGCTGACTGAATAATTTGATTGATTTAAGCTGTCTGCCTGCTCTTGACATATTTGAGAATAAACAGCAACATTACCACTCTTATTTATTATCTACTTAATCAGACCTAGTTGTATTTTGTAGACCAGTTGTACAGGGCTGACATCCATGAATGAGGTACCTCATTTGTGATTAGTAAATTGCCTTTGATATGCACTCCCAGTGTGATGGGTCTAAGCCTTAAATTTACAGAAAATGACTGTTTCAGTCACCTCAACTTGTCTCCCCATAGCATAGTGAATGGGTTTTGAAAATAATGGTTTGGGCAACTCCTAATTTTAAATGTTCCTCTCCATTATAGATATGGCTATTTATTATTTTATTATTTTATTATTTTGCTTTCACACCAGTACGACCCTTTTCATGTCTTGGATCCAAGAACTTCACAATGGAGGTCAGAATGACCATGCGCCTTTTTAAAGATGTGATGGGGAACAAGTATCCAGTATCAATATAGCAATTTAGCAGAGTCAGGAAGAAAGCAGAGGTTTCTTAAGGTCAAGGGCAGTACCTTGCCTAGAGAGGTTTATCACTGTGTATTTGTCTGCTGTGGTAACTTTGAGAGGAGAGGAGGGTTGTCTCTGTGTTACTTCCAAATATTGCATAAAATAAATTCTAAGGTAAAAATATTGTATTAATATTTTTTGTCCCCTTTCTGAATGGAAATAGCCTACTTTTTAAGGTGGGGGAAAGATGTAATCAGCACTTCCAGCTGTCAGCCAGCTCCTGCTGAACTGGTGGCCTTTTGTTCATACTGGTTTGGACAGTGAGGTGACATGCCAGCCTGGTATCTGGTCTGGTGCACTTGCCCTTTCCTGGAGTCTGTCTTGCATGCAGAAATCCCTATTGTCTGTATTCAGTTAACCACAGCAACTTTGAAATTTAAATTTCTGCTGTATTTCAAGTTGAACATCATCGTGTAATCTGTGCCCTTCTAAAGACAGGTTTATGCAAATATGCAAATACCTAACTGTTCTTATTACAGCTAGGAGAAATTTGGCCCTGATGATATTGTTTCTCATGGGAAAAGGTATTTAGAGATGGGTGAAAAAATAAGGTATAACCTTTTTCTTCTTTCTCAATTTGTTTTATTTTTCCTGTTGTTTTTGACTAATTCACAGAGGAACAACATAGCATATCAAATCTGTTTACTGCTCAAAGAGTCATGGATGCTTGAATGTCTTTGTTGTAATTTAGGAAATGGACTGACAGACAGAATTGTGTTGGGTAGGCACTAAAAATATACACCAAATGAACCACATAATTACCTATGTAGAAATAAGCTCTTTTTTTGCCAGTGCAGTTTATGATGAGAAATGAACTAAGCTTCTTCCTCAAAGTCACAGCTATAGATCAGCTAGAAGCTTGAAGGACTATTTGAATCCTAAGAGGTGACACATTGATCTACAGCTCCGAGAATTGTGCCAAGAAAGGAAAATCAACAAGATGTTCACCTGATTTATGTGGGCCAGACATATTTGACTTGCCTTTCGAAGGTGATCTCACAAAGGCGTAATTAAAACTTGATGATGTTGTTAAATAATCATGATGATTTGTGTCCCTGCGTTGCAGCTGTGTGTGTGTTTTTTGTGTGGTTATAAATGTGTTTAGTCCTTGCTTCTAAAAATGAAGGTTAGAGTGTGGTGGGCTTAAGGGCAGGAATTTTGTGCACTCTTTTTATGAAGAAAGTCTCCAACCAAATTATTCTAATGCCAGACCTCTGCTTCAGTTTACAACTAGTCATATTGCAGGTTAGTGACAAAATAAATCCAAGGAGTTTTAAATTAGTAAAACTGAGCAGCCTCTAAATGTGCCCACTCTGCAGAGACAGGCAGTGCTCTGATATGGGAGATGCTGACTTGGGGCTGGAGAACATGCGGTAAGACCACAGGTTGTGACTCGATCTTACTCTGGTCTGGAAACCACTAGTATCACAGTATTGACTTTCCTTCATCCTCATCTTACCTGTCAAAAGGAGAAAGCAAGCATCAGGACAAGGGTTTTCTTTCATTAGGTATTTAAACACTCTGAACACAACATACATGTGACTTGAGCTGCAGCCTGTAGATATGTTGTAATTTAAACACTCCTCATGTGCTTCTTTTGTGATTTTTCCATTGAATCATATTATTTTGGATAGAATTTTCGAGACATACAAATAGGTACCCTTGAAGTTAAGTATGGATTTTTTTTTCCCTCTACTGTCTGGATGCTGGTGGGAATTTTGATGAAGTTGTTTATCATTTGATTTTGAATTTTTTTTAGGGTTTGTGTTATGCTTTAAGACATTGATCCCACTTTCTAATAAGCCTAACTTTCTCCATTTATGTCAATAACAATGATTTTTACTCTTTTGTTTTCAGACCAAAAAGGCATAAAACGCAGTATGTTGCCTACTTACTAAAAAAAGGAGGGGATGGGAGGAAGTGGCACCTCTGATTCTGCATCCAGAACAGCCAGCATAATAGATATGGTTTGGGGCTGATTATCATAAGGAGCGTGAGTTAGATCAAGTTTCTGAGAATCCCTAGCCTTTCCATTAATTTTGATTTATTGATTTTTATGAGCAGGAGCAGTGATAAGCTCAGGCTCTGAGCAGGATCAGAAAGGCCAGTGTGTGTTGAGGGTTATTGCCTTGTTTCGTGCTGTGATTTATACAGCGTAGGTACCAGCTGCATTATTCTGCTTGGTGTTATTTCTTCTCATCATTATAGTATTTGATGACTTAAAGACAAGTGCCCTCTGAGAATCTGTTCTGTTGTGTCTCTGACATTATTACAGGCTGAAGGTCTGATTATTGGAAGTGCTGAGCCCTTGCAGCTCCAGTGGAATTAATGGAAGCTGAAGGTGCTCTGAAAATCACGCCTGAGGCATTTTATTCTTTTAAAGGGATTGAGTCGTGCCTTATAAATATAAGTGTCTGCTTTGACTAATGGAGTTTATTTGATTAGAATGAAACCTGTGCTCCAAAATTAACTCTCGTCCTTGCTACGTAGCTGAGGAGTTGATTAGATCTTCGTAAATCTGATATTAGAATTAAGCTTCAAATTAACAATTAAGCTTCAGAGTTTTGCTTTATAATTGGAATACTGAATGTTGGGAAAGATCAGAATCCCCTTTTCTTTGAGGGTTCAGGTGATTCTAAGCACAACTCACGTTGCTTTGGCAGAGCTACTGGTGCAGCAGTGGTAACTAAACATGCTGAATGGGTGGCTTTGTGGCTAGAAGAGGTACCAGGACCAAGTGTTTGCAGCTGATGCAGGGGATCAGCCTGTCTGAGCCTTTCACACTCTCCTGCAAAGAGTCTTAATTCTGATTTATCCAGTTCCACTGAGAGAAAGCAGATGTCAGACAGTGATCCAGCCTAAGAAAAAGGGTGATTTATCCTAATGCTTGATAAATCTGCCATTCTTGCAGAGGAGAAACTTGGCTGAGCAGCAGCAGTTTTATCCTGAAGTGAGGGAAGGTGCTGCTGGATGGGCATGTGAGTGACTGACAGAAAACTCCAAAGGAGCGCTCATGCAGAGGTGAAAGCCAAACCTGAGAGATTTGAGGACTGGGTACATGCAGAAAGGTTTAGTCAACTTGACTTCTGTTTGCTTTTTAAGAACATTAATATGCAGCCTACTGATGTGGGTGTTCAAGTCATGAAAGCCTTTAAAGATTCTCTCTGGTCCTTTGCTAACACCCCTTCTGTTCCCAGGTTGCTCGGGTGTGCCCAGGGGTCAGCATTGCTTCAGCCCTTAGTATTTTAAAAGCTGTTCATCACTCAAGGATACTCACAACAGTCTTGCCAAAATGTAGTTTTCCTTTTTGGGAACATCATTATAGTATTCTTATATTTTTCCTTCCTTAAAGCAGGTCTTTGTTTAAAAAGTATATAGTTTGGGGTTGGTTTGGTTTTTCTTTAGTTGTTTTTTTTTCCTTGGGTTGGTTGGTTTGTTTGTTTTTTCTTCTCAGATCAGGGACAGATGACAGAAGATCCATTTCTTTTGTTTCCAGTTATTTTCAAAGAACAAATTTAATCGGTTACATTCTCATCTATGTATCTGTCTAGATTTCTCTGGTTACCACTGTGGTATGTCCATGTACAATATGGTAGATCATCTGCTGTGTCAGCAGAGCTTCACATTTCAGTGTCTACATTTATCTAATACTGTTTTGTGACTGATGGATGGGACTTGGTGTTTGGTTCTCAGCAGGCAATATGGTACATGCTGTTAGCAGTGGGGAAGGCTGTTGTTTTGATGAGGAGAGTTGTGCTCCTTCCCTGTGTCTTTCTGTCTCAGCCTGGACAACAAAACTTGTCACAAACAAAACACCCATTGATAGAATATTCGGGCAAACAGGTAGTTGCTTCCTCTTGTTCTTGCTGCTGGTCTCCTGCAGACAAGCTCTATACAATGTTTCATTATCTTTAAGACTGTTGACCAAATCTGACTTTTCAAGATAATGTTTTGACATCCTTTGCTACTAGAACTGGGATTCTTCTCCTTTACAGTGTTTTCTAAATTTTGTGGTTGATTGCATTTTATGTTTATTTTTTTTGAGCTCCTGCCTGTACATGTTTTATTCCACCTTCCTTGTTTTTCTGTTTTTAGCCAGTGAGACCTGCAACGATTTCCATCCCATGTTCTTCACCCACGACAGATCATTTGAGGAGTTCTTCTGTATCTGCATTCAGCTCCTGAACAAGACATGGAAGGAGATGAGGGCAACCTCAGAGGACTTTAACAAGGCAAGAAAAAGCGTGGGGTGAAAATAACTGGGCAGGATGGTGAAACAAGGCCATGTATTCTTCCCCAGAGGCACAGAGGTTTACTGATCCCACTTCTGCTGAGTGCTGTGGAGTTTTCATCTGTGCAGATTCTCTGCACATCAGAGGACCAGCATTTAGAAAGTGGGATTGGGGGATGGGAGGCGTAAGAGTGGTTCACAGACCTTTTTCTATCACGTTGCTCTGCAGACTGCAAAACTAAAAACCTGGCTTGAGGGGAAATTCTGCCTTTTTATGTTAGCAATATTATGCTGAAGTGCTGCAGCTTCTAAGGTTGTAAATAATGCAAAGAGAGTACTGCAGTGATAGTTCTGTACATTCCTTTCATTTCATATGAGCACTGGAGTGATAAAATATTCAATAGTGGACACAATCCTGACAATGTGCTGTACAGTTTAGCCTGCTAAAACAAAACAAAACAAACCCTCAGTATTGAACCCTTTTGGTTGTAAGACAGAATTCTGAAAGTTTCAGCCAATCTCCTGCCTATGAGCAAAGCTATGGAGAAAACAGCCGTCTATGTTAAAGGGCCCTAGACATCCTGTTTTAACTGTCTGACTTACCAGGAGGCTGAAATGTATCTTTGGGATTTTGTAAGAATGACAAACTTGTGCTTTTGTGGCCAGCTGGCATCCTTATCTTTGTTGGGATCCTTTGACTAGATCTTGATCCTCTCCCTGAGACTAGAGGTTGGTTACAGAGCTGTTGGTTAAGAACGAAAAGTGAGACTGTTGCACTGTGTCACCAGACTCAGATGTTATGTGAGAGCTAGTAAGAATGATCATGCCTAACTTCTAATTGGAACTATCTGTTACTGAAGTGGTCTAAATGTCCATTTTCAACTGCAGAATGAAGGTGAATCTTTAGGACAGTGTGGAATACCCTTTGTTGAGTTCTTTTAGGTGAGATAGTTGCCGGTCGTACCAGAGCCCTGGCAAAAGAGAGGAGGGAAGCCCAGAACGTGTACTGTTAGCTAGATGACCTAGAGTCTTGTTCTTTCACAGAATTTCTGACATGCTTCTCTTACCTAATGGTCCAGGAGTGCAGAAGGAGCAATAGCAAGGTCACTGAACAGTGTAGAAACCTAAAATCAAGGGCTTAAAAAGGCAACAACATTTTAAAGACTACTACTAATACGTGGTTGTTTTTAAAAACATGTATTAACTGCCTATTACTTACAGGCCTTCTGTCTTGTTAGAAGAAGGATTTCACAGAATCACAGAATCACATAATCGACTGGGTTGGAAAAGACCTCAGAGATCATCGAGTCCAACCCTTGGTCCAACTCTAGTCCGTTTACTAGATCATGGCACTAAGTGCCATGTCCAATCTCAGTTTAAAAACCTCCAGGGACGGCGAGCCCACTACCTCCCTGGGCAGGCCATTCCAATGCCTGACCACTCTCTCTGTAAAGAATTTCTTTCTAATATCCAGCCTAAATTTCCCCTGGCAGAGTTTAAGCCCATGCCCCCTTGTCCTATTGCTAACTGCCTGGGAGAAGAGACCAATCCCCACCTGGCTATAACTTCCCTTCAGGTAGTTATATAGAGTGATGAGGTCACCCCTAAGCCTCCTCTTCTCTAGACTAAACAACCCCAGCTCCCTCAGCCTCTCCCCATAGGTCTTATGTTCAAGTCCCTTCACCAGTCGTGTTGCCCTTCTCTGGACCCACTCCAGCACTTCAATGTCTTTCCTGAACTGATGGGCCCAGAACTGAACACAATACTCCAGGTGTGGCCTCACCAATGCAGAGTACAGGGGAAGGATCACTTCCCTTGTCCTGCTGACCACGCTATTTTTGATACAGGACAGGATACCATTGGCCTTCTTGGCCACCTGGGCACACTGTTGGCTCATGTTGAGCTTCCTGTCAATTAGTACCCCCAGGTCCCTTTCTGTCTGACTGCTCTCCAGCCACTCTGTGCCCTGCCTGTAGCGCTGCAGGGGGTTGTTGTGGCCAAAGTGCAGCACCTGGCACTTGGCCTTATTGAACTTCATCCCACTGGAATCAGCCCATTTTTTCAGTCTATCCAGATCCCTCTGCAGAGCCCTCCTGCCCTCCAGCAGGTTGACACTCCCCTCCAACTTGGTGTCATCAGCAAATTTGCTGATGATGGTCTCAATCCCCTCATCTAAATCGTCAATAAAGATGTTAAACAGGACTGGACCCAACACTGACCCCTGGGGAACACCACTAGTGACTGGCCGCCAGCTGGATGCAGCCCCATTCACCAGCACTCTCTGGGCCCGGCCCTCCAGCCAGTTCTTAACCCAGCGTAGAGTACACTTGTCCAAGCCGTGGGCTACCAGCTTTTGCAAGCGTATATTATGGGAGACAGTGTCAAAGGCCTTGCTGAAGTCCAGATAGACCACATCCACGGTTTTCCCCTCATCCACCAGGTGAGTCACCTGATCATAAAAGGAGATCAGGTTGGTCAGACAGGACCTGCCCCTCCTAAACCCATGCTGGCTGGGTCTGATCCCTTGTCCATCCTGAAGGTGCTGTGTGATTCCATTCAGGATGATCTGCTCCATAACCCTGCCAGGCACCGAGGTCAGGCTGACAGGCCTGTAGTTGCCAGGGTCAGCTCTGCAGCCCTTTTTGTGGACTGGGGTAACATTGGCCAATTTCCAATCATATGGGACCTCCTCAGTGAGCCAGGACTGTTGGAAGATGATGGAGAGCGGCTTGGCAAGTTCTTCTGCTAGCTCCCTCATCGCCCTAGGATGGATCTCATCTGGTCCCATAGACTTGTGAGGATCCAGATGGCTCAGTAAATCACCAACTATTTCCTCCTGGAATACAAGGGGCCTATTTGGCTTCCCATCTCTGTCAACCACCTCCAGAGATGAGTTATCCTGAGGGCCACCTGTCTTACTGGTAAAAACTGAGGCAAAGTAGGTATTAAGTACCTCAGCTTTCTCCTCATCTTTGTTAACTATATTTCCCTCAGAGTCCAACAGAGAATGGAGGTTTTCCTTGCCCCTCCTTTTGTTATTAACATATTTGAAGAAGGACTTTTTATTATCCCTGACAGAACTGGCCAAATTAACTTCAAATTGCACTTTTGTTTCCCTGATTTTTTTTCTGCATGATCTAGCTATTTCCATAAATTCTTCATAAGTAGCCAGCCCTTTTTTCTGCAGTCGGTAAAGTCTCTTTTTATTTCTGATTTCATTCAGAATCTCCCTGTTTAGCCAAGCCGGTTGTCTTCCCCGCTGGCTAGCCTTTCAGCACACTGGTATAGCCTGTTCCTGTGCACTCAAAACCACCTGCTTGAAGCATGTCCAACCCTCCTGGGCCCCCTTGTTTTTAAGCATTGTTTCCCAGGGTATGCTCTGAACTAGACTTCTGAATAGGCAAAAATCTGCCCTCCGGAAGTCCAGCGTAGAGGTTTTGTTAATGGTTCTCCCTGCATCTCTGAGTATTGAAAATTCTATTATTTCATGGTCGCTATGCCCCAGGTGGCCTCCAACCACTACATCTCCCACCAGCCCTTCTCTGTTTGTAAACAGTAGGTCTAGCGGGGTCTTGCCCCTGGTAGGCTCATTTACCAGCTGATGAAGGAAATTGTCCTCTATACACTCTAGGAACTTCCTAGACTCCCAGCAGATATCCGGCAGGTTAAAGTCACCCACAAGAACAAGGGCCGTTGATTTTGAGACATCTGCCAGCTGCTTGTAGAATAATTCATCTCCTTCATCATCCTCGTTGGGTGGTCTGTAACAGACACCGACGAGGATGTCAGCCTTGTTGAACTTCCCTCTGATTCTGGTCCACAGGCACTCAACCTTGTCACTGCTGACCTCAAGTTTAACAGAGTCGAGTGACTCTCTAACATATAAAGCCACCCCTCCACCTCTCCTACCTGCCTATCTTTTCTGAAGAGCTTGTAGCCACACATAGCAGCACTCCAGTCATATGAGTCGTCCCACCATGTTTCTGTGATGGCAACTATGTCATAGCTTTCCTGCTGCACGATGGCTTCCAGCTCCTCTTGTTTGTTGCCCATACTGCGTGCATTAGTGTACATGCACTTCAAGTGGGCTGCTGATTTCCCTCTTAATTCGGGCTTTCCACCCTTAGGCTGATCTTTGGAGAGCCCAGTTTCAATCCCTTCCCCCTTCAAACCTAGTTTAAAGCCCTCCTGATCAGCCCTGCCAACTTACGGGCTATAGTCCTCTTGCTCTCCCTAGAAGGATGAAGCCCATCTGATTTGAGGAGACGAGGTACCACGGAGTTTGCCTCATGGTCAAAAAACCCAAAATTTTGACGGTGACACCAATCCTTAAGCCACCTGTTGATGAGACGGGCTTTTCTACTCCTCTCTTTATTTAGCTCCTCATCCATCCCAGATAGCACAGGAACTGAGGCAAATATCACTTGTGCTCCCGTCCCATGAACCTAGTGCTTTAAAGTCTTTTTTAGTTATCTTGGTACTTCTGTTGATGTCCTCGCTGCCAGCTTGGACTACTCACAGGGGATAGTAGTCTGAGGGCTGAACTAGCTCCGGAAGTCTTCTATTAATGTCCCTCACCCTAGCCCCAGGAAGGCAGCAGACCTCCCTGTGGGATGGGTCTGGGCGACATATAGGGCCCTCTGTTCCCCTCAGAAGGGAGTCGCCAACTACTACCACTATTCTTTTTTTTTCTTCTTACAGCTGCAGTTGTAATTCTTTTTATAGATGAGGTCCATCCAGAGGCTCTCCAGGTGGATCTTCTTGGCTGTCCTCTGCCTGATTTTCAGGGTCCAGGGCCTCATATCTATTTGTTAAGGGCAATTTGTGTACATAATTCCCACAACTTGAGTTGGAATATTATTAGTAGTCATAGGGGATTCAGGAAATAATACCCTTGTTTCTAGCAACAGACCAGTTCACCCTAAAAAGAAAACATTTACTTTTCAGTGCTAGACATTGCTACGGAGCTTCATGGAAGATCAAGTAGTTTCTTCTCTGGTTTGACTAGTTTGTGGTTTGTGTTTTCTGTTGCTGAAAATCCTGTGACTTCAACCAGCAGCTCTTGCAGGTTCATCAAGGTGGGCAATGGGTCCTACAGCATGTACCATTGAAAACATAGGTGATTTTTAGCTCCATGGGGCAAATCTGAAACATTTGCCATCGGGCTACCAGGAATTGGCTCTGGTGGTGGCACTATTGTGCATGAGAGATGAACCCAGGATCTTTGCCTGCAGAAATCACTCTTGATTTTGTACCTGTTTTTGTAAAAAGGAGGGAATACTAAACTGTTCCAACTCTCATTTCTAACAGTTCAGTAATTGTGCTCTGCTGATCTAAATCCTTTCTTTTAGTCATAAGATATTTGTGCTCTTAACCACTGCAATTGGCATGTGGTGGTGATGCACATTACTCAGCTGATAAATGTCTGAAGGGGGATCTGTGAGTGAGGCAAACTGTGTTGTTGTGTGGGCTTGTGAAGCACTTCTGGATTTGTGGGGGATGATACATTATATAGTGGTACTCAAGGTTTACCCATCTGGTTGGTGGATGACAGCTGCCAGTGCTGATGGCTTTACCAAACTGAACAACATCATTTTAAATCCCTACCTGGTAAGAGGCTTTGGTGATTGCAGCATGTTAGTATTCTTTCTGCATTTTTCTTGTGTGCAAAGGGTACTTGTTTCTTTTGAAAGAAAAGTTACTTTTTAAAATTTGGCAGACGAAGGCCATGTGGACCCAGGGAACATTCAGCCCGTACTTGCAGGACTGAAGAGGAAGAAGCAGGTCTCCCAAGATGCAATAGCTTAGTTACTGTGGAAAAATTATCTTTCATCCTCTCTTTGTGATACTATTTTTTGGTTTCAATAACTTGTCATGGTAATGGATGAAACACCACTTTGCTGCGGTTTACTACCCACCTGGCTGATGGGATCATTAATTTTCTTCCTTCTTCCCTTCCTCCCCCAAAATCTCTCAGTATATTGGCTGGTAGGTCTTGAGACATGGAGATTCTGCTAAGAAGCAAATCCACTTGCTTTGATCTTTAGTCATAATTGAAGAAATTGAGCTTTTTGTTTAATTTTAAATTTTTGATTAATCACAATAGCTTGTACACTGAGGGGCCGTAGGAGGTCTACGTGCACTTACAGAGATTTATTTCCTCCTCTCCTGCACTGGAGAATGATAGGTGCTGAAAGAAGTGAAGTGATTGAATACTTCCCCTCAGGTTTCACTGCCGATTCTCAAGGGTTTTTTAAGCATTAAATTAAAACTTCATTTTGATGACAAAACGGCATACTGTGTTATTGTGTTTCCTCAGTTCATGTTGTGGAGATTTCATATAGGTTTGTTCATTTTTAAAGCTTAAAAACAGAAAACAAAAAACAAAACAAAAAGAACCAAAACAAAACAAAAACAAACAAACAAACAAAACAAAACAAACACCAAAACCCAGCACTTTTCTCATAGTTGGAAGGATTTTATGGTGTTTCAGTGAAGCATTTGTGATCTCATTATTTGTCTCTCTGATTTTTATTCGTTAAAACAGACACCTTTTGTCAACTCTTACATTATAAAATACTCCTTGGATCTCTATGGTGATAGTATGATACTGTCAGACCTAAAACCTTTTTTACAGTCTCTCAATATACTGGTAGATGTCTGAATAGAATAATTCAGTCAGGCAGCTAAGCTTTTGTTATGCCTTTACAGCATTTTAAGACATACATAATTCATGTCTGGTGAGTGTTCTAGAGAAATTAAGATGCAGTTGGATAGCTAGACATGCAAGTGGCAACAATTCTGTTTGAAACCTTTTTGTTTTTCTTTGATCTTACAGATGATCAAAGGACGCTTCACAAATTCTGTCCTTCGCAGTCATTTGTGAGCAGACAGCATGGTTTATGACTTTGAAAATATAATCTTGTCTCTTATAATCTTGAAAATATAATCTCTTGTCTTGTAATGCTTTACATAATTCTATGTGTTTTATTGCAGCAGAAGAAAGCATTGAGTATTGATCTTTGAAGTTGATGCTGACTGTAAAACAGCTGGACTGAGTTACTTCACACTCCAGCATCTAGAAACCTTTATCACCGCCTGTCCATTTAAATAGGTGCCTATCAGTCAGTTTTCCGTCACATAGGGACCAACTACCTACAGTCTGCTCAGGGTAATCAGGCCCTGCTGCCATACAGACTAAGATGTACTTAAATTGGGGCTTTTTTGTTTGGTTTTATCATGATAGTAGGTGGAATTCAAGGTAACCGCCCCACTGTAAAATTTCTTCTGTGGGGCTAAATGAAAGCGTAGTCCCAGTGGAAATTTTTTTAATTGATCCTCACTAGGTGTGCTTAAGTAAATGTACCGCTGTTGCCCCAATGCAGATTTACATTGAGATTGCTATCTTGCTGTCTTTTAAAAGATATTATTTCTCATGAGACAAGGAGACCGCAGACAGGACATTATGTAGGGAATAAGATTATCCTCTTACCTCTGTTCGCCAGGGATTTCAGTCTGCTACTTTTTGTACATGTGAAGTTCAAATGCTAATAGGAAGAAGGGTGAGCAAATGGATTTTTTTGATTGCAGGGCCAGCCATGGCTTGTCTTATTAGACCTGCAGAACAATGTGAACAGTTTGCTAATTCTGTGCCTAGTGTAGTGCCATCTTAAAAAAAATTAAAAATGAATATGTAAAAAATAATAATAATACTTCCAGCCCCAGTGTGCAAGGAAAAAAGTAAAATTATTTGATTCACTGGCCGTGATTTTGAAGCTGCTTTGTAGAGAATGGGCAAAATGATGGCTGCTCTTAGGTATTTAGATGGCCAAAAATGGCTAATCGTAACAAGACACAGATTGTCATTTCAACATGGCTAAAGTTAAGCAGGGGATACCAAAACTGGAAAACTTTCTAAGTCATGTGGTGTATGGTGCTTGAAATCAAAATCTATTACATTCACTGAAATTACAGTTTTAAGGGGTAGGAAAATGGGATGAGGTTGGCTAATAATGCTACCAATGCATTTTTCTCATTACTGATAACGCAACTTATTTTGTCTGCTGGCCATGTGTTCAAGATCATCATAGTATAAAACACTAGCTTTTAAATGTTCTGTGAAAATTTATTTTGTAATAAGAAAAAAATTATCAGAAAACCCCCAAAACCTCTGGTTTCAACATTTTGATAATGCTAGCATTCATTTCACAGTGGCAGACCTGGGTACTGTGCACAACTGTATTTGTGGTGTTTGGTTGTTTCAGCAGCACACCAAGCCACAGCACTGAATCCTCGTGCAGGAGTGGGATCTGCTCAGCAAGACGATAATATATGTCACTGACAGGTGTACACATAACAAACTGTCTTGTGTGGTAATCAGTGGAGTAGACATTGTTCACAGTGGCAGCAGATGCAAACAAGAAATGCCCTACTTGAGTCCTGTAATTAAATACCAAAGCAAACACTGAGGCATTTGATAACCACAGAAGATGTTTATTGCTCATGCTCAGACCCTGTGAACATTTTTCCTTGCGCTGTGACAAGATAACAGGAAAGGTAACCAAGCATAACATAAAAATGAAAAATACCATTTCCTGGCTCGATGGCGGCTTGGAAATGCCATGCCACAGGTTTCTCAGCTTCTCGAGTGTTGTCATGCTTTCAGCAGCTGTAGTATGAATAATTGTGCAAGGCTGCGATCAAAATATGACTAAGTGTTCAAGGACAGGCTTTAAAAGTGTGTACTTGTGTGAGCAGTGTTTTGTATGGGAATGCGTCATTGGCCAGCACCACCAACAGATAATGCGAGTTACCGGTAAAGAAGCAAAGGTATAGAGGGTTATTTGGAAAGGGTCAGAGCAGCAATGTAACAGAGGAGCTGTCACTGCCTTTGCTGGGTCCTCTGCAAATCGAAGAGATTCCAGAAGCAGAATGTGCACAGATCCTGTCCGAAATGTACCCCAGGCTGCATCCTGGTTGTCCTAGTGCCAGTCCTTGCCATGGCAGCTCTGGGCCTGGCCTGGAACCGGCAGGGCTTTACCCCACTCCTGAAGGAGAAGCAGGTTTCCTAGCATGCTCAAGTGATCCCCTCTAGTGGCACTAACAATATTCTGCACTTTTCTGCTTGTTGCAGAGTTGGCTGAGTCTTGATAAACCCGTTTTTACAGGAAGGAGGCAGAGGCACCTAGAGCTCAAGTGCTTTGGCGGTCAAGCAGCAGTGGTGCCAAAAGCAGAACTGGGACATCTGGCCCTTTGCTTCAGCATCCTCCATCACCCCATCACAGCTGCAGCAGCAGCCCCAGCCCCGAAAGTGGTGCTTTCCTCTGTGTCTGTGCTTCTCTTTCCCACCCCCTCACAGGGATGCTTACGGGAGGATGGCAAATGATAGCTCCAGGAGCATGAAAGAATCATTACCTCAAACAGGAAAAAAGGTGATTCAAACAAACTTGAAAGTAGAATTCTGTGGTCAGTCCGTAAATCTGTCTGTCCCTTGCTTTTCCTTTCAATGATGAGGAGGGAAAGGGATGACAAATAGCTCTTCAGAGATGCTCTCCAAAGCATTTATTGTTTTCTTATGGGTGTTTTTTCACCAGATGAGTTTAGGTTCTTTTGAGAGAAGCTTTGAAAGGCTGTTCTGTTTGCATTTTACCTGTGGGAAACGCCAGGATAGTGGAATGATTGCACCTCTCTGTTAGCTTTATTGCACATTCCCTTGGCAGTGCTTTGTTTATATCAGTCAGGGATACCACAAATAAATTATTCTGACATAGACTGAATTCAGTATTCCCCAAGCTTAGGCAGATTAGCACAAATTAAATTCCACATTTTCACACCTGAGGCCATTAGCACATTATTAACTTTTATTGGAAACAGATATTTTCTATAAATATATTGTATCATTAATTGTGTGATGCATGTATTTATGAAAAAGTATAGCAATTAACATTTTGCAAATTTGCTGCATAGCTTATACAGAAAATGTGTCTTTTTTAATTGAATAAAAGAATCACTCTCCAAATACAATGGGAATCTCCTAGAAGAGCATAACTGGGTGCAGGAAGGTTGTCAGCTCTGTTCCATTAGGAACCATTTCCTCAAGAAGGGCCTGTTTTAAGCAGTGCAATTTAATGCAATGTAGGGAGACCCTGTTTAAAACCTTTCCCTGGCATTTGGTCACTGTTCCCTCTATGCTTTTTGTAGCCTGGATATTGCAAGTTTATTCCTGCATTGGCTGCTCACTTGGGAATGGCTCTGTTCAGTCTTGTCCGTCTCTGTGCATTTATCTACACCTGTCAGATCTCCAAATGTGTCCCACTGCATTTGTCAAAGCCAGTTTATTACTCATCTGCTGCTTCTGGCTGCAAGAACCTGAGGAGGAGTGTTTAAGACTCTTAAGTTGTGGTCTTCCACTTACTGAGGCATCAGTCTGTAAAAATCAGATCTAAATTTAAGTATTCATACCCCAAAGGTTGGGACTGTCAAGCTCAAATGAACTGGAGTATTGCATTTTAAAATCTATTTGATTGTTTCCTTTTGAATATTTTTCAATCTTAAATAGCATTGTCAAGAATGCAAATACATTAAAATAAAAAAAAGTGAAATTTAGGTACTTAGACTGGATAATGAAACAGTAAGGAGCAGTATTTACCCATCCTCTGTACTTTGTAGCTTAAGAACTACTTTTCTAGTTCAAAGATTTTTTTTTCATTAAAAATACTATCTTTACTATTTTCTGTCTTTACCAGAAGGCTTCAAAAATCTTTAGTAGCAGGGTCACATCTAGTTATTATCTAGTTATTATCCTAGCTGAACTATCCTTCTCCAGTGATCACATATGTAATGATTTCATGGAGGGCATAGGCTTAAAAGGAAAAGCATTTAAAAGCTGAAATTCTGCCTAGCGTATGCCAGGATGGGTACACTAACAAAGAGGTCAATTCTTCAAGCAAAAAGCAAGGAAAGGAAGGGATGTCTCGACAAAACATCTGTTACTTAAAAAAAACCACAAAACAATATAGTATTTTAGTATAATCCATTCCTTGGTCAGAAACTTGTTTGTCTTATCCTTTCCCCAGTGATGAAAGTCGCTGTTGGTTTCAGCAGTGAAATCTCTTCTCTCTGAAAAACCCAGCTGTCATTGGCAGAGAGGATTTTATCCCCCAGCTTTCTAATGAAGTCAGTGTGTTACTGTAGAATGCTTACGGGTCTGCTTAGCACCCTGGAGATGGCAATTTTTACAACTGTTGGTACTTCATATTTTCAAAGTGCTCTTCATTTTCATCTCTGTGGGTGCTGATCAAACCAATAAACATCTTGGCCTTCAAAAAGATGATTGAGTGGAAAGCCTGATAACCAGAGGAGAAACACTGAGTGTAGGTTATCTGTGCTAACTGATTTTTTTGTACTCTGTAGAAACCTTTTGCACGGGGAAAGAATTCCTGGCTTGCATATAGTGTGTGCTGGTTGCTGAGGGAAATGATACGACCTAACTGGAACTGTCACCAAAACAGCGTATTTTGTGATATCGCCCCTGTCATTCCTGTCTTAAAGTGTGGATAATAATCAGATCCTGGGAACCACCCTTGTCTCTGTGTTTTTATTTCTTCTTTCTAGGATATGTGTTTGTAGTACAGTTAAATCAGAGGTGCATGGCATATGGGTTTTTGCTGCATGAATTGCTGCTGATGTGAATGTCAGTGGGCATATAATACCAGATTTTCATTTTGTGAATCACAATGCATGGAATTCAGCCCGAGAGCTCCCCAGACTATAGACCTTATTATAGGCAAATAAAAAAGGGAAAGAAGGGGGGTGGGGGGAGGTTATGTCTTAGAGATTTTGTTTCAGTTGAAATGAGGTTATCCTGATGAATGATGCAGCTGACAATGAGATTTTTATAGCCTCTCTTAGAGTAGCAGAAGAGCTCGTGTTATTGTTGGTTCACTTTAAGTAACTGTAATCTAAATAGCACCGTGGTTGAAAAGAGCAGCAGAAATCTTTCATACGTGTCTCCTAAGCAAAGCCAGGGCGCTTTGTTGTGTTTATCTCATCTGTCCTTATACAAATGTCCTTCATTGTTTGCAATCTACATCTCGCGTATTGTCTTGGTGGAATACGTCAGTCACCGTTAAAAAGGCATTTGCCAGTCACTCACTGCTGCTGCCTGTCTCTATTTTTAGCACATGAGGTAACTGCCCGGCATCTGCCAAAAACAATCCTGTTACCCAGTGCACCCGTGTAAATGGAGACTGGCAGGGAGAGGGAGAGACGATACATGGGTGCGGAGGCGCTCTCCCCTTCCTTACTTCACACACAGCAGCTCTTTCACACCGTGTCTGCACTGTGTACACGGGGACAACACAGGCACCTGCCTCTGTGGCCTTTCCCTGGGTCACCTTGGGCACCCATGGTAGGGCAGCTATGGCAGATTTAGTGTTGCACGGGCTGTGTGAAGCTTTCGCAAGTGATGATCACAGGTTAAAATGGGCCTTGGTGTACAAACTTCAACATTCCCAGAGGCTGGATGAGTGTGAAGGCGGAGGAGGGTGGGAGGTGAGGGACTTAGCGTGTACTTTCTGAAGGGTCAGGTTTTGCCCTACAGAATATTTGGGCTTGAGACCAGCGCAAGGGCAGTTGTTACTTGGGAATGATAGTGAAGCTGAGATGTGTAACTTGGGTTCTGAACCTTCTCCATTGAGAGCAAAATAGCTTACTGGAGGATGGAAAGTGTTGTGTGTGCCTCTGAAAGTGATAAGGCCCCCCCTTTGTTTTTTCTCTTTCTCCTCTACGCTGTCTGTTTCAATAGCCATATGAAAAATGTTGTGGATTTATTGATGACTGAAAGATAATTTAAACCCTATCAGACTCCCTCCCAGATCCTCAAGGTACTATTATATGTTGGTCATGACAAGCAGAGAAGCAAGGCCCTCAGTAATACTTATGAAAGATGGAAGCTGAGGAATATCAGCTTATAAGTTGAGTGCAGGAGTGGAAAGAGATTTCATAGCATGTAAGTATTTTATCCCAAACACCAGAGACAGGTGAAGAAACTAAGACCAAATTCTTTGTTAGAATCCTTGAAAAATACATTAGTGCAGCTGATTGAAGATCTTGCCATATCAGTTGAAGATATTAATACTAGGACCATGAAAATTAAATGCTCAAGAACCATCCTTGCATCAAGAATGTCAGGACTGAGTCTGTAAGAGTGAAAGCATCTGGGGAAATAGCTTACACATGCTTTGAATTTTTTGGTAACTCTTCTCTCCAGAGATGTATCTTCATATTTCAAGCATCAGTTTTCTGTCTTGAGGAAACTGGCTGATCTTTATTGTGTTGCGATATGGAAACATCAGCAGCAAGCACTTAAAAATTGCAGTTGTATCCATTTTGCTTGAATAATAAAAACTGCCTAGAACTTTTTGTTATACTTAACTAAGAGTCCAAAGGAAACTACAGATCTCATTGTATCATTGTTACACTGTCAGCTTCTTCAGAAGCAATTGATCAGACCTTCATAGGGAAAGTAACATCTCAAAAGTCACCAAGTAGAAAAATTGAACATCCTTCTTTTTGTGAGATGAAGGATGTAATCTCATAGCTGTTGAAATTTTCAGATTCCTTCCAAAACTTCTTTTTTAAGGCCTGTATGTGTTTTTTTTTTTTTTAAAAAGCACATGTGAGAACTAGTGACTGGATGTAGAAATCTTGCTGGATTTCTCTCTCTATTCTAAGTGAAGTTTCTCTAGCCTCTCTCCCTGTTCAATACTCAGATCTCCAAAAGGATTTGTGCCCTCAGTGTTCCCTTCTGCCTGTCACCTTTCCTTGGAGCAACAGCATGGCTCATACAGCGCTTCCACCTGTCTTATGGAGGGTGTTAATGACTCTTCTCACTTTCTATAGTTGCTGGCTACCTTGCACAGCCATGTCTCCTGTCAAGAGATCGGAAAGGACCTTTTGAGGTCCTAGAATATTGGAAGTCAGTTTGTGAAGCCAGGATGGACGTTACTGGCAGTGATGTGTTTTAAGCAGTGGTAGAAACCTGAAAGACACTACTGAAGTTTTAAAGTAAAAATTACATCCATAGACCTGTTTCTTATTCCCAAAAATGTAGCTATATGGACAAAAAAAGTCTTCCCTCACTAGCAATGGCGTAAATACAACATTTTAATAAGGATGGCACAGAACTGGATCTTATTTTATCTAGCCTAATTCTGCATACAGTGGACTGCAAAGTTTATTTTACTTAGAGAAAAGACCTGTCTCCACCAATGCGGGAGATAAACCTCAGCTAGAAAGTACTGAATGTGTGCAGTGGCTTCAGTTATATACATGGCCTAAATGGCCCTTCACTGTGTATAATCTTTTAAGGTAACAGCTAAAGCAGAGTCTTTAAACTGGTGGTTCTGCTTGGGGAGAAAAGAAAGAAAATCTCTCCATAAAACTTATTTGGCTTTGCATGGGTTAGGGGATTTTTATTGCCTTGTTGCTTTTAAGCTCCAGAGAACATAGCTGCTCAATTTGCTTTAGTTATTATCATTTTAAAGAATTTGATGATTCTAATTTCCTTCTTTACACCTCTTGATTTTAGTACTAGAGTAACACTTCAGTATCTAGTATTGATTTTTCTCATGGTCAGGGCTTCAATATTAATTTCTGCACCACAGCAAGCTGAGAATGGGTGATTGCCAATGCAAACTAAGGACTCAGAAAGACTAATTTCATGTTTTAGAAATATAATTGCAGTTGTTTGCTTGCAGGATGGTCGCTGTGCTGATGAGTCAGCAGTGTGCCCATGTGTGATGTGGACATAACTGTGTGCTGGGGTATGTTAGCCAAAGCATAATTAGCAGGTCAAAGGAAGGGATTATTCCCTCGAACTTGGCACTTGTGAGGTGGCAGCTGCATGACTGTGTCCAGTTTTGTGCCCCAGCAATGGGGAGAGATTGATGCAATGGAGCAGAGGGCCACCCAGGTGATTAAGGGGGCTGGAGCACATGGCATTCAAGGGGAATGTGAAGGAACTAGATTTGTTCATCCTGGAAAAGGCTGGGGGAAGGAGGGTGGATCTAGTTATATCTTCTTCCACTCTCTGAACAAGAAGCTGTAGAGAAGATGCATACCCTTCTCAGGAGTGCACAGTGAAAGAGGAAAAGACAAGTTCCAGTGAAGGAAACTACGAGGACATAAGGATAAAATATTTTCAATTACTGATACTGGTGGAGCACTGCAGCAGGTTGCACAGAGGGATTCTGCATCTTCATCCTTGAAGAGACTCAAAACTTGCCCACACAAAGCCCCAAACAACGTGACTTGAGCTTAAGGTTAGCTCTGCTGTGTCTGCTGGACTTGATGATGCCTAGAGTTTTCCAGCAATCTGAATTATTCTAGAGATTTATGTGTAAAAACTACTTTCTTATCCAGTATGGAACAGGCAGAAATAGTAATTTGTATCATTAACCATTATTGAGACAAACACAGATTCAGCATCAACTAACCTCATAATTTTTTTCAAATGTTAAAGAAAGTGCAAAAGATCCTTGTGGTGGAGCCAGTAGTCACTTGTAAGAAGACAGGCTTTCCCCATTAACTTCAGTGACCCCTTTAAAGCAGTTTTAACTTGTCTTAGCTCTGACAGCTAAACTGTTGTTACTCAAGAATATTCATGCTCTTTCAGAAATGTGAGGTCAAAAGCATTTCCTCAAAATTTTCTTGCTATAATTTAGGTTAAGTGTGTCTTACTAAATATTTACCACTGGCTACTAGTGCAGTTCTGCTGACGTGGCAACTTGTCTAACCACATTGACTTATTAGTGTGTTTGATCCCTAACACTTAAAGCAGGCAGTGTGTTTAGCAATTGCAGAGCAATGTTTGGCTACTAGCTGATTGGTTTTGGGTTGTTTGTTGTTTTGTGACTGTTGTTTGTTTGGGATTTTTTGTTTATTTTGGTGGGGTTTTGTTTGTTTAAGTGCTTGTCTTGTACACAAGCCTCCGCTTTAGCTAAAGCCCATTGCTTACAGGTTCTAGCTCCATGTGCAAGCTGTGACTCCACCATCTGGGGAAGTTTCAGGTATTTCTTTTAAGCACCCATTTCTGACCAAAGGAGATCACCACTTAAACTGACAGAACACAGAGAAAGTAAAAGAAAAAGGAGAAAGGAAAGATGACATTAATTTGTTTTTACTTGGATAACAACAATACATAAATGATGTCTTGCTGCATGTTGCCTGGAAAATTAGCGGTAGAGATGGGGACTTAGCCCCCAGCTCCTTTGTCAGTGCTTTAATGACGGGACAACCCTGTCTTGGTTTCTTTTCTCATGTCATGATGCACAATTTGTTTGCAAGGAGATGTGTTTTTTTTCATTGTGGAAGCATCTTCCACATTTAAGCAAAATATTTCCCCTTTGTTTACAGCCCTTAAAGGTTAAAGTAATGAAGTGGTTAGATGCAGTATTTGCTGCATTTTTTATGTAAAGGGCTGTAAAGAAAATGTGTTGCAATTTGGGACAGTAATGAAAAGGATGAGGAAAAAATGAAGAGACGGCATTCACACTGTCTATCTGTGCACCACTTCTTATGCACAGCGTTAGTAAGCAGCAAAAATTAAAAAGCAATAATCAGAGAACCAGAACTGTCAGAAATTAAAACACTCTCTCTTTTCAAATGATCAGGAAGAAAATAGTAATAAATGACAAATTTAATAATCCACTGGTATTTATCAGTATGTGTGTATGTGAGCACAGCATACGCAATGCTTGCTGTGATTACCAAGGCAAACGAGGACAAGCTGTGTTCACGGCAAGCCCAGCACTGCAGCTGCCTTTGGGTGGGTGGGATTCTGTGGCTGCCACAGATGCCGCAGATGCTCTGTGTTGAGTAGAAGATCCGCATGTGAGTCTGGGACCTTGAATGCAGAAACCTGTACACTTATGTTGCCTGGCTCCCGTAGGAGCAGCAGTGCTGTTGTTGCCGAGGAGAGACTACGCACCAAAAAAGTTCCCTGCTGTCCCGATGTGAAAATTAGTTTCAGGCTAACACAGAGATATTGAGCACTGCTAGACAGGGCAACATCTCAGGTGTGGAAGGCAGCAAGACCTCACTGTGGGCTGCAGCTCTGATAGAAGAGTTGTCTATAGTGACAACTGTATCAAAAAAAGAATGATACTGAAAGCTTTGCATGCTGCAGAGCAAAGCTATTCTGATTAAGCTGATTCTTCTGTAGCCCTTTTATTTTAAAATTATCAAGATACCAGTGAATCACTTCTTTCTGTTTTTCCAAATGAAACAAAGTGCTATTTAGAAAAAAAAAAAAAAAATGCTGTTAAAAATATGTTCAGGACTCCGAGGAAGAAAAGCAGGCAAAAAATCGTGCAAGCACCATTAAGCTGCGGAAATTTTCCTTGGACAAGTTGCAGTACCTTTTCAAAGCAGCATATGGGGTTTATTCTGGTGACTCTAATTTTAACATGAATGGGAGTCACGTGGAATACTCCTAGCATACTGCTTTGAAAATATATCCCGGCATGATTAAGGAAGACTGAAATCTTTTTAAGCCTCTATCTTTATTTTTTTTTTTTAAACCAATTCTGAAATGTTTTTAAAGGAAAGCATTAATGGAATTAAAATGGTCCAACTCTGAACACAGCCGTAATGTAACAGGTAGAAATACTACTGGCTTAGCATTATACATGTTTTTGTGCTGCAGAGGCTGAGGAGTGAAGGGAGAAGAAAACTTGGAGTTTGTACCCACAGATGCAACTGCCTCTGCATTGCTTGACCTTTATAAATTTGTCTCTTGACTAGGAAGATGAAATAATCGTTCCACCTACCAGGTGCAAAGCGCAGAGTTCAATGAAGAGAGCGAGCACAAGGCTCTGAGATGGCAAGCATGGCCGTGCTGCAGTATTGACAGCATCTTTAGCTCACGGATGATTGGGACTGAAGAAATATGTACTCTGAAGATCGATTAGAGAGAGACTCATTAGTGAGAAGGAAGTTCTGAGCAGATGCAACAGCCCTGACAAAATGAGCCGGAACACTGATAGATCTAGGCCTGGTGTGTGGGCTGAATGTGAAGCAGGGTTGCTGGAGGGAGGTTCAGAGAGTCCTTTCTGACAGCCGGTCCTTCCTACCCATCTTCAGAGAAAACAGTCTTCACAGTTTCTTGAAATGTTTTGAAAAAGATAAGACAGAGAATGTCCATAAAATGTCCATCCACAATGATGAATACAGACATGAACATGGTGAGAAGTATGGACATTAATTTCGTGTCCTTCCAAAGATGCAAAGAAAAAGGGAAAAAGTTACTTTTCTAATACTTTTTTTTTTTTCAACTGAGAATGTAAGGTTTATTTTTATAACTTTCATTTTGTGTGGGCTGCTATTTTAGTGCTCAAAGATATGCTCTGATTGTTTGCAATTTCTTATTGCCTATCATACTAATATTTATCTATCTATCACAGAGATACACACCAAAAGAAGTTGCCTGCTTTTTCTCCTTCACACAAAATCTTCATCAGCGTTATGTTACATGAAGATGCTGGGCTCACCTGTCCTTCATATCTGTTGACCTTCAGAGTGAGGTGTTAATGTGATTTGCTGGGGTTTCTCCAGTTGTTCCAACATGGTTGCCATTTTCCAGACTTAAACATGAGATGCAACAGGCAACATAAAGGAAAGAGTATTTATGTCAGCCTCAGTCAAGCAAGAGACTTCATTTAAGCAAGCCTATTTATAAAGCGAGGTTATTTATACTGCCTTTGGCTGTGAATGGGCGTGTGTGGGCATGCTTCTGTTGTGCATGCGCCACGTGTTTGGGTATGTATATTTGGCTGCACATTTCCATGTGCATGGATTGAAAAAAGTGGCTCTCTTTGAGAAGGGGATGTTTAAAAAGCCCAGCTTAACCTAAGGTGGCTCTGAAGCCCATGGAAACAGAGCGCTGCCAGAGACTGGCGCAGAAAAGGAGTGTCAGTAGCTCAATTTATGTGCTCCAAATTGCCCTCTGAGAGTATGGAGGGTGTTGCTCTTTCTAGCTAAAGCTAAGTGTCTACTTGGTAAATTGCTCCAATTAGAGAATACCTGCAAAAAAATAACTACATGGTAGACAACCCTAACTGTTCGTTCAGCTCACGTGAGCATTAATTTGATTTTCACGCCTGTGTGAGGTGGAAGCAGACACGGCTTGTGCTTCTCAAGGAGGTTCATTGTGTGCTTGCTGGACCTGGAGGCAAGACTTGTGTTTTCTGTTCTTCTCATTAATTGTGGTCTTGGCAATCCCTTTTCTGCACCTCCAGAGCCTTCTGACACTTACCCTACCCTGCAAGCCTGTGATGCAAAAGTGGTGTGAAATGAATGTGATAAACAGTGGATAGGCCCTCATTAACAGCTATTAAAATAACGGTCTAGAGGTCCTTCAACAGCAGCTGGGAAGGTGAACCAAGGCAAAGATAACTCTGTAATTGAGCTGTTTTCAGTACATTCTTTCTAAATATCATCAACCAGCATTGTCATTCTGTTCTTAAAGGTGCATAATCACACTAATACAGTTCCTCTAAAGGCCGCTGTATGCCTGACTGTTACTCTTAAATAACACAGAGCAGAAGCTTTTGAAATTAAACCACACTTGTAGAAAACTGTCCCAAATCAAAACCCTCATTTTGTTTTCCTGAGTGCCCAGGCAAGTATATACAGAGCTTTTATAAATCTAAAGATGTTTGCTAACATCGTCTATTGTGCCAGTCTTAAGGGCCTGTTGGATCAAACTCAAAGCCCCCGTTTCAGGTCTCACGCTACTAAACCTCTTCCCCATTAGCAAGAGAGAACAGTTTTGTGTGAACAGATTTAATCTTCCTGTGCAGCAGATGTGCTGACACATGGACTTCTACAGTCAGTGGGGTAAATAATCTCCTGTTTAAGTAGTTCCTAAGTACCTATTTATGTAATTAACACATTAAAAAAAAAAACTCATGCATCATTAGTTAAAGAGTGAACCATGGCAGCATCAGAGTAAGTTCAGATACCTGAGATAGATGATTTTTTCCTTCTTTTTGTCCCTCATATTGTTCTTTGGTTTTGTTAAAAGCAGAAAAGTTAAATAAATTATTCTGTTGCCACTTCATATGATCAAGTAGAGATTTAATCAACATCTTCTAGAAGAAGAAAACTGCAATGCACTAATGAATAAGATGGAGGGGAGCATGTGTGCATGTAAAAGAAGCAAGACCAGATACGTACATGGTATACTGTGTTTCAGCAGTGTTAGTAGGACACTGTACATTCCTCAGTTCCCATCCTATGGAGACCAGGCATTAAAGAGAAGCCTCAGACTATTTGGATTGCAGATAAATCCAGCTTGTGTTGCTTGTTTGGCAGTATGTGCAAAACACAAGCTGGAGAAGTAACTAAAAGTAGAAGAATATTGCAAGTAAAATGCTGCAGCGGTGTGAAATTGTTCAGTCCTGGCCATGTATGCTCCAAACCAAGTAAGTGAATGAGAGAGGTTTTTTGATACAAAATTATGATATGCATTTGAATGAAGTGGGCAAAGGAGGGAGCAGAGAAATCCTGTCCCCAACTGCAGATGATGAATATGTGATAGATTTGGCAGATAGCACTCATATAGGGTGAATGTAATGGAATTTTTTAAACCCACAAGGTGATTTCTGTGGCCCTTGCAGTTGTGTACTTAAGGAATCTTGAAGTCGATGATGTGTGCTGTAAAACCTTTTTCTGTCTACTGTCTGGATATATTATAATTGATTTGAAATTCTTCAGTGCCCTCTCATGCTGCATGACTGCCATGTCTGTTTGAAATGGGGAGACTTAAAGGTTGCAGATAGCTGCAGGGGCTTGTGTATTTTAAGGTTTGGTTGGTTGATTGGGTTTGTTTATTTTGTTTTTTTGTATGATAGGTATACAAAGACAAACTAACTGTGGTTGTATGTTACACTGCCTGCAAACCTAAATATAATTTGAGGTTGTTTGTCAGATAGCGCTCTGCTGTTTCCATTGTCAAGGTTAGAAATAATTTTCTTTTTTTGTGTGTGTGTATCAAAATCTATCCAACTTCAAATCTATTCCCTATGACAGATTAGTCTTCCCCTAAGCAACCCAGTTCCTCTTTCTTCCTTTTTTTACACCAGGTTTCTTATGTGTGGTTACAGTGGCTTTCTATTTGTGTGTGCGTGTGTGTGTGTGGTGGTGGTGTTTTGGTTTTATTGTTGTTTAGGGTTTGTTGTTGTTGTTTTTATTTGGTTTGAGTTGTATTGTTTGTTGTTGTTTGTTTGGGGGGGTTGTTTGTTTTGGTTTATTGGTTTGGTTTTTATAGGATGGGGCTATTTTGGTTCTGCATTAAACATGAGGCATTTTAGATCTTCTTGCAGTTAACACTGGAGGTGGAAATGGAGCCTATAGTCATGCTGTCTAGACTAGGAAGTCTCCTTTCACCACGCAGACTACATGTAATCATTTAGCAATAGGAAAACTGAGAAATATTCATGTCGGTTCCTGTAGCCAATTTCAGGATTGTTTGTAGGCTGTCTTTGGCTTAGCTGAAGAACTTCACTTGTCAGAGAAGAAGTATTGCAAATTCAACATCCCTAGGCAGTCATCATCCAGACTGCTTGTTGTCTGTGTCCAAGACTGTTGTATGAAACTCTACAAAGTTCTAATTTCATTTGTGTAAGAGGAGTGGAGATTTTCATTGATGCACCTCCCTGCATCTTGAAGGCTTTTAACATACGTATGCATCCTCAGAAAGGGGCCAACTTGCCTGGTGGTGCAGGAAGAGACTTGAGTGCTCCCTGTGCATGGAGGAGAAGGTAATGAATATTGAGTGTGCATATTGGTGCTTTGATGGTGGAAATCAAACCCATCCATGCTTTACAGAATGAAAGGTTCTGTGTTTCTGTAATTCATATAGACCTTACTGGGTGCTGTGGTGGCAGATCTCCTCTGAAGGTCATGTCTAATCTGATTTGCAAAGCTGTGTTCCTGACAGTGTTTTCAGCAGCTTATATATCACTTGGTGTCCCTAGTCTGATAAGCTTTGTGGTTTGTAGTAAGGCTGTCTTACGTGGCAACAATGATAGATATCTCTTTATACCGTGGCTCAGTGTTTTTGTTTTAATTTCTGTTTTTTATGTGTTGCTGTCCAGAAACTCATTTTGGATGCAGTAATATTAGATAAAACAAACAAAATCCACCAAACATGCTTGTTTGAAATCAAGTGTAGGGGGCTTTTGATAAAGGAGGCATGTTTTCTGATATTAGGATTTGGGGAAGACCAAACCAAATGTGAAATGTGGCCTTAAAAGTCTCTGAAATATTTGCTTGTATTACCTACAGCCTAGGTCCTAATTGCCACTTTGAGAATATAGATGTGGAAGGGAAATCTGTAGGTATTCCTGGAATAAATGCATAGGTTCCTGGTGCAAATCAGCTGCTTCTACCAATGGACTTTTGAAAGTGACGGAAAGTTTACTGAAAATTTGTTATGGCACTGGAAGAGTTGTGACTGGGAGCCAACCAGCAAGTCTGTGTCTTGGGAAATGTTAGCAGGTTAACCATCTCCCCGCTGTAGGTGTCTAGGCTAAAAAAAGTAAAACCCGTGATTGGGAAGGATGAGCAAGCATTATATCACCGTTGATTGTTCCTCAGCTCCTACACATAAACAGGTCTTCGCCCATGACAGTGCACTGCCAGGAGCTGCTGTCAGATTGGAAAGTGGCAGCTTCGGTGTGAAGCCTTCCTGAAAATCTTTGATCCTTTGGTTGAACATTATTTTCTTCCGCTGTCTTAGAAGTTTTTTCACAAATCTCATGTATTATATTGCTTTGAAATTGCCTGGATTTCTCTAGCCTTGAATTTTTGATCTCCTTTAAAAGCTTTCTTAGGTATTTGTGCCCTGTCCTGCTTTAGTTCTTAGTCCGTTTATTCTCACACCACAACTTTGAGAGGAAAAGAAATGCAATTTACAAGGGAGATTAGTAAGAAAAGAAGGTGACAAAGGATGAGGTTTCTTAAAGTTATATCTAACAGCTTGCTGCTGTCAGAAGCAGAGACCTCTGTCACTTCTGTTACTTTCCTTATGACAGGAAAAGACCTTAAAAATTTATCTTCTGAGTTCTTGACTGGTTGCCCTAATCTGGGATGCATCTTGTCCCTGTCAGTGGGTGAAATGCAGATGAAGAGTTTTGGAAACTGGGCCAAGGGAATGTTTCTTCAGATGCTTCCAAGTTGCACTGATAATCATTATATTTGCTTGCAGCAGTGCTTTGTTTAACAAAGCACAGCCTAATGGAGAGTTTTGAACTCTCATACAACAGAAAGGAACAATGTATTTGATTAGGAATCTCTCCAATTTAATATTGGCTTAAAAAAAAATCAGTATAGAGAGCCACTAGGAATGTGACAGTTGTTTTTTGTTGTCCAGTAGCATTTGATATATTTATTTATGGTTTGTGTGACTATTTTAAGCTGAACATATTGACAATACTTCCAGTCCATAAGACATGACAATAACAGCCAGCAAAAGGAACATTGGAACTGCTGAGCCGCTTCATTATTTGCACACAAATTGATGTGGTACTCTCCACACCCTCAGATCACCCTCTCCACTGTGTGATTTAGGTGGAAGCAGGAGTGGGAGAGGGATGGAACTAGATAGATTGCTCTGGGGGCTTTGGGAGTGATTTGTTTGTTTGTTTTCCTGTCAAGACCTGCCAGCAAATCTAGGCTTTTTAGTTAGCCCCCCCTCTCCCCTGAAATGCACATTGACCATTTCTCCATAGTTGAATGTTTCAGAACTAAAAGAACGACCGCAAAAGCCCGCAAGCTTGGGGTGATGCATATAGTGATGGTGCTGCAGGAAGTAGGAGGTGGTGCTGCTCTAAAGGAAAATGAAAAGCCTGACAAAGTACAGCATTGCAAGAAGTGAATCCTTATGGCATCTTGAGCCATTAGAAAATCCAGTTCTCTTAAAAGCTCGTTTCCCTGTCGAAAAAGATAATTGAGTGACAGATGTTCTGAAAAAGCCAAATCTCCCAGTGTAGCTCTCTTTTCTTGGCCGTGAGCGCTAGATCAACAGGCTTCAAAGACCTTCCTGGACTCTGGATTAGGCCCACAGAAGGCTGGTAGAAGACATTTAACAAGGAGCGGCCTTTATTATACAGGGAGTGTTATACTGGGGATCTGCCTGCAAGACTGTGTCACAATGCTTTCTAAAACGCCACTATTTACAATGCCTAATGCAGAGGATATCTGTTATTAGAGCAATACAGGAATGTGTTTTTTTCAGAGGGACCTTCTTTTTTTATTCTTCTTTAAGTTAAATAAATGAAAACGTTCATGAAAAAGGAACGTGTCCTTTTTTCCATCTGAAATTTTTCTCTAACACCATTATAATAGTATGTCAGGGTCTCATAGTCTGTCAGGGCTTATCTTTGTAATATAAATGGATACATTTAGGTGTTCTCCCATTCTGCAGTTTCAGTAACAGAAGCATGGAGAGGATGAGAGATTATTTTTTTTTTCAGGTGTTCCGGAGAAAATCTGAGGAACAGCCAGAAATCACCCCAAACCGCCGAGTCAGTTTGCTTTATTTCCTCTTGTGACCTAGTCGTATCTCCTTTCTTGTCATGTCAGATGGTAGCGCAGAGATTTATACCCACGGTTAACAACCCTTTTGTGCGTGTAGTTTTCCTGGTGGCATGTTTCATCAAGACCCAGGCAGAATAGGGTCCATCCAGTCTAGAATTAGTTGCCTGCAGACTCAGGTCACCGTCAGTGGGTGCCAGATATAATTTTGGAAGCCCAGATTGCTTAGGAAGTTTCATAGTAGTAGTGTCAGATTTTGACCTCATTTTGGACAGATGCAATTTATGGATCTGGAAAGTGACATGTAGTATTTTGGTGGCCCATGCAGCAGTCTTGCCTTGTTCTGGTCTATTACTCAAACTTGAAATACAAGTAATGTGTATTACTTTGGTACACAGGGAATGTACCTCCTTAGGAAATGCGTGCATATGAGTAAATACTTCTCGTGTATATACGTTCATACAAATATGCATAACGTGATATGTTTGCACAGGGAAAAAGTCAACGTGTGCACAGCTCTGTCTGCGTGTACTTTCCCAGCGTGTATGAAAAGAGAAAGTAAACTCGCAATCAAATAAGCACCGAGAGCAGGGGAAAGAAAGATGAGATTGCAGTTGATTATGAGTCTGGCAGCAGATGTGCTTCACAAATCCAGCCTGCTGCATCCAGGCTGTTTCCATGGCGATGGAGCGAGTAATTGTGGAGCTCCGGCACGCTCCCCCGCGGCCCCGCTAAGGTGGACGCCGGGTCCCCACCAGCGCTGCCTCGCTCCCTCCGGTCAAGCGCCGGCCCCTGTCAAAAACAGGCAGGCGGAGAGGGGGAGACCTGGAGATGGGGAGCTCTGATTTATTTGTTTCCCGCCCCCATCTGATGGTAGGATGCTGAGGGAGCTGCGCTCTTCCTCAGAAACATGGTTTCCCGAGATGCTAAATAAATGGGCAGGAGTTTCCCCGAAAGAGGAGCGGGCTGTGATTGGCTGCCGCGCCCGCCCGTGCCAATCCCAGCCCGACCGGCCCTCGGGTACCGCAACATAAGCAAAGCTACACACTGGGCGCGGGGAGCGGGGCAAAGGTGTGCGGAGGGAAGGGGGGTCTGCTCCTCTCACATGGCTACGCCGAGGACGGATCTCGCTAGAGAGCTTCGTCGGAGACCATCTGCCACTCGCGCGCGTTGTGCCTTCCGCAAAAAGCAGCATTAAGTCATTCGCTCGCTGTCGTGTGGGAGGCGAATTTGTCATCGGGAACGATGGAGCTACGGGATCTCTGTAAGTAAATCCGTATACTTTATCCTGCTATTTCAGCCCGGGCACAGATCAATAAATGATGTCGAGGAATGGCAAAAGAGAATTAGAAAAAGCTGCAAATAGCGCGAAGGGTTTCTCGATTTTGTTTCATGTGTAGCAAGATGTGTTCTTCCTAGTGGTTTCAGGCATCATACAAACTAGTTAGCTGTTTGCATTGCCTTGGGTGGTTGTTTAGTCTAATTAAGACTAGTCTATTAGGATGCTGTATTCTCTGAGGCATTTCAGAATACCTCTGTGTTTGAAAAGGAAAGAAAACCACATGGAGCAGAATATCATAGGCACAAAAGTCTGATGTGCCCTTATGTAGTCACCGGCATTTGTAGTGTCAGTATAACAATAACAGGCACGTTATTATTGGTTTGTCAAACACTAGTTCAGACCCCCAGCCAAGAAAACATGAGTTGCTCATCATTCATCACTGTGCTCAGCACAGAGAATCACTGCTTTTCCTGACCTTTATGTTCTTTTTTTATTTATTTATTTTTAAATTCATTTCTTCTTTGGAAGAGGCTTTTAAAAATACACATTTAATTCACAGGCTTTCCTGTTTGTTGATGAAACAGGTGAGTACATGAAAAGTGTGGAGAGTTTCCTTTATCAACGTTGCGGGGCGTGAGTTAGAAGTTGATTCTCTTGCGTGTCAGGACCCTGCTTTTGGTTCTGTAAAGCAGAAATGGTATATTTAGAAGTCGGGGGGGGGGGGTGATGGTGTGCAAATCTGTCCTTCCATAACCCTCTGGGGTTACTTGAGTTACACGAGCCATGAATTCGGTTCAGCATTGTTCATGTTTTATCAGTTATTTGCTGTTAGACTGGGAGCTTCGCTGCACAGAGCTTGTGAGTGACTCTGCTTAACCCTCTCAGAGGCTGTAGTCATCTTAACTGGTTTATGAAAATACATAGGAGAAAGGACAGAAATAGAAACAAAAAGATATAGAAAAACCTCTCTGTAATTTCACTCTGTTGCCTGAGCTAGTTATGCGTATCAGGAATTTTATACTAACCAAACTAGATGCAAACATCATATGAAGCTGGCTGCTTTTTAGGGATCCGTTTTTGGTGTCTTGTGTTCATTTTAGAACTAAACACACAACTTCCTTTCCCAGTGTTGGGAGCTGCTGGGAACTCTCATTGCTGCCTGGGAATCTCAGGCTGAGGGTGTGATTTTTTTTTTAAATATGGTTTGACTGGTCAGCTTTGCTTTTGAGATGCTGCTTTGCAAGTTGTGGCAGGAAGGTGTGTCTGTGGAGCTTATCCCTTCAGTTAAAGCAGTCAGCGTCGCCTCAGAGTTAATGCTGAAAAGAATTGTCACTGTTTTCAAGAACTCTTTGATCAAAATAAATGGGAAAAATACAGAATATGTACTTCAGTACATCAATACAGTGATAGTGTGTGTTGATGACCGCTGTATTAAGCTCTTCCGTGTACTTTTGAGTGTTTAACCTGATGTATCACAAATGCAGATGAACCCCTCATTAGCTTGAATTATTGCCTTTTCTAAGACAGAAATAAGTTGCTTTTCCCTGTGTTTCCCAGGGATGTTTGAGTTGCCTTTTATTGAAATTATGGCCCCAGGTATCCTATAGTATTGGGCTTAAAAATAACATAATTTTCCTAATCTAGGCAAAAAAAAAAAAAAAAGAAGAAGATAACTGTTAGCTCTTATTGCATCACTACTAAACAAAAATAAATACTGCAAGTGTCAAGAATTAAATTTTTGAAATGAAGCAGATATTTAGCTGCTATGTCACTTTCCCTAGGGGCTTGTATCATTTATTTGTATTTACTTAGCACTAGATGTAGCTGAAAATCCCATCACATAAGACAGTCTAAGCAAAGAGATGTGCCCATTCCCCATCTTGGAGGTAGATGCTTTGATCTAGGCTGAGATATTCCATAAAAAGCTGAGGGAGCACTTGAACTCTTGCACACTTGGGCATGGTTTGTTCCTGGCTCCAGGCTGGTCATTTTTAACACCTTTGGGATACATCAAAATGAAGCTCCATTGCACCTTTGGGGGTTTTAAATTCTATATTTATTACTTTCTGCTTTATTTTCTGATGAGAGAATATTATCTTTTAAGGTCACTGCAACTCTTAAGACAATATTTTAGTTCTTGTTAGGACTCCAGGGATATAGTTCAAACAACATAAACCTCTCAAGTTTAGTCACTAGCATTAGGCAAATACTATGTGACTGATAGAGTTCCTGTATCTCCCATAACCTTGTTTGAAGGGATTTGTTTGCTTGTCTATCCCTGTGCATTAGCAGATAAAAGGGCGGGGGGACAGGGAGGGAGAGAGATGGGCTGTAACTGCTAAGCTTTGGATAGTGCACTGGATCAGCCTGTCTGAGGGCTGCAAACCACAGTGGTGCCTCAGGTAGGAGCAGAAATGTGTGTTGCAGTGCAAGGCACGCTTGCATTAGGGTTTTGACCTGATGGCGCAGAGAACAGTTGCTTGTCGTTAGTGCTTGGGGATGATCTACGTGGGAGAGGCATTTCAGATTCCCAGGCTGTGAGAGTTCCAGCAACAGAGGAGTGAGTAGGCTTTGGTGAGAGCTGTGGCGTGCTGGCAGCAGTTGGGAGGATGCAGAAGCTGCAAAATGCTATCTTGGGGTAGCTTTAATTGGTTGCATTGGAAAACACTCGGTTTGATGGGCTCATATGTCTTCTAAAATGCTTGGTGCCAGACCAAATTGGCATACCTCCATTGACTGACACGAGAAGCCACCCGGCCTTGATCAGAACTTTGCTCTTATGCTTACATTTTTCTTGGAAGTGCAAGATTTTTACAAAGGCAGCAGGTTAATTTTCCTCTCTGTTTGCCTCAGCAGCAGTAATATTGAAAACCTGAGTGGAATGGGCATCCCATGGGTTTTGACTTGTTTCCTTGGACTGTAAACTTGATATGTTATCCTTCGTCTGCTTGCAGAGCCTCAATCTCGTATGTTAATCTACACTGGAAGCCTAGAGCAGAAACTCAAAAGGGGGAGGCTTTATATGTATCCAGAAATACTACATTTGAATATTTCATTCTTTCTCTGGATTGTAACCCTTCTTCAATTTCAGCAGAAACATTGTGGTCACTCGTGTTCTAGGTAAACAGATGCTAGAGCCACCAGTCTTCTGTTTTGCCTCAGTTGTGTTTTTGTTTTCACCCCATTATTTAAGTAATTAGGTACAACTTTTATGCAAACTACAAAACAAGTACTCTTCTTTAGGTGTCTCTGGTGTGTTTACATCCAAATGAATTGCAGAGACAGTTGCAACTCCAGATGAGAAAAACAGCTCAAATGAGAACAGTTCCTTATTTTTGCATCTGTTAGAAAACATTTTTAGGAAAAGCTACTCCATGCTAGGACTTGGCTTACATAGAACATCACGCCAAGTCACAGAACGCTCTCTCTCCCTGTTCAGTACATGCATGCTCGTGTCTCAAATGGCAAGTGCACACTACAAAGCAATGCCAAGCACAGAATAAAAATGGAACAACAGTAAAACAAAGACGAGTGAATCGTGAAAAGCCCATTGATTTGCTTGACACTCGTTTTGTTCAACATTGTGCAGTGCTAATCTGAAAACTCCCGTGCATCACAAAAAGTTTTTGGAACAATAAGAACTGTCAATTCCAGCAGATTCTACAGGCCTGTCATTATTCTTCCATTGTCTTGAAGCACTAAGTGGCGTACAGAGGGATTTTTGGCAGGAGTTCAAGAGTGGTCTCATAAAGAGGAATCACGTGTCACTACCTCACTTACGTTATCATTTGCAATTACAGTTAAGCCCAGCACAGGCCCCTGGAAAAATGCCTGCACCTGTTTTGGTGTGCTACTTTTATGGTGCTCATTTATTTTGTCTCTCAAAAAAAAAACCAAACACGCAACCAGAAACTACCACTTTTTACTGCTCTTAATTGCTAAACTGTAAAAGCAAGAAATTCTAGATGTCTTTATACATTTTGACTTGGTATCTCCCAGAGAACTAGAATATGGTAATAAATTATTATCCTGCTCCACCTGCTGCTCCTTTGGAAAAGTGGACACAGCAGCAGTGATGGCTACAAGCAGAATTTTTTATTAACTCACTTTCTCTTGAGATGGTATCACTGGTAGTTCTCTTGAAGCACCTGGGTACTCCCCAGCACTAGTGGAGGAAAATTCCTTCTGTTCTGCCCTGTGTTCTTTCACTCCAGATGCTTTGCTCCTTGGTTAAGAAAAACAAGCACACTCACCCCACATCCCCCATCATTAGAACCTACAGCCCTTCTTAGGAATGTCCCCCCATGAGGAGACACATGATGGGAAGAAAGATTGGCTTTGTATTAGGGAGGCTCAAGTTTTATTTCTTTATCCAGTATCAGAGGCCATGTAACCACGCAGTATTTTGTCTTCTGTACTTACTCTTCCCAGTGTAGCATCATCCGTGTACATACCTCACCTAAATTAAATAAAGATCCAATATAGTAAGGTCATGACATTCACTCCGAAAATGAAAATATGAGCTGAGTTAGGCACCCTTGGTATCAGTAACTTGCAGAACCCATATGTACTGCAATAAATCTGCAGCATTTTGAAAAGTCTCTGAGGCATAGATTCCGGTTTTTTGTGGACTTCACGTGAATTCTGGCAGGTTTCACTACTTAAGAGTTTAGTGGTTTCAAAGAAACGTGAATGTCAGACCTCAGAGGACACAGATGACCTTCATATAAACTAGTACTTAGATTAGCTGTAGTTGGGTGCTTTAAACTCCTCTTTCGTGCACAAATCAAACTTGTAATGGGGTGAAAAAGGAGATCTTCCTGTTAATGCTAGCACACTGTCAAATTAATACATCAAATAACATACTCTTATCCTGAATTGGTGGACTGCTTTTATCAGTGCTTTTGAAGTGGCAAAGAAAGTGCTTTTTCCATAGCTACAAACCCGACTCTCTTAGTCTTCCCTTTACTTTGAACATCAATTTTCTTAAGTCTTGGAACCTCGTGAGACAGAAAGCGCCTTTCATGGCTAGGTGTTTCAAGATTCACATCCAAGCCACAGAAAGGCATTCTCTTTTACACGAGGTTTTCAAATACATGTAACCTTCTGACTTGACCTCTCCCAGTTTGCATTTCAAGAAAAAGAATCTATCCACATATGGTTATCTCCAATAAGATCAAAGCTGTCACTGTATTCTGACACTTGTGGGAATTAAATGGATATCTTAAAAAAATGGGGAAAATGGTGAAAAGATTTGAATGAGTTCACATTTATAGAAGACATGCACCCACGGATCTTGGAAGTGAAAGGAAGACCTTCAGGATTAGCTGCAGCTCTTGTGTTTAGAAGCAGCAGAACGTTTCTTTATTTGTTAGCCTCACCAAGGTAATTAAACAGACTTGAAGACATAAACAAAAATAGATTTTCTAGATTCCTACAAATATAGCCCTGCAAGCGTTTTGCTATGAAAGTTAATAAGGTTCTAACTTTAGAGGGGGTTTTCTGCCTGGTGCCTAGCAGATGCCATTGCAAAGGATGGTGAATTTAATGCTGCCTTTGGAGCCCCTCATTAAGGTGTGGTGTCTTTCCCAGTTTCCAGCCTTCTCTGGCAAAAGTGTAAATCTCATAGATTTATTCCTGCTTCAGTGAATACTCACAAAGAGATGTCGTGACTGTCCCAGAAAGTGTCTGCAGAGCGGGAAATGGAGCTCTGTTCACCTGGCTATGTTTCCTGCTGTCCTGTGTGAAAGCAGCAGTGTGACTTTGCAGAGCCCGTTTGCCCTCCCTGTAGATACATCATAAGGCAGAGGGGAGCCAAGGGTGTGCTTTTTGCTGTGTTGTGCCCTTGCCTCAGCACAACAAGCCACAGCTGAGCCCTTGGCTTTGAGCTAGTGGGGATGTGCCAGAGTATGCAGGAGCTACTGCCCTGAACCCTCTCCAAGGGAAACATGTCCCAGTTTGTGTCACCTCCACAAGGTTATCACCTCTGCATCTGGTAAATCAGCATGATCCTGAGGAATGTTGTGGCTGGAAGAACCTTCCTCTGCAAGAAAACTAATTAATGGTCCTTGTATTTAACACAAGGGCTTAGAATGTACCTGTGACACTAGCCACAGGAAAGGGAAGGACAATGGATCAACAGTCTTGTTTCCTGACTCTCTCTGCGCCCCCTCGCTACAAGAAAGACATCGAGGTACCGGAGCGAGTTCAGAGAAGGGCAACGAAGCTGGTGAGGGGTCTGGAGCACAAGTCTTATGAGGAGCAGCTGAGGGAACTGGGGCTGTTTAGCCTGGAGAAAAGGAGGCTGAAGGGAAACCTTATTGCTGTCTGCAACTACCTGAAAGGAGGTTGTAGCATGGAGGGTGTTGATCTCTTCTTTCAACAGGGAGAAGTGCCCAGGGAAGTGGTTGAGTCACCATCCCTGGAGGTGCTTAAAAGATGAGGTTCTTAGGGACATAGTTTTGTGACAGTGTTAGGTTAACAGGTGAACTCCATGGTCTTGAGGGTCTCTTCCAACCAAAATGATTCTGTGATTCTATGATTTTCCTCTCCGCCTCCCCATACTCACCTTTTGTAGAATGGAATTAAGCCATTTGGCTGACAGAAGCTCTGCTCAGCTTTCAAAAAGGGGAGCCTCCCTGATGTGAGACTATTATCTGTTCAAGCTCTCGAGGTCATGCTTTGAAACAGCTACAGCTGCAAAGAGGTATATGATGCCCATGAAACCTTTCACTTTTACACCACTAAGCTGCTTTGGTGCATAGAGTAAATAGGCAAGGGCTTGAGTTAGAAATACCTCTGGTGCTTTGTAACTGCAGTGAGAAGTTGGATTACATTTATATGTTAACAGTTGGTCTTGAATTTTTCTGCCTTTAAATGCTATTATAACCCAGTTAAAATTTTGATAGAAGAGTGGAAAGTCTATTCACTGGTGTTTCACAAATAAATTTCTTTGTTCTCACTTCCAAACTTACCTTTTAAAATCACCTGTTCAAATTAACACCCTATCTCAAACAGCAACACAACACTTTGGGGTTATGCTTAGAATGTCTTAAGTCCCACTTTCAATTGCAAATGGAATTATGTTCATTTCTAATGGTACAGAAAAGGTATAAGTGAATCTCAGACTAAGTTCTGCTTGTTCATGCATGAAATTATGTATCATCCCACCTTTGCATGCAGGATTTTCATCATTTGAAAGTCATTGGCCTCTACTCAAGGCTGAACTTTGCACCAATCCCAATAACAGTTTTCACTGCTAAAGGTTCTAGCCGAGCGAATTTCAGGGCTTTGAATTTTTATTATATATTTGAGGTATACGATAGAAACTTCAAACCAATAATGTCTTTGGTGGAGCAAATATCAAGTGTGTCAGGCATACAGATCTGAGCATTAGCATTTATCATCAATTTGGTATGACAAACAATTGCTGGATATGTGTCAGATTTTTTGGATTATAAAGCACTTTGCTGTCAGGTTTCAACCAAGAAGGAAAGAGTCACCTTTCTAATTCCATTAAGTGTTGTTTGGTATTGCTAATAGAATGAAACTGATTCTTTTCAGTTAGAGATACATGAGAGATTTGTAATGTGAAAAGTATAGGAAAACCCCACAGCTAATTATATGATGTTTAAACTTTAACACCAGAGTGTGGTAGCTGCTTGTTCCAGAGGTTTGCCCAAGCTATGATTTAAATCTTTTGTTGCACCAAAATCCCAGAGGTTGTTGCAGCTTGCAATAGTGGGCTGCCAAAAAAATACTCACAGTGTGTAGTTCTTGAGATTGTGAAGAAATGTGTACGTTTCATCATGATCTCCTGCACAGACAAACACCTGGGCCTGCATCCAGATCCTTTCAGATCATGCCCTTGATCTGGTGTCCCCATCATTGCCTCTGCATCATCAGTGCTGGCAAACTGTGTGACCTAATGAGGGGATGGTGCCTCTCTGATGCCACAGCCCATTTGGAGCATCTGTCTGTGGCTGATGCCACAGAGCACCTGTGAATGGTGAGTGCAGTGGGTGGTGCGGGGGTTTCGGTGCAGAGCACAGCGGTCCCGCTGTGCAATTCCAGTTACCTCAGCAGTATTCATTGCTTCTGTGAACATTGAGTTCAGGGTCCAACCTCAGGAGCTGCTTCGAAGGAACACCAGTGCAAAAGGTAGAACCTTGGTTGTGTTGGAACAAGTGCTAAATCTCCCATCAGTGTCAGGCTGGTCCCCAGAATCAAGGGGGTGTCTTCTGCAGCGAAGTAGTCAAATTGCACTGCAAAGTAAGTCAAAAGGTGCCTCCTCCTAAAGAAAATGAAAGGTGTCAAAGAATTCTATGTGAGTCACTCGCAAAACAAGAAACAATTTTGATTACTGATATATAAAAAAGAATGTTTGTTTCATCAGAGATAACAGCTTGTTACTTGCTTTGCTCCCAGGATGCAGGGAGAAAGGAAGAGAAATAAAGTACTTGTACCCAAGTTGGCTGCTACAGTCCAGCAGCACAGTCAATCACATTGTTTCATCATTCCAAGTCATTCTGTAATAGCACTGATTTATCTTGCTGATGTGCAATTGTCCCCTGTTGATAATTCCAGTTTCATCCAGAGATGGCAGAGATTTTGCTGAAAAACCTGCAAGCTCCTCTTACCTGCAGCAATCAGTAGGAGGTCAGAGTAAGACTTTTTCCTTTTCATTGATGTCTATAAATAGTCCATGCTAACCCTAACAGCCTTAAAGACGTAGGGGATGTTTAAAAAAAAAAAAGAATTCACTGTTCTTAAAACCACATTGACTCAGCAGAAGTAGACGTGTGCATTTTAGACCAAAGTAGGTTGATAATCGAACCCAGCTGCGAATGCTTACCTCTTTAATTCTGGCTGTAACATTTTACATTTATTTGAACTCTGCAGTGGACTGGCACAAGTCTTGATATAATGTCCAGAAAGGAAGCTGCTACATTATTGTATATATTAAAAAAAAAAAAAAAAAAGTTCTAGTTACAGTTTTTACAATTTAGTTTTCTTCAGTTTTCTCTGTGTTTGTGAGAAGTTTATTAACCTAAGTGCATTTAATTTATATCTAGGAGCCAGTTGCTTAATAACAATTTCTGTAGTTCTCAGTTGTCCTAAGCAGAACTAATCACAGGAGCCATTTTATGCATGTCAGTGGGATTGTTCCAATATATAAATGCTATCTGAACACAATTTGTGCTACTTTGAAAAGTAGATGAGATTTCTTAGGAAAGTTGAGTCCCTTGGTCTTGAGGACAGAAGCTTTTCTTTTTTTTTTTTTTTTAAATGTATACGACACTAGTAAGCAAGAACCCAATAATTGGAAATTACTGGAAAGTCCAGTTTTATGAAGTAGGAGGAGATAACCAGGATGCTTGGTGTTGCTCGTGTAAGAAGAATGGTTTGCTCTGTGTGCATAGATGTTATAAATAATCTAGGAATACTTCACTTTTGGCTTGCCCTGTAGTCCTAGAAGACTTCTTACTAATACAATTCACTGGCTCATCACTACAAATGTAAATTTCTGCAGAATATGCAGATCTCTGTATTTCCAGGTTATTTTTATTTTGCTGGTATCCTAGGCAGACTTAAAGGCATCTTCAAAAAAGAAGTGCCTAAATTAATACATATATCATACTGACAAATATGCAAGTGAAACAAGGCTGTACAACAGCCTAAAGATGTTACCTACCATTCAAGTTATTTTCTTGTTAGTATGAGTCTTGAGGAGGAGTTGCATTCTGAAAATATTTTACCTGTGAAAAGCTTTTTGGTATGAGTTTGAAAAGGAAGAAAAACAACAGAGTTCTACTGTTTTATTGATACTTTCAGGTTTGATAGAGAGGAAGATTAAACTGTGTGTGTTTGACAGCAGCCTTTGATCGCTTGAGAGAGATTCTGCCTGCTCTGCCCTTAATCCTGTGGTAATTCAGGATCCTTAACCACTGATTTCTAAACGCGATAATCCAAACCCCCTGTAGTCAGTTGTGTTGGTCTCATTAAGGGCCAAACTGGACCTTCTCGTCTGGAAATAGAAAGTAGTTTAACCTAGCAGCCAGTTAAGTGTTGTTGGATTTTCTTTTAAATGAGTTTTGCTGGTCTAGTAGTTGGTTTCATCGTAATGCTTAGCTGTCATTCTTCCCTTTGGGTCTTTTGAGGATGCCATTACTGCAGTAATGATGAAAATGATCCTTGCTTAGGAATCCCACCTCTAGCAAAACTTCAGTTAGCATTGTGAAAAAAAGCTTTCCTGTACAGGCTGTTTGGTTTGCTCACTTGATCTGGAACTCCACCGTTTCCATAAGTGCTTTGCTTTAGTAAGGCTTGCCTTGCCACAAGATAAGAAAGAGAGAATGCTTCATGGTAACCATCTACGATGCTGTTGAAATGTCAGCATGAGCTGACACCTTAGCTGTCCTGACCTACGTGTTCTAGATTGCTATTAGAAAGAAAAAGGAAGCCAGTTCTTAAGTATATCACAGTGCGAAGTACACCCCTCACCGCAAATGCTGTTAATGAACCTTCAGAATTAGGTGTATCTCTTTTAATACTAAATCATTTCACCTTATTTTTCTTTCAGTTTTATTTTAGAAAATCGTTCCTAAGATAGAGGAATTTAGAAGCATAAATACCAGGATAATGCTATAAAACCAGTGCTCCTGTTTTCAACAGTGTGAGTATCTGGAGCTATACTGTAGATGTTTATAGATGCCTTTCAGTAGCTTTTCATTGACACCAGTGGGCACTCAGGTTAGCTCCAGCTTACTATTGGAGAGGCATTATAAATTCTATATTGGCCAAACTGATCTTCTTTCAGTAGCTACCTATAAACAGGAATAAGCTGCAGACACACACATGATACTGGCTGGCAGGCTCGCTTCCTATTGGGTATATACTAAATTAACATATGGGTTATATAACCTCTGCTCTCTTTTATCACAGAGAGTGGCAAGAAAGTCATGTCTTCTGGAGATGTTCAGTATACTTACTTAAAAACAGGAAAACTAGTAAAGGGACTTGTCTCTAAAGCTCTGGAAAGGTGAAGTCAAAGTTACTCACTCTGCGTGTTACCAGAGTAGAATGATGGCCAAAAAGTACTCAGCAAATCCCAAGTGAGGAAAGGTGCAAGTCCTTGCAGCATTTGAGGGTAAAGAATTAACAATGTGAAAAGCAGAACTGTAAACCAAGGTTTGTTGTAGCTGGCAGTCAGTGTTGTGAAGGGAAGAGAGAACATCATGCTGTATCTAGATGGAAATAGCAAGACCAACCTTGAACAATAAGGTGTTCTTTGTATTTGGCAGGCGTGCTGTCTCTGAGAGGCAGCAGGGGAGAAAGCACTGATCGTCTCGTGGTGTGGGTGGTGACTAAGTCAGACTGACAAAGTCTTCTTCAGTTCCTCCATCCACCACGGCGTTGTTGAGCCACCTTGAACCAAGCAAGAGAACTTCGCTCTTGCTCCCCAGCCTCTGACACACGTGAGCAGTAACACTGTCCTGACTTAATGGGATGTTGCAGGTATAAAATATACTGAAGATTCAATGCTGTGGTTCAGAGCAAGCAAAAATAGACTTGAGCCTGTAGGGCTGAGATTTCCTTGAAAAGGACCTGCAATAAAGTTTACAGATATAAACCTATTTTATTAACCAAGGACACTTTTGTAACTAAAGCACTACGAATCTAGTTTCTTAAAGGAAATGTGAAATTTCCTTTAACAAAAGTGATTCTGTAGAGAAGCAAGAATAGCTAGTGCAATGTGCTAGCCCTGAAATTGTTCGTGATGTTCATTTAAATTTATTTGTGGCTCACTGGGTCCAAATGAGCTCTATCTTTCTTCAAAACTTTTTTTTTTTTTCAGTGTTAGAGCCAAATTTGGGTCTGAAAGAGCTAAAATGTGAATAAACACAGTTTATAATGCATGTAAAAATATATGACAGCCCATAGCTGGGCACTATTAAGGTTTAGACTAGACTGGTGATGCCAGTTTTGTCAGCTGAGCAACGTTGGGTCAAGTAAAAGCTGAAGGTAATGGGCTGCTTCACTGTTACATATTGGGGTGGTCCCATACCATGACCAGAGCCAATGTGTCCTTCACTTGTGCATGTATCCTTTCTCAGAACAAGATGTAGGCCTGCTGCATCATGGGAAGACTTTCAGGTTGGCTTCTTAGGGAGGAAGGAATAAGGGAACCATCAAGAAAAGGAGAAAGAGGGAAGAATAGAGAGAGTACAAATCATATTAATTCTTTTGGAGACAGTAGGTAGGTCACCTTTATTAGGTGTCTGTTACAGAGGTCTTTTTCACATTGTTTCTGGGGTTGGAAAAAGTATTTGAGTAATTTCTCTATCACTTATATTTTCCAGTGCTTCCACTTACATTGGAATGCTTCAGTTCATCAAAACAAATAAAAGACCGTGTAGCATCTTCACTGTGTTGAACAAATAACAATTATATTAAAGAAAGAAAATATTGGAAATATCAGCTACCAAAAATGTGCCACCAAGTATAAAAACTGCTGAACCCTAGGATGGTTCTGCTGTTAAAGCTTTGGCTCTACACTCCCTTTCTTCCTCTTTCTAGCATAGTAGTGGCAGCTGATACAATAATGAGCTACTGCACAATTTTGCATGTAAGGTACACAATCACATTTAGAACCTGACAGCATTTTCTTTCTGGAATAGGAACACTGCTTGCAGCCCACAACTGAAACAATTAGCTATAAAACAGAAAGCAGCTTTATTTAAAAAAAAAAAATAAAAAATTAGAAAAATTGTTCTCCAGCTTACAGATACATTTTAAGTATTTGTTAAAAGAAAGCAAAATAAAAAATTCAGGTAGACAGGTGAACAAGACTCAGAGTACTTAACTAGATCTTACAGGTTTTGAGACTATAAATTATTTAAATTAAAAGTCATTTGAGAATACATAATAGAAGAATATATAGAAGAAAGGGCTCTGACAACAGCAGAGGGAGCAGAATAGAAATGGTAATGTTACTATATGTACCCACTTGCTCTAAAAACAGCAACTGAAAGGAGGAATTCGAACTAAACTCTATGAACATGTATCCTTATAGCGCTTATTAATGAGTAGTTCTGTTCCTCTCCTAGTTTCTCTTGACCCTTTCCTGAGGGTTAAATTAATCCCTTGTGCAGCTCAGCTGAGGATAATGAAGCTGCCCCAGGGTACAAATTTAGCCCTTGGGTTTGACCTACCAAAGGCTGAGCCTCTATTCTTCACTATGTTTTCAGGCAGTTTTGCTTATGTTGGATTAATTAAAAACACCCTCTCCATTCCCCAGGCTTATACGCTCTCCTGAGCAGAATAAAGGAGGTTCCAGTGCTCGGCCTCTCTCAGTCTCTCCATGCCTGTGCAGAGGCACAGTGAAAAATGCCGCTAATGAGGGGAACTTAATGAAGCTGATCACTCTCTGATAGAGACAATGTGGGCAACGTTTATGATGTGATGGACAATTTGGATTCCTACAGGCTGTTGCTTGTGTTTCTGGAGCTGTAGGTGTTGCTTAAGTTGGCCAGTAAGGCAGAGGCTTGTTTGCTGGAGGTGAACGCATGGTATTAAACCATGTGGTCATCTGGAATTTGATCTAGGGTAGATAGACTGAAATGGCTGTCCCAGTTCCTGTGTATATAGATTTTTTTACAAGGTTTCAAAACAGATGCTTTTCTCTTAACATTTAAATACGTCACTGTCTATTATAATAGTACCAGGTTGGGGTCCAAAATCTGGCTTTATCCAGTGTGAGAGACAGATTGGAATCCAGTCCAAAATCACCCTGTGATCAGCGAATTTTGATTGCAGTAACTTTCCTCTTTCTTTTCTTCCTTTGACACACTTCTACATTGGTTTATCTTTTATTTCCACATCCTTCTTTCTATCATCTCAACGTGCAGGTACCACATAGTGGCCACAAGGGGGGTTGGTGCTTTACTGCAAGGCATCAAAAGCAAAACAGCATTGAGAGAAGGGGAAGTTGCCCTCATGAGAGCAGAGCAAGAAAGCATTTGGCTCCTTTACCTCAGTGACATGAAAACTAAGTGGAGCCAGCCAAATCCACTCTTCCTCTCCTCTTTTTCTTCTTTAACCCTCTAAATTGTCTGTGATTGGGGTTTAAGCTGTGTTTAAAGTAGCCTGTGTGTATTAGTTTGTTCCTTCACAAATCATGAGCCTTGGCACATCCATGTTAGCATGAGCATTTCATTTTGATGTTCAGTAACAGCAGAGACAGTTTGTTTTGTTCTTTTGTCACGGACAACAATGGGTGGCTTCTGACAACTTGGAACTCTCCAGAGGTATTGAGAAGCACCATTGTACTTAAATTTGAGAAACGTTAAGTTTTCCTTATGGCCAAAACCAACCTGTGAACACCAAAAACGAATTTACGGGAGGTACTTAACACATATCAGTGATGTTTCTAACAGCCACGCTGTGTGCTGGTCCTTTGCTGTTGTAAATGTTTAATTACTTGGCCACCAGCTGTCAAAGGAAAGAGTGGTGTCCTAAAAAAGACTTCTTTCAAAGTCTGTACTTACGTTGAATTTATTTTGCACTGATTCTAGAGAATGCTGATATAAATCATCTTGCATTGCGACACTTGACCAAGGCCTATAATCATGCCACTAATTCAGCTGTGTCTGATTGAGAAGTCCCCAGATTAAGCAGAGTACTTACAGTGAGGAGTCCCCTCTTTGCCAGCTGGGAGGTTGAAATCAGCTGCATTCTGAAATTGGAAAGAAAGAATCTGTGAACTGTTTTATAAAATGGTATCTTCCTCATTACCCTAATCACATAAGTATGCTGAAGGCTGCAATCAGCTTTTTCCCCACCCCTCCTTTTTTTTTTTTTCCTTTTAAATCAGGCAAAAGAAAGGAGAAGACTAATGAACATTAACTGAAAATGGCCACTTAGGTCATCCAGGTCCCATCCCTGGAACTCAGTAATAGACGCTAGAGCAGAGGAGACCATTAAACTTCTATTCCATCTGTCTTGTTGCATGCTTCAGGACACAACATTTCCTAATGGCCTTTAAGCCATGTAGATCTATGTGGAGAACAAAATAGCCTGTATAATGTTCCATAGTATAGATTAAGGGGACTGCTTATCTCAGGATTTAATTTCTTAAATGAAGTCATCTCATAGCTGAAAATCACATTCCTTAGATGAATTTTGTAAGGTAATGCAGGCGGGAGCAAACATACACAACATTTTCAGTTGCCCTAGTAGATCTTGTTCTCTGGCCCCAAAGTGGCATTGATTTAAACCCTGAGCATGCGAGCAAGGCCCATGAATGAGCACATGACAGTATCATACAATGCTACCTGTAGCATTAGCTTCTCCTGTCCACTCTCTTAGATGTAGTAGTTGCCACTCTTCTATGCTGGGGAGTAAAATAAATGAATAAATGCATGGGAGGATTAAATGATGTGTCCGAGGTCATACAATGGCTCCTATGGCAGTCAGCAATTAGATCTGTGCAACCTAAATATTAACACAGTGCATAAATTAAAGGGATGGCCTTCTTTCAGTTGTTTTTTTGTATTTTAAGTGCAAGAAGAACCTTCGGGTACTATCCAGACTGTGGCCCTTTCTAAGTTTTTAACTCATCTTTATTCAATTAGTGCAAGTTGGTAATATTGTGACACCTGTACTTCAGCAGAATTTCTGGGTATCAATGAAGATGTCCAACTCCGGTTTAGTACTTAAACTCAGCCTGTATTTTCTTATTGCTGTTTCCATGAGATTTCTCTTCTTTTTAAAGCGTGTTGTTATTGCTGTGACCTCTGTCAAAGCTTAGCAAATGAGGCATGGCTTCACCAGAAAAGGTTTGTGGTCAGGGCTGTGTTTGTATTCTGGTAGAACAGGACAAACGTTTATCTGATCAACACAGCAATAGCACAGTGGTAGCCAGACCAGATCTGGCAAAGCACAATAGAAGCATTGATATTGCAGATTTAAAACTTGGTTAATAATGAAGGGGAATGAAAAGTTCTGGCTATGTACTCATCTGAATGCAGAACTTTGAGCCCTAGAGGTCCCAGAGTATGCGCCAGATGTATGTGTTAAAGAAAAGAAGAATTATGCAGTTGTGGATATCGTGCATATGTGACAGGAGCCTTTCACACCAGTGGAGTGATCCTGAGCATTATCAGCTCTCATTTTTGTTGTCAGTGGTAAAGAATAAAAATGGACTTCTAGTACAGGAGACAAGACCAGAAAATTCTCCACCCAAAAATGATTTTTAAAATATCTAGTATCCTTTTGTTTTGGAGGAATGGGAATGCCTGTATTAAAAAATGTTACTCTTCATTACTATCTCCGCCTTGCATGTAACATCCCTGCTTTGCACGCCAGATGAAACTCACATCTGTGGTTCCATTTGTCTAACAAGCAGTTTTCCTGCAGGCCCTCTAATACTTACCCTGGGAGGAGTTTGTAGACCTTATCTAAGAGGAGGAATTACTTTGTTGTGGCTTTGACATGCTCTTTAAACAATATTCAAAAACCATTTGAAACCACCTTATATAAAGAGGATCCTTTTTGTGAGTCTCTGTGGAGAAGAGTGAGAAATTCTCCTATTCCATTTTCTGGCTTTACTCTGTTTCCTCGCCAAGGTCTAGGAAGCTGTTTAAGTCGTAGGGCTCAGTAATTAACACTGAAACAAACAAAAGCAAACCTAAAAGTCTTTCTGCTACTCTTCAGTATCCTTATTCACCTGTTCCCCTTATCATTTAGATGGCTCCCATACTGGTATGTATTTAAGCGATGTCCTGCTTCCATTGGTATTTGCTGTACAGATCACAGAATACATTCCTTATCCAACAAAATAATTTAATCCTTATTCTTTAAACCACTTATTGAAAAATGGTTCTGCTGTTCCTGCTTTTAGCCCTGCCCTGCTTTCTCCATTGCTGTCCTGTGAGCTTGCAGGACACATGAGGTTGCTAGGCGGGGATGTGACAGATGCTGACCTACTGGGAGCTGATAGCTTGTTTGGAGTTGAACACAGGAGCTCTCAGGAGCTGGTTTTTGAACCCTGAGCTGCTCAGTGATTTATGGCAGCAGTTACACTCTTGCGTTAGTTGAGATGGAAAGTGATACAGATTTACGACGCTGGGTTTGATTGCCGTTTTCGGTAGGGCTTTATCTCTGATTACGGAGGAACTCCGAAAATTGAGCATAGAAAGTTCTGTGAGAACAGTCCTAGGGAATGACAGCCTTTGAGTAGTCACCCAAAGGTACTGGTAGAAGACAGTCCCACTATCTCGCACTGTCCTAGCAGTGCAACCCAGCCTCTGACCTGAAGAAACTGAGACAGAAACCAGAGGTTAGTTCCTCTTCATCTCTTTTTGGCATGCCTGTAGTTCGGTGGTGTAAATAGCAGCCTGCAAGTAGCCAGGCTTGAGATCACCTGTGCATTTCATTCGTGAGACTTAGCTGTAATATTTGAGTTCACTTTTAAAGGCAAATACAACTGAAAGCTTCCATTAAAACTCTACTGCTTGAAAACCATGGCTATGCTTACAACAGTAACAGTAACAACAGCAGCCAAATTTTCAAGAAGGAAACCTTTTTGTTGTTTTGGGGGCTGTGAATGATTGGTCTTTTTTTGTAACATTAAATCTCAGCTTGGCCTTGGCAGGGAGATGCCAAGCTGCTGCTCCTGGAACAAGATGGAGAAATGGGCTCTTTAGATTTGACATCCCTTTAGCTTTTTTTAGCATTCTGGAGGATCCCCAAGGCCCCATGGAAGCCTGATGCATTCCTGCTGCAACAATTAACGTAACCGACCCTTGCAGGAAGGGAACGTTTACGGGGCGGTGGGAAACATTACAGTATTTTCTTTTGGAAAATTCCACTATTGACATGAAAAACAGCAGGTAACAGCAAAGATGGATTGCAAATTTTGACAGCACCGACAGGTAAATATTGGCTTTGTGCAAACAAGTTTCTATAAATAACACGTCTGCTCCAAAAACGCCACAGATGGCAGCAGGGCTGCTGGGGTATTGATTTACCCACTGTGCTCCGTGCAGGAAAGCACAGCTGTCAGCTTTGCTGTTCTTCTCATTCTGAGTGTTGCTTCTGTTCCTGCTGAGAGCTGCGTGCCTTGTTCACCATTTTTCTTTGGCAAGTGGAGATGAAGATTAAAAGCCCAAAAGAATTAATTTGAAAGAAAACCCCGCCAAAACAGCAGAGAATAAATGAACAAGTGCAGAGAGTAACTGTAGAGAATGCTGTATATATCTCTCTTGCTAAGTCTGTACTTTAATACATCTTGCAGCAGTGCTCTAGAGAGCTCCAGAAGACCATGGGGGGCTTGAAGGGCAAGGAAAGCTTATGAGGAGACAATACTGAGTTTGTACATCATGAGGAATAACAGGCAGAGAGGTTAGTGTTGGTGAGTAGAACCTGGTGCTATCTCCTCGGAGGTCTTACATGCAAGTGGAAGCTCTGCCAAAAATCCTTAGGAGCTAGAGGTGGCTTATAAATAAATGCCAGCCAAATAGGCAAATGCTTAAAATTGTTGTGATTAGGTTTTTGGCTTGTATGACCCATTTGAGGACAGTCTAATCTCAGGATTGTAATTTTCAGACAGCAGAGTCAGCCAGTGCAACCACTGTCTCATTAACAAAAATGTTGATTTAGAGACATAATATCTGAAATTGCTGTTTAAAGGAACACTGTAGACAGACTTCATAATCTCAGTTCTGAAAAAATGTTTGCCTGTGGTGCAGGTTCGCTCTAAGGGCTCATCAGTAGCAGAACTGTGTACCTCCTGGGGCGGATACAGCGTATGCCATTTGAAGGCATTTTTCTGCTGGTTTTCTGTGTAATTTCTGTGTAGTTGCACAATCAACCCAGACAATAAAGGTTCTTCTGTCGTTATAGCTACATCTGCATCAGGGATTTTGCCCAGAATTACCAGGTGCAGCTTTTTGTTGTCATTTTGTCTTCTGTGGTGGCTTTGGGCCTTTTTTGTTTGATTTGTTTGTTTGGTTTGGGTTTGTTTTTGTTTTTGTTTCTCTACAATTAGATTGCATAACTAAAGTGACAAAAATCATGATCTGGCCTAGTTGAAATAGATGATTACATTGTTGTTTGTTTGGTTTGGTTAGATTTATTTGTTTATTTTGTGGACTTTAAGTTTGGGTGGTGTGAACTGGATTTCAGTTCTCCTGAGCTTGCTGTGAGCCTTGCAGGAGAGCTGCTCCATGGTGTTCAGCAGGGTTTCTCCTGATGCTTTAGATGCTGGCCCAGATGGAGACCTGGATAGGTTCATTCGTCTTATTTCTGCCTGAGCTTTAAATGATTACAGGAAAAGACAATTCATATCAACACAATGTATAAGTCAAGTGTTACGTGCTTGCATAAAATTCAAACTTGACACGATCCTGTCTCCATTTTGGAAAAAATGAGAGTTGCCAAATGAGAAAGGATTTTTACCAAGATAGACCAAGAATCTTTTGTGGGAGAAGAACAAGACAAAATGTTTGTGAAAAGGACCATGCAAACACCTTAAAATTTTTTGAGATAATCGGCATTACTTTAACTATTATTCAAAGTAATTACTGTACAAAATAGGTAATTTATACGTAGTAGGGCGTAAGAAGTTGTCGAGAGGAGACTTCTCTCTGAGTTATAGAATGTTACTGGGTTGAAGGAGCTAGATGCTAGGCATTTATGGAAAGGCTGTGTATCTGTTGCCCACATTTTTTTTTAAGCATTTTTAAGTACTAAGAAAGGAATCTCATGTGTATCTTCTATAAGTTACATTGCTCCATTCAAAGCTGTTCTTTTCCCATATTCTGCCTTGGTTTGCTGAAACAACAGGAAGAAAGAATCTTGGCTTCGGAGTTGTAGGCCAATAAATTCACAAATACAAGGACGGGTCAATAAGCTTAATTTGTGAGTGCGCTGCTGCCCATTGTGGTTGTGTAATAACTGAGCCCCAGACAACTCATACCGACACTGAGATACCAGTGTCCTACTGCCATTCCTGTCAGCTTCTCCAGAGCTCTGCAAGTTCAGATGCTGCAATCTTCATCTTTCACAGCTAGAGGCGTGTGATGAGGTATGCAGACTACAAACTGATCTGAATATGATGCACCGAAGGTTTCAGCGCTGAATGCTTTTTGAGCATTTTGCTAGATTTTTCTCTCTCATTATATAAATACATTGTTTTAATATAAATGTGTAATCACAAGCCTTCTCTGAAATCGGAGTCGCCACTGTATTTTGAAATCTCATTTTTCATGTCACAGATTCAACAGAGGAATAAAATACTAATTTGTGTCTGCTCAGGGTGGGAGGAGGGGGGAAAAAGGGCATCCTGTAAGAGTATGATCTGATGTGATGGCAGTTGCCACTGCTTCATACTGCTTAGAGGTTTAGTGACCTGTGAGCTCCCGTTCCCTTGCTCTCTCATTTGAAGTACAGTTCACGACATTTTCATTGTTCTGTTATTGCAGTCTTTTTTCTTAAACTCGACCTGGGAGAAGAGAGGGAAGAGTTATGTGTTCAAAGAAAGCAACATCAAAGTATTCCCAGCAGCCAGTCAAAACTTCAGCTGATATTAATTCTTAGAACTCTGTGGCTGGTGATGTGGACTGTTTACATGGGCCAGCCACCTGCTTGTCTCAGGATATTCATGGGTAATTGCAGACTTCTCTGAGATTATTTTTTTCTTAATCTCTCTCTTTTCTTTTTGGATGTGTTTGTGTTTTCTAGTAAGATTTCAGTCAACATTACAGAGCCAACAGTGGTGGATACAGTGTTATCGTAATAGAGGTCATTTGGAATTACAACAGCAAGGTTGATAGGAGCCTTGGAAATGTTGGGCAAGGGCATTAAATAAAATAAAAAGGTATAAAAGTAATCCTCTGCACTGGATGTAGTCACCTAAAGAATATGTGCCTCTGCTAATGCAGAGCAGCTATTGGATTTTAGATTACTGAAATTGGTTTTTTTCAGCATTATGTTCCTTTTTTAAGTCACTAAAGTTGCACCTGGTTTGTGATTGTGAGATCAGAATAGCTAAAAGAGGAAAATGTGCATCATTTTCATTGCTATTAATTTTAAGTCAAACTCTCACAATTAAAGGGAATGTCTAAATTGACAATTAAAAAAAGTGTAAATATTATCCATTGATAATACAAGCAAGCATATTGCATGAACAAACATTTGAAGTGCAGTGTGTACTGAGTCTGCATGTATGTGCAGTAGTTTACATATATATATATTAGCAACGGACATGCACATCCTCTGTAGTATTTTCTTGGGACAATGAGTTTTCATATCTCTCTGTCAAAATATGTCATGCATTACAGTAAACCAGTGTTTTCCTAGGTTAATCACTAATCTGCCTGTGTAATGGTAAATATGTTGCCATGGGCACAGTAATAGCAGAACTGAGAGGTGAGCTTTCGCCTGGTTGGAGCTGAAAAATGCCTATTTTTACTTCCTATACCCATTTGCTCAATCACAAATGAGGATAAGAGGATAAAGAAGCATGTTCCACCGCCTCTTTAAAATTTAATTATAGAAACATTTTTCATATGTATTTTTCAATATGCATATAATATTTACTATATGTTCATTACTTGTAGTGTTTGGACAAAGCTCTCTTTTTTTTGGGCTCCACATTTCTTCACCAGATTGTTTTACAATGTGTAGTCTACATATGATCAACAAGGAGAAATCACATACCTTTCTTCACTCCAACATGAACAACACCCATTTTGGGTAGTGCCAAGTCCCATTACTTAACATTTAATTCCTTCCCTAAAGTTTACCGTGCTTCCAGAGTGCTGCATAATGTTACTTAGTTGTGCGGATTTAAATTCCAGACTGACTCTTGTCCTTTATTTCCTTTTTTGAAAGAAAGAAGATTAACCTATGTAAATGGAACATCATTATGGTTTATTTTGATAGCATATACGGTAATGAGTCTTTGACCTACATTTCTGGTGTGTGACACGCTCTTGCCCTATATCTGGGTAATGAATGACAGAAACATTGGTGTGGGTTGACCTCTTTTTGATACAATTTTTGTGGGTTTTTTTATACCTAGGGGAAATACTGAAATACAAACCTTCGGTTGAATCCTAATGAAATATGAAAGAAAAAATACTAAAGAAAATATTGAGGCACAATGTCTGATATGTGAATTTATGTGGAAAATATATAAAGGGCAAATCTAGAGTATCCTTTTAGGAGTTTGGGGTTCTTTATGTAATAGATGCTCATGGACAAGATTATGCAACTAGAAGTTGCATCCTACAGTCTGTATATGTTTCAAAAGGTGTTTTTATCAAATTTGAGCTGAGTTAACAAATCATCCTCAGAAGCTGAATATCTCTGGATGCTCCAGAAAGTCAAGCTAAGCCTCTATGCATGAGTCTTCAGCCTGTTACTGTTCTGAAGACACTGCCCCCCAAGAAATGGATGCAAAAACAGGGGCACTGCGCTCCTTCGCGATGGCCTTTCTGTCCCTGGCAGTGATGCTGTATTGATGTGTTGCGGGAAGGGCACATGTGTAGCCTCTATTCATACTAATGCTCTTTACAGTTCAATAGCAGAACGTAAGCCTGTAGGATTCAGTGGCATAGTTTGCCTCACTAATATTACTGTCAAAACTACACATTTTCCCCCTTGAAAATTACTGCCAAGGTAAGCAGATATCTGAGAAAACTTATCTAAACCAAAACAAATGAATTGCTTTTGAGTGTTTTGACGTAGCTTTTTTTACACAGTAGGTCTAGGCACTGTAAGCACAACATGGAAGGGAAAAAAATATTGGAGATACGTCGTATTGAAGCCAATGCGATACTTTAATTCCATTATTTATTTTAAAATCTGATGCCAATAGTGATATATAATTAAAAAATAAAAATTTAAAGAGGGAGCCTTTCTGGAGGAGGAAATAGCAATGTCCCTTTGTCCTTCAGCAATCTGTTTTCAAATTGCTGTCCAACCAAGCTCCGAGGTTTTAATATTTCTAGAAACACCTACTGTGTATAGCTTACTCTAAATTGGCGTATATATCAACAGTATGAAAAAATGTTCACACCTCTGGGAAACTGAGCTAAAAGGTCACTTTTTCGACAAATTCATAAGCTGGCAAAAACAAACCTAGCTTTCCTCTGCATTTTTAATAGCATTCCTTTTTCTGTGTGAAGTCCAGAGGGCAATACTCTGTAGTATAAAGGCACCATCTGAACGATCCAGTGAATGTGTCACACAGATTGGCACACATTTGTTCATCTGTTTAAGTTTAGGTTTGTTTGAATTTGCATGTCATGGGTTTGATAGGTATGTTCCGCAGCTCTGCTTATTTTTAATCCTAGGTCATTTGTGTGGTATTTGAAGGCTTTTCATGAGGCTTTTATTCTACAAGAGGAAAACACCTTGAAGGGCTTCAGTTAAAGACTGAAAACATTAGAAAAGGCAGTGGGAAATACATATTTGAATGGCAAAATATGGGGCCTCAGGAAAAAAGGCTATTTAATGTAAAATTTTAGGAGAGAGGCGGCTAGTAGGAATTTTAGTAAGACTGGAAACCAACATAAGTTATTACACAGGTGTCAGAAAACTTTTCTCCCTTTGTTCACAGGGAAATGCACAGCTCAAATTTTGTCTTTCAGTTTTAAGTATAAGGTTTGCAAACTCCTTGAACAGTAAGTTATATAGCAGTATGTAAGTCACAAAGTCTTGTTTTCTATGCTGTGGAATGGAGAGGTTACCAGGTGATCAGACATTTCTTTCAGCTGTCCTTTTCTGTTTTGTTTCTAGTACAGCCTTTGTCAAGGCATGGAGGTGCTAACACATGATTTTTTAGGACATCCTGAAAAACCGGCTGTGTTCAATAACTTCTCTAGAATGGATGACTGCAATCAGCAGTGAGTCCTCTTGCCTCACTTTTTCTCTTGATCATACTCTTTCTGAAGCATTGGGAGGGAGGTCTTTCAGATCTGTCTTACAGAAGCTAGGTCATAGCTTCTCTAAAGGTCTTTAATTTCCAGGACCAGGATTTCAGATGGGTGAAGCTTTATATCAGGAGCTGAGACAATTCAGTGGATTCTTGTCTGCCAGCTTCTTTGAGACGCCAAGTGAATGATGTCCAGTTTTAGTTCTAATTTCTTTGTTATACTGGTGGATATTAGAGATGGTCAGATGGTCCTTCCTCCTCTGCCCCCACACCCCCCCTTTTTTTTTTCTTTATACTGTTGCTTTTTGGAGAAAGAATTGGAAATGGAGGCATCACTATTCTGTGTTAACTTTCTTAGCATGCAAGGAATCTCAGAGCAAAAGATTATTTCTTATTTCTATGTTGTCTGTAATTGCTTGGAACCTAAGGGAGGCATGCTTGAAGGGAACTCTTCACAATATTTTTGAAAGAAAAAATACAGATTTGTGGTTTTAGTCAAAGTTTAAATAACAGAGTCATGGATAAAGCCAGCAGGCAGGTTAAATTATTTGAATTCAAATAATAATTCCATGTACTCTTTCCAGTTCTACTTCACCCATTTAAATTACTTTTGTCCAAGATGCTGATAGTACTATAACGGAAACAGGTTTATAATAGAAACAGTTGAAAACATTTTGTTTTCTTTTAAATATACCTCACAGTATGTTTCCTCATGTTCTTCTCTGGAGTGACTAACTTCCTGTTTACCAGGATACACAGTTTTTTTGAGGGATGAGTAAATAATGTGTTCAGGGTTTTCATGGCAGGGGGTTTAATATTCTCTCATTTCACACAGATATGATTACCTTTAAATGTGAACTCAGGCATTTGAATGAAAATGACTTAGTGGAAGTAAGGTGACCTAAAGGTGTCCAATTAGCTGCTCTACATGTCTTGTGAACTGAGCAATATTTTTTATATATATTTTTTTTCCTAAAATGGACTGGGAAGCAGGATCTTTGGCACTTGAAGTCTGTTGCCTCTGACCTATTTCTGTGTGCTCTCAGTTATCATAATTTTCATGTATGGAAAGAAACAGGTGAATACAGGATTTAGTAATTAACAACAGCTTATTACAATGAGTAAAGACCTAGTTGGGATGGAGCCTGTGCACACATGTGCCAAATCAATTATTTAGTTGCTGTGATTTTTCTACCGATTCAGTTAAATGGTTCCAGTTCCTGCTCTGAACTTTTAAATGGTATCCACTGATACTACAATTTCTGGTCCCATGTGGGAAGGTAGAAAATTACCACTAAAGATCCCCTTTATATATGTATACCTTATACATTTAATCTACTTATTACACTACTACTTCTTCAGAAATATGGTAGCCAACTATTCAGTCTGTGGTAACCAAGGCAGGTGATGAAATTTCTTTTTAGTCACCTAGAGTGAGGAGGTGCTTGAAATACTATAGTATCTGGTGGATAAGAAGTCTCAGAATAACACGACTCTTGGGGTATGATTCCAGGGTTATTTTGAAAATGTTTATGTTTTTGCAGGATATCTATGGGTTACTCTCAAGTGAGAGTTTTCGTATTGCACTTTCATAAAATGAGAAAATTTGTAGTACTGTATCATGCCACAACGCTCTGCTTTGGTTCTGAGTTTTCAAAGGGCTGGTAGGCTTCTATGGAAGCTACTTCTATTTCAGAGGATGCGTCTCTTTTCTAGACCCCCTGAGTACTGTTGTAGTCATTGTGGGAGCTAATCAAGTGCCTAAACTTTGATGTCCAGTGTCATGTCCAGCTCCACAGGAAATCCACCTCTGCACAGGCCTGGCAGGTGTGACGTAAGTTCTACAGGTGCTCCCAGTCCTCCCATGGTGACAGCTGGAAGTCACAGGCAGATTGTGTGAGTCCTATGAACTCTTGAAACTTAACCCCTTTTAACAGTATCTCCTGAATTGTTCAGGAGAAAAGATGAATTGTGTGTTTTGTGTGATTTCTCTGTAGAGATACATATTCCTGGCAACATGAGTATGTGCTTATGCTGTCCTTAGCCCACCTAGTCTTCAGCTCACCCGGCATTATCATCAACAAGATAATCTCTGGAGCACTATTACTACTGCTACTATGATTACTATGGAGGACAAATACGGGTTTATTCAATAGTAAACCCAAGAGATATCATAGATTGTTGTCTTCTGTATTCATTCATAGAGTGACCTGATGGCTGTCATATTCTTGAGGGAAGAAGAAGTACAAAAATTAGATTAGCAACTGACATGTCGACAACTAAAAGTTAACTGTAGGGCATCTGTCACTGCCAGGCTGCAGAGAATTAGCTGTCCACATCTAAGATTAGAAGAAAACTTTCCTGTAATTACTTAGAGCATGATGAACTTTTCCATCAAGGATTGACATAGGAGACAGGTAAGACTACACAGACACCCTGACACATGGCTTGCTCTATATAGTGACTTTATGAGGTGAGAAGTAATTTTGAATTAGTGCTTTTCTGTGCTATTTATGAGTATGTTGTGATGGTTACTGTCTGAGTCATTCTTGCAGTAACATGCTTCTGTGGGTTCTAGATTGTCGATTCTGAACGAATTGCTTGTACTCTTTAACAAAGCCTGGACTACTTCTTTTATGTACGGAAAATAGCAGCAATTGTTCAGATCTCAGGGCTGACAGATTAGTTTTTACATGGCTCTTTTATGTTGCTGAGGAGCAGGAAAATCTGGAAAATGCGATACGGTCATTTTCTGTAATCTAGTGAGGATTACTAGAAGCAATTGTATCAGCATCTAAATACTTGTGGGAGATTGCTGAAGTGCAGCAGCCATCCACCACCTCTTTTCCAGTCTGAGGTGATAACAAGGCATGGGTTTCCATATGGTATTGGAACAGTAGTTACAAGTACTTGAAAAGTTGCTCATTCTGATAGGTACCCATACTAAGCGAAGAGTCCATTAAAAGCAAGATTTTAAAAGACCTTATATAGCAACAGAATATGATAGCAATGAAAGGTGCACCAATGTGCTTAAAACCACCCATTCTGTTGGTCAGGTATTTCATATATACACTTTTCCTGTACTCTGATTTAGTGGTTATAAAACTTCAAGATTATAGAATTTTACTGTGATGTACCACAATTACTTGGTCTTAGCTAAACATGTCCCCATTAAGTTGAATTTATGCTAATTCTGTCCCAGTTAAACAGCAGATGATGTTATTGGCTGCACTACTAAATTGCTTTCCTAGGAGACATCCCATTAAATAAGTGATGCACCCAAATTGGAATATAATGAATTACATTTTTATTTAAGCTTAGTATGTTTTACATCTGTAATCCAGAGAGAACTAAGTGCACTGTGGATGACAAAAGACAACTTGGGTCGTGTTGTCCAGTCCTTAGTGAGCCTGGAACTTACCATGTGATTTGTCCAGCTAATTTTTAAATACCATAGGCTTTTTCTTTCATTTGTGTTGGAAGGTGATTCCACAGCCAGACATTACTTTTTTCTAGTATTTATCTGGAATGTTGCTTTCTCCTGTTTTCATTTATATCTTCCCAGTTATTCTCCTCACAGATTGCCTACATGCCAAGGGCATTTGGGCACCAATCCACTCAGTTAACCTCCTTTAATTATCTGGATAGTCTCACTAAAACCAGAATGGTTGGGTAAATTTGACTGGAAAATTTGCCCTTTTGTTCATTATGGACTTTAGTTACTTGTTACTGGTAACACATTCCCCCATTCTATGACAGCTCTCTAGGCCAACTGGATCCAGGAGGAGCGTTGGCCTCTACCATCATTTCAGGTATAGGCAGCTCTCATTAGGAGGAGAAAAAGGAAACGAAGCATCTTTTGCCAATGTGAAGGCTGCCCTCTAGCATGGTGTATTAAGTCTGTTATCAGTGAGATTTGAAGTAGAGCAGCATCTCAGGTAATCTGGATGTGAAAAATACTTTATTTCCCAGCAGGCCAATTTTGCTTATAATTCATGTAGTAATGGAGTTAATTGTAATGATGATGCTTTTAGGGAAAAAGGTTTAGTTCCAAAGTTCTGTTGATCTAGTTTGGTAAGCAAACAGCTTACAAATGTGTTCATATGTTTGTGCACAGGCTGTGCAGTCATGGGAAACTACAGAAAACCACTAAGTGTGGCTTAGAGACCAGAGAACTGCAGGGCAGAACTTCTCAAATTGGCAGATAAGTAGTGTTTGTTAATCTGCTTCATATGCCAAAAGAGATGGGCAGCATGGAGTACTAGATGGGATGTCAGGCTATGTAAATGACTTTGAATAAGAGATTCATTGTCTGTGAAGAAAGGTAAAAGTTTTCAAGCCACTTGTACCCTAGTCACTCAGAAAGAAACAGCTGTCAGCCATGGAACCAGCACCTGTTTCCCATTTGTGCTGTCTGAAGAGGAGGCAAACAACTATTCCGAGGAGTCCTTGAACTGGGAGTGCAATAGAAAGCCATCGTATGCAATCTATGTCAATTTTAAGATCAATCCACAAACCTAGTGATGCTTAGCTGGTTTCTGGAGTGTGTCAGTAGGGATCTTCCCTAGTGAAACTGGAAGTATTAAAAGTTTAGTAAGCAAGTGTTCTTCAAGAAGATAAATAAATAACAAAGATCTTTTTGTACCTCATCTTCCCTCCATACTGATTTTTAATACTTTGTAGCAATTTGAGAAGTTGACCATTTGAAACACTAGTTGTTGGCCTTGAGAGGTGATTCACTGGCAAAGCTGTACTCTAGTGACCAATGAGTGCCAGTGTGTGCTGCACTGTGTATCAGCAAGAATACTGGTTTAAGAGCTCTCCTCATCTATTTGCCCAAATATGTACATTTTTCAATAGCTGGTATTCTGTAGTTTCCATATTTTCATAAACTGAAACCTATTCTCTTTAATATTTGTAATGAATTTATTGTCTGAACTAGGAGGACTCCACAAAACTCAGTCTTCTAAGTGGCTGAACATTTTCTGGACTCCATTTACACTATGAGAAACAGCAACTTCTATAGTATTGCACGTGTAGAAGGAGAAGCATAATAGTCAAGAGATCAGGACCAAGGACTGTGCCTCAGGGGCAGCCCAGTCCAACCTGCCCAGAGCTGCTATACAGTCATGTGAGTTCTCCTTCCTCATGAGCACGTTCCACTTTATAATTTGCCTTTTCAGAACTACAGGTCTTTGCAGCATTGAAGTATCTTGCTTGCTTACATCATGATCAGCACCTGTGGCAACACACCACTGCATAAATAACAAAGTGGTGGTTGGGAGAGTTCTTTCATTCTCACATGTTTGTTCAGTCTAGATGGCAGAAAAAGGGTTGTGGAGTGGTGGGGTGGGAAGAGAGGTTGTGCACCCATCTTCTTGGGAAGCTTGTGGAATAGACTTTGAGCTGTTAGATACAATACACGGCTGAAAATGTCAAGGAGTGAGTTACTTGGCAGTGCAGCATGGCATTCTGTTTTGGATTCCATCAGCTCCAGAAACAGTCTTGGAAAGCTCAAATGAGGAAAAAAGGGTGAGACAATAGGCGGTAGGTTTGCCATCTGAAGAGTGGAAATCGCATTGCAAAATTAATAATAGAAGAAAGAAAAAAAAAAGACAACTATAGTATGTATGACAAGGGTAGGTCCAAGGGCAGCATATTTTAATGGGACCGACTGAACATCATACCTACATTAGGGAATAAAAATATGTATGCACCTTTTTTGTTTCTGGGAATTTTAAGCATTTGACAAATCATGGTTAGGAATTGGCAAGAGCCTTCATTTTTTTTGTTGTCTTGTTAGTTGCCAGGGAAAGAAGTCAGCATTTGTTCAAGCTCTGTCTAACCAGAGCACCACAGTTCAAGCACATTGCAGATAGCTCAATTTTGGATTTTCAACTTCAGTTTACAATCCTCCCAAACCCCAACAACTAGCTAATCTGAGAAAACATACTTTGCTGCTTTTGTGACAAAGACTAGGTAGAAGAATGTTGCAGGGCAGACTTGGAGCAGAAACAAGAAGCCTGCATGAGCCTGCATTACTCTATCCCAGCACTTTACATCCATGCAGATTGATCCAAGTGTTGGCAAAGAAGCGTTTGCGTGGGAAGAAAGGCTGCCTAAGGCAGCATCTGTATCTGGAATATGTTTCCACAGTAATACCACACTTTCAGCATGAATGCACCCTTATCTATGGCTAAGACTTAAAAGAATCTAAATTGGGCCCTGTATATTATATGTGCATGTGTCTAGTTATGCATTAATTATTTTCTGATGGTCATTTCTATAATTTGTACTGTAGGCAGATATCTTTATCTGGACATATTTCCTACATCCAGAATAAAAATTAATGAGTTTCAGTAGCCAACAGTACAGCCTGGGATTAAGTGTCTTTAAAAAAAAGTTCTGCCCAATAATCACTTTTAAGATTACTTCAGATTAGTTATACTATTGCACATATGGTAAGGAAAGTGATATTATAAATAAGGCATGTTGCAGTTATGTAGTCACAAAATGATGTGCCTTTTCTCGTAGAAGATGAACTCTGTTCTTCTGGCAGGCAGTTATGACTAGGGAGAATGGAATTCTTCACAAATTGCCTCATGGACAACTTCAGCTGTGGAGCCAGCTGTAAGATACAAGAGCTGTTGTCTTGACCTTGTCTAGTGGAGGCTGAGTCCATATGTATATATGTATGGATGAGAGAGATGGACCTTAAACAGAGAAAGGAGGAATTTTGGTTAGGGGCATCAGACCTCTTCCCCAGTCCTTCAGTGAGAATGTGAACTTTGTTCTGTTTTGTTATAATTTCCCCAATTTTCATGCATTTGGGCCAGTTTGCTTCTGTTTAATACAGTTGCTAAAGGCCTATTGTAGCTTGTTAAAGGTTATTTCTGAAATCAAATGAACGGAGATAGAAAAACTGATAAATTAGTCACCCTGAGAGATGGATTCCCAGCCTCTTACTGGATCACAATCTTAGCCAGGTGTTAGTTGAGCTGGTTTAGAGAACTGTGACTTACTGAGATCCCTGCACATGTAACACTGCAGAATAAAGTGAACTTTGCTGGGAAGGGGTTCAGACTAGTTGATCTAATGGTCCCATCTGAACTGAAAGGCTCTGAATCTTGCATGTCATTATTAAGACTGAAGAAAGTGAAAAGATGTTATTGCAGCTGTTACAGTACACACACACACAAAGAAAAATAGGTAAAAAAGGCTTAGTAGGCATTACACTCTGTTTCTCTCAAGCTAGAGAGCAAAATTTGGAGGTGGACAATTGTCCTTTGGCCACAGCACTCTGCAATATGTGCCATAGCTGGGCAATAATAGTAGCTGCAAAAGAAAATGCTCACCTCATTCATCTGTTGGGAACAATCTCAGTTCAGATGAGGACAAGAAAAAAAAGAACTCTTATGACAAGTTATATTTGATGTGGCATTCTTGTTAAAAGCATAGAGATAAAACACAGTTCTGAGGCCTGTTCCCTAGAGTTTTCCTTCAGCATCATTGCTCATAATGTAACAAAACTTCTGCAAAGTGGATCACATAGAACTTTTAGCTCATCCAGATATAAGCTGGACAAAACTTTGTTGAAATAAATGAATGTCATTAATTGTACTCAATAGAGCTAAGCTTATTTACCCTAAAAGGAAGGTTTGCCACATGTATTACAGCAGTTCCAGCAGAAAACATCAGCAATTATGGCAGTCCTGCACTTAAATGTGCATTAACATTGCACTATCTTACCCAGTGAATATCTCTCTGTGCTGTGGGTACTTGTTTACTAATGTGATTTTCTTTTACTTTTTCCTTGGGTGAGAAGACTGTACAATTCTGGTTTGTATATAATGTGTGTAATTGCAAGGAAGCATCAGATTTTAAAGCTTCTGGCTCAGTAGCAAGTCTGCTCTGCTCAGGAGAGATTTCAGAGCATGAAAGCAAGGGAGTCAACCAGAGATAAGTGTCCCTGCCAGCGCACACTGATATGTTTGTTAATATCACCTTTATGATGATAAATGTACAGGCGTCTGAGCTCCCTGTCACATTTACAAAGCCACGTTCCCAAGTTCCAGATTAACTCCTGTTTGAATGAAATTATTTTGCTATTGCAGATATTTCTAGTGACCACAATAAAATAAGGATGTTTGCCAGACACATGAGGTGATAAATACTGTCATCACTGGGCAAAAATCCATGTGTGCTACTGGTTATAGAAAATGTAACAGAACCTTTCACGGTGGTGGTTTGCATTTCCTGTTTTACCAAACTGCTAGGAACTACCAAAAATAAAATAACACGATATGCCTGAAATAGCATCATTTATTTCACTGCTCTGACACATTTGAGGTTGCACAGAGAGAAATGATCTATGCTTTCCTTTCCTTACCGACGAACTCTAGCCTCTTCCTCACAGTAAACATGGCTGTAGAATCCTTTTTGAATTAGAGTGCTCTGGACATGTCTGAAAAACACCTCATTTTCAATGAAATTATAGCTGTGTGAAACATACTTCTTTTTATTACATAAAAAGAAAAAAGAAAAAAAAAAGGAAAGACAGGCACAACAAATTGCCAGATGAACATTGTAAATGCCTACAGGTTGGGTTCTGTACTGGCAGAAACAAGCATCTCTGTTCCTGTCAGCAGCTGTGAACGGCTATTTAGCATGTTGTGAATCCTGATCAATCTCATCTTCCTCAGGAAAAAAACAGCGAAAACCTTTTCTTTCTGAGCTGTGTGTGTACTGTGATCCTCTCTGCCCAGACCCGTGTTCTTTCTGTTACTGGGATGGTTGAGCATACATCATTTTGATAATACTTTTTTTAATACCCAGTGAAGAAGAAAAAGTCTTTTTCTCTTTTAACAGCAAAATAATTACTTCTAACTAGAAGTAAAGCAGAATTTATAACCGGTCTCACTGTAATAGTTTTGAGTAGCAGAGCCTTGCAGGGAATGTTCTGCAACCAAATTAGCCGGTTGTTATGCTCCCCAAATCTCTTGCCAAATGGATATCCCAAAGAGTATGGTGAAGAACCTTTTAATTAGCTCTTCCCTGAATAGGTCTTCCTTGATTAGTCATATCTGAACATTGTGTTTTAAAGGGAAAAACTATTTAGAAAGGGAAAGGAGTATACTATAAAATTTGTAAGTATTTGCATCCAAGTGGGAGTTCTGTTCACAAGAGGCCAGTATGAACCTAAGTGATGTATCAGCAGCCAGAATGCAGAAGGCATTGGTGGGAGTCTTGATATTGATGAGGTTAATTTGTTATGTACTGTGGGACAAAAGGAGAAAAAAATCATGCTGACCTAGCTAAGGCAGTACTTAAATGTATGTGTATTTGTGTGGCAGGGGACAGCAGTGGGAGGAAAGCTGAGGAGGAAGCAAGAATAAGTAAAACAGGATTGATTTATTGGCTCTGAATTGTTCATCTGTATTCTGTTCTTCACTGTGCTGCAGAGGGGGAGAACAGCACTGGCACTGTGGTTGGGGAGCAGAGCAAGAGAGGGGAAGGAAGGTGGTATCTATCACAGGCACCAATAGTGTTTAATTTTCCAGAGGCTCTGATTAAACAAATGTTGCTGCTGCCTGGCAGCCCTTGCAGACGTTTGTTGGGACAGAATTAATCAGGAGGTAATTTGTCTGCTGCAATAAACAGGGTGGCTTGGTGGCACAGACTTGATGGAGACTTTTTCTGAGTTTCCTGGGAGCAGCCATATTTCCCAAACTTCTTTCTGTAGCAAGGTAGTGCCACCAGCTTTCCTAAGGATAGGGGTTTGCTAGTGATGGGCCCAGATGGAGTAAGTGACAGCCGTAAATAGCGATGTATGAGCATTGTTAAGTTGGTTGTGGAGCCCTGATAATTACAAGGGAGAAGGTCAAAAGGAGTGACCTGCGGGACTGATTTAAGGACTGCTCTTGTGCACAACTAAATGGTGCTGGAAGGGGTCAGGCTCTGTCCCATGCATGAATGGGGAAACAATTTCACTGCTGATGCTTTCTCATGTAAACAGGAGCTGAAGGAGCCAAAAGATAAATACCTTGCGCTTAATAATAGTGCATGGTGTCTGGGCACAAGCAAGATAGGAGCTGGGTAACCAGCATAAACACACGAGTACTGTGTGTAGACAAGGTTGGCTGTGCTCCACCTGTTTGACTGGTTGAGGTTTGCCTGTACTATTAATCACCTTTAAATGTAATAATGATCAGCTTTACTGAGCTTTTCAGTTCACCGTTGGACAACTAGGAGGTCCTCAGCCACAACACAACTGAGTGCAGATTGCCCCATGGGTTGGGGAAGCTCCAGCACAGATGAGGATGGGAGCTGCTCTTCTGTGTGGTGTTTTGGACTTCCTAAGCACATGGAAAAGGAGTCATAAAACTGTATCTATTGACTTTTGTTCTCATGACAGTGGCTGGGTGGGCCCCATAGCAGTGGTGCAGCTACAGGTGAACAAGCAGATCAGCACCTAAGTTAGCTGAACTCACTTTGCCTTTTTCCTTTCACCTCTTCTTTTCTTACATATTCTATGTGATTATATCTTCTACTGTTTGTGTGTTGTGGGTGTAAATGATAAGTGACAGTACAGCAAATAAGTGTCCAGGAGGGATGAAGGCACAGTTTAATTATGCAGGCCACTTATGGGAGTGATTATAAAATCTTAATACCACTCTGTGAAGGGCACAAGTATTATAAAGATTTTATTTCTGCAGTGAATTAGGAAGTTTAAAAATACATTCCTGCAATTAAAAGGCAGTCTGCTTGGTTAACCTTTAGTCCAAACATCCAGGGCTCATGGGGAAAGAGAGATTAATTCTAACTGATGTAAAACAGCTACAAGAATGACTTAACATTCCTAATGGTGAAACTGTTGTCATTTTAGCACCTTTTGACTCTGCTGACTTGGGGTAAGCACTATCAGCCTTTAAAAAGCAGGAATCTCACTCTTGCAATGTCCTTGACCTCTTTGTTTCCAGGTCGGTGGAGCTATAAGAGGGAAGCTTAAAGCTCTGGTATTCTGCTGTCTAGGAAACCTGTTACTAGCCAGATACTGAGTCTTTACCTCTCTCAGGATGGACTTAGGCTTGATGTCCAGATTTGTTTGGGGGTTTCACTCCTTTCTAGTGGAAACGAAAGAAAATATTATTGTTTACCATTCCAGTAAAGATACTGGGAATATTACTTAATCACTTGGATTCATAAAATAAAACAGGACTTGCTTGCTGCAGTGCCTGTGGAATTGGGATGGATGGATGGATGAATGGATAGATGGATAAAGTCACAGAGATTTATGAGCAGAGGACAAGTGATATTATTAAAGCCAATTCTTCTTGTGCCTCTCACATCGCTATAATTTTGGCTTCTGTGGGGCACAGCTACAAACATGGAGGGAAATGTGCTTGCACAGAACAGATTTCCCTCTCAGCTGTACTCAGACACATTTGCATTGTACTCAGAAATCTAAAGAAATGTCCTCAGCTGGCCAAATCTCTGAGCATCTCAGGAGTGTAAAAGCTTTCTCCCCTTCTTGCTTTTGATAAGGTAGAAACTGGAAATTTAACATCTGCTCCTTCCAATGAGTGAATTTAGTAAGTTTGAAAGAGATGTCTTTAGATATGCAGGTTTATCACCTCTTAAAAATGGAAAGCTGTCTGTCCTGTCTAGCATTCTGTTTTCTGTCCAGTGGAGCCTAAAACTTGTTTTTCTCTGCCAAGGAAATGTAAAATGAAGGGGAAAAATTTGCAGCACACTTTGCTGAGCTCTTTTGGTGGGATAAGGTATTTTGCAGTTCTTGGGAATTAAATGATCTCTGAATACCAAAGAGAACCTCCTTTTCAGTCTTCAGACAGGGGCTCCCCAGCAGGGCATCCACGTGTGCTTCAGAGGTGTTAGTGCTGCAGCCACATTTGTTCTGTACAATCAATGTGTGTGCCAAGTGTTGGTTTTTACACTTGAAAACGGGCTTCCTGATGGTTTAGGAGGAAAAAGTTACACATCTCTGTCACACCTACTTATGCTACAGTCATTCAGAATAGCAATTTGCCTTTTCTGATATTAAAGAAGAAAAGAACAACAGGAAGGACAGTTACAGGGGCATGTTTCAAGTGTGGCTCTTGCTTGAGGATAAGCAAAGTATCTCTGGAAAAGCACAGTGCCAAAGGAGGACAAGGCAAGTAAAAGGGCCAAACACATGCAGCTAGCTTTAGATAACAAGTGATGTTATGCTGGCCGGCCCAAGGGAGGACTCCTTGTGGGAGACCATGGTTAAAAGGCTCTGCCTTGGCCCACTGGCAGAGTGACCCTCAGTGTCACCAGACTCAGCTGCCCTGCAAGAAGCACTGGCTGTCTGCAGGCGTGTGGGTGCTTTTCATTCCTTTGAGCCAGAGCCTCTGTTGCAGTGGGGAATGTGCAGCAAGCCCTTTGCTCCGGCTACCATCCCTCCCTTTCACCCCTCAAGCCTTCAGCATCCCTGGCAACAATGGAAAGTCCTTCTCCTTCTTTCCAGCTAGGGGAAGGTGTTGATGGAATGAGGTATTTATTAGGCAGTTGCAATAAAAACAGTAATCTGGGAAGAGTCAGGCTGACAGAGGTGCTGCAGGTGCTTACTGTCATATCTTACATCCTTGGAGTAGATTGAGGGGGCCAGGATTGTGGGAGCAGCAGTGAGCAGAGGTGGTTTGATCAGGCAGGCTGAGAGTTGCAGCAGCAAGAGGTTGACCCAGGTTTTATCTGTGACTATCAGGCAGTGGTTGTCAGGTGCCCCCTTAGAAATGCTGGGAAGAAATGTACGGGGGGCACCTGCTGCTGCCTGCCCCTTTTGGATGTCAATGATCCAGGGGCTGGTGGGGTGTGGGGGAATGCTGCAGCACCCCAGCCTCGCAGACTGGCTTTTTACTGGAGCTGATAAGAATGTCCTTCCTGAAGAGGCACAGCACCCTAATAATAACAATATTCCTCAGCAATAAAAACACACTTGTTTTATGTACTCAGAGCCTGAGATTAGTCTGACCCAGGAATACCCTCCACCAGCGGGCTTCTTAAATCAGACCCAATGAACACAGAGGGAAAAGCCTGATAATTTACATCCTCTATATTCCCCACCATAGGCACATCACAATAGGGCTCCTGTTCCCTTCCCCGAGCACAGTGAGGTTCCTCCCACCTGCCCACAGCCCTTCAGCAAGCGCGAGCACAACTCCCACACGCCTCTCTCTGCCAGAGCTTCAGATGCTGGTGCTGCTTCCATGCGCAGGCTGCTCTGCTTGCTGGGCTCGGAGGACTGATTTTGAAGCTGTCTGTTGAAATTTTTCCCCCTCTAACTTAGCTGCATTTGGCTATTGATTTGTGCTCCCTCCTTGGCACTGAGGTCCTAGTTTGGAGTGGCAAGTAATGCCTAAACACAGAGGGAAGCTGAAAGCAGAAGGAGCTTTTTGGTGGGGTGAGAATTTCACGTGATCAGTGGCCTCTGTCCCAAGTCAGAGGGGCCACATCCACTTTCATAGAATCATAGAATAGTTTGGGTTGGAAGGGACCTTCAAAGGTCATCCAGTCCAACCCCTCTGCAATGAGCAGGGACATCTTCAACTAGATCAAGTTGCTCAAAGCCCCATCCAGACTGGCCTTGAATGTCTCCAGGGATGGGGCATCTATCACCTTCCTGGGGCAACCTGTGCCAGTGTTTCACCACCGTCATTGTAAACATTTTTTTCCTCGTGTCTAGCCTGAATCTCCCCTCTTTTAGTTTAAAACCATATACCCCTTGTCCTGTCGTAACAGGCCCTGCTAAAATGTTTGTCTCCATTTCCTGCCAGATTGTCCTTGGATGGTGATCCCATGTTCATTGTATCTGAACCAATATCTGAGTGCTCCAGGCTCCCTGAAGCCCACTGGGAGCTGAGGGTGTTTTAACTTCACAGGTTTGCATATTGTGGATATGTTTGGCGGGTGTCACCCACCACTCTGAAGATGTTTCCTACCACAGGAAGTCTCTTATCCATACGCAAATTATGCTACTCAGTTTCACCTCTTTTCACTACTTGACACAATTAATAATAAATAGGATATGCATGAAAGTGTTGTCATTGGCAGCTCTCCCCTGACTGGTGTATAAAACTCATTAGAAACAGATTATTCATCTTATTAATTTTTTTCCAGACCGTCCTATATCTGATGTTTTATGATTAATTTGCTACTGACTGGGTAGCTCTAGTCTTTAAATGAGGAAGTATACCTGACGCCTTCTTTTTACTGATGATTCCTTGTTTGTGGCTTCCTTTCTTTTAAGAAGTGGGCATGGAGGCATAAGCAGGAAGAGAAAAAGGATTAAAATGACATATTGACCCAATATATGAAAATGACAAATAATATGTGGGCTGCAATCTTCCAGAAATCCAAGAATAAATAAAGCTTCTGTTACAGTGCTTTGAGGAGGAGGTTGATCATTTTTTATCTATTTTTTCAAAGTGAGATCTCTAACTTCTTCAGAGAAATGTTTTAAATGTCCTGAAATCTAGCCCATGTTATCAAAAGCCCCTCAAAATAGATTTTACTGGACTAACGTCGTGAACAGGAGGTTGAGATAAGGCAAAAAAAAAATCCAAATGAACTGATAGTACCTATGGTAGATATATTATTGCAGTAACAATCCAGATTCAAGCCTCTTGTATGATAGACCTATACATACATGTAGAAAAGTTTACTGGCAGTAGTCACTGCTGATTGATAGTTTTTCAGCCTCTGCCTGCTGTCTCTCAGAATATAGTGATTTTTGAATATAGCAGTTACCAGGTTCTTAAGTAGAGTCCAGTGTTCAGGGGGACTTCTCTGATGTTTCTGCCTAGACATGAATACTTCTTTTCAGTCCTTTGGTCTGTTTCTCTCTCCTCAAGTTTTATCTTCCCTAAGCAGGAAGAGCTTAAATTTTGAGGAATCTGAATAATTTCCCAGTCTCACTCAGCTTGATTACAGTAACAGCGGGGTCAGTTTGGCCCCCTATCTTCTCTTTGCAGTATCTCTTTGTGATAATCACCCTATGGCAGTGGAAAGCAGTCCTCAAAACAGGTGTAAACTGAGGATTTTTGGTGATAGGGGAAGTACATGAACTTATGCCCAGATGAAGACCCTGCATGCATGGGGAGCTGTACTGTTCTTCTCTCCATTGGTGAAGTTCATAAAATCATAGAATAGTTTGGGTTGGAATGGACTTTTAAAGGTCATCTAGACCAACCCCCTGCAACCGCCCCGGACATCTTCAACTGGATCAGGTTACTCAGGGCCCCATCCAGCCTGGCCTGGAATATTTACAGGGATGGGGCATCTGCCAGCTCTCTGGACAACCTGAGCCGGTGTTTTACCACCCTCATTGTAAGAATTTCTTCCTCAGGTCTAGCCTGAAGTTAGGCTTGCATTGCTGTCTGAGCAAAACCTATTAGAGCGGTGACACTTTCCTTATCGTCACTCAAGCCCTCTTAAATATCTGCCTTTTTCCTCTGCAACCACTGGACCCTATTGTGCACGCAGCAAAAGGCTGCCCTGATTTGGATGTCTGTTTTCTCTGCAGCCGTGGCCTTCTGCAGCTGCCAGCCGTGCCGCAGGGTACCTGGGGACAGGGTCCCCATTCCAGCCAAGTGTGCAAGAGCTGCAGGGACAATGTGCTGTTAGGGAATTCGCGGATTTGTTTCCCCCTCGGTACCTTCCTCAACAGAAGGTGCTGCATCTCAGCTAATAGAGGTTTTCTTAATGAGCAGCTCCCTTGGTTGCATCTTTACATCCTTCTAGGAAGCACTTGCATCCACACTTGCTGCATTGCCATCTCTGTTAGTAAAGCCAGCTGATTATTTGGAGAAACATTTAGTTGTCACCTGTGTTTTTTATGTGGGTACCACTGACTTAGGATCTATGAGTTCTATGAGCAATATACTGCAGGTGCATGGAGATCTCCAGTTCAGGGAGGGCAGGAGACTAGTCATTTGGGAAGGACCTTGTTGTTGTACCCAGCAACTGAAGGACCATCCATCAGTTGCTCTTGTTGCAGTGCAGGCCTGAATCCATATCAAGAGCTCTGCCAGGTATATTTGCTGTGAACACTCAGTAAGAAAACTATAATTCTGTTTTCACTGGGAAATATTTACCTACCTTTGGGTTCTAACTTGCCTTTTGTGGACATGTCTCTGTCAAATAACTATTCTGAGGACTTGGGTTTACATAGATGGCAAGAAGCAATTGGCTGACCTTTGTACTTTCACCTCAAGTATCTTTGCTTTTAAAAATGATTTTTTTTAGCTCAGATTTCTATTTGACTAGTTTAATACCTTCCAAAGGATCTCTAATAGGTAGCTTCCCCCCCCATTTCCTTCTGACGACTTTTAAAAATGGGAACAAAGCTAATAATAGTGTTTGCACCTAGGTAAGTCCTCAGGTGTGCATTACAAGTGTTGGAAGGGTCTCTTGTAATCTTACGATAAGCTAAATACAATAAATTCTTTTCTACCACAGCAGATACAACATGGCACATGAGGCAGATCCGCTCTGCTTTCCCAAGACCAAACATCGGTGCAAGGGAGCCTTATGAGGTGTTGAAATTAATTTCACTCCAATAATATTCTAATGTACAGCGAATATGTGCCCTACTTCTATGTTGATGCAGGACTCGGATATAGTGATCTACTGTGGTGGATCGGGAAAGTAGCTTCTTATTTTTACCTGTGCAAAAAATAATAATTTTCTGAACCATGATCTCCATAGGCTGTTTCTCCAGCAACTATTGTTTATGTATGCTGGGTAGGTAGTGGCTGCGAGTTACAACACCAGCTCTGCTAAGCTTATGTTTAGTTTGCCAAATATTCATGATGTGCAGAAGAAGTTTTTATGCCCTCTGTGCAGAACTGAGGGTGCCAAAAGCCACAGATCAGAATGCTTTGAGATTGTGTTGCTTTGCTGGATATTTTTTCTTATTTATTTAAAGTTTAACCCTAGCATTCTGTGTTCCTGTAAATCACTGAAGCCACCAAAGAAGGCACAGCGCAGTGTATTCTGAGCTGTGGTCCTCCCCCGTGAAGAGACAGCACTGAGGAAGCTGAAGTTGCAGAACAAATTTGAACCAAGCCCCATGAAGACACGGGCACTGATGGCAGGTGAAATCACAGGAGGTATTTCCCCTCCTCATGCCATCGGCCAGCAGCAGTACCTCCCATGAGACCTTTCCTCTGCCTCCCTGGCTCACTCCTCCATGGAAACCAGCATCCAGTGCTCGCTGCCCTGTACCGCTGGGCCCCTGGGCACATCGCCCGGTTCACAGCTGCCGTGAGGAGCTGCTGTTTTTTACTCTCCTACTATAATAGCATCCTTATGAGGCTTCCCCCGGCCCATCTCTCCTCTGCAATAGAAAGTTACATGTTTCTGCATGTAGAGTATTTGGATTTCTTTAGTGTGTTCCTGGAAGCGCATCTTAACTGTAGAAAGAAAAAGAAAATAAAGGGGAAAAAAAGAAGGAGAAAAATAAAAAATGGTAGGTCAGGAAAATCTTAGTCTGTAGCGGGAATTAGAAGAATATAAAAAAAAAGAAGTGGTTTTATATAGGAAAATTGCTCTCCCTGAGCTGGCTGTGTGGTGATGTGGGGCAGTGACAGTGCAGGCATCTGCCTTTTGCTGAGCAGACATAGGAGTGCTCAGAAAACACTGGAAAATCTCTGTTTATCAGTGGAATGCCAGTGTTAAGGGTAGTCTATTTAAAGATAATGCCAGAGACAGTTGACTATTCTCAACAGTTTTTGGGCTTTATGTGTTCTTGATGCAAGAGAGGGTATGGGGGTTTCCAAAATAATCTAGTGTTTAAATACTAGGTGTATCTTATTTTACAGAAAATACTTGCTCTGTGTTGGTGCCAGGTTCATCCAGGCTTACACCATTCATCCTAAAAATGAGGCAGAGTTTTTTTCCAGATGTGTTTTACACAGTTATTTCCAAGTTAGGCCATCATCCCCTTTCCCTCCCTGAATCTTTATTGCCCTTCTCTGGCTTTACAGCCATGAAAATAGCAGTTCCTTCCCACCTGCCATGCCTTCCCCTCTACCCAGGGATTTCCCCTTGACTCTATCACATGGTCTCTGCAAGCACTTCACACACAGAAAACACAGGTTGTGTCATTCCCATCAGTTTTTCCCTTATAGGAACCTCCTTCCCCTTTCTGCTTGACTTGCAGTGGGATAAAATAGTAGAAGATTTTTTTCAGAAATTTTTTGTTTCCTTGTCTCTTGCTGCACTCTAATTACACAATACAACAGAATATTCAAAAGGAGGAATAGCATCCTTATGACTTTAGCCTCAGTTCTGCACTTCTTGTTAGCAACATGTGAAACAGGTGTGTGGCCACACTATGTCTGTGCCCCTGGGCCATGTTCACTCTAGCATGACATCTTCCATTTATTTTTTTCCTGGACCCGAGCAAATTTACCAAAGCAAATCCTTTGTGTAATCACATATGAGGTAGTAGGGGAATATCAGAATTAGTCTGATACTTTTTTGTTGTTGTTTACTGCTGCATTATGCAGCACACAGAATTCGTTTCTAACCTTTCAAAGGAAAACAAATCGCTTGCATTTAATTCTAATTCTGCATCAAAGTAAAAAGTAAATAGTCATGGGGTTACAGGAAAGGAGGAGTCTGCTGCCTTATTAGAAATGTATATTAAGGACAGTATGGAAACAAGTGCAGTGATTTATGACAGTCTGGAAAGAAGTGCAGTGCTAGCATTCAAGTTACCGGAGAAAGGGTCTTTCATCACCAGAAGATTGTAAGCCTTTCTCCATCATCCGTAACTCACTAGTTGGTTGCTGGAAATAACACTGTTTAAGATGTTATTTAGCCCCCAAGGCAGGATCAATGTGTTTCTGAAAATATTTGTGTTTCTGTATTTGTCATTGGTAGTTTCAAATCAATAGTGGGGAGTAAACTTGAAGCAAAATACTGCAATCTTGTCTTAATCCTTCTGTAAGAAAACTTCCTTTGTTTCTGATGTGATAGGAGTAAAAGGATCAAGTTATTTTTCAGGTGCTTCCTATACACATAGTGAAGGGAATGGAGCAGTGGGACCAGTCTACACAGGTCTGATGGTCCCTAATGTCTTCAGTTAAGATTTCATAAGCTGTGTATGGCTTGCCCTGTGCCTGTGGAAAGGTATCCTGTTCCTGAAGCAAAGGATTGGGTAACCTAATTGGTTGCATTCCTAATTTCTGTGGCTAGCAGATGAGTTTTGTAAACAACATGAAGTGATAGAATGTTTTTGAATTGTTGATGTTAGTATTAGGAGTCAGATAAATCACTGCTGTCTGTTTTGGGGAGCAGTTTATTTTCCTGTACTGTGCATGTCCCAAAAAAAGCTTTTCTTTAATCTGAGGGAGAAAAGGTTGCTCCTTTGCAGAAATCAAAAATATAGGTCTCAGAAGCCATGAACAATTTCACCGCAGTTTTTAGAACGAGGTACAGCAAAACACGTCATCTGTGCTTTTTCTTCTTCTGATAACAGTCTAGTTGAATTCCTTATATGCTTGGTTATGTGACACAACTCAAGAGGAAAAAATAGTATGTGTTGTTCTTGGTTATATGACCAGCACAGTAATGATATAACCACCTGAAGCAAAGATCTCATTGGTCTAGACTTCACAAATGCAGAATTTTCCAAAGGTATCATTCATTAATTTCAGAACATTTTAAAATGGCAGTGAAAACATTTATTTCCTTTTACTTTTTCTTGGGCATGGACATTTTGTATATGTTCGGCAGTTCCAAGCAGATCTTGGTCTGTAATAGTCCTGACAGCACTTATTATGATCTGTCAAGTCAGTAATTTGTTAGCTCCAGTGTTACAGAATAATTTTTATAGTTAGCATCTAATGAGTCACGATGGATTTAATTTTTTCATTGCTTCCTGCATTTTTGTGAATCATTCAGTTAATTTATGCCACTATTTTTATTCTTATGACACTGACTGGACTCTGATATCAATATGACTGTCACTTGAAATGGTTATTAATATGAGATGTGCTAAAAAATTGGTGTACTGTGGACTTGTTTTTCAGCTCATTGCTTTCTTCAGTGACATGAATGTGAAAAAAAGGGTTTACCTAAAAATTATTATAGCTTATTTGTCGTAAATTATGATGCATAATAACATTTGTGTTCATTCATTCAGAGGCATAGCACAGCTGCCTCTTTGCATCATTCCTAGATGTTCAGCCCAATAATTTACCTTAACTGGAAGGATGTGCAGGTTACAGGATTGAACGAAATAGTCCAACACCAGTATGCTGAACATACGATTTATGCATTCATCAGGAAAACTTCTAGTGTATAATCTAGTTCTCTGATTTGGACAATGGAATCCAAAAACACATTTTCAGTCTTTCTGGTCATTTTTGTTAGGTAGAAACTTTGGAAGTTTTGCTTCTTAATAAAATGGATTGTCAAAAAAAAAAAAAGATAGGTGGCACTGAACTGGTAGATGCCGTTTAACTAAAGTCCAGAAAAACAAAAGCTGACACTTCCAACTTCTACTTATCATTTTGTTTTCCTTTGTTCCTGTGAACAGCAGATAAAATGTGAGGTGGTACTCCAAGCAAAGAAGGAATTTTACTGTTTGAGTCATGGCCCAGCTTTTTGACTTCCTGGAGAAACACTTAAGTATTGGCAAAGCTGGGCAAAATTACAGAGCTTTGTGTATACAGAGTTGAATCAAGGTAAACACTTTTCAAAGGCAAATCTCATTCTCTGTGAAAAATGTACATGGGAAAAATTGAAATGTTTTATTTCTCAGATTCCTGAACAGAGACAAATTTTTGGGGTACTGTAAGAATGTTTAAACCAGCTAATTGATGAGTATTTTATTTTATTCCATAGAACCTTTCAGTATTTCAACTTCTGTTCCATATCAGGGGAAAAGTAAACATCAGAGCAATTACTCAGGATTAAAAGTCTGAACTTCAGGTGAAGTTCTTTCTTTATCAAAGTCAAAACAGCTATCATTGAGAATAGCGTGTGGGCCTGAAACTCCCTGAACCCACTTTTACTGTCCGTTTTTGCCTACAACCTCCCTTGTGTCCAGCCAGAACAAAACCTTAGTGACAGCCCTCAGTCCTGGCCAGCTGACTGACCCCTGCAAGGTGTTCCCTACATCTAACCTTGGGGGGGTCATAGAATCATCGAATCATAGAATAAATTGGGTTGGAAGTGACCTTCAAAGGGCATCCTAGTCCAACCCTCCTGCCATGAGCAGGGACATCTTCAACCAGATCAGGTTGCTCAGAGCCCCATCCAGCCTGGCCTTGAATGTCTCCAGGGATGGGACATCTACCACCTCTCTGGGAAACCTGGGGCAGTGTTTCACCACTCTCATTGTAAAAAATTTCTTCCTCATGTCTCACCTGAATCTCCTCTCTTCTAGTTTAAAACCATATACTCCTTGTCCTGTCATAACCTGCCCTTCTAAAAAGTCTATCCCTGTCTGTCTGTCATACACAATTAAGGAAATAAATAGGTGATAGAGCTGCAGAATTTGCTCCATGAAACAAGTGGAGTTCATTATAGAGACAGTAGATCGACTTTCAAGGTCTGTTTGGTTTGGGACAAGAGGGTTAGCAAAGAGGAGAGAGAGGCATGAAGGGGAGAGGTAGAGAAGCTGTCCCTGTATAGCCTGGTGCTTTGTGCGAGGCTGGTGTGTTATGGTTCACCTGGATGATTAGGGTTCTCCATTTCTCTTAGTATTAAAAAGACAGGAACCTGGTGCACTGGCTCCTCTCCCATTTAGACATGGAGCTGAAGAGTCTCCAGAGTTGGCTGGAGAAAAGGAAAAGGACAATAGAAGCAGGGACATTGGTAGGCTTGGACCACATGCAATTCCATGTGGATGTTCATACCTCAGACAGGACGGACCGCAACACAGTTGTTTGACCTCATAAAAGAGCCTGGAGATCCTTTCAGAAATGCACCTGGTCACACCTTTATTTTGGTTTTATCTCAGATTAAGGAGATAGGAAGATGTGAAGCTCTAAGGCAAAGTGTTGTTCTTATATTTTTATCCACTTGCCAGATGTACTGAGCAATGTTTCCAGCCCTTTCTGTTCCTTTTACAAAAAAAATTGATCTCCCACTTTTCCTGTTTTTCTGCCTGTTCAAAGAGTCTTTTTTATTAATCATTACTACCCAGAACTTGAGATTTTTGATTTTTACACTTTTCTATGAGAAGACTTACCTATTAGAATTTTGTCCTTGCTTCCTTCTGTAGAACCAGCTGTTTGCCAGTATATTAGTTAAGTTTCGTTTAGTCAATGCTATTTAATGTAATTGTGTATTTTAAGGGAAGCAGCATCCAAATCTATGTTCCTAGTCATGGGTAACTCTCATATTATTTTCCTTTAGAATTTGCAAGCGTGTTACTTGGCATATTAATTATTACATTGGTATATGACTAAGGATACAAATATCTCCTCTTTTTTCGCCCTCCCCTCACTTAACATTTTGTTTGAGAAGATCAGTACATTTTGTCTGTGAAAAGCCCTGGATTAAATGCCACCCACAAATTATTTTCTGCATGTTTTATTTTGCCAAAGGAGGTTGTCAGACATTGGGGGAAATAATGTAATATTGGCTGACCTAAGACTTCAATTAACTAACATGGAAGTTTACAGAAATTGTCATAATAACTTTGCACATCATTTTACTGGGGCAGAAATGCTTTGTCACACAGCACTTATTTCTTGCTTTGCTTACCTCAAGGCACAAAGTAAAATAAATTTATTCCTTATTTCTGATGCAAATAGTATTCTGCAAATATTAAATGTGAGGAAGAGGTTTCCTGTCAATCAGTCATTCCTGTTTCAGCCCAATACAACCCAAATAAGTGGCATTTGACTTGTGTGTTTAGATTAGCATTGTTTTGAGCAAAACCCTTGGATTTGAGTGTAGCATCTGGCTTTAGCCCTGCAAGAAGCCAGTGGACTGTTTTCACACTGTCTTTTACCAGAATGGTTGAAGACATTTTGGACAGTATTTACATGTATTTTGATGATGATTCTAAATCCACATGCATTTCAAGTTTGTAAAGGACTGCTGTTCACTTCTCTTTCTATTAATGTCAATTTTAACCCCAACTGCCTCAGGCCAGTCCTTAAGGAAGGTTTTCCTTCAGTCAGTTTCTTCTCAAGACGTAAGCGTATAAATATGTAATTTCCCCCATATTTTACCTTTTCTTTTCCTGTTTCCTTTTAACTGATCTTCTAACAAAATCTCATATTTTCTTTTCCTTCAGCATTCATTTTCTATTGAAATACAACATGTATCAGAGCCTCTTTTTTTCTTCCCTTCATGCTTTTCCACCCCTTAATTTATTTTGTTGCGAGCCATCAGCCAGATGCCTGCCTCCACCTGCCTCCACTGTAACCTCTGTTCCTGCTCTGGTCACTTTTCCATAATTATAACACCCTTCCTACCAGCTGCCTTCCTTTTTCCTTTGTCTGCTCCAGTCTGTTAACATTCATTGTCAAAAACATCTTCTCACCCATCCGTTTAGCTGTATTACCCTTCAGTGGAATTTTTGGTAGCCTTTTGTCTTTTTTTCTCAATCAAGGTCAAGCGGCTTTTTGCTCCAAGCCTCTGCCGCTCTTCCTTGTTTTAACAGAGCAAATAAATAGTAATTTTTGAAAAAGAACTGGAGGCCTCCTTGGTGTCCAGGGGTTCTCCATCAGATCTGTGTATCCAAGAGAAAAATAATCTGTGCAGCTAACAGAATCGTGGGAGCTGCTTTGGAAAGTGCCAAGTCAAGCTGTGGCCACAGACTCTTCCTGCAGAGGTCGACTAGCCCAGGGATGTCATATAACAGAGTGCAGCAATTAGTGATCCATTTCCACCAAACACAATTTACAAAATACTCACATCCAGTAGCAGGATGAGCCAAGAATCTGTTGCAGGGAAGTGAACTTTTTTACGTCAGCACCTTCAGATGCAGTCGGTCCTCAGATCCCTTCCTCTCTTTCTCAACCTTCCTTTCACACCTTGTTTCAAGGTGCTCATCAGTCTTGCACTCGTGGCCCTGGGGCTGTTATTCCTCCCTTCTCACCAGAATGTAATGAAACCTCTATCTCCTCTTTCATAGTCTTGGATTAACAACAGTCTCAGCTCATCAGTGCCCAGGAAGCGTGTGATTTCAGTCTGGTTTCCCACCAGCAGACATAAACAGCAGAAATAAAATCAACTCCTCTGAAATGTAAAACAGTTATGGGCCTTGCTTCATCTTCAGCCTTTTCTTTCTTCACTACTCGACCTTCTGGATCTCAGGATCCAGTGCAAGGTCAGGCTCCTTCAGGTTCTCTTCCCTCTTTTCCTCACCAGAGGGCAGGCAATTTATTTGGGTCCTGAGGCTCTGAATGAGGTTTCACGTTGCAGAGATCCATTGCTACAGTGTTAAGTTTTTGGATGCCTGCTATAGGCCTTTTAAACACCTTGTGTGGAACCACTCTCACGTCTATCTCTCAGTTCCATCATCACATGCGCTAGGCGTGGTCATTCATTTATGCTAGGTGTTCCTGCAAAATGGTTGTCACTGCTGAACTGGATAATGATATTGATGGACTGCTCAGCTTGATCAAAACCGTTGCATTGTTTCAAGTCTGTTCTCTGCAAACTGAAGGATATCTTGATTCATACTAGAAAAACACACTTACAAGCAAAGGAGTTTAGAAAGAAAGAAAGATAAAGAAGACAGAAGTCAGCAACAGGAACTTATTTCACAATGGATTTTAAATTCTGCAGAAAATCGAGAGATAAAATGTATCAGAGCTTACACCTACTAAATCCTCTGACAGCTGCTTTCTCATCCTGCTGCCTGAAAATGAATCAACTTAATTATTGCTGTGACTATGTACACCCAGACGGTTTAGAATTGCCTCTTTATCGCTGGCTACAGGAACTGTCCTTGTGTTTTGGAAGAGTTAAGATGATTGAAAACTGGTGTGTTTTTGTGTTGTGGTTTTTTTTTTGTTGTTGTTGTTGTAATTCCAGAACACACAGCCTGTAATAGAAGTCTGGAAAAGACTCTGGAACTTTGAATAGAGTTCTGTAACTTTGGAGTCTTTTGTCAATGGTTAGATTATGCCAGCACTGAGTTTAAATTTGCTTGTGTAGGATTTTGGGTTTGTATTAATATTCTAAAGTAATGGGGAGCGAAAACTTGGTACAGGCTGTGACCGAGAGACTGGTGGTGTGAATTCACAGACTGCAATATGTGGAGATAGATTGGGATGGGGAGTGGGAAACAGCATTAAATTATCTTCCAAGGACCTTAAAGTCTTTCAGGATTACTCATCTGAGTACACTGAAAATATAACCATTGATCTAATTAATACAATTTATCCTTTGGAACAGTCTAAAAAATTGTCTTGAATTACCTGGTGCACACAATAAACATGTAAAGTTTTCATTAAAGGAGTTGACAGGTTGCTTGTAAACTGAAGTCATTTCCTTTCCCTTCAGAATTAGATTTTCTTTATGGCCTCCTTTGACAGTAAGCACTGTTCATTAAGAATGATTTGGCCATTTCATTCTACAACCTATTTTTGCCTGCTCCTTGGATTTAACTGAAGGAAATCCCTTTGTGACTGGAATGATCAAACTGGATTTCAATCAACAAATGAATCACAGAATGGTTGGGGTTGGAAGGGACCTGTTTTCTCCTTTGTTTTTTTACCCTGCATAAACCAAGCTGCTCCTTTTGGGGAGCATTTAGATAGAAAGGAAACTGGGTATGAGTTCTTGACAACCAATTTGCAAGAGATGTCTTTCATCTAGTTTTCTGATTCTTGACTTGTTGATTTTTGAATGGTCACGTGGAAAAGGTAGTGAACAAAGCCTTAAAACTTCTCACATGTCAGATGCTTCAAGTGTGGTTGTAGAGGGTAGAGGTCTCTGGATACAGCGTAGTTCAGTGGCTGCTCCTTTATCATATGCTGGGATGAGGTGGAGGAATCATGCCTTGCAGTACTTGCTAATTTTGAGCCAAATTAGGAGAGCACTGAACTAAGCACATCAGTGTAATGTGGCCTCAGGATTTATACCTAAGTTTTGTCTGTGCAGAAGAAGGGTGGACTGTCAAGATTAATGGCGATCAGTCAGCATAACATACTGACACACACAACCCCTGACTTAGTCACCAAGCAGCAATCAGTGTAATGTGTGCCCCAACATACAAGAGGTACAATTTACTGTCTTCTGTGATGGTCTCTGACTGTGTTCTTGGTGCTGTGAGAGGGTCATTACATGTGAAATGGCATGTTTATTCAAGAGAAGCACTGATGTTGTGGTGAAATTATGAGAAGGGTTCATCTCCTGTCTGGTGCTCCACAGATGCGTTGTTGTGAATGTCCAGCACCTCAGGCTCTTCTGAGGGAAGTTTCTGAGAGGACTGGTGCTTTTAGTTCATGTTTGGTGAGTGGAAATCTCAGCCTTAATTTTCCAGAAGCTTACAGGCAATGGTAGGTGCCTGAGAGGGCAGCCTGTCTTCTCCAGCTAGTGCCAAGGACAAACTTCTCATTGGTATCAACTGAGCAGAGAAGTTTGTGCTTTTCGTAGTTGCTAACAAGCCACTGAAATGTGGTCAGTGGGAAGGCTGCTGTGGAGTTTGGCCATGATAAACTTCTCTTTCTGATGTTGACAACTTCACTCTTTTTATTTTGTCCTCTTGTTGTAGAGCCCAAGTGTTCAGGTATCTGCTCCATCCAGAAAGGAAAATACTTTATTTGCATAGGCAGAAGTTGTCATAGCAAGAGGGAGAAGGAAGAACAAGAGAGGGGGTAAATGTTGGAAAGGCAAAGTAGTCAGAATGTGATATGACAAGAGATGAGGTCAAATAAGCTGAACACAAAGCTAGACTAAAACAGCTTAACAAAAAATACATAACTTTCATGTTATAGTGATACTGAATGTAGAAATACGAGACATGTTAGATGGATACAAAATATGGAGAATACAGTCCTATGTGATTAAACAAAAACATCTTTTTTTGCCTTCTGTCTTTCTCTTCATGTCTTCAGTGAATTTACTTGTCTTAGTCGTAATGCACAACTCAGGATTATCTTACTATACCAGAGGTCATCAGATAAAAAGGATGACTTACAGCAAATGTGTCCTCTGAAACACTCATTTCTCAGTTAGAATAGCAAAGCATAATGTAATTAAAACAACTATCTGTAGTGTTTCCTTACAATCATGTTGAGTAGAGAATACCTTTAGTTTAATCGTAAGGTCAGACACATGGCGGGGAAGGGTTGATGCTGTCTCTCAGACAGCAGTAATCTAGGGCTGGCAACTCAGCTTTGGAAATTGGACAGATTAGAAGTTCTTGGCAGTGATTCCCAAATGCTCAGGAGACTCAATGCAATCAGCAGCATTGACATTTTGGCCAGCTAGTTAAATAGTGTTGGCTATAAAACATTACAAGGCAAGTGATCATCCCCTTATGTGCTGGGCCTGGGGCGTATGTTTCTTGCCTTCTGTCCCAGGAGCAAGGGGAGCCTCAAAACCAAGTAGCTCTTAGATGATATCCTGTTCATAACTTTGCAGATCACAGCAAAGAAGAGAAATTTGCGTTGTTTGTGTGTTAACCACAGCAGCGAGCACCAGAGAAGGGTTTATACAGGATTTTGCAACTAAGCATAAATGACAGCACCCTGAGTCTACTGAACTGGAACCTCCTTTGCATTGTTTAGCCAAGAATGAGCGCTGCTTCATATGGATGGTTCAGAGATAGGACTGAAAAGAGGATCCACATACATGTAACTCCCTAAAATACAGCATTTATTCATTTGTTTTTATTTTTATTTTATGGGAAAAAGTGGTCATAGAGGCAATTTTCTCAGTGTGAGTGCCTGAATTTAGGAAACTGAACCTATATGTGAGCAACACAAAACCAGATCTGTAGAGATATTTGGATGAATGCATGAAACTGAAGCTGCAGGCATGCATGAGCAACGGCAGGACAAATCTGGTTTAGTACTGAAAAATCAAAGTAATATCATAGTGATAGTTAATAGAGTACTGTAGTATGGTTAGTTTAACAGTTTTACTACGCCTGTCTGTTTGAAATCGCAGTAATTTGTTGCTTTCTAATAATGGCCAGGGAATTTGATCCCATGAGTGGTAATGGGGCTTACATGTTTGAATTAATCTCCCTGGTTTTGCATGCTTCTTTTGAACGATACTGCAGAAATGATGACTGCAGGCTGGCTGTAAAACCACACATAACAAAATAGTCTGGCACAATTTCTCAGTGGGCCTGAGAAAGCAGAAGTTAAGCCAGCAGCTGAATGTCACGTTCTGTGTGAGGGTGAAAGTTAAGCCCAGTTTGCTGGGAGCCCGCGCAGTAGTGTTAGAAGGCACCAATAGCTGAAAATGTTTGTGATGGGCAAGGTTAGTTTCCAGTCTCTCCCCTCTTCTCCATTCCTGGTAGTTAATAATAATCAGTCCTTATTAATAACATATAAATATATAAAATGTAAGGTAAAATTAATTAGCAGTGATAAGTAGTCATTGTTAAGAAGGCAGAAAGAGGAAGACAGAAAGTATTTTTCAACATCAAATTTGTCCCTAGGATTGTCTGCTTAATTTTTTCCCACTATTCCTTTGAGGGCATTTCCTTCATAACATTTCCTAAGCCCTTTCAGGTATTAAACCAAGACCAAATGAAGTCAGAGTGTGCCACTCGCCTTGTTGGGCATGATCCATTAGTGTTGAGGTGGTATGGTTGTTTGGCTTTCCAGTTTGTCGTTTCCAAGGTGTGACAGCATGTTTCTTACTTGGACTGGCATGATCGAGTAAGTGAGCACACTCGGAATGCTGTCAAGGAGGCGTTTATCCCTCTAAGCAGTCAGATGGCAGTAAGGAGTTTGTCTTTCAGATGGGGAACTAGTTGATTCCCACTGGCAGACCAGCTAAATCACTCTTCAGAGGGATTTAGCTGCACATGGCCACCATCTAAAACCAAATGCTTCTGGATACGGGATGAAGAGTACACAGACATAGAGTACAGAATTTGACGTTGCTTTTTACTGTCGAACTAAGTTTCAGAAGACTTCCTCAAATACATAGCAACGTGCCTACTAGATTTGTGGGAGTGGATGGAATGGAGCTCAAGCTTTGCTGGGCCAGATTTCAAGATTTACCAAGAGCAGGATCTTAACTGCAAGGATGCATTCAAAGCAAGGCCCCAGCCGCGTGATTGTAAGGCAGCTGCCTCATTCAGGGGGTGGAGATGTGGTGAAGGCATTTACTGTCCACCTGAGCCAACACCTTCAGGAGAAGCATCTTGCTTCTCCAGAATTACATCTCTGGAATGGGTGTAGTCCCTGCTCTAAGGAAGGAGATTATCTTCAGTTCTTTAATTGCTTAGTTTCACCTGCTGGACGCAGCTAAAATGAGTGCTTAGATCACATCTGAGAAAGAAGTGACGTCTCGGGAAGCAAATATAGAAAACATGGTGCAGGCAATAAGGTATAGAAGACTGAGGCAACACATGTGAAGCAGTGAAATTCATGTGAAGAGAGATTTTCAGAAGGATTAGGGAACCTCTAAGGGACTGAGTTTCTGTTTTAAGATACATAGTGAAGATGAAATAATAAAAGAAAATTAACAGTGCAGAAGAAGCTTTTGCCCTTTGTTTGAGTAGCAGTTAATTTCTGTCACACCTGCTTTGATACCAGGGGGTGTTACCATTTCCTAGTGGTTTTTAGCTGTTGGATTTAGGTGGGATGGGTCTTTCTAAGTCTGATAAATTGTTTTTTCAGACAACTTAAGCACAGCATGAGATAGATATTTCAAAGTGTGTGATTTGCACCAGCACCAAGAAAAGAGTCTAGGATTGTGGAGAGACAGACAGTAATCTGTGATACGTATTTATTTGAACTAGAGCCAAGCAATTCCCTTTAGTTAACTGTCTCAGCAGTTTTCTCCTGATAAAATAATTAATATGCAGATAGATGGCAGTTGCCCCGTCATCCTTCATTCTCATTTTTCAGTTTGCATTGTTTATGGCATTGCTTCAAAAGCAATCGTGTAATATCCAAGGCAAACTGACCTCTCTCTCTCTGTCTCCCCTGACTAATGATCTCTTTTAGTAAGTTTTCTTTCCTTCACTTTATATGGCCATAATGTGCCTGCAGCATAAGGCTCTCACAGAATCACAGAGTGGTTGAGGTTGGAAGAGACCTCTGGAGGTCATCTGGTCCAACCTCCCTGCTCAAGCAGGATCATCTAGAGCCAGTTCCCCAGGGTCATGTCCAGGTGGCTTTTGAGTACCTCCGAGGATGGAGACTCTGCAACCGCCCTGGGCAACCTGTGCCAGTGCTTGGTCACTCTCACAGTGAAAAAGTGCTTCCTGATGTACAGAGGTGAACGTTCTGTGTTTCAGTGTGCATCCATCACCTCTGGGCATAAGGAGCAAGGGAAGCAATGGGCCACAGTTAGCAGCTTTGTGCTACTGCTTTCTGATCAGGAGAGCATCTCGAAGACCTGAAAAACTCTCTCCAGTCTCTCTTGTGGGCAGTTAGTCTGGCCCCTGTGTCTTGTGCACTTCACCTGAGTTGAGCTGGCAGAAGTGAGGATGTGCATCTGCATCTGTGCTCTTGGTAATCTGCTTAGAACTTCTCAGATTTTTTCTGCTATAACAAGTCAGATGTGCCAAGGGGAGGTTTAGGTTGGACATTAGGAAAAGGTTCTTCACCCAGAGGGTGGTGCAGCACTGGAACAGGGTCCCCAGGGAGGTGTCACGGCCCCAAGCCTGACAGTGTTCAAGAAGAGACTGGACAATGCCCTCAGACACATGATGTGAATTTTGGAGTTGTCGTATGCAGGGACAGGAGTTGGACTTGATGATCCTTGTGGATCCCTTCCAACTCAGGGCATTCTATGATTCTGTTAGTCCGGTGGTGTATGTGTGCCTGTGCCCGACATGACAGGAGCATCTCCTCAGCTCAGAATGCAGAAGAACCACACTACTGCTGCCACAGGCACACAAACCACAGACAGAGTGGAACTTAATGTCCTGTAACCAGCAACTGTAATTTAGCTGTCTAGGGAGCCAGCCAAGCAGTAAATGACACCCTCCCCACCACTTCCCCCCACCCCGATTTTTTTCTTGTTGCAGAGCAGATGAGCTTTTACTACAAGCTGTGATGCCCTGACAGAAGTTGGCTTATTTTCTGGTTATGCTGCTGAAAAATTGTCTTGAGATCACATAATGCTAATAATCTTCTACACCTAGAAACCTTACTGTGACCCAGAATAAGATTTGAAACAAAAACACGTGAAGTGTTAACACAGGTTTTCTTTTTCTCTCCTTGTCAACCACAGGTAATGCAGGTAGTGAAAGAACAGATAATGAGAGCACTCACTACCAAGCCTAGCTCTCTGGATCAGTTCAAGAGCAAACTTCAGAATCTCAGTTACACAGAAATACTGAAAATACGCCAGTCTGAAAGAATGAACCAGGAAGATTTCCAGTCTCGTCCCATTCTGTAAGTACTGTCTTTCGTCCCCATTCATCTTTCCATGGAAGGATTAACAAATGTGAATGACATTTGTGGCTTTTATGGGGAAAAACAAGGAGGAAAGCTGTCCAGGGAGCTGTGCTCAAAAGCAGTAGCGTGGCATCTGCTTGAAATGCATTATCTTTTCTTCTGCTGGGAATCATAACTTGTTCTTTTAGTTCAGTTAAACCGGATTCAGCAAATCCCTGCAGGGTCTCACATGGCTTACTGGTCTGAAACAATGCTTTGATATTTCCTAGCTTTGCATGATTGTGAGCCTGGTTTTGGTGCTGGTAGTGTCTTAAAACAAAAAACATATTTGTTCTCTGTCCAAGGGTCTTTAAAAATTCCAATTCACTTCTCTGAGCAAGGCAGGGAGAAGCCTATAGGAAGAGGAGCCCGTACACACTAGCTCCACAAAAGGGTGGTGTTTTATATGAGTGTTTACAGCATTATCTTAGGTCTTAATGACAAGCAGTCACTTCTTTGTAAATGATAAAACATTCTGGCAGCTAGCCAATGGGATTCTCATTTCCTCATTGTTTACTGCAAAGTATCAGATGCTAATGTTACCACCATAGCTCCTTCCCGATTCTCGGAACACCCTTTGTTCTGTTATATGAAAAATGGAGGCTATACTTGGCTCTGAACCAAGTCTGGGCTTGTGGCTGAACTGATGGCACAGGACAGATTGCAGACTCCGTGGTACACAAATGATGTACTGAGAATAGCAAGAACCTTTTGAGATCAACAGAGAAGTGGTGAGGACTCTGGAAGCATCAGCTGAAATGTAATGAATGTTTCAAATGGAATGGCTTGTGATTTTCCAAAGCTTCTTTTCAAGACAAAGGTATAGAGAGGGGTTTGGACCAGAGCATTTCAGGATTCAGAAGCAGGATGCTGATTTTGATTTGTTTCTAAAGGATACAGATACCTAAGTACAATCTCTGGGGTCACATTCCTCCAGGGGCAGCAGAGCAATAGCAGAAGCATAAGCTAAGTAGAATTACACACTTAAATTTTAATCATACCAATGTGGATCAAAGGGGGAGTGCTTCTTTTATGTTTTCAGTGTATTAGAGGATAGGTTCTAATGCCCAATTAGAACTCATGTCACTCATAGTAATGCATCAGTTAAAAAGCTACAAAAGTTTCCAGTCAGTTTTGCATCATTACACTGCTCAGAAATCCCCTGCCAATCCCCTGCAACGTGTAGTGGTTCAAAGCTGCTCAGTACTGCAAAGCTTGTCACCAAAGCTTCTCATTTTCCCTGCTTTCCCTATGAGTCAACTCTGCAAGTATAATACAGATCAACTATTTATATTCTCTTGCACCATCATCTGACCTCGTGAATCTTGCCAGTGCCCTCTGCAAGCTCTTTATTTCCACTATCACTCTGGTGAGTCGCTGCCACAGTGCGGAGTCTCCTTCTTCATCCTGGAGTGACTGAAACAGCCAACACAAATAGTTAAAAGGAACTGAAGTGTTACCAGAGACTCATTTCAGATTCAGGACAAAGGCTAAGCCTAAAGGCTATAAAGGCTAAGTAAATCAATAAGGTGTTTAAGCAATCACAACTGCATTTGCAGAGATTTAACTCCATGCATTTGCATTTTGATTGCAACCATGATCACTTATTCTTGACTGTGAAAAGAAATGGTTCTTTCATTTTCCCCTTTGATTTGATTCCCTGTACTGAACTCTCTCATGTTGCATAGATGGCACAACTGATAAAAGTACAGAATCATGGCCTCATTGTAGGGAAAGGACTGTGAGTGAAGAGAGCAGTCGTGGTATTTTGAAGCCTTGCAGATACGCTAAGAGATTGCACACAACAGTGAATGTGAACTCAGCATGCCTTGTTTAATTCTGTATGAGAATATGGCAATCAGATGGTGGTTTTTCTTACCTTGAACATGGTAGAAGTCTTTCTTCTGCTATTGATTGTATGAAGCACTGAAGTTTTAAGTTTTCAAGTGAGAGAAGCTTCAGTTGAGTTGGATTTGCATGTAAGCTGGAAAATGTTGCCTTAGATCCTCGTAACTACAACCACCTTGTTTTGCAAGGATTAGTTGTTTCTTTTATATGAGCATTGTTGTATGTGAGATGTTTTTTTCAATGTCCGCTTTTGATTAGGGAAAATAAAAAGTCCTTTGGAACAGAATCAATTCCAGATTCTGAGATCATTACTGATCATTCAAACTACCATTCCTGAATGAAATTATGAAGTATCACTGGTTCATTTTGAATAGCTGTGGAATAAGTTGTCTAGGAATCCTGTGGGTCCGTAGAGGACTAGAGATCTCATTGACACACTAAATGGCAACAGAGATGAGCTAATATTGAGTAAAGATCCAATGTCCAAGTGGACACTTGCTGGTTAAAGGAGAGTTAATGTCAGGTAGGGAGACATTGCTAAGTAACATCTGTGTGAAAATCAACAACATGGAGGGAAACAGAGAGAGGGATATGGATGCTTTTCGGCTTTTTATCTTACAGATTTCTCTGCAATCTTAGAAAGAGTCACTAACGCCTGCTCTGAATGCCTGAAGTGATAGAGAGAGGGCATAGATACAAGCCAGAAAGATAAAAGGACAACACACATGAAAGCAGTTCTGAGATTACTCTTCTATTGTGTTGTAATGATTTAAATGTCTGTAATATGCCCAGTCCTGGAAGGAAAACAGCTAACAAGAAAGAGTCTTAATTGTAAGCTGGAAAGGTAAAAGCTGGGGACAGATATAACTAGTGCTGAAGAAGAACTAGTATAATTTGAATAATTTAAAAATAGTTTCAGTGGTTTTCAGATTTGCCAACAGTTCAGGTCTATTATTGTAAAACAGGTAACTGATGTCAGTATTGCCTATACTGCCGCAACCAGTGAAATCAGAAAATTAGCTATCATATAGATTACTGTGTGGTTCCCTCAACCCTGTCTTACTAGCCCACTAACTTTTGCCATTCTTACATGACAGGAACACAGTAGGAAACTAAAAGCAATTTTTAAAGCTACTGTCTCCTTAGAGTTTCCAAGTTTGTTCTCTCTTCACAAGGCACAAACTGTTAAGCCGCTGTCATCTGAAGGACAATAAATAAAATTTTCACTGAATGTATTTGCATTTATGATTTTCCTTAGCTCATTGTTCCTGATTGATTTTAAAATTAGGCAGGAGTCCTTATTTCTTATGCAGACTTTTTTTTTTTCCTAAACCTTCTCTCTTTAGACACTGACCCCAAAGAACTGAACTCCCTTGCCTTCAGATAGCTTTCTAAAGGAAATATAAAGATTCAAATAGGCGCATCTTTTGTACAACTGCGTGCCATGGTTTGATTGTTTTGCACCATTTCTATCACCTTGAAGTGCTGGAACAGAAACCTTGACAGTGAGGAGCACTAAATGGCAGGATCACCTTGCAAAAATGTGTCTGGAGCGATGGTATCTGAAAACCATACAAGTCAGAGTAACCATGTGTTGGCATGAGCTGCTGAGGACAGTAAGTGCAGGTGACCATGACAAGGGATGGATGGACTTATGAGGTGTCACTGAAGACTTTCTCTGAGGAGTAATGAGTTGTCTCCACAACCTCTGAATGTTCAAATATGAGGACTGTAAGCAGAAGAGAGTTCTACCTCTCAGCTTCACAGTTTTGAAAGCCAATATGCTCAAATATGTAGAAGGACTCCAGCACATCAGCAAAGAGGGAGAAAGTGTCCCTTCCATCCTGCCTCCTCTCCTCCTATGGAAAGTTATCCTGAGACAGTGAAGTACTTCAGAGAAGATTACATGTTTATTTTTGGATTGGTTAAAAATCATTCTCTTCCTCTGGTTTGTAAATGGCAGATGGGGCTTTGGAGGATGCAAGAGGGAATACTATGAGCAGTCAGATGTTAATGTGCTGGGTGAACCATTCATTTTTGTTTTTTTCAGTAGTGTCTCACAACTGTGATGTTATGATATCTTTAACACCTATTTTATGATAACCATCCAATTAAACTACCTAAATATCAAGCCGATGTTTATACCAGTCTTGAATGTTTGAAATCAGTCCTGCTGGAGATTTAGACTGCAGCCTGGAAAGCTGAGTAATCCACACTGTGTTTTGACAATTTTCTCTTCAGCCCCTGCTCCGAGCTCTTACCTGGGGACTGGGGAAACTCATCAGCTTAGTAAAGGGAAGAGTTTTATTCAAGTGCAAAATTCTTTTGATCACAGTATTTAATCATTCAGCATATTCATATATTAGTTCCCAATGAGAAAACAAGAGCTCTTGAAAATTATCCTAAAGGACTAATAATATGTTTCCAAATGGTGGACTGTTTCTATAGTTACAATGCTTCCTTGATGTTTGACCAGCTAGATTTTCACAGCTTGTAAATATGCAGTGGGTTATGCATCAAGAACTCTCAACCATTCTGTTAATACCTGGGGGAAAGATGGCATTTGTGTTTAAAGGCCTGATGTTTCTAGCAGAGGACTTCCAGTTGTTTCAGTGGGGATCTGGCAGATCAAAGATAGAGGATGTAAATGAACATGGAAATCGGCAGAGACTGGGTTCCCTAAGTTTTGAGGAGGAGAGAAATTTTTGTTGTCTCTATGGGATACCACAGCTTTGCTTCCTTTTGATGACAATTGCTAGAGCAGACTGCCAGACAGAATGATTTTTGATGTTGCCTAATGTGCACAGCAATACAAAATTATGGTTCTGAAATACTTCATATTTTATAAATCCTCTACACATTCAGTTATTTTTTAATCTTACTAGGCTTGCTGTCGGGTTGATGTTTAAACCTGTCTTTTATTTATATTTAATGAATCTAAGTGAGGATATAACTGATGAATTTAGACATCTGTGAATCCATGTGATAGTGTATGAAATAAATCTTTAAATATTATGTGCATACGTTTTCTGTCTAGTTCTTGACATGTAGAACTCTTATCCAAGTAGGATATAAAAAAAGGATTTTCTGAAGGATGTATAGTATTATTTCTAAATGCACTGTAGGTTTCTGCACTCCTGCACAAGGGTGAAGTTTGGTCCTTGAGCAATCCCTAGTCATGGGTTAGTCTTCCACAAAATTCTGGTGATCAGTTAATTGAATGGCATGGAATTAAGAACAAGTGTATAGTGCTGGTGATTATTTTAGCTCATTAGCATGGTTTGCCATTTTTTATCATTGTTTCAAAATGTGTTTTTGCCTTCTAGTGTTGTCCTAAATAATAATGCTAGTAAATTATACCAGCAGAGGATCGTGCAACAAAATGTGACAGACCCTCAAATAAGTTTCACAGTGTTCCTGTGATGAAAGAGCATTATTAGCCACAGAAAAACCTTGTTCATATATTATAGCAAGCATTATTTTTAGCTGAGTAAAGTAAGAAACAAATAAGTGAATTGCCTGAGTCATACACCGGTGGCGTAGCAGGGACATGTCTACAACCAAGATATCCTGACTGCCATTCCGTGTTATAAGAACAAGGGGTTTCTTTCCTGGAGCAGAGTAGATTCTGAGCTGGGGCTGCCTGTGACTGTTATCCCCTTCAAACTCCTTACAGAAGCACCTTGTGAGAGTGTCTGAGAGGAAGGAGGATGGTCTGATTGAGTTTGACAAATGCCTGCTTTCTCTCTTCCCAAGGGAACTAAAAGAGAAGATTCAGCCTGAGATCTTAGAACTAATCAAGCAGCAACGTCTCAATCGGCTTGTGGAGGGCACCTGCTTTAGGAAACTCAACAGTCGACGTCGGCAAGGTACAGCTCAGACTGCTTAGTCTGGCTTCTTATTGTCACTTTTGTCTAAAAGTTAAGGTGTACTACTGTCAAGATCCTTGGTAGTAGTGCTGTCTGGTTTTGGCCTCATCACACAGTCCAGCATTTGACAAAAATCTCAAGCAGCAGTTGTGCACTCTCAGCTGAGTATTTTGATTTCTGCCTGAATGTCCAGGCTTCTTGTTCATCTCAAAATAAAATCTCTGCAGGAGTGGCACATGAAACTTGGCGTAGCCAGAATTTGTATCTCTCAGACTTGGACCACCTTTATATATGTGTGAACTCATTCTGCACCCCTCCCTCTAGTACTGCCTGTGCTTGGTTTTCTGTCTTATATTACCATATAAATTAAATATATTATGGTGTTTAAATATACTTTTAAAAAGCACTTAGATCAGTAATTTGTGTACCTTCAGATGAGTGCTTGATTGACATGAGAAAATTATTTTCCCAATCATATGAGTCATTGCTCTGTGCTAGATTTACAGCTCATTTTATACAGTCAAATTCTCTATGGTTCTTTTCCCCTCAGAGAGGCACACTTTTTTCTCCAGAGAAAATAACGGGGACATAGTGTAAATTCAGGAGATTAATTAGAAGTTGTATCTAAAAATTTCCCTTTAAAACCCTCATTTTGTGAGAATTCATATTGCCATTTGTTTTCTGCTATAAATACAATGCAAATTAGAAAGTTAAAAAGCTAAGAGTAAGAACTGACAAAGATCAATTTTTGAGACCTTCAGATCAATTGGGGAAAACTGCTTTCTTCACAGTGAGAAGTATTCCTGCAATGTCTCCTGCCTTAGAAACAAGGAGGCAAGTTTCTGTAATGTAGGGAGAATATTTTGGAAAATTTCAAAGCCTTTATGGAAGGGTTGAGTTGCAGAAAAATTTGATGCAGCTTTACATCCTCTCTGTCAAGCCTACAAACACCTATGAAGCACTGCACAGAATTTGGGGGAAAAGTATTAATATTCCACTGTGACTTTCTATACAGATTTTGGAGGGAGGCATGATACATGTTTTCCCTGTAGCAGTGTATTTACAGAGTAAAAGTAGCTGAAGTAATGCATCATTTGGTTTGGCTGTCAGTAGTGAGGGTTGTTTATTTTATTCCTTTCAGAGCTTTAATCCGAATGACTGAAATTCTAGGGACGACCAGGTTTTGTGGCAAATGTTCTTCTTTGGCAGATCTCCAAGAGGAAGATAGACTGTTTATTTTACCTTAAACTGTTGTTAGTTCATGATTTATAGGATCAGAAGCCTTAGGGGATATAAATTAGTTCAACTTATGTGAGTGCAGTTGAAGTTAAAAAAAAATATATTTAAAAAAAACAACACAATGTGATATTCTGGTCTACAGTTGAGAAGGTTGCTATATATCACGCCTTGGGGTGAATTGTATAAGCCAGTAGATTAATTACTTTGATGGAATATTTATACAGGGCCAAAAAATTCACTCTTCTTTGGAAACTAATAAAACACGTGACAGTGCCTCAAAGAACATGATCTTCTCTGAAATATATTGGGTTTTGTCAGATAGAAGCCCATTTAGAAGGACATGTTTCCGCATGCCTTTAAGAGTTGTGTGTGGTTTACATTAGACTCACTGTATTCCCTGGAAAGGAGGGAGAAGACTCAACCATTACAAAAGATGATGATGTGTGAGGCCACCAAGACTAAACTCAGTAAGGTCTAACACTGTGCAATCTAATGAAGAACGAAAGCATTGTTTGTAGACACAAGTATGTTTGGCGTATTAGCCATTCAATTGGGATCTTTTTTTAGGTATGTGCAGTGCCTGGCACAGTCCAAATAGCAGCTGGCACAAAGCAGAACAAGCTGTCTTGAAATCCATCTTAGTCCTTCAGGATCTTCCATACCCCAGGCAGACCAAGCTGTAAGACCAGGGCTGTCATGTCAAGAACTAGGAGATTAAGTGAATGCAGGACCAGAGATTTTGCTAGTGATACTAAACATGAGGACAATCAAGCTTTCAGACAGTTCGTCTGAATGTCCTGATAAAAATAGTACAAGTCCCAAATTCCTGAGTGTGTCTTCTGTTAGCCTTAATCCACCCCCCCCATCTCCTCTCCTCCAACCTACTTCCACGTACATTTGCCCTGCATTACTGGTGGTTCAGGAGCCCCGTCCTCTGCCCGCTGCTCCAACTGAATTCACCTGCCACGGGGCATTACCAGGGCCGTCAGAGGAGCCTTGTCCATAAAAATGCAGGATGGCATGGCGTGGCATGGCATGGCATGGCATGGCATGGCATGGCATAGAATAGAATAGAATAGAATAGAATAGAATAGAATAGAATAGAATAGAATAGAATAGAATACTGCTCTGAGGCATCACAATTTGCCTGTTATGTGGCAACCTACTTGTAAGAGTAGTAAGATCAGGTAGGTGTTTTGCTTTAGTATGCATATTGCTTCTTTTACCTTTCCTATGATTCTTTTTTTCCCTTGAGACAATCCTGGAACAAATGTTGTAAATCTACAGATTACCTGAACATGCCCTACACAGGAGAAGCTGAAAGCATTAAATTGCCAATTTAAAAAATAATTAGCAGGCATTATCCCATGATTAAAGACTCCAGAGCAAACTTCTGCTAAGACTGTTGTTTGAACATGTGGTAGGACACACATGATTAGTCACAGTAAGTTGAAAAAACTAACTTACAAAAAAATGAGCAGGACGTTTACAGACTCTTACAGCCTTTTGAGAACAGGTGAAACACTTTCATATATACCTGGCGTTGGAAATCCAACAGGTGAATCATTGAAAGGCTGCTGAAGATTAAGCTGTGAGGTATCTGTAGTCAGATCTCTGCCTTTTGTTTTTCAGCGCAGGATTATGATACCAGCAAGATCTCTCTGTAGCTGAAATTCAGAAACACCGTTGTTGTTCCAGCAGGATCCTTAGCACTTTCAAGGACTACATTGCCTTTCCCTTGCAAAGTTTCAGAGGAGAACTGCAGTACTAACTCCCGTTTTATTAAGCATTCTTAATCAGCTGGAAATGAATAGCAAAATCTAGCTTGCCCTTCTGGTCATTGTTCAACAGCAAATAACAAAGCTCTGAACAACCCCACTTTGTTCCTTGACTGTGGACATTGGGTGGCAGATAGACCTCTACAGGTTTCTGCTTCCTTAGATAATTCCTAGAAGAAAGGGGAGAAGACTAAAGCGAAAGCCTGCAAAGAACTTTGCACCCTCAAAAGTTATTACTTCCAGTAGAGCTAAGTAGCAGATAAAGGCATTTTATCGAGGATAATAGATACTTCTCATGCTGTCATTCAGTACATTTGTAGTTTATGTTGCTGGGTGAACTCTTGGAAATAAATTCCCCTTTTAGCTTCATAAAGATGGTAGAGAAATTGCGTGTTATTAAGGTGGTTTTGCAGCCAAAGATGAGGTTTTTGTAACAGTAATTTTTGAAAGGGAAGGAAAGCCTGGTTGATATACACCATTGAATTAAAAACACATGGTACTGTGGAAGCAACCTGTAAAGAGCAAGCCTAATTTAAAAAAAAATATCAAGTGAAGACAGGTTTTCTATCTCTTACGAGGATAAGTAACTCACACATCTGAACAAGAACACACACTTGGTCTTTTTTCTGCCAGACCTCTTTGCTACTGCTACTCCATCCCTATCTCCATAGTCCTGTAAAAAAATAATATTCTGTGTGTGCATGACTTGCTGAGAGGAGCTGGTTAAAAATGTGCCTCCAGCATTGCCACAGGTCAGTTATTCGCCAGTCATTTGCAGGGCTTGCTGCCTTTGATCTGCGCAGTTAAGAACAGTGAGAGTGAAAATGTGTCACTACAGTTGTGTTAGAGAAAGACAATGCAATGAAAGAAAGAGTCCACGTACATGCATCTAAAATATACAGAAATACCTATTTTTTCACTGATATTTAAAGTGTGTTCCTGTTGGTAAATCCACAAGGAAGATTTTTCTTTGAACAAAAAAACTTTTTTAGTAATCTGGAACATATTTTGGGATAAAATGTGTACTCTCAGACTTTGTTCCGTGCAAACCTGAGCTATTTTCTTCTCAGTTTCTAACTATAGAGCACTTTCACACTAACCACAACATTTCTTTACCTGAGATAGCATTGTTAAGGGCATATGAGTCACTGGCCATTAATGCACTTGGAAACACAGTGTGAATGGCCAAGCACTCTGTAGCCCATCAACAAAATGTTCTGTGCCATACTATTTGGTCATAGTTTTGAATATTATTCTTCTAGACAAAATGTAGCTGAGTTTGTTATTTGTTTGGGTTTTTTTTTAACCTCATCTATAATCTTTAACAACGTGCTGCGATACATTTAATCCACTGACTGCTCTAGCAATTATCTGAAGATCAGGACAATTTGTTTGAAACCTTTTCATGTTGAAATCCAGAATGATTAATTATGTTTCCCAAAGAAGAATCTCTAGCACCTTAATTTGATTGCATCAGTGGTCAGTGAGCTAAAAGACATAAGCACTCACTGGAAACTATAAACGACGTAGTGTCCAAAAATTGCAATGAAATCACAAGCCGACATCGTCTCTAAAGACTGTTGTGGTTAGTGACTGTTGTCCCTAGAGCTGCTTGCTTTGAGGAAGAGTTTTACGGAGGCAGGTGTAATAACACTGGATACAAAATAAGAATTGTAGCTCATAGAAGGGTCTTAGGCTGTGGGGCAAATTCATAAGGCTGGACCTAAAACCAGAACAAACTCCACTCCTTCCTGAACTGACAGTTGCCCCGCTCCAGATGTGCACATACACGTGGGTCTGCCAGATGTGAGCTACAGCGTCTGTTGAGAAATGTCTGTCCTGTCTTTAAAGCCTCTTGTGGCACTTCAACTCTGCCGACTTGGGTTTAAGAGCTCTGGAGGGTTTGGACGGTAGTTTTTCTTTGTTTTATAAGCACCACTTTCTAATCATGGTAGAAAGGAGCTTTTTCTTCCGCTTTTTTTTGTTATTATTTGTTTATCCGTTTAGACCTGAAAGTGAATGCTGGCCTCTTCCCATGTGCTGTTCTGTACTTAAGATTTCTTCACCTTTTTTGTCAGTGCAAGCAATTTCGTATAGTTTTTGACTGCAGCATTATTTTATACACTGCTTTTCCAACAAAATTGTGTTCAGCACGTGCACTACAGTAAAATAACATTCATCCTGGTCAAAACTTTTCTCTTGCAGGGTGCTGAGTTCTCACATAAGGAGAATATTGTCTGATAACTGTTTGCAACTTCATGTATAGCTGAAAAAAAACACCCCAGCTGGTAAGGCTGAGGTGGTTGCCAAAGCAAGAGTTAGATCCCATCACTAAAGGTGCTGATCACCCTCCTCAGCCTGGCTGCTGCAGTTATTTAGTGGCTGCGGCTGAGGGACTCTCGTTTGTTCCATTTGTAGGTTTCATTTACGGGTTTTACTCTTGACAGCAAGGCTGTGGCACAGCAGCAGTTCTTAGTGAGCCCACAGGAGAATTGTGCTGGACATGCCTCAAGCTTCAGTTTATGGCTATTAGATCTTTAATTGACCTCGGGTTATGGGGAATTGCTGTAAAAGGCTCCCTAAGCCTTCACAGCTTCCCATAAACCCACAACTTCCTAAAAAATGAAGTATGACTTTGTCACTGAGAGGTTTTTCCCTCTTTTATTATTGGAGCAGGGCATTGAAACAAGACCAATGTTACCAAAACACTATAACCTTTAGGAGGTTAAAGAGCCAAACTTTTTCAAACCATTGCTAACAACAGCAGCCCCATTTGTGCTTAATTGAAAGGAATACATGGTATTTTTTTTTTTTCAATTACACCATCTTCCTGGCCAGATCACTGAAAAGGTTGTAAGACCATATTAGCTTTTATTAGGAAAAAAATATTGGTTTAATCTTAGAGTTGGAAAGGTTTATTCCTTTGTACAGCCTAACAAACAGTGAGGTTGTAGTTAAAACTGGATGTGAAAGCCTCCTGCTACAGTTACTAGAGGCTTTTCTTTAGGTAGGCGAGGGGTGTGATGATCTCCCATCACATTCAATGGGGTATAATTTTTAAGCATCACATTTTGCTTTGGTACTGGTAGAGTTCCCTGTAAATGGTACAAATCTAGGAAAGTTTCAGACGTGTCCTTCTGAGGCACACAAACTGTACAATGGGCTGATCATGTGTGTGCTCTTCAGATGAGAGTTTACTGAATGAGGGCCCCTGCTTGCTCTAGTTTCAAATCCCTACAAAAGCTTTGCAAGTGGGGTTTTCCTCTTCACCCTGTACATCATTGTCTGTATTGGTTACAGTCCAGGGATGCTTATATTTCAGTAGCTCTTTTTGTATGCATCACAAAATCATGATCTCAGGTTCTCCACCACAGATCTTTCAGTATTGTGATGCCTGTGAGGCAGATAACCAGAACTTTGTCCATTGCCATTTTGAGCCTTTGCCAGCAGTTTGTAAGGTCTTCTGAAATCTTTCTGCTAAACCACTCAGAAAGTGGTTTGAAATGCATAGGTTTTTTTCCCAAAACATTTTTCCCCACCATGACAAAGCAATTTAAAAGGGCACGTGAAAGCCCACTTTTACCATTCAAAGCTGAATTACCTTTCTCTGTATTTTATTGCGTTGCATTTTAAACGGCTGCCTAAGGGACTGGAGATTGTCTTCTAGAAAGAAGTTGGGTCCATGAAGCCAATATTTTATTAACAGAGCCAACGAGTCCTTCCTTTGCTAACAGCCCAAACGAGCTCACATATGCCGGCTCTGGTGGTTCTGCAGCTCCTCTGACGTTCCATCCGACATGTGGCTCTATTCACTCCCAGTGACTGCAGCACCGTGGGGCTGTGTCAGTGCTAACATTTCCCCTAAATTGTCCCTTGGGCTGCTGCTCACCACAGCATCAGCACTGCCAGCAACAAGAGAAGCACAGAGCCAGAGAAGTCCTCCACCTCCCACCCCCACTGGCATTTTAACATCTAGCCTTTCTCTGAGGTTCTGGAGATTTATCGCTTGGATGTAACAAGTTTGTATTTTTGACAGCTTGACATTATGTGGTCTATTTATTAACTAGAAAGTGCTCTGACAAGGAAGGGGAACCTTGTTCTTGCCATTTCAGAATGGAAATTGGCAAGTACCACCCTTGCATGCTAGGCAGCGTGGTGGCCCGACTCTGCAATGGTCATGTTCTTCACAGGAACAGATTTTAACAAATATTGTGAAGGGGAATTATATCCTGCAAAGCAGGAGTTGGCAGGAGATGTAAATATACACCTCCTAGAAAGGGCTAAAATGCAATATGTAATGTGGCTCCCTTATCCCGTGTATATTTGTGACCACACAAAGCACTGAGTTATCTGCAGGACAAGGGAGTTAACATCTGCTTTTAAAATCTTTGTGTGTTTGTTATGTCCAGTCCCTCCATAAATATGGGGCTGTTCTCCCATGTCTATAAAAAGACATGAGTCATAATTTTCATAAAGTATGGGATGTTTCAAATGTATCAGGTTTTGTGTGTCCCACACAAGACAGCTGGCAGGGCTTAATTTTCACATAGTGGGTGCTAAAAATGAAGCTTTTATGGGTACATTAGTTAGCCACTCAAAGCAGCAGTTATTTTGCCAGTCTTCTGTCCATGAGGATATATAATATCATGTAAAACTAAGTCAATTATTTCTTGCTAGTATTTATTTTTGGAGCCTGTGACTAAGTCAATAAAAAAAAAAATAGATTGATGCTAGCTTCATTTGATCAAGTAAAATTACTCAGCAAAGTCCCTGCCCTACTTTCCATACACCCCACACACTGCTCTCCTTCTTCTGAAAGAAAACAGGCAGTCCTTCCCTGTAGTGTCTCGTTTGAGTGAGCTCTCTCCTATGCAATTGATAATGCTGATGAAGACATGTTAGTTACCTTGTTTAATGCATTTATTTTAACAGACAAATTCTGGTATTGTCGACTTTCACCTAATCACAAAGTCTTGCACTATGGAGACTTGGAAGAAAGTCCCCAGGGAGAAGTCCCCCATGATTCATTGCAAGATAAATGTAAGTCATGCACAAAGATTGTGCTACTTTTGCTTCTTTTATGCTAGTTCCTCTCTGTAACTTGTGGTTGGTTTCCCTACTACAGATGTCCAAATGTCCAAACACAAGACTTTACCAACAGCTCTGGAGACAGAGAGCAGAGGACGTTTCGTCCTGCATTCAAACACTGCTCTCCTGGTTTTGGCAAGTGTGTATGAGGACTGAGCTCAGCTTCCAATTAGTTTATAATTTAATTCAGCTTGGAAATGACATACCTTTCATGGGGGGGAACACAGTTTGTTTTTGTTGCTTGTCTAACTGCAGATGTCAAATAAAAATACTTGGGTATATCAGAAGCACTTCCTATCCATGGAGACAGGTGTTTCTTCTGTAGAAAATGGTCTAGTAACTGCAGGAGAAATCCATGGAAGGGAGAGTTCTTTGTCATTATCATGGGGAGTGGATGTCACAGTGCTGTGAACTATATTGAAAGGACTTCACCGTTATTGTGTACCTAGTTGGGAGAGGACATGCCCCTGTGACAACTCCTACCGGGGGATTTATCAGGATTTTTTTACTGGCTAAAAGTAATTTTGGAGCCCTTGAGAAAAAACATATTCTTGTGATAATTTCTGCTTTGTCCTTCAACATGAGTTGGAGAGGTTTAACCTGCAATCCTGGGAAAGTTTTTATGATAATGGAAATAATGACCGATGTAGTTCTGTTGCCAGAAGGTGACTTCAAGAAATCAAGCACTAAATAAGGAATCGTTTCCTTTTGTTCTTTTCTGAACTTCCATTAGTAATGTATACCATTCTTGGCATTATCAAATTAGATATCCTTGTACAAGTATTTCAATTGGTAGCTCCACTTCTTTCATGGAATGGCAGAAAGACTAATTTTTCAGAAGCTGGAAATTTTTCCAGCCTGAAAATCATGACAGGAGAAAATAATTGATTTAAACTTTCATGTATATTAGTAAAGCAAAGAATTGTTTCTCTTTTTTGCTGCCCCAATCTGTCTCCAGGCAGCATTTTTTTAAATTTCTGAGTGTGTCTGCGAGGAAAAGAGGGAGAGCCTGTCTGATGCTGGAGCCGTGGCAGTTCACGGTCACATTACCTTATTTTCATTGCTTTACAAATTGCCTCAAGGATTTTTCATGCTCTTACTGCAGTCTTGGCAGAATGTAGGACAGGGGCTCACATTGCTGCACTGGCACTGGAAGAGGCTGGGTTTTTTTTCTGGACGAGTCTTAGAGAAATAGCCCTTGAATGTTACAGTAGCATCAGAATGACAGAAGAAGAATGAAGGTCGCACTTGAACTGCAGGCACAGTTATGACACCAGCAGTTCCCAGATTTGTTTGCTTGGAGCATGATACCACACTCAGCCCCTTGACCCTGCCTGCAAGCTTCATCCTGCATTTGCATTTTCCATAGGCTCTTGAGCCTACTTGGGAATGGCAGAATCCCATGGGGACAGAAGGCTCCTACTTTGGAAACCACTGATCCAGACCCATATGTTGGTGCCTCCCTGTGCGTGCCTGCTGGCAGAGCAGATACTGATGCAGTTTGAGAAAGATATGGTTATTTCCTGAAAATCTCAGGTTTTCAGTCAATGAAGGATATAAGATTTACCACAGTGCCACCCACATTAGAGTTTAATTAAGCAGACTTAAGAATATTGCAAGATACAAGATTAAAACATGGCACTATTGTTTGAAACGTGTCAGGCCAGACTGGCTTGGGAATTTTACAGACGTTTTCCAGAAATATTCTGGTATTCTTTGAATAGACTTATATTGAATTTTGAACTATTATGGTATGATCATGATAACCAGAATGTCAGCATTTGGGAGCAGGTTAACAGATGAAAGAGAATAGCTGGGTAAGAAAATTCAAGACCAATATAAGCAGCATAGGGCATTTTGTCTGCTCCTTGCCAAGCTTGAACAACTAGAGACTATCTCCAAAAATAAATGAAGGGGGGAATTTTAACCTTTTCACTTCTGTGAATGTCACCCCTCTCTTCAGTCTGACAGAGTTAACAAGCTGTGCAGACTCCAGCTGGGACAGAAAACAGCTGCCCTCTTTCCCAGGGCTTTATCTGTTGTGAGCACATCACATCTGTGCTCACACCCTCCAGCATCTTGTAGTCAGCTTCTGATACCATCTGAAGTCTTTGATTCTGTTTTTCCAAAGCAAGGAATAAGCCAAGTTCCAGATAAATAAAGATCTGGATGTCACATCAGTCTGTGATCTCCCATAGTAACTGCATTCCTGATCACAGAGATCAATCATATGAAACCTGGAGAAAAGCCTTCTTGGCTGAGAGATCTAACTTGGGAAAACCCTGCCTTATGCAAACAGAGAAATTTATTTTCTGGGTGTCTGTGCAAATGGGAGAAATGTCTTCTTCTGAAGAAAACCTTTCTACCATAGTTGCAGTCAAATATCTCCTTTACTTCCCAGTTTGTCCTAGCTTGCTCTTTCCTCTCACAAATAATATCTCGACCAAAAAGTAGAGTAGTGTCAGAGACAAGAAGACAGCAGGGCCACGGCATGAAATTCTGAGACTAAAGGAAGAAGAGATTGAGTAGTGAAGGGCTAAATAACTTCTGTTTCTTTTAGTTTTCTACGCAAATAAAGTCCTTTAAAAATATCTATTATATCCCATCTTATCCATTTGACCATAGTGCTGAGGTAATCTATAGTAAAGTAAGTAGTGTTGCTGTACCCAGTAGAAGAGAAAATGCATTTCTCTTCTCCAGTATTTTCCATTAGAGTTGTAAAGAACTGGGCAGTAACAGATTTTCATATTATGATTCTGCTCTATATCTCTTGAAGCTTTTCTGTAGCCACAAGGATGATGTATTATTTATAGATTGTAGAAACTGTTACTCACTGACCATATTGTATTGTGGAGCATATAGATTCTCCATAATGTAATTACCGTTGGAAAATTGACTTCCATTTGAAGCTCAGAGAAATTTATCTTCGTGGTTTAGTGACCTCACTGTAAGTGAGTCTGAGTGGCAGCAGCTTCCAGTGTTTTTAGCTTTTTGTTTTTCCAGTGACTTTTGATTATTTCACATATTAAAGCAAAAGGAATGGGTCGTTATAAGCCTTAGTAGTCCATGTTCCTGTTAGTACCCGAAAGCAGCTAAACTGCTGATGGGAGTGAAATAAAAAACTATTTGAAATATTCATATAGGCATTAGCAGAAGGACAACAGCATCAAGTAAGGTAGGGTCCAGCTTGTCCAGCATCCTGTCTCCAGCAGGGACTTTACCAGGATCCCTAGGGAAGGGCAACAACAGGCCAGGCATATCACATTAAGGCAGCAAATAGTATATGTTTACTAGATATGTGAGTACACATAAAAACTGTCCAGACACACATACCCATCTATGTGAAACACTCTTACCCAAACTAGTCTCAACAAGCAAGAAAAAGCATACCCAGACTTTTATCCAGATGCCTGAAATTTTGTCAAGACTCACTGGTTCCTATTTTAGTTGTTTTCTTACAACTGGAAATGGCAAAGGAGGTGGCAATTTCAACACATTAGTCTTGCCTCTTTTTAGATTCTGTAGCTTTTACACACCTTGACAATAACTCATTTTCTGGTTTCTGCTTTTGTTTCTTTTTAATGCAGTGCCTGTGGCAGATATAAAAGCTGTTGTGACTGGGAAAGACTGCCCTCACATGAAGGAGAAAGGAGCTCTTAAACAAAACAAGGTACGGTTCTCAAATTGCTGTGAACACACACCCTGCAGAATACAAAGCTTGTCAATCGACCTTTTCTGAAGTAATACAGGTATTTTTCATTCCAGCCTGCCACCTTTTAGTGTATGCACACGCACTTTGTTTTCACCTCAGACCATTTTGAGTTGAATTATTGGGACAGCCTTCCCTCCTTCACTCAGATTTCATGGCAGATGCACGTTGTGATATGCCCAGAACACATTAGGATAGTCTTTAGTAGTGATGTCTTCTACCTCTAAAGCAAAGCAGTTTTGACTGATGCTACAGAGCATACTAGCAATGACTGTTAGTACCCACTCCTGTATTGTCTCTGATGATTAATTAGTTTGTTCAGCTGTACTCTCTGATGTTCAGTGAACACTGACACGTGCCAAAATTGCAATTAATGTCCAGCTGATGATACCTTCAGGTCCAGCCAGGTAGAAAAACAAATGCCAACAAAAGGTTGCAAGGTAAATGCAGGACAATTAATGAGGTGTATAAGGATGTGTTCAGCAGTGCATTTGAGAAAAAATGTATAGGAGACAATGGTCAGCTTAAATTAAATTTATGTTACCTTTCGGAGTTTCAGATCAAGAACTGTAAACTGACAGCAGGACTCAAATTGTACAGTGCCAGAGTCTTGCAGAGTTTTTGTTAGCAAGAATTGCCACCACAGCAAGAAGAAATTTAGTTACTTGTGAAGTCTAACATCTTTAGTGGTGAAGGTCTTCACACCATATTGTATGAGGTATGTTCATAAGCTTTTCTATCAGGTCACACTGTCTGACCTTACAACGATTTGTGAGACTCTGGGAACCAGATCAGAGGATTTGATTCAGAATTTCTAGTTACCTGAAAATGAGAAATTTGGGGTCCAACAAGAAAGAGATTTTGATGGAGAAAATAGTGCAGTTGAGAGTGCCTGCTTCAATGCTTTAAAAATAAAATGCATGCCTTTAGTGTTCAAATAAATACTGGAAAAGACAGTTCTGATGGAAACCATAAAAAATTAAAGGGTACTGTCAAAACTACATCACACAACTGTTGCAGCATCATAACTGCAACTTTTCTTTCCTTAACTAGACGTAGATACAGAAAGCAACTTGAGTATGCTTTGCATTTGTTTCCCATACAGACAAGTTGCTCTGGGTCTCTCAGGGTACCATCATCTCCTTTCAGAATTGGCTTTGCATGGTTGGAAATGAAAAAGTCAAGCCAAGAGAGGGAAAAAAAACTCCCAGGAGTACTTTCCCTTGTTGATTTTCTGAATCAGGGCACTAAGACACACATGCATACAATAGATTGCATACAACTCCTACGTTATGTTGCAGCTGAACCATCAACAGCATTTGACTCAGGCATTCATATGATGCGTATGAAGTATTTTTAGTGCTTCCTCATCTCAGCACTCATATGTCCACACAAAAAGGAAAGATAGGAAGATGGAAAGCAGTGGGTGGCAGTGATGGAAATACGTCATCTTTATGGAGCAGTAATGTCTAGATAGTATTTAATGCTAAATAGCAATGCTGCAGATCAGTTTGTCCTCAGCTGTCAGCATTGACCCATTTCATCACGTAAAATTGCTTTGGACTGGCATAAAATTTCTGGCTGAGAATGTGAAGATCAGGAGCTTATAAGTAGCATGTCTGCATCCATGGCTGGAACATTCCATCTGTGACCCAAGCAATAATAATTGTGATGTATTTACAATTTTGGGGTGATGCAGGGTTTTTGATGTTTTTTCTCCTTTTTTTTTTTTTTTAAATTAACACCTTGTTTCTTCCCCTGGGAATCACTGAATTACTGAAACTTATTGTCATCCCAAACAAACTATCATGCACAGCATTGCAGCTGCTTAGCTGACATCACAGGAGTAACATACCATTCTTTGCAGAGTACCAAGTTAATGTAGGCAATGAAGTGAAAATAAAAACAAAACAAAACAAAAACTAAAAACTTAAACATGCCAGACACAGAATGCGATTTGGGTGACTTTGGTGTATGAAACTTTTCACTTCCTGAAATTTTACAATCGATGATCTATTTTGTAAAGAAGCCTATTCATCTTGCGCTGCCTTTGTACATATATAACAACCATCTTAATGTTTATTCATTGGCAAAAAAAATAAAATTGAATGGCAGAATGCCACTACTATGGACATAGCTGGCACTGGCAGAATGTCTATAACAAAGGCTTCAGCATCTCTTCATTTGCCGGCACAGGGCAAATTATTCTTCCAGTGGGACAATTTAGAAATAAATTAAGAGTTAAACTGAATTGGAATTTTCATGCATATGAAGCTGGAACAACTTGATAGGACTAGACCTGCATCCATTGTTGTTCATCTTGCTCGTGCTTTTAAATTAGGTTTAATTTTACAGTCCTCATTTCTGACTCTCAAGAAATATTAATGAATTTGAAGGAAGTGAGATATGTTCCATTTTTGCAGCCTTCAAAACAAAGCACAAGAGAAGAATTTGCGAAAAACATTATTGTGTATTTCTAAATGTCTTCCTCTCACCCTTTATTTGCCCATGCAGTCTTCAGGCTTGGTGCCTTTTTAGTCAGCAGAAATGGTTCTGCTCATTTCCCTGTTGAATGCAGCTTTTCTTTTGTTTCATGTTGGTTGAACAAGTTCCCTGCCATTGCGCATATAGATAGTTCTCTGGGGGATGGATCTTCTGGCTCTGGCAAACAAAATTAACATGACTGTGGTCTCAGCTTTCAGCAGAAACACAGGTGTTTGAAGGCTGTTGATGACAGAGTAGGCAGAGTAGCGAGGTGATTCCAGCTGCATGGGATCACCCAATTGTAGGCACCTAAAATGCCACTTCATCAAAATTAGCTTGTTTCTGGCCCATGTGAGGGATGAGCGGAGACTTGGGGGAAAGAGAAGCTCTGAGTGTGGGAGAGCGAGCTTCTCCTCATACCACCTACAACAGCTTTCCTTAGAGTTGGAGCCAAGGAGTGGTAAGTGCCCAGCCAGCAGGTGCAGAGTCTCGTGTCCCCTGTTTCCAGTGAAGCTCAAAAGAGGGGCACGTCCAGTACAGTAGTACTGGGTCCCAGTACTGTTACCTTTGACAAGCACCTAGGGAAGGGCAAAGATCTGACATGCGCAAGGGTGGAAGAGTTAGGAGTGTCAAGGGAGTGAGTTCAGGAGACTGAGGTGAGGGAGTAGGAAAGCAAAACAAAAAGGGAAGGAGCAGGTTGGAAGGAATGGGAGAGAAAAAAAAAAGACCAGAGAGAAAGAGAAAGTGGTGGAAAAGGCGAAAGTGGTGGAAAAGGCTAAAGTGGAAAATGACTGAGAGATGTTGAGAAGTAGGACAGAAAAGGGAGGAGAAGACCACAGATAGCTGATAGAGACTGACCAGTTTTCCTTTAGGAATTACCAGTTCCTCACAATCACCTGTCATTAGAAGGGAATGTAACAAAACCAGGTGGGGGTGCCTGATAAGTCAGTCAGTTCAACCACTGAGACCACTGTCAGTATGGAAGACCAGTTGGCAACTCCAGCTCCTTAGGTTTCCGTTTTCTTTGACAGTTTGATGTGCATGAGGTGGCAGAGATGCTGGAACCTGGAAGCTCTAATTCCTGGGCCTTTAGTCTCCAGAGCATCCAGTGAAGTAGCTGAACTGGAGCCAGGGCTACCAAACTCTGACTTTCCTCCATAAAGGGAAGCTTAGTACCCTGGATGTAGCCCTTTCTCATTCTCTGCCTGCCTGGGAATGACCCAACCCATGGCTCCCTGGGCAGGGTTTTTCTGGTTTTTCTCTCCTTTTCCTTTCTTTGGGATGAAAAAATACTTTAATCCCTTGGAATTTACCAAAGTACAAATATATGGGGACTAGGCCTATGGGATTGTTATTGACCTTCATGGAATTCAGGAACATCGTAGTAGACCAGTACAAGCCATTTTTTTTCAGTGATACATTTAATTTTCACCACCTCAGTTACATGACGTGGCATGTTCAGTCAGTAATTTAGAAAACTCTGTGAGGCAATAATGCCACGTTTGTGTGGGCAGAGGTAAATTTGTTTCTGTAATGAGGGACATCACTCTTAATACGGTGTGACCGAGAGACTTGCCTAAAACACAAAAAGGATACATCAGCCATGAGCTGTTTGTTTGCTGAGTGCACCACTATTAGTATCTGCACCTTCCGTGAAGATTTAAGACAGACTTGTCTCCTGTGGCCTGACAATAGAACAAGTTGGACCTCAGGGAAACCAAGAGTATTTCCCATGAGAAGTCTGGTCTCTGATCAACCAAGATTATCCCCAAGGATTGCAAGTTTCATGATTCGGACTTTGCTGTCAGTCACACAAGTGCAAAAATCAAATAACCCCTACTGAAATCCAAAGACCTATGTTTGTTTCCGCCCAGGAGATCAGGACTAGAAATCTAGAGCCATGTCTGTGCTGCAGTCCTCATAGTCAGTTCTTCCATTTTAAAACTTAGCGTGGCAAATTTACAAAACCATGCTTTTGTGGCCTCTGGCAGCATAGGGACAGTTGTCAGCTGAGAGTCAGCAAAGGCGATCAGTATTATGTGGCTTAGGAAGCCAAGAGGCAAAAAGAACATGACACACGATGCAGATCATAGTTAGGAGACAGCACTCTCCTCTGTAGCCAAGTCTTTTTCCACAGTGTTATTATATCCATACCAGCTAGCTTATGGGTTGTGAAATCCTTGTACCAGCACTTATAGTGATGAGTGCAGTAGCCACGATAACACAACATCTTTACGTGCTCACTGCTGGCCAGTGGAAGTTCATCATTTATTCAAGTTGGTTGGGTTTCCTCAGAGCAACCCAGTCTGGGTGACTTCTAGGGAAGGTTAGTGCTTGATGAATTCACTTTGGCACCTTTGAAATTCCAGCTTCAGTGCTGAGGGGGACAAAAGATGGTCATTTTTTCCTTTCCTGGGATTCGTTTGGGTCTTTAAGTAACCCATATAGTTCAGTTTGACAGTGGCTGCTGATTCTAGTTTAAGTAGAAACAAAATGACAGAAATCTCTTAAGAATGAATAATTTAATAGATTTACAGCAGTGAAAAGAGCATAAGTATATACCAAGAGATTAACTGTCCTGGCAAGTTTTTTGACACAGGGAATCAAACCTTGCAGAATTTTTCTATGCAAATCGAAAAAACTGTAGAACTTCATGAAGAATTTGTTGCAACTGTAGTATTATGCATGGTATTGATTCTAGTCCTCACCATTGCCTAGCTCAATTTTAAACTCAAATGCTACAGTAATCTGTGACCAAGTGAGCTACAGTCAGCACTGAGGGGTGTGAGTTTGTTTTGACTGAAGCATCTGTGGAGGGGTTCTTGCTGTGCTGGTCCATTGCAGTGGTTTGGTACTGCTGCAGTTTCGGCCAGGTAGGAGAGTACCATAACCTATTTTTCCACTTGTTTTGGGGAATAAGTGGTAGGAAAGAAAGACAGACCTGAATGTCTAAATGCCTGTCTCATGCAGCATTAATATGTGTTTCTTTGTATTGTTCCAGGAGGTGCTAGAGCTTGCTTTCTCTATACTGTATGACTCAAGTGGCCAGTTGAATTTCATTGCTCCAGACAAGCATGAGGTAAGTCAAGTTCAGAGTACAGAAATTTCTTTGAAGCCTTCTTAGTTCCTTTCTGGCAGCAGACAGCTTTATAAGAATATAAGTGTGATCATCTTGACACAGAGTACCGGTCCACTTAAATCTGTGTCATGTCTCACAACAAACTGAAAGCAGAGGGATTAGTATGGGAGCAAAACCTGCAATTTTCATGCGTATCCCAAGCCACAGAAGGAAATTGTTTTGTATTTGTACATCATAGAGCACATGGGATCCAAATTAAAGATCAGTATTTCAAAGCCCTGCTGAAATAAGAGCCAAAAGTAAGAGAAAGAGGAGAGCTTGGGCAGACCACAGATCTTGCTCACCATTTCCTCGTGTAATAAGGATTTCTCTTGGTCTGCTCTACTGTAGACACTGAAAAATTCTGCTGTGTGTTCATTTAAGTGACGTTTGGTTCAACACTGATGATTTATACAGCCAAGCTTTCAAAGAATCACTGCCGTTCTCTGCTCAGCTTGACGATGCCAGCAAAATCAGGGGAGGTTATGCCATCGTTGGGTCTTAGTTTTAACCAAAGGTTTGTGTTCTCCAGAATGGCATATCCCATTATTCTTAGTTTCACATTGCTTAAGGCCATTAATGACAGGTGATTATAGAAGGTCCTCTTAATTGTATTTCCACAGGATAGCATTTTGCAATGGGTCTCACTTGTATAAAGACAATGTAAATACCAATAGCAAGGCAAAGTGACAGTCCCTTCCCTGCTCTTGAAAACACAAGGAAGCAAACAACATTATTGCCTTTTGCAAGTTGGTGGAACTAATTTACCTAATTATGTGGAAGCACTGGATGTGTTTCTCTCAAAGAACTTCCAAGTAAAGATTTAGCAGAATGCACTATATGAAAAAAAAAAAAAAAAAGAAAGAAAGAAAGAAAGAAGTTTTTCTTTCTTATTTCTAAAGCAACAAGAATTAGTGTTCCATTTGCACACTTCTTATTTAGTGGTATGACATGTGGTCCGAGTTCAGGGCACTGCATTAAGGTGATGAAACACAGAAGATTGCATTAAACTGCATTATACTGTAGTGTATTAAAGTGCATGAAATTGCTTTACAAGTGAAGTGTATTTACTTACACAGCTCCAACATTTGCAATTCTGGATTATAACTTTCAAATAAATGTTAATTTTAGGAGCGGAAATAAGATTATGCTCATTTGTGTTTTCCTGGGGATTAATAGTTGAGTGTCGTTTTCAAGTACATTAATTCCAAAGAAAGACTTGCCGGTCAGTTTTGATCTAAGTAGCAATAGCTTCCCAGCCATAATGTGCCATTAGAGCTGTAGGTCTAAGCAAAGCATGATTGTCTTCCTCCTCTGAATTGAAAATATGTCAGATGCTTTCTGATATAAATTCTACAGAAACTGAATTCTAGACTGTTAGAGCTCATAAGAGCAAATAGCCATGAAAATCAGCAATTTTTTCAGCCAATAGTATCTCAAATATAGCCTATAGCAACATGTGTATTTTAATGGTCTAAATCAGGGGGTGTCAAACTCATTTTCACTGAGGCCACATCAGCCTTGCAGTTGCCTTCAAAGGGCCGAATGTAATTTTAGGACTGTATAAGTGCAACTACTTCTACATTTATACAATCCTAAAATTACATTTGGCCCTTTGAAAGCAACCGTGAGGCTGATGTGGCCCTTGGTGAAAATTAGTTTGACACCCCTGGTCTAAATGTTCAAAAACTGCTACTGCACCCCGCTGATGGGCAGTAGCGTTGTGAGATGCGCTAACCAAATTGCTCGTGATTGAGTTAACACACCTACTGTCTTTATTTCTCTTTTTCGTCTTGTGTGGCTTCTTTGAGCCAAAATTAATATGTTCAAATACACGGCCAGAGGCAGCAATCTCTGTTGCTATTTGACAGTTCCCAAGTGTATGTTTTCAAAAGGGCATCTCACTCCCTCTGTACTTTTCTGTGGCCTACAGAACAGTGAGTTTTAATTACAGCAAAAAGTGCAAATGTTCAGAGGAAGCACCCACAAAGAAAGGCAAGCAGCATGTTATGTCGAGGCAATCAGCTACAATGCAGGCAAGTTCAGCAGCAGAGAGAGGGATTGTGGTGTACAGGGGGGATTTCCTGAGCTGGGGAAACCCCAGGGGAGCAACCAGACCCACTAGGAGCCAGCAGCTCTCACCAGAGTGGCTGATGGGGCCTGGGCAGGACTGGGGGTAATGGCCACCACCACCTCACTCCTACAATAGATGGCCTTTGGGACCACCCCTATATCTGTTGGAGGGACAACGCAGCAGGGCATAAGCAATCCAGGAGTTTCCTGAAATGCATTGATGATTATTTCCTTCTCCAAATGATAGAAGAGCCAACAAAGAGAGGTGCTATGCTGGACCTTGTTCTCACCAACAAGGAGGTGCTGGTAGGGAATGTGAAGCTCAAGGGCAGCCTTGGCTGCAGTGACCATAAAATGGTGAGTTTAGGATTCTTAGGGCAGAGAGGAAGGCACCCATCAAGCTCACTGCCCTGGACTTCAGGAGAGAAGACTTTGGCCTCTTCAGGGATCTGCTTGGTAGACTACCATGAGATAAAGCCCTGGAGAGAAGACAAACCCAAGAAAGATGGTTGATATTCAAGGATCATCTCTGTCAAGCTCAGGAGTAATGCATCCCAACAGAGAAGAAGTCAAACAAAAACACCACAAGACCTGCATTGATGAGCAAGGAGCTACTGGACAAACTCAAACACAGAAAGGAAACCTACAGAGGGTGGAAGCAAGGACAGGTAGCCTGAGAGGAACATAGAGAAATTGTCCAAGCAGCCAGGGATCAGGTTAGGAAAGCTAAAGCCCTGACAGAATTAATTCTACCCAGAGATCTCAAGGGCAATAAGAAAAGCTTCTATGGGTACATCTATGGTAAAAGGAAGACTATGGAAAATGTGGGCATCTCTGGAAAGAAATGGGATACCTGGTTACCTGGGATATGGAGAAGGCTGAGGTACTCGACAGCTTTTTGTCCTCAGTCTTCACTGGCAAGTGCTCTCGCCACACCACCCAAGTCGCAGAAGGCAAAGGCAAGGCACTGGGAGAATGAAGAACCACTCACTGTAGGAGAAGATCAGGTTTGAGACCATTTAAATAACCTGAGATCGCACAAGTCCATGGTGACACCAAGCTGTGTTGTGCAGTCAACACCTCCCGGAGGGAAGGGATGACATCCAGAGGGATCTTGATGGGCTGGAGAGGTGGGCCCGCACAAACCTTGTGAAGTTCAAAAAGCCCAAGTGCAAGGTCCCACACATGGATCAGGGCAATTCCAAGCACAAATACAGGCTGGGTGGAGAATGGATTGAGAGCAGCCCTGAGGAGAAGGACTTGGAGTGTTGGTTGATGAGGAGCTCAGTATGACACAGCAATGTACACTTGCAGCCCAGAAAACGAACTGTATCCTGGGCTGCATCAAAAGAAGTGTGACCAGCAGGTCAAGGGTGGTGATATTTTCCCTCTACTCCACTCTTATGAGACCTCAGAGGAGGGCCACAAAGGTGATCAGAGTGCTGGAGCACCTCCCCATGAAGACAGGCTGAGAGAGTTAGGGTTGTTCAGCCTGGAGAAGAGAAGTCTCCAGGGACACCTTATAGAAGCTTTCCAATACCTAAAGGGGACATACAAAAAAAGCTGGAGAGAGACTTTTCACAAGGATGTGTAGTGACAGGACAAGGGGTAATGGCTTTAAAATGAAAGAGGGTGGATTTAGAGTAGACATAAGGAAAAAAATCTTCGCCATGAGGGTGGTGAGGCACAGGTTGCCCAGAGAAGCTGTGGATGCCCCATCCCTGGAAGTGTTCATGGCCAAGCTGGATGGTACTTTGAGCAACCAGGTCTGGTGAAGGTTCCCCTGCCCATGGCAGCAGTGTTGGAACTAGGTGATTCTGTGAAGCCCGTGACTCTTCATCAAAATAACTCAGGTGCATGTCAATAGAAGCTTAGCAGCATTGTCAGCTTGGGAGATGTGGTGGGTGACATCTCAAGATTTAGAAGGCTTTGTGTGAAGCATCAGGAATGATGTTAGTACGTGACAATTTCAGGTCAGACTTACAGGTTTTTTCAAGCACTTCTACAGTCCTCGTGATTGTAGAGTGATGTCTGAATGTGGTAATTGAGTGTGTCCTAAAACCAAAAATTGAATGAGGATGATAGGATGATTCAGGTTGTAAGGGAGATTGGGGGCGTTCCCTGTCTGACCTCCTGCTCAAAGCAGGTCAGTGATGTACTCAGACCAGGATGCTCGAGGCTGCATCCAGGTGGATGAAGCCTGCACAACTTTTCTGGTTGTCTGGTTCCACTGACTTGACTCCCAAGGTGTTTCTTTATTAAAAATCTCATTACTGAACTAATATCATTGAGATTTGGACCTCATTTTTACACACTTAAATTTGGCGATACCTTTAACCATCTGTTGGAGCTTCTTGCCAGCCAGAGCATTCAGCACTGTGAGATCACTCCACCGTATTTGTTTTTCATTTAAATAATAATAGCTGGTTTCAGCTACATAGCAAAAAGGTGGATTAATCTTATCCTTGATTTTTGACAGAGAAACTGATGAGGGAGGCTATAATTAGGTTTCATTGGAGTTTTATGAAAATGAATCTGTAGTAAATTAATTTTTCAGTGGCTATTAGTCTGTTTTGCATATTAAAAAGAAAAAAGCTTCTGAATTAATGCCTCTGTTTTTCCACCATCTCATTAGGATTTCTCTCTGCTCAAAATGTACAGGAGTTTAATTAGATGCACTTGCCAACGTGGAGATTAGAGAGGAAGCCCCTTTTCCAGGCCATTGCACTCATCAGAATTGTGGCCAGAATTTGGTTTCTGTGGGCCTTGGATGGGTTATATCTGGAAGAGAAGTGTGGTTCTGCTTTCTGGCTCACTGAGATTCCTCCCCAGAGAAAGCGCTGGCCATACTCACTGAGCAGTGATGGACGATTTATGTCAGGGGCTGCATCTGTTGAATGAATGCTCTGTGCTTTTGTAACCTGAGCAGAGCACTTTCCTTTTCTGTTCCTTTTTCTCAAAGTGAATTCTGGGAAATCTTTCCAATGAAAGCTTTCAAGTCGATCATAAAAAATTACAGGCTGTTCAAAAATAATTACATTTCTAGGATAGCTTTTTTTCTTTCGCTGATATTCCATGGACACTCCACAAAACTTGCACACTTTAAAATCCTTCAGTGAGACACTTTGAGAGCCTACAATAGGCAGGCTAAGTTGTTTCTTTAGTACTTGTTAGCAGGGAAATCTGAACCCTAAGGTCTCTTCTATACAGCTAATCTTGTATGAAAGTTGCGGCTTGGCTTACCAACACCCTGGGTGACATCCTAGCTCCGCTACTGTTCTGTTACTGTCTTAAATGAGTCACATTTCACTTTGAGTGTTGAAGTGGGTTAACCATCCTATTTTAAAAATATGCCCTTTTTCTGGATCAAGACATCCCAAGAGGGGGTTTTCTCTCTCTTAAAAATAATCTTCATTTCTGCTGTAGCATGCAGTCAGCCACGGCTATCTTTAAACTTGGTGGTATCACATAGCAAATGGTCAGCTAAATTTAAAATCCATTTTTTTGGCACAAAAACTAGCAGAAGTATTTGCAAGATAAAAATGAAGATACAGCTGATTTGATTTTTCTCCTGCAAACTAGAACACGAGTTCATCATTGAAATCTATTTTTGAGATGATAGCATTTGAGTACTTCTGTTCATAGTTGAATAAATGGCTTGTAGTAATAAATGGAAGTGACTTAATTGATAGAAGTTGACTCTAGATTACCAGTCTCCCTTGCTTTTTTTACTTATTCTAAATGGTTATTCAGCCCATGTTCATCTCAAGCTGTCAGCTCTTGGGAAAGATGGCATCTCCTATTAGGAAAAACAGTAAGGAAAGGGTTTTAGAAGCCAGTTCAGCATTTGTTGCACTTATTACACCAGGTAACTTGGCATTTTATTTTCATGAAAGACACAGCATTGGTTGACTCTATAGTTTTCACAATATGTTATTTTGTGTAAAATAGTGGTAAAGGAGGCATAGATATTTGAGAACCTATCTTTGTGTAAGTCAATTGATACCACTTAATTTATAGGAAAGACACCACGATAAAACTAGGTAGTTACACAAAGAGTCAAGAAGGTTTTTGGGTTGGATCCAGTTTACCTAACTTGGCTGTCTTGGAATTAGAAGTTTGGTGTAAGATAATCGGGCTCTTTCTGTAAGTATTGGAGAAAGAGAAAGAGAGGGGTGAAGGAAGTACCTCCAGGGGTTCATTGTCCTAAGTCAGGTAATATCCTTTCTCCCATAACTATTAAAGAATATTCAACAAGAAGTCTGGAGGAGATACCTAACTATCAAACAATTACACGTTGTAATTTCTTCCCATTTTTAGCAAATCATTTTGTCCATTTTCTGAGCCATTCAGTGGAACACGCCTTCTTCGTGATACGAGCTAATAAAATGAATCAACCTCATTTTAGGTCTCTTCACAAGTCCCCGCAGGAGCAGTAGCTGTAGAGGACCAGGGCAGACAAGCAGTTTGTGTACGGAAAGTCTGTTAATGACAGTTTTTCTCTTTTCCCTGTGTAGTACTGTGTATGGACCGATGGGCTGAACGCCCTCCTTGGGAAGGATATGTTGAGTGACCTAACGCGGAATGACTTAGACACGCTGCTCAGCATGGAGATAAAGCTACGCCTCCTTGACTTGGAAAACATACAGATCCCAGATGCTCCACCACCTATTCCAAAGGAGCCCAGCAACTATGACTTTGTTTATGACTGTAACTGAGGCTGCCACTGAAACTTGCTTTGAAACTGGAAATATTATAACTGGAGAGATATTAAAAAAAAAAAACAAAGGAAGAGTGTGAGGAAAAAAGAAACCCACTTGTGCACCTTGGATTTTGGCTTTGGGGAGGGGTGTAGAAATATTTGCGTTCCTCCCTGTTCTCTGCATCCCTTCCTTCCCCATTCCCATCTTCCCCACTGCTCATCCAAATCCACATTGCTTTAATTAACTTGTAATTGCAGGCCGTTGGCCTTGCTTAAGGCAAAGACTGCCACTAAGAAGCACCCTCCCGAGGACTTTTTTTTACATTTTTAATACTGGAATAGACATCCTTAAGTAAAGGACGATGTTACCAAACTGCATGCCTGTGAAACCCACTCGGCAGGGCAGAGGCTTTAACTGGAAGGAAGGGGGAGGTAGGGAGCAGAAGCAGCTACTCTAAGCAGAAGATTTCCCCAAGAGTCTGCTCACAACTGAATCCAATGCCATGATGAAAATCGTTAACTGCTTCCCAGTGCTTGCGCCATTCGTCACTGTCATTATTCTTCCAACCCATCTCAGCTCTTGCCACCAGCCTTCACCCAACTGATCGGCTCCCAGAACAGAAAGTCTGCAGATTTTTGCTGTACCATACGCTGCAACAGCTTTTAACTTCTTCTCCTCTCAGCTCTTAAGTAGCCCCACACTAGCAGATCACTCGCACAAACTGTGTATGAAGCCACTGGTGTGTCACGTCCCTATAGCATTCCCTAAGCCTCGGTTGCCTCTAAAATTGGCTTGTTGCTATTCAAAGTGATTTTTACTTTCTCAGTCCAAAGTTCAACAGTAACTCCCACGAATTAATTACAACTGCCAAACATCCAGGTTTACATTGTTGTCATTGCTACAGTGTTATGAATTTGCAAGGGATTTTTTTATTTGTACGGGTCCTAATATTTTTATTTTATTTTGCCAAACAAATATATTTAATGAAAACTAATTTCATTGTGAGTACTTTTGGGGGACAATATTTTTACTTAATTTCCGTTTGGAACATTTGCCCTGAAGGGAAAAAATATTTCCCTTCGACTTCACTGTTGAATAAAAATCTGAGTTGTGATGATTCTTGGAACTTGATTTTTCTTCTGAATTTGTCTTTTATTCTTTATGTTTCCTAGCAATTCTGACATGTTTGGTACAAAGAGGAGAGGGAAAGGTGTACCCTTTCTTATCTGCATCTGATTTAATATACTTATTAGTTTGTTTGTGGTTACAAGGATGAGATGCATCCAGAGATCATGGGTCCATGAGTCTTCCTTTGAGAAGGACTGTATGTGAAATCCAAAATCACAGCATACTGATGTGATCATGGTCAATTTAAGGCTGCTGCCTTTACCATGTTTTCTGGAGCAACTGTGTTCCTGTTCCATTGTTGTGTTCCACCTCCTCCATTGAGGGTGTGTCTGGCTAGATTTCCTCTCTCCTCATGTTCTTCTAGGTATTTCTCTAAGTTCTGTATCTCTTACTCCAAAAGTGCTGGGTCTAGATCTAGAGCAACCTGCCAGCCCTTTCCCTCCTACTGCACAAGCTGAAGTCAGATGTTTATTTGTGCGAGTTCCTCTCCTACTCAGACCCAGCTGAAGATGACTTTGGAGGGGTTGTATCAGAGATTGTGCTAGTGAGAAACCTAGAGGGTGGTTCCAGTTTAGACAGATGCAGAAGACCTCAGCTGAGGTGACCTTTACTCCATCCAGCTGTCTCTAGGGCAAATGTCCTGAATGACCTCACATCAGGTAAGGAGAGAAACAATGTCCTGCAGGTGCAACCAAAGGAGGATGAGGAGCATGTGTGAATTCAAGCATGAGGGTCCCAAGGAAAGTGCCTTCCTGAAGCTGTGTGTGCAGTATTCCATGAATGCCTTGGTCTAAAAAGGAGATGTAAGTTGGTTTGGGTAGTAATGCGTGGTACAGTAAGGATAAAAGGAGACTCTTGAGGTAAACACTGGAGTTTACAGTGGACTGTGGCCTGAGAGAAGATTCAGTCTAAATGAGAACAGGGATATACAACGTGAGGTGCAGGAGTTCGAGATGTTTTATTCTCCAGAGAGCCTTATGAGACTATAGCACAGGTTGTCAGGTGTCCAGGAAGGAGTGGGAGCAAAGGCACTGACTGCCACAGGGGATTTTAGAGGGGTCCTGGGGGTGGGGGAGCGAGTTAGGAACATGTTTCTTTACAAGGCACTGATTCTGCCTCTTGTCTGTGTGAAAGACAAGACTCGGAGCAGAACTGAGAATCTGAGTTGTTTTATTAATCTTCCTGACCCAGCTGGATGGCTTGGCTGTGCATAACCTTTGCTTTTTATTTACAGACTGCAGAATGCAAGCTTCAGATGGGTATTGGTTGTTGTCAAAAGAAACACCTTTCACTCCCCAGTGATAAGAGCCAAAGGCTGCTGGCTCAGAGGCAATCCGGAGCAGTGATCTTAGCAGGTAGGCGTCTGTGTGACAATCAGAAAGGAGCAAACAAAAACCCTCTTCCAGGGGACAACTTGAGCAGGAAGGAAAGGTTAGACTTGCCTCCCTCGCTAAGGTGAGTGCCCTAAATTGCACACCAAGAGCCCCCGGGGAAGTGGTGGGGGAAGAGCTGGCAACCCAGCCCTCTGTTTTTACCAACACCTCCTGCCCATTGGCATTACACCGAGGCACATTGACACCACACGGGCAGCATGGGGCTCCTGAGCGTGAAATGGTGGCAGCTGCCTCCTCCTTACACCCCTCGCAGCCCTGCCTTACAGGAGCCCCATCTCCTCACGTGGCCCAGCTCTTTCTGTGGGTTATGCATTGTGTGGGATGGTCACATGAGCAGGCATGCTAAATTTTTCTCAACCCCCCCCCACCCCACATGTCCCACCCTGCCATGAGAAAGAAGAGGCTGGAGCGATGCGTTGGTGTAATAGCCTATGCAGCTATTTTAAAAGCACTCCCACAGCAACGTGAAGGGTCATGGTGCAAACAAGAATCCTGCCTTCAGTCTCTACAGCTGTCATACAGGCTGGATTCACCATTATGAAATTAAAAAAAAAAAAAAAGTTTAATGATGAACAAGTACCCTGCTGCTTCCCATTCATTTAAAAAAAATGAGAATGAAAATGGCAAATTCATTTGCTGTTGTGTGTTCCGGAAAAGCTTTTAAGGCTTCATGTTCAAGAAGCTGCAGCAGGAAAAAAAATAGTTATTGAAGTTTCTTGTATAATTTCAAAACATTAAGTGGGTAATTGCTTGTAAAAGCCATAAAGGGGAGAGGGAATTAAAAAAATAATCAGTCTAATTTTAGCTCCTGTTTTTGAAATGACTTTGCTTTTGAAAGTGTATATATTCTTTTACCAGAAAACTTGAATCATGAAAAATATATACCTTCTTAAGTCAACTGCATGCCCTGCTTGTAAGGACAAGGAGAAGAACAGCACTGCCAAGTAATCCAGCACAAAAGCAAGCTATATGTCAGAGAAAGAGTTTGCACTCTGGGCTTTCATTACTGCTTTTCAGAAGCAATTCCTTTTTCCAGTATGGAGAACTCTTACAACTTGCAGGGAAAAAAAACATTCTTTTGCAAAGAGGCAGGTGGGTGATGACTGTCTTCTGGGTTGCAAAATGACCGTGCAAGATCCTGATTAATTTATTTGCGAAACCCTCCTCTCATGTCTTCAAGCCCTACCCAGGATTGCATTTTGCTTGCCCAGGGTCCTTGTTACCAACACTTGTTTCCCATTAATAGTCCCTGGTAACGCAGGCATGGCACAAGTATGTAGGAATGTGAAGGCTTTTATGGAAATCTGGTGGGATCCACTGTCTGGAACAAATCCCTGTCTTCTCTGGCTGAGCCACATGGGATCCCTGTATGCCTGCAGCAGCCCTGTAGCCCCCCGACTGTGATCACACAGGCTCTGGCCACTGAACAGCTCTTAAAAGAGGGAAGGATGAAAAGGGAGGAGAAACAAAACCCCCCCTTGGCAGAGTGAGACACGAAGAGAGGGGCATGGGCACGAAATTCCCCTGAACACTGGTCTGCTTTTCGGTTGTTTGTCATTGCATTGGACTGCGATGATGAGGGGTAGCTCAGATGCATCCAGCTCTGCAGTGGTGCTAGCTGTTAATCCTGAGCAATAACCAGCCATGGAAGGTGTTGGGAGTAGGAGGACACTCTTGTCCTGCCATATCCCTTCCTTTCTTCTTGGTGCTGCTGCTGCACTGACAAGTAAATGCCAGGAGCTTCACTATCATGTGAAAGTCATTCATCTAAGGAGCATAATAAGATCAATGTGAGATTTTTACCCCCTTCTTGTTTCATTCTTCTTGAGAATTAAAAAAAAAAAAAAAAAATCTAGCCCTTAAATCTAGCCCTTACTGACCTCGGGATATCTTAGCTGTCAGAAACAAGCCTGGAATACTAAGCATCTGACATAAGAAAGCCCTTCCCCTTACAGCAGCATCAAGGAACTGTAAGTGGAAAGGATTTCCCACAACCTCTGCATGCTGCTGAGGGTAAAATCCCTGCAAACTCTGGAAGACTTTTGTAGGACAGAGTTTTTGTCACTGATAGCTGATTGAGCTGTCATTGCCTTCCCCAGAGCTTGCTAAATCACGATGAGGCTCGATCAGTGCTCCCTCCCTCCCTAGATTATAATTATATTTGAATATTAAGCATCCACCTGGCTTACACAAGTTGCCTGATTAACAAAGCACTTACATTTGTCCCCATGCAGCAAAAGAGGTTTCATTTCATTTTGATAAACAGACCTAAATTTGGGTGGGTGCTTGTAGACCTGGCTGGATCAGGGCCTGTGTGAGCAGAAAGTCAATTTTACTTGTTACTGAGGTTTTGCTACATGCTTGGAGGCGATGCAAGTAATGACTTTTCTGTCTGATGTGTAATTGGATTGGGTACCACTGATTACTTCAGGAGGTCTGATTATTCAGTGTCACTCCATCTGCTTCATGTATCTTTAGGAATTGCACAAAGGTAAAAGGCTTGAAAGGGGAACGCTTTCTGCATGAAATCAGGCTGAAACTTGCGAGGAGAGTGGTATCACAAGCACAAGTTTGTTAGGGCTGGATGAGGTATAAAATGGATGTTGGAAGAACAGTGAACTTTTATACCAAGGTGATTTCAAAGTGCTGATTCAGGGAGTGCTGTCCTGTAGCAGCCTCATGAGAGCAAGGTTAGAAAGAACTGGAGGTAGTTTCAAACTCATTTAGTAACATGTACTTACATTTTATTTTCACTTCTAGCTGGGAGGCCTTGAAGGTCTCTGAAGAGCAGAGCTGGTCTGCTGATGCTTAGCTTGCAGAGACGTGAGTAGGACAAAGGAACCATTTGATTTGCCATCCTTCTCCAAGTGGAGAGGTTGCTGTTGGAAGCAGAAGAGTTTTCTGAACTGATTTGCTTTTTCAACAGAGAATTTCTCCGTTTTACTGTAGCCACCTTGGAGAGGTGCTATGTGGAGAACAGTAGTTGTTGTGGGTTTATATGATCTTGGAAGAGCCAGACTAGCCTCCTCATGTTGGGAGGCTTACCCAAAGCCTCTCTCATCCTGTTTGCCTCGTGTTTATGGACCATTTAGTGTAAGATGTGACTTATGGGACAGGCACAAAGCTGGGGGACCCAGTGCTGCCTGTTCCAAGCAGGATCCTAGCCTTGAGTTTCAGCTCAGGGTATGGACACAAGACAAGCAGTGCATATAGAGGGTGAGAGGGAATAGAGACACCTGATATAATTTTGCCAAGGGTGCAGCCAAGGGCAGACTTTCTTTCATGTGACACTTAAGGATGTGTCTTGAAGGACTTCATTTCAATTGTCATTAGAGGATTTTGCAGCCTGATTGAGCACTGCAGTTAAACTCTCCCTTGATGAAACCTCGTGAGTCTAATTTTAATCTTGTAGGCAACATGATGTTCAGCCTAAAGTGATTATGTTTTGGGACTCCTCTGGGCTGTCGTGAGGGGGAGGGAGGCTGGTTGTCTTTTGTTTAATAGGAGGCAGCAATTTTTTTTAGGAGGTGCGTCTGTATTCTCTCAGTTTCTCTTGAAATGCCGCAGAATTAATATCCCCTTCCCACTCACCTTCCCCAGGGGGCAAAGGCACCCTGGAGATCTTTGCCACACAGAGGTGGGAGGCTGAGCCTGCAGGACTTCATTCCCTGCCAATTAGCAGGGAATTTGTTGTGTAGGGGTATTATAGTTTTTGAAGAAATCAGGAAAAGTAATGTGAAATCTGCCAGGCTTCGAAAAAAAAGTTTTCCATAAATGCTTAAAATGAGGACACTGAGACTATGAGCACGATATGTCGTGCGAAGCTGCTGACTGCTTGCATCTTTCCCAGAGGAAAGTGGCTCATCCACAGGGTTTTCCCAGCACAGTTCCCCCCTTTCCTCCCCAGGCAGCATAAGCCTGGTGCACTTGAAAAGCCTGGAGATGCAAGTGGGGAATCATGTGAAAGGTTTCTCTGCCAGGACTATGACATTTAAAGAGTGCCAGTAGGATTATTTTGGCTTTTTTTCACTCGCACTGGTCCCTTTGCACATATTGCTTGACTCGCGATACCCTCTGTCAGTCTTTGACCTTTCTCAAAGTCCTGGGTTCCCCCTTTCTGTCCCCATCCCAGGGTGGGTGTAGTGATACCTTACACCACAGGTGTCAAACAAACATAGGCCAGATCCTGCCCCCCTCGTTTTATCCGGCCTGGCACTTACTCGCCAGTAGCACCGAGCTCCTTGTCCCCAGGCTCCTGCCACCACGCTAGTCAGGTGTGCAGTGAGTGTGATATGCATGTTATGCTGCAGGAGCAGGAGGACAGTGGGAGCTGTGGCCGTAGCTACAGGAGAGTGGTGAGCCTGTGTAAGAAGACTAATAGGTGAGACTGATGGGGGACACTGATAACTGCCTTGGGGCACTGAAAGACAAGAATTACCTGGGATGGGGATGGTGGAATAAGGAGGCTGCTCCTCATGGGGGGTGATAAAAGGAGAATTATCAGTAGGCATGTCTATCCCCAAAGGAACATTCTTCTTATTCCACCATGGAAGAATGAGAATGTTTGTGGCAGGGAATGGCATTAAGGATGATGTTGCTGTCTAAGGATTTGGCAATGGGAGAATAACCAGAATGTTACTGGGATAGAGGGAGGGGGAGAATTGATGGAGAAAGCGTGATTGCTGCTTATGGGGAAGGGGGTTTGAAGGAAAGGTGAGCCTGTGTGAGAGGGCCTGACTATTATTTAACCTGGTCCTAAAGGGTATCTTGGTCTTTTACTTAGGTGGCACACCATAACATCTTTGGTGGAAAAATTTGAATCCCAAAATGTCCAGTAAGAGAAAGACCAATGCAGAAGGAAGGCAATTTAATCATAGATGGGAAAGCGAATACGTGTTTGTGTTTCAAGGAGAAAAAACAGTGTGTCTTTTGTGTTATGAGACAGTGTTGATGATAAAGGAGTACAATGCACATAACTGAGTGGCAAACACAAGGCCCGCAGGCTGAATCCTAAAATTACATTCAGCATGAAGGCAGCTGTGAGGCTGATGTGGCCCCTGGTGTAAATGAGTTTGACACCCCTGCCTTACACCCATCCACCGTTTCACCAATCACAAATAGACCAAATGCAAGACAGCTAAGCCAGTTTTCATGTAAACATCCATTTCATGTGCTTAGTTCCTCATTTCCAGTACAATTTGAGGTCCATTGTAAACAGAGCTTGAGGCATTAAAATGGGCTTGCTTGTGGACGGCTTCTGCAGCATCTAATGAGGTTGTTTTCAGCCCAAGCTTTTCCTTCAATTAGGACCTTTACCGAGTTCTCCACACTGGTCATCCTAACACCTAAAAGCTTACCATTTTGGAGCCTCCAACTTCTCATTGAATCTGAAGCTCGCAGGTGGATGCAAACACACTAACACACACCTACACAGGGTACAAGTGCCTGAGATGCATTTCCCCAGAAAACCAGACTGTAACTAGCACATTTACACCTGAGCCATGTCAGATGCTCCAGTGGGCAGCATCGTGATGAGAGGGAATGGAAAAAATCAAATCTGGGAACATCCTGATGGAAACTGGCAGGTTAGTGGGGCTGCACTGGGCGGGGGGGCACATGAAGAGAGGGTTAGGGCAATGTGAATAAGCAGCCAGCCTCACCATCAAAAATACCTTACACCTACAGCCATGCTCAGGCACTAAGATGGAGTGAGGATAGCGCCTAAGAGCAGGGGACAGCAACAAATTTCTGAGCTGTGTGTGCGGGACAGTGGGTAACCAGAAAAAAGTAATGCACAAGACAAAGCAGCCTTTCTGAGGCATTATTTTAGATTTTTATTTTTAACTACAGCTATTGTGCCCAGTTGAAGTGCCCTGTTGGCAAGGGTGTGATCCATCACTGCATTTTCATCACCTTGAATCTGCTGCAAGAAACAGTGTGGGGAGAGGAGCACGGATGTGATGATGAACAGGCCAGGAAAGGGGCAGTGGAACAATCTCCCATCAGAAAATGCCACTGAAGGAAAAGTAACACACAGAAAATCTGTGAATTTAGCTGAGTCATTGATTTGGGAAGGGAAACTGAGACGATAAAATGGCCGAAACTTGCTGCTCAGATGGCTTTTGGGATGCCATGTGTCACGATTCTCCTTCTGTAAAGTATTATTGTTTCAGGGCTTGTTTTTAGTTCTAAGATTTAAAGTGCCATAGAAAGTTATAGCTGAAATAAAATGTGATTTTTTTTTTTTATTTTTCACTTTCTATTAGAAACTGTATCGCTTTATTTATTGTTTTCCCCCAAGAAAAGAAGCCACATTGCAGCAGTGTGGATACCCTCCCCCAGATCAGAAATTGTGTCTCAGAACCTTCATCACCAAACCTGCACCACCTGAGGAAGACCATCTTGCCTGCCCATGTAGCTTACTTGTAGTAAAAAGGTACACACAACAAGTCCATCAACAGTAATTCACACGGAATAAATTGCAGTATTTTCACCCAAATATATTTATGACAAGATGATTGGATGAAAAAAGCAGTCCAAGCCCCCAACTTTTGCTGCATATGAAGGACCGGCCACAGCCATGAATCAAAACTGTGGTCTTGGGGAAAAAGAAAAAGGACATCCAGCAGCAATTCCCTTAATTGTTTGATTTGGTTTTCATCAAACCTGAGTCACTTTTAAATTCCCCATGTTTGGGAGGCCTCTCATCAATGGGCTTCTGAAGACAGGTTCCTGAATCAAGCTGGTCAGTCTTGTGACAGGCAAGTATTCATTCAGATCACCTTGGCTGGAAAAAAAAAAAGTAAGTGTTGTGCATTTAATATATTTGTTAATGCGGAGCAAATAAACACAGTCAGCAGTGACGCTATGGTCAGCCTGGACCTGAGCACTCACTCGCGCTCCACGGCCATGTGAGGTGTCCCATCTACCCCAAGATGGGCACCAAAGCACCTGCTGTGCCAGGAAAGCCCTCACCAACAGGGAAATGCTGCCTGCAATTTTCTAGTGCTTTCCACAGGGTAGTTTCCCAGAGGTTTGTTCAAAGAGAAGCAAGCCTGTCAAGCAGACAGGAGGTGTAGCGGGGGGATCACTTTCTTCTCCCATTTTGATGAAGCTTGATAGAACCTTGATGCTGAGTTTTGCAGGGACTGAGCGGCGTATTGGTATAACAGCACTGCAGGACCTTACAAAACTGATCTCCCCAAGCAGAGGCACTGGTGGGTGATTTAGCACTGTGTCTGGCTGGAGGGATGCTCCAGAGGAGGTGGTATGAGTGGCTTTGCACCATCTGATATTTATATAGGATATTAAGCTACTGGAGAGTGTCCTGAGGAGGGCCATGAAATTGTTGAAGGATTTAGACTGGAAGCCATATGACAAGTACCTAAAGTCACTCAGTTTGTTCAGCCTGGATGAGAGGAGACTGAGGTGAGACCTTATCACGGTCTACAGCTTCCTCACAAGGGGAGGAGGAAGAAGAGGAGGAGCAGGCTCTGATCTCTTCTCTCTGGAGACCAATGACAGAACGCAAGGGAATAGCAAGAGGATGTGTCAGGGGAGCAAGGGAAGCAATGGGCCACAGCAGCTTTGTGCTACTGCTTTCTGATCAGGAGAGCACCTCTGAAAAACTCTCTGCAGTCTCTCTTGTGGGCAGTTAGTCTGGCCCCTATGTCTTGTGTGCTTCACCTGAGTTGAGCTGGTAGAAGTGAGGATGTGCATCTGTGCTCTTGGTAATCTGCTTAGAACTTCTCAGATTTTTTCTGCTATAACATGTCAGATGTTCCAGGGGAGGTTTAGGTTGGACATTAGGAAAAGGTTCTTCACCCAGAGGGTGGTGCAGCACTGGAACGGGCTCCCCAGAGAGGTGTCATGGCCCCAAGCCTGACAGTGTTCAAGAAGAGACTGGACAACGCCCTCAGACACATGGTGTGAATTTTGGGGTTGTCGTATGCAGGGACAGGAGTTCGACTCGATGATCCTTGTGGATCCCTTCCAACTCAGGACATTCTATGGTTCTATGATCTACCTGGTGCACTGATTCCTCCGCGAGGGCAGAAAAAGGGCACTTTGCCTTGCAGGAGCCACCCTCAGACACCTGATCACTCCCTGCTCGTGCTGCTGAGTGGGGCTGATGTCTAGGAAAGTCAACTCAGGAGGAGCAAATGATTCCTGCTGCTCTCAGCATCCCCATGCTGTGTGAGCCCCACTAACCTGGTGCTGGATCCAGGAGCCCAAAGGTGGATCATTCAGACCCCGGCCTTGCTGGATGGCACTGAAGTTGTGCTTACCATGCTGTCAAGAGAAGGAAAGCACAACTACAACTGCCTGGTTGGCCAAGCTCCTGATGGAAATTAATACTGCTGCTCAGACCATCTCGTCTTAATAATGGCAGATCAGGGCACCCAAGATGGTATAGGAGTACAATTTTATGCTGTGTATTGGAAAAGAAAAAAATTATGGTACAGTGAGATGAGAACTTGTAGGTGCACCTCATTTGTTAATGGACTTGTAATTCTCTTGCTGACACATTAGCACATTAAAAAGGCATTTTCCAGGCTCTTGAACATGTCAGCGAAGGTCCATTTCCATCATTTTCCCAGCCCACTGACATGGACTCCTGTGGGCAACCATCCGTGTCTCCCAGACAGTTTGGTAATGCGCCGTGTCCTCTCCATGCCCCACCCCCGGCTTTTACGTTTGGATGAAGCTATAGCCCTATGGCAGAGTTGTCTAACATGAACCAGAAATACAGCACCAGGAATTGTTTGGTATAGGATGTACCCAGATGCCCACACCTCAGCGGAAGATGTTGAACGTTGTTTCCCTTACTGCTGTGGTGAGGAGTTGAGCCAGGCTGTAATTTACTCCTGAAATACCCTGGCGTGAAAAACAGAAGTTAATCTTTTTTGGGAGATAGGTATGCTTATCTTCGAAGAAAAGAACTGCATTAGTAAAGTAACAGAGGGATTTGATTCTACTGTTGCAACAAAGATAATAAATATTCATTTCTGAAAGACAGAGGTGGATGTGAGGATGATAAAACAGGTGTGCAAGACCCGAGTGACAGGTGCTGAATAACTCATGAGGAGGATCCTGGGATTTAGTTATGGCATCAAGAAATTTAATGTCCTGCAAGAGCCGTTCCCTGCAAACAGAGAGAATAAGGTCTGTTCTGTCCCAGCGATTCCCCCTGGTATGAACACAAAGAATAGCTCCCAGCAGCCCGTCACTCTCTGGACAAAAGCAGGATTAATGATAGTGTTTCACATTGGCCTTTACCCTACCTGCCTCATTGTGGTCTGAACCTCCTGGGGATGGGAAGGTCGTATTAATTAATTCTCTTAATTCAAGCACATGTAACTGATTTATATGCCGTCTAGGGCCTGATCCTGCAGGGCATCAGCTGACTTTGGGAAGGCACACAGCTTTCCAAATCCCCAGCAGAAGGGAATCACTGCTGCAAAATAAGCAGCAAGGGTATTTAGGAAACCTGTACTGGTGTTTCACCAGTGTAGCTAATACATGGCATTTGTTGCTTATCAGTGCTGCAGATTCAGCTCAGCCAAAATTCACTTTCTGGGGACAGCTGCATGTTTGGTTTCATTCATGGGCGAAACACAGTCTGGAAGAAGATGGGAGAAAACAGTGTTGGGAAGAGCATAGGATTTCACTGCTCGAGGATGCAAAGGATTAGTTGTCCTTCTCATCAGGGGAAGGAGAGATGTGGCTGTTTGGCAAGTGCTTAAGCTGGTCCCCACCAACTGCTCTTTCATCTCAGTGTGCCCTGTTCCCAGACCCGCTGCAGTGACCAGCCTGCTGCTAATGCAGGAAACAACTCGTCCCAGGGACAGTTCTAGCAAGTGCATGCATGCCTTCTGCATGGACAGGAGCTGATGCTGTGGTCTCATTCCCCCCTCTCAGGCAGTATCCCTGTGCTGGGGGACTGAGCTAGTGGGGCCAGCAGCTGAGGTTTGGCAGTCCCTGCCCTCCCCAGACAGCCAGACCAGTAGGTATGATGGATAGGCCATTCAGCGGGTCACGGCACCTTTCCCACTCGCGTCTGAATCACCAAAGAATTAAAGTCCCCAAACAATCGGGCAGTATTTTTAAATTATAAATAACAATAAGCCCTTGTCCTGCTGAAACTGCAGCTCCTGGGCTTGTTCTACTGCTTAACCTCTCCACTGCCAGCAGGGATGAGCCCAAGTCCAGGCAAGGTCCCTCCACCCCTGCATTCACCGCTTCCCTGCAGGGATGGCCACATTCTGCCTCTTCCACCCTGGAGCATGATCCTGTCCACAGGCAAGCCCAGCAAACCTTGGCAAAGATCCTGGCAATGTGCCTTTGTGGCCAAGAAGGCCAATGGTATCCTGAGGTGCATAAGAAGAGTGTGGCCAGCAGGTTAAGGGAGATTCTCCTCCCACTCTGCCCTGATGAGGCCACATCTGGAATACTGCATCCAGTTCTGGGCTCCCCAGTTTAAGAGGGACAAGGAATTACTGGAGGGAGTACAGCAATAGGTTACAAAGATGATCATAGGTCTGGAGCATCTTTCTTATGTAGGAAAGACTGGGAGAACTGGGTCTGTTCAGCCTGGAGAAGGCTGAGAACAGGTCTTATTTATGTTTATAAATATCTCAAGGGTGGGTGTCAAGAGGATGGGACCAGACTCTTTTGAGTGGTACCAAATGATAGGCTGAGAGGCAACAGACACAGACTGAAGCACAGAAGGTTTCATCTGAATATGAGGAGAAACTTCTTTACTTCGAGGGTGATGGAGCACTGGAACAGGCTGCCCAGGGAGGTTGTGGAGTCTCCTTTTCTGGAGACATTCAAGACCTACCTGCACACATTGCTTTGTGATCTGCTCTGGGTGAACCTGCTGCAGGAAGTGGGTTGGACTGGATGATCTCCAGAGGTCCCTTCCAGTCTTAACCATTCTGTGATTCTGTGACATTTACTGGAGTAGCCGATCCCACACTGCCCATTGTCCTGACCCAGAGCCACACAACCCCTCTGCCATGACCACTGTGCCCTGGAATGGATAGCAAAGTGCCCCTTGCATCCCTCAGGGCAGTGCTTGAAGTAAACAAACAAGATTTATTTATTTTTGTCTATCTAGTGTGTGAGATAGAAGTACAAACAGCCATTAAAAATGAAAATGTTGTTATTATCACCAAAATTAACTTTTAAAACTGAGCAACACCAATCCTGTCCTCAAGTTCCTCAAATTGAAGGCTTGCTCCTTCAAATGTGCAATAAAGCATTTCAAGATTAATTGTCCTTTTGAAAACATATTTAATTTTTCCTTCCCCTTGTGTTGCAGATATGCCAAAAAACCCATGAAAGTCCTTGAATTAACTATTATGGATACATAAACTAACAGGTAGCACCTTTTTTCTTTAGTCAAAGGGCAAAATAATTTACTTCCATTTTTTTCTTTCCCTGTAAATGTGACAGAAGGAATGTCTTTCCAAATAGGAGTCTTTTCTCTCAGGAGGTATCTAGCGTGTGTGCATACGTGTATGTGTGGAGTCCTCCTTCATCAAAAATATACAGTAATTTTGCCTGTCTCACTGCCCTTCTCTAAAAATGCTGAAAAGACATACTTATTTTGCAGCAGTGTTGCTCTGAGGTACGCCCCAAGTGCCTGAAACAGAAGCAAGCAGCTTTAAGAAATGACGAAAACCTTAGATACCCATGTGCAGTGAAAATGAACCGTCGGGACAAATACAGTAAGTGGCTTCTGTTGGAGTGGTTATTCTGTCTCGGAAATGCCTTAGGAGAGAGCTTCGATGTGAGTGGAAGCTTTGAACATGAATGCCTTTGGACAGTTGGCAGTGGAGAGGCAGTCAGCACCACTGAAAAGGCAGAGGACCCACCAGTCGTGCCCTGAAGGCCAAGTGTTACCATCTGAGTGTCGACACTACGCCAAGGGGAGCAAAGTCTGAAGTCAAGGTGAGAATGGAAAGAATCCATAACATATTTACTTTATAAGCAGTGTCAATTAGCAGGTCAAATTTTAGTGTCTGAAGTCTCGGGTCAGGGTACCCTAGAAGGCCGTATTTTAAAATTTGACAGATTTGGGGGGGGGGGGGAGGGGGCAGGAACAGCTGGCTATGCTTCCTATTGCAAATCCAAAACACCACTTCATACAGGCTGTAAATGGAGCATGTTCTGCTTTATCTTACTGAGAGGAAGGAAATTATTCATTTTTACTTGGGTACCATAATCTCCCACCATCAGGCAAGCTTTCCTGGCCAGGCTGGATGAAGCTCTGAGTAACCTGATCTAGTTGAAGGTGTCCCTCATTGCAGGGGGGTTGGACTGGATGACCTTTGAAGGTTCATTCCAACCCAAACTATTCTATGATTCTATGATCAGCATGCTTTCCTATGGCCTGCTTGTTCATCAGCTGCATTGAGAGGCCAAAGACGATGCTCAGAGAGCTTGAACAGCAGCTCGACAGCAATGTGTAGGAGACAGGCCAAAACAGCAGCTTGACAGCAATGTGTAGGAGACAGGCCAAACAGCCTGCACTTCTAGGGCAAAGAAACACACCTCTGACTTTATCTCCTGATGCTCTCCTGGGAGCTACAGCTAAACATGGAGGAGCTGTTGTGGTCCAGAGCATCCTCCCTCCTACAGCTGTGGTAGAAATATTTAGCATCTTCTGCAGAAAACAAGCCTGCTGTGCTAGGAGAGCTATTCAGTAAGGTGGATCCTCCTCAGGGATGCAGAGGACCACCAAGGATGCCATCCCAGGCACTGTGCACAGGGAAAGTAGAAGCTTGGGAGCTCATGGAACAGCTGGCATTCCTGGCAGGAGCAGGATTGGGCCACCTCTCTGAAAACACAAGCAGTTGCCTGATAAATATAGCCAAAGAGTTTTAGATAAAAGTTACAGCTTACCTTTATCTGTGGTGACTGTAGTTATTTTTGCTTGTCATCAAAACAAACTGCTGGATGTGGGATTAAAGCAGAGGAATGAGGTAGACACATGAATTATGAATTTTGCGTCTCAAATTTTTGCCAAAAATAGCGTGATGCACCAAATACATCTAGGATAAGTGTTTTCTAGCTTTGAAGGGCTGGAAATGATACCAGCTTCAAGGAAAAAGTTTCTTTGTGTATGAAAAAAACTAATTGACAACTTTCCTTGACTTTTTTGGCATCCAGTAGTTCCTAAATTTTGTATATAACTTTTGCAACAGTGATACTTCTGCATTTTGGCTGCTCATCTTGAAATGCTTCACTGGGATTTGTTTTTCAGCAGGTCAATGCTAAGTATTTGCCAAAACCCAGCTGTCAGGAGGGGATCAGAGAACCAAACACTGAGACACCCAAACCCAGATGGTCACTTTTGGGCAGGAACATGACTCTGTATCTTTCCTACCTCTTCTCACTTCATCATCACTAAGTGCCCCAGAACTTACAACATGGGATCACTAGAATTTCTTAAATAAATTTCATGGTTTCCACGTCAGAGCTTTGGGGAAGGAGACCTCCTTTCCAGAGCACTGTAAGGCTACAGAGGAGTACAGAGGATGAAAAGTAGAAAGGCTTGGTCAGAAATAAAATGCTGATGGGTCCTAGATACTGAGATCACTGGATAACCACATAAATAACTTTGTTTATTGTGGGTAGGACTCCCAGGCATACCATTCTCAGTGTTACCCCAGCCATGCTGATGGGAAACCTGCCTATACACCGTGCTCCACTTCTATTCCAGCCCTCAAGAGACTTTAGTTTATCGCCTGCCCAGCTCCTAAAACAAAATGAAATTCCCTATCCTGCACATTATTTTTTTATCTGGACTTTTAAAAACACCATTATCACTGCATCGCTTGGAGGCAGGATTATTCAGTCTCCGTGCTGGGAATCTGGAGCACTGCCGCTGCTCAGAAAGAAGCACACCCATAGACGGCAAATAGAGATGCTTCTGATACTCATAGAATAGATTTGGACATACCCAGCCATATAATTATTATGATTTCTCTTTCCTGGAAAACATTTATTTGGGTCTGATTGCTGCTAGAGGCAGCTGCTGGTTTGTGTTCAATTCAGGGCCTGGAGATCTCTAGAACATACTTGATTTCTTCCTTCGCTTTACGTGACGGGAATTTAGTGAAGAGTGGTTGACTTGTGGCTGGAGTGTCCATCTTCCATCTTTTCATGAGACTGAAAGAGACACTTCGTTCAGTCCCCAAAAATGCATTTCCACTTATTCTTCCAGAAGCAATGGAGAGGATCCCTTTTCCTTGGGGTGATGAAGTTTGGAAGGTGAAAGTCACTCAGTCCCCACTTTTTTATCTTCTGGGCATAGTGTTGGACCAAGATGTTTACTCGACTATTCTCCTGTTGGAAAACTACTCTGATGAGGGGAGGGAGTTTTAGTGGAGGTTATTTAACACCCTCAAGCTTTGTTGTTAATTTATGTTGGTTGCTTTAAATATACATAAATGCTAAGTCTAAATGATGAATGGTGGTGAACAAGTAACTGGGAGACAAACTCCATAAATACTCCAGTGTTAATTTGTTTTTTAAGTCAGGAAGACAACAAGGTACTACGTCTGTGTCACACTTCAGTAAAAGCCTGGGTAACATTCCTGAGTCCTCCTCTGTCTACTTATCATCTGGTTGAATGGCCTTCACCCTATATTGTTTAGGCAAACAATCCCTGATGTGGTGTCCAGGAGCTTTATGAAGGAAAAAAAAATAAAGCCGAACAAAGACAAAAGAAAACCAAAACCAAGAAAGCCTGAATCATACTTCTTTGTGGCTGTGGGCATGGCTTTGCAGAAAAAGGGTATGGGTCCAGTGTCAGCAGGCTTGGAGCACTTTACTGTGACAGACGGGTTCATTTGCAAGGCAGAAGATTGCCTGCTCATTTTGGTTGAACAATTTAGTTGGACAGACCCTGCTAATGCCTATGCCTATACCCTTTGTATTTAATAAACCTTGTGCTGAGCATACTTCAGGGTTCAAAAAGGATTCAGTAACTCATTGAAAGACATTAAAGATATTACAGTTCTTTTTTTTATGCATCCAGAGTGAGAATAGAAAGACGTCAGGAAGGTGTTATAAGAGAGTGAACATTTATCTGAAATGCTATTTATATTTCATTGAATTGGCTGAAAAGGACTGCAGAAGGCAAATAATGAGTGAGGGATTCAGGCGGGCAGGCAGCCATCCCACTGTGCACAAAGGACAGTGTCTTGACAGATGATTTAATGACTCCAGCGTGTGCAGAGGGGCCAGAGACCAGGTGGATGCGTTCAGGGCACAGCTTGAGCGGGGAAAAAATGTGATGTGGTGCCTGCTTTCTCCCTTGCTTACAGTTTGATGGTCCTTGTGCCACTGGTTTTGATTTGTGTGGGGCCATTCCTTCTGAAAGCAGGAGCCATGCTTGCCTTCCCCAGGTTCAAGTGTCTTCTGGGGTGAATTAGCTCATCAGATTTGCATTGAGCCCCAGCTGCTCAGCTTACCACATCCCTCAGAAGGAGCCTGAACAAGTGCTGTTGTGCATAAGTGAGCGTTTTCCATAATACCCTAATTTCTGGAATGGTCCAGAAAAAAAGAAAATACAGCTCTGAGCCTGAAGCTGAGAAAAGATGAATCTAGGGGGTGCCCATCCAGGGTAAGGAGACAGAAAGAAGGAAGAAAGGTTTTTTGAACACAGAGCCATTTTGGAGAGGCACATTTCTGCTTTATGGTGAGGTGGCTACGAACAGTGGTAATTAAAACCAGCTGCCCATGTCATTGTCTCATATATATGCAAGACTAAACCACCAATGTCAGACATCAGCATAAAATCTGCTGCAAGTGAAAAGACAGACAAGTGCAAATAAGCCCTTCATGAATTTTCAACGATAAATCTGAAAGATGTAGTGTTAAAGGCTGACCTCATGCCTGAGCTTGGCTTGTCTGTGTAAAACCAGATCATCAGTGAGGTCAGTGCAATCTTTACTGACTGTAACCTCAACCTCAGCTTGTTTCACTTAGTGGATATATAGTCCTCTAAGTGCTTTGAGTTCTTCCATGCAGCCAGACTTCCTAGAGCATGAAAATTCTATACGTGGCTGGCTGACCAGTGAGTTGCTTAATTAATATTTGAAAAATCAGATTGCACTGCCTTTGCATATTCATTTATGGTTGATGGATGCTATTCCTGCAGGGCCATTTTGCTGATGGAAACTGTCCAGCTCACCTGCAGGTCTTTTATTATTGAAGCAAATTGGTGAAACATCTCTTTGAAAAAAGAAAAAAAAATGTCCCCCACCCTATTACTGAACTGCAAAGTGCCATCAACAGTACATATGTTGTACAGGTCCCCTTTCTGAGTACACAAGTCCCAATAGGAGGCTCAAAAAATATGTTTAAATAATCTTGTGAACCTTGGTATGTGCTAAAAATGCCTCCAATGGCGTTTACCACTGTTCCCTAATGCAAACACTGGGAATAATTATCTTTTGTTGGCAGATGTTCTGTGTGGAGATCAAGAGGCTGTTGAGCCGTATTTCTTTTATTTGCATTACTGGAGGAAAGAGCAAATGGAACAAATGTAATCAAACATTTATTTTTCTTCTCCTTTGATGTCATGGTGCTCCCCTTGTAAACATGTATAACCTGAAAGCATCTGGGTCAAGATTTTCCCCCTCTGCCACAGCTTCAATCAGTGCTAAACCAAGAACCTAATAGTGGGTTACATTTCTGACAAAAACCCAATGCACTAGCGATAGATCTGCAGATATCATAGAATCACAGAATCATTTTGGTTGGAAGAGACATTTTGGCTTGCCTAGCAGGCTACTGGCCATTTATGGCAAGGCAACAATGGGAGAAAAATGCCATCAAGCTGAGTGGGTAGTGCTTGGTTCTTACTTCTTCAGGATTTAAATGAGTACCCAAAGTGCAGGGCAGCATGGAGTCCATCCCAGGGTTCCTGACTTGTATTTATAGCTGGCTCTGAGTAACTGTTATCTAAGTGTTCCAAAGAAGCCTTTCTAATTAGTCCTTTCTCAGTAGTATTGCCACACCCTCTTGCTTCTTAATTGCCAGAGTTGTTTATTTTGTCCAGATAACAGCAAGAATTAGGTTGTCTTTAGATCCAAAAAGGCCCACAATTATGCCCACACAACTCAAACTGCAAAATCTATGTTAGTCAGGTCACTTCTGAATTTGTAGTGTCGTCTGCGTGTAGTAAGAACAACAGCCAGGTTTGTTTTTCTGCACTAAAACTGATGAACTAAGGAAACATACTTCACTGCCAGTAATGCAGCTCTATTTTTCACAGGTTCCCTATTTGAAAGCCTTAAGAGTCTTATTCCCACGTTTTGTTATACCCAAAACTGAACTAAGTCACATCAGTGATTTACATTTCCAAGAGCTCAGGTATCAACAGGTCTTGCAAGCTGGGACAGTTAATTTCATTAAAGGTTGCAGAATAAAGGATAATCATCTCAGCTACAGCTTGGCAATAGCTTGGAACAAATTTTCAGGTATAAGTGTAGGAAAATATTGGTTTAAATGCTCTCCCTGCAGCTTTGAATGACAATGAGATGGAGAGAGAGTCTGAAATAGATGCATAACTTGAACTGTAAGCAGCAACTGATAAGGAAACTGGGGCAGAGGGAATGACTCAGTTGGCTGTGGTGCAGTAGCAAATCCACATGGGGCTTTGGGAATGTTCATCCCTGCCAGTGATAATGCACCAACCACAGAGATGATTATGACAGTCAGAGAAATTCGGAGAGCAGTAATGAAAAATAACCAAAGCAATGAACCAGTGGGAACTTCAGAGTCAAAGGGCACAAAGGACAACGTTTTAAAAATAAAAGGAAGAAAAGGGATTGAGAGGATCTTTGATTTAAAGGCTTCTTCCTGCAGGTTTTATCTCTCCAGACACAAAAATACAAGGCTTATGTCTATTCCCTTAAGAACTGAACAACATGTCAAAAAGGAGAGAGAGACAGAGGGAGAGAAGGCCTTCCAAGATAACATTTAATCATCATAAAAATGTGTGCATGGATGTGACAAGGAGAAAAAAATGCATATATTTGAAAAATAAATATGTAAGAGAAAGCTAACCAAATAGTAAAAAAAAAAAAAAAAGGAAAAAAGAAAAAGTGCCATAATGTGTGCAGTGACTTGGACAGAGTAGGATAGATAAATACACACTGCCAGCTGATCTCCTTTCAGAAGATGACTATTCCATGTTTCAAGGGAGTGTCTCCCTTTTTCAACCAAGTGGTCCCTAATGCCGACAGACGACATATCGATGCTTACGTGTCCTGTTTTGGGGTGTCATGCAAGCATTTTCCATTCTCTTTTCAAGGGCTTTTTCAATATATTTGCTATATGCATAAACAGGCCTTTAGGGACCCATTATAAAAAGCAGCATTGAAAATAACTCCATCCTCACGTCTCATTTCACACTTCCAGTGGCAATCACATGAATGTGTCCCTTTTGGGGAAAGGGTGACTCCTAAATTGTGTTTAAGCCCTTGTTCAGAAAGTCAGAAACGCTAACTCAGTTACATTGCATGTCTATCTGGGGCAGCAAAAGTGGAGGCTTACATGTCACCTAGCTTATTTATCACCACCACCCCAGCCAGTGTATATTAGATGTCAGGAACTAATATGGAAGCACAAGAAATTAAGGAGTGTTGTGGGAAGGTGTATGTAACTACATGTGCACATTTTTTATTTATGTACTTATTATCATTAGTCCAAGTTCAGCCTTGAAAAAATTCAATTGACCCCACGTCTTCTGTCTAGCAGTGTGAGAATGACCTGTGTGTCTGCGGAGCTGGATCATTGCCCGAACACTGAGGGTTTCCTGTCTGCAAGAAATGATGTCCTCACCACACCTCTGGCTCTACACAGTCCTCACGCCCTCTTCAGAAGTGACATGTGGAGGCCTGGAGAGAGACAAAATGTTGACTGCATTCTCAACTCCATTAAGGTGTGTAATACTGCAGACAGGTACTTAGTGGGGTTTCCAGAAGTTCATTCCCGCAGCCCAGCTGGCTCTCATGGTCCCCCAAGGCAAGTGTCAAGGCCCTTGGGCACCTATGGACCATAACAACCCTGGTCAGCCCCACCTGGGACCCTCACCCAGGCATGCAGCTCAGCTCTGAGCTGGACCTGGTGCAAACACATTGAAAAAAATAAAACATGAGAATTGAGGGGGACAAAGATACTCGCAAGCTGTTGGGTTACCCTGCCAAACCTTTTTTGAATAGCAGCCATCCCAGGCATCATCCCTGTGCCCTGGTGCTTTGCAGAGGGCAGAGCTCTGCTCCCCCATCACTCTTGCTGCCGCACTCCTTATTTATAGGTAGGCAGCACCTTCCGAGTCACCCTTGTCTCAGGTTGGCTTCCTTGACTTGGATGTTGTGCACAAGCCTAATGGAAGCATTTATGATCACATCCCTTCCTTTGGGACAGAGTTAATGTGTTTTTTACCTCCCATTAACATTGTTCATGCACTTATTAAGATTAAAAGACAAAGTCATGTGCTCCTTCACTGCTGTAGCAAGGCAGCTTTAGGTCTTACTGTCTTTGGGTCTTAGGGACCTGGAAGTAACATAAAATCTACTTGGCAGAAGGCAGGGCTTGCTATTTGATTTGAGTGGGAAGGAGAAAGATTTAACCCCAGGGGGAGGGGTCACCTTCCCAGCTGGCCTCTAAATCTGTGTATGCAAATCCCTCATTTGTCTGACCAAACTGAGTATTTCAAAAGCTTTTGGGGTTTTTGTTTAACTGGTTTAAGAGCTTGGCTAATGCATAAGGTATAGCAAAAAACAGCTCTGTGCTGCACACAATTCTGAGTTATCTCACCGCTCCTTCCACAGCCTGAAATGAAAGAAAATAAACAACTGATTACAGGCTAGAGCTGTATGCTTTACTGGTTTACATGCCTGGGAGCAGCCTGGGATCTATCTATATACTTTATAAGTGCCGTTGTTTAGACTTGTATTTTGCCATAGATTTAAAGCGGAAACCATTCCGAAGACCTTTCTGCTAGGAAGATTATTCTTGCCTATTATTAGCACTCTGCTTTTTCAGCGAGAGCTCATGAGCCAATATGCAGAGTTTTAAAGGACTTCAAAGTGTCATTGGGAACCAAGTGATATGTGTGTTAAAAAGGGTTTAATGGAGCTGCAGTCACTGTAGCACAGTGTCTTTTTATAGCAAGTTTTTACAGCATTAAGGAAAACATCCTGCAGATTTCAGTAGGATTGGCATATGGATAAGGTGCTTTGCACTATGATTTTTGTTTATCTGCTATGAAAAAAAAAAAAAAACCAGCATTGCTAGCTATAGAGAAAATGATAAGCAGGAGCAGGTCTGGAAAACTCATGCAACAGCTATTACTTCTATTCTGGGCTTTTTTTTTTTAGTTTTTTTTAGAAAAAAAATACATTTGGAAACCCATAAACCCATGTCTTGGTTTAGAAAATGGAGATATGGAGTGATTAGTATTCACATTGAAGCTTTTAACAGTATTTTTTTTTTTCCTCAGAGCTGCTGGATTATATTATCATTACCACAAGGCAAATCCTGCTTATCAAAGTTGAGGCAAACTTTCTGGGACTGTGTTTAAAAATGTCACAGGTCAGGCTCCCACAGAAAATAAGTAGTTTGCGAAAACTACATTAAATATGAAAGCCGACCTGATGCCTGTGTGGTCATGTTGATCTGCAGGAATGTCTGAAGATTTGTCATGGAATCACTGATTTTAATATATTTTCTATTTCTCCTTTTACAATACCATTTACAAGCCTCCTTTAATTATGCCTGGGATGCCAAATGAGACAGGCTCCTCATTACCTTTAAGCAACCCAAGTCAACAGCCTGCCCACTTCTGAAAGAGCCAGGCAAGGAGTGGAAGGGAAAGATGAATACCCACAGCCAGCTGGGGAGGTAAGAGACTTGCCCAGGATTATACAAAAAGGCAGAGGCAGAGGTGGGATATAGCTTTGGCCTTCCAGTGCCTCAGTCCTACATTGTACTCATAGAGCCAACCTTACATGCACAGGGATTGAGCTGTTTGGACTTGCTCTACCTCTGAAGCAATGTCATTTAAACACATTTTACTCACTGCTTTTGCTTCAGACTGGGGAACAACTGGTTTCTGCCTTATCTGGAGGATTTAAAAAAAAAAAAAAAGAGAGACAGGGAAACCTTTAGTTGTTGTGACTGCCAAAGCAGGAAAAGCTCAGGATTTTTCAAGCCTTGCAGGCAGCTGGGACCTGCAAACAAGTGCACTCGAAGCTGATGTGAAGAGTGGTTCAGCCCCCACAGCTGCCTCCTGTTCCCGTGGCTTGACCCCAGCAAAAACAAAGCCCTGACAAAACCCTGGTGTGGGAGCCCTGTCCCTCTCACCACTTTGTGACTTCAGCCCCAGCAGCATCTTGCTTTTATTTTTCGTGCCTGGTCCTCTCAAATGAAAATGCTGCTCGAAAAATCTTACAGAAGCAGACGGAGATATAGATATATATTTTTTTGTCTGCGGAGGAGGACAGAGGAGAGGCAGCAAGGGGGAAGGGTTTCTGGAGTTGTGTTGTGGTTTTTTTTTTTTCTTTTTGCAACACTAGTTGTTCAGGGGAGTGTCTTACGTTATTAATGCTGAGTGGCTCCAGCAACTACTGTGGTTTAAGGTCGTTAGTCATCTGCCGCTACGGCAGGAGACGCAGCAGCGCTGAGCCAGAGCTGTTCATCCAACCCCTTTGGTCCTCCCAGGCCAGCAGGTTGGGAAGAGCCGCAAACGGGGCAGCGGGGGCGTGGGAGGAGGGTGTGGGGAATGACCTGGGGTGCCCACATCTATGGGTCTCGCTGGGATGTGGTGGGTGCCCTCCCAAATGGACTGAGAGGGGCTGAGGGGTGTGCAGAAGGCAGGAGCCAGGAGAGCACCTGTTATGTGTGGGTGCGAGATCCTCCGTGCACCCCATGAGAGGGCAGATGTGGGTGTCCTTCCTCCAGGAAGCAGCCCCTGCATTACGTTTAGCAACATGGGCGCTGAGCCTCCTTTCACAGCAAGCTGCTCATGAGAGAAGGATGCAGGATTCCCTGAGCATTCAGGGAATACAGGTCCATGTGTACCCTTCCCACCTGATTTCTTCCTTTTTTTCCTTCCTTAGGATGAGGGGGTCAAGGCAAATATTCCTTAATTTATTCTGCATCCTCTGGCTCACGCTTCTGCTAAAGGCTGCCTCTTCCTCACCTCTCCCCCATGGAAATGACCCACCAGCCCCTTCGCTCCCCTCTGGGCTGTACAAAGGACACACCTGTGTTGGTATGTATTCAGGTTTTGTTTGCCTGCTGGACTAGTTCATTTGTTACTTCACCAGTGAGCTGAGAATTCCTCTGCACATCGTAAATCACTTCTTTATCTATTTCAACAGCTATACTACAAAATACTCACAGTCTTTGTTGAAATAACCACCAAAGATTTTGCAAGGCCAGCAAGGTGTCTGGAATTATTTTATGATTTTGTTTTTGAGTGGCTGCCTCCCAAAGTTCGTGTTTTTACTCTGTGGGGAACGGCATCTGAAAAGCTGGCTTTAACATCTGCAGGTCTGGAAACAAGTTGTTGTGGGGTCCTGGTATTTGTTAGGGTTCATGATGCTTTTTGCTTAACTGCAGGACGGCAAAGGTTTCCCTCAGACTTGCCCAGGGTCTCCTCATTGATTTCATTGCCTAGGAAACAATTCTTAAGAATTGTTGGTCCATATGCAGGCCAGAGAGCTTTGTGGTCTGGATGGCCATCTCCGGGTAGCCAAGTTGCAAGGTCTGTTTCCTCACATTTCCTTTCTGTTTCATGAGCACATGCATCTGCATGACATGTACTAAAGTGGGGCGGGCATGTTTTGGCAACCTCTTCTCTCATGTCACTTGGTGACTGTGGCGATCTCCACAGCAGTTATAGCTGGGGGTATCCTATAGCCTCAGCTGTTTAAGTGATTCCCAAAGCAAGACCAATAATGCCAAAGTCAACATGAACTGTGGGTATTTCTGCACCAGAAATGCCCTTGGTGGGAAACTGTATACCTAAGGAGATGTGGTAGCTTATATTTTATATGTGAGCAAGTTTTAAACGATGGATATGACTCATGCATTGTGATCAAACATTTTATTTTCTTTTCTTTTAGCTTTTGTGCTGTAAACATAAATCCTGTCACAGTTCTTCATCCTTCAGAAGGAAATATTTCCTTTCAGCCCCAAATTATTTTCTCTGTGGTTCAAGGAGCACAATTAGAAATAATAATCCTACACTTGATAAAAACAGCTTTTTGCCTTACTTCTGAGCTGTCTGCAGTGCCCCTGCAGATTTTGGGGATGGTGAGGCAGGGTGAACTGAAAGCGGGGTGAAGTCAGGTCGGTGAGGCTTGCGGAGCCCCTGCTGGGGTTCAGCCACCAGCCAGAAAATGAGAGCAAGTTGTGAAAAGCAGAAATGGCTGTCAGAGGCTGACCTTGTTTGGGCTGACAGCCACATAAGCAGTGACCCAGCAGCTGCCAGAGCAAGAGGGAAGTGGTGGCTTTTAATGGTGAGATCTTTAGGCAGCTACCATTTCAATGTCACAGGAAAGGCGGTGAGCATGCTCACCCATATGATTTTTACGCTGCTGTTTTTTAAATGTCAGGTATGAGCATCCGATTGTCCCAGCAAGGCTCTAAATTCCTAAAGTGACTGTACATTGGATTGAATTTGCCTTGCACAAGATAAATTGTGCACCAGCCTTTTTGCTGGGACCACTGAGCATCTCCCCAGCATGTTTGGTCAGTGGGTAGACCACAAAAAACCTGCCTTCCATACCAGTTACTCTCTCTGAGGTGTCCCTTCACCTAAAAGCCTCCACATGAGCTTGACTTGGGACCAAAACAGACCATCTACACTTCTGTAAACCACAACCTAAAAATGAAGCACACAGGGCATTAAACCACACAGGCCAGGCCTAGCAAGGAGGGCTGCTGCCTGCAAGCCTAGAAGGCCACCTCTGGCTTTCAATGATCATCTGCTCTCTCAAGTAACCCTTGAAAACACTGACAAGCCATCCACATCTCTTCCTTTTCACAAGTGGGAAAGGGAGGAGCTGTGGGTTACACCTGCTGTGGCATGGAGCAGGGATAATGTCAGTTCTTGTGGCTGATTCAGTGACCAGCCCTTTTTGGAGCAGAAATTAAGCTGAGATTAAACTTCAGCTGTGGGAGGAAGCTTGTGATTTCCTTTCAACAGCTCAACCCCAGACCCTGCTAGCTCAGTTTGCCATCTGGGAAGGCATTGGGAGAGAGCCCCAAAAACTTTTTCCATGTCTTCTTGCCCTTATAGATCAAGATAGCATTTTTAACATGAAAAATGCCAAGTATGTAGGAGATTTTATTGAAGAAATTGACTTTTCAATGCAAGTTAAATGCGTGGTCAAATGTGTAATCTTTCAAAGTTATTTGCCTCTCTTTTTCTGAGGGAAATGAGGTGTCTGCACATGGGATAATCATTTCTGATCACTTCTGTGTGTGTACCACCTGCATGATCGAGATTGCTATGTTAGTAGCCAAACCAGTCAGAAAATGGATGCTCTTTCAGTAACAAACCCAAGAAAATGTTTTCCATTAAGCCTTTCCACTGAAAGTATCACACTTATTAAAGAAAAATGTAGAAATGATATGACAGGAGAGCAAAATGCAACTCTGGCAGCTCTGTTGAATGCGATACAACTTGTTTGATGCCACCTTCTGTTGCCCTTGCTAACAGTGCTCCCTGGGTTGTCTGCATCTCCCCCGGTATACTCTGGTAACACTGGGAAAACATCTGGATGCTTCAAGGGATTTTCCTGCCCTTAGCACATCCTAGGAAATGTATTCTGGGAAGCACCTATATGCTGATACTGAATAAGGCTGGAAGAGAGGAGGGTATGTGTCCAGGGAGGTGCCACAGCAAGCTAAACAATTCAGATGACATAGGGGGAGGTTGACCAAAACATTTCTGCTTTCAAATTTTTACTTGTCTAAATAAGAAGGTGACATTTTTACAGCAAACTTGTGTTAGAAAACATCTGGAGAAAAGTTTTAGTCAGCCTCAGTAACTACAGAAAAAGTCACATCATTTTTGCTGCATTTTCTTGAAAGATTTGGCTGCTTCATTCAGGGAAAATCTTTTCATAACTGACTGGATGTAAAAGTAAAGCATTCGGAAAGTGTTCCCACTTGAAAAGGGCTTCAATACTACTGCCCTTTAGAATTACGGAAAAGAGAGGCAAAGGACCTGATGATGATCTTCCTGGCCATAAGATCAGATGTAGTATACCAAAGCAGTTCCTAACCATCTCCAACCTGCTCTTAAATAGATACGTGGTCTTTCTTTGGACCTGTAACTAGAAAAAAAATTCCCAATATCTGACAGTCTCTTTTTTCCGTCAGTGTTTCTTGCCTCCCAGGCTGGAAAGAATGCCAGCCTTTTGCATAACATGAAATCAGCTCAGGTACTTCCTCTGGGCCTCTTGCACGATTGGTGTGTAATATATTCTTCTGCTTTTTCCTTATGGTAGACAAAAGGGTTTTAATAAGTTTTCCACTATGCAAAGGCCCATGAAGCTGTTTCTCCTCATGTAAAGATGGTGGTTTTTTTGCTCTGTGCACTGTTTTTGAAGCTGGATGCTAGGTCTGGTTTTTATTTCTGGGTTTGTTACTGACTGGCAGTATGGCTCAAGGGATTTATTCAGGGCAAGACCTGGAAACCCTTTTGCTGGGTACAACCTCAGAATTTCAGTTGGACATCCTGACAACAAGATGTTGTGTATTTTTCTCTCAAAAAACAAGTTTGAAAGAGCCCTTTAGATACTCAGGTCTTTGATTTCCCCACCTGTTAAATGAAAAAAGTACTGCCTATTTCACAGGGCAAGTAAAGTTTTACTTAAGTTAAAATTCACAAAGACAGTACAGTAACACTGTGAACTGTTCACACTGGTGTTAATGTTTCATCATACCTAAGATCATGTTCTTTAATTTTCTACTACTTCTGATTAATTTTTAAAGGTTTTATTCCACACCTCTCACCACCCTGAATTACAACAAAGCCCTTAAAGGGTCTTTGCAAATTATCCTGTTCGTTAGCAAAAGTGAATTCATTCAGAAGGATGTGAAGCAAGCTCAGGAAAGGCAGAAACTGCTCTGGAGGACACAGAAAGCGGGGGAGATACTGAAAAATGGGAGGGAACTGCTGTGTTCATCTCTCTTCAACGTGGTGCTGAAAAGAAATTTGAGGAATTGTAGATCAGTCAGTTGAACATCAGTTCCTAGAAAAATCCTGCAATAGTTAATAAAACTTTGTAAAAGCGCCTTTCAGAAGTAAATATGAGTAAGATCCTCACTGGATTTATCAAGGAGAAACAATGTCAGATCAATCTAATTTTCTTTTCTGGTGTGATAATGGCATGTAAGCACAGAAGGAGTAGTAGATATTACAGCTGGACTTTAGCAGGGATTTTGGCACCGCCTAAGCACTAATCTAATGGCTGAGAGATATGTGACATTGATTAAGCTTCTACAGGGCAGGACAAAACTGATGGGTGGCCTTGTTGAGAGAGTAATTACGAGTGACTCACTCCCTAAATGGAAGGATGTACAAAATGAGGTCTTTCTTGGACCTCTGTTTTGAACATAGTATCATTCAATATATTCATTAGCCAGGATAATGAAATAGTGTGCTATTAAATTAGCACCTCATTTAAAGCTGAAAAGGTTTGCAATGGAGGGCAGGATTAAATTCATAACAATCTTGAAAACTTGGAGCACTTGCCCCCCCAAAAGATCATTTTAATATGGGTATGTTGAAGGCACTTCAACAGAAGCAATGACACACGTAGCAGATGAGGAACAACCAGCAGGGTAGCATCCCTAGGGAAGATCATCTGGGCTTAGTGGCACAATGATGGCATGCTGTCACAAAGAATGCACACGCTGTGTACAGCAAGATGTGTCAACAGGAGAGTGACAAGAGGTTTTGGAGAAAAACAAACATGAACTGTAAAGAAAGACTGAATAAATTAGAATTATTAAGTCTAGAGAAGAAAAACTTGAGAAAAAACACAATATCTGTCCTCTAAAACATTAAAGGGGTGATCTGTTCTCCAGGTTCATAACAGCTATGGCAAGAAATAACAGAAATGGATACCAGTAGGGACATTCAGGTTAGGCAGAAAATTTTCTAAACGCAGTGATAAGTGAGCCCTGTCACTAGTTCCTGAGAAGGCTGTGGAAGACCTCATTAGAGATCTTAAGAGATTTGTGTCTGCCCTGTCCCTTTGGAATGACATATGTGCCATAGATCAGCTACTAGGGCAGAGGCTTGTGTGAGATGACTTCTGCTAGGCTGGCTTTTCGGGGTTTCTGTGCGGTGACCACAAGAACCATTTACAAATAGCAAGGTTTATTTATTTTCTCCCCCACAGCAGGCTGCCCTGCTCCTTAGGCGATTAACTTTGGCTGCCCTTACTGGAAGGAGGGGATTAGTCAGGGAGTGCTCAATAGAGTCAGACAGCAGAGCTTTCCATCCTCTTTGCTCGCAAGCAGAGATCCTGCGAGTCAGCAGCCAGGGAAGCAAATTTCCCTGTCTTTATACTCGATATAATGCCATTCTCAGCAAACTTTGCAGGTCACCTCTTCCCTTAACCCACTAGCATATAATTCCTGGCGTATGAAGAAGCATGTTTTTGAAATGTATTTTTAGCGTTGATTACATTAAAGAATGGATGTTTCCAAGCTTCCCAGCAGTGTAAAACACCAGCTTCTACCTGTGTTGATTTGTGTGATAGTCAATGTCCCCAACAGTTTGCCTCCGTCAAGCTGTGCGTGAGTGCAGGGATGAAATATGCCCTGTGGTGCAGCAGCAGGACCGGTGGCATTTGGAGTTCCCAATAACCTCAACACAATGGAACACGCCAAATGGACTTGGAGGCTTTTAATAACTGCGCTCAGACAAAGTAGCTGTACACATATTGTCTGGGGAGGCACCATGACAGAACGTATAATTTACAGCTCAGTGAGTTCTGTAAAAAGGCCATGCCCAATATCAATGTAGCACTACAATGTATTTTGCTCTAAAAGGCTGGGAATCGACTTTGAGTCCAGATAAACCAGTGCCAAGCCACAGCAGCTCTGTTCACTCCATCAACATTGCTCATTTTACTCAGTGGCAAAATTTGGCCTGATGATCAGTAATAAATATCAAATCTGACCATAAAATTTTTTCATATGATTATACTTCGGATAAAAGAAACACAGGCATTTGAGCAGTACTGTAGCGATAATAAAGAAGCTATTAAAATAAGAATGTTTTCTACAGGGATTCACATTTTTCAGCAACTGATGGTAAAAATTTAATTTTCAAAATCACACCAAGTCTTATTGAAAGTTTATGTCTGTAAAATGCAAATGTATCACAATAAAAAGATGTGCTTAGCATACCGACATATATACATGTATGTGTATGTAAGTACACAGTCATATATATTTCTTTGCTCATTGGTAAACATGGGTAGTCTCGTATGTTTTTCTTTACTGGTGCTTGCCTTTGGTATAAGTTTCTTTTTATAATCTTATTTATTTAGTATTAATGGTCTGGTTGGCTGCTGATTGCCACAACGTGTGTGCTTCCCACACTTGTTCATATGTTAGCCCTGTACAGAACTTCTGCTTATGTTTAAGCAATCACTTTAAGCAGTTTTAGGAACTGTATATCCGAAACAAAGTTTGTGCATTCAGAATCTTAAAATGGTCAAACCATTGTGACAAGGATGAATATATCCAGTTAATTAGCTACCCCTGCAACCATGCAGCCTTCAGTAAATTTTTAATACACTTTTCTGATTTGTAAAAGAAAAATATGTTAGTGGCACACATACATACACTTTTTCTCCCCTCTTAATTAGTGCAGAAAGCATTTCCATCGGAAATGCTTGGAGTTATAGATTTTGTTAAATAAGGTTCTTTAAAGTGTAATGTAGGAATCACTAGGGATACATTTGGCTGGCAGGTATGGATACCAGAGTCTTCTACTAGACAGAAACTGCATTTTCTGTACTGGCATAACTGTATCACAGTCCTCTTTGGGTGTCTTAAGGAAACAATAACGAATACATAGAGCTCTGAAGTTAGGGGTCTGAAGTGGCTCACTGCTATTGCACGAGCAACAGAAATCACAATTGATATTCTAGGGTTTGCTGGTTTTGTTACAGAGCTACAATGCACTCAAAATACTGCCATATTGATATTAATATTTTTTAAATGTCTTTAGCCGGCATACTATATGTAATTTTATGCCCAGTGACAGGTTTGGTTATAGAGTACTATTTAGCATTTCCAAGATCTTTTATGACACTTAGCAAATTTAGGGGGAAAAGGTCTGGCATATGCCAACAGATTTGAATATGGATACCTATAATTATATTCCATCACTTCTGTATCTCTGTGAAATACATTAACACTGTAAATGGAATAGGGAGCAAAGTCTGAATTAAAAGACTTTTACACTCAGTTCCTTTTCTAAATTACCTTTCAAAGCAACAAATCCTCTGCCTGTATATGGGAAAATAACTATCCTAAGTTTGCATGTACAGGTATGTCTTTTGACCTTTATATTTCCACACTGGAATGAAATCTTGATGTTATAGAGGACTGTTCTTCGAAAGTATCAGCTCAGTTCTGAGAAGCAGCAAAAGATGGCAAAGTGAGTATTGAGAAGTATTAGGAAAGGAATGCATAGTGAAAAAGAAAACATTCCTGTATCATAACTTTGCATTTCCATGGTCTGCCTGTACCTAGAACACCCATGTGCATGTATCCATCTCAGAGGATCCCCATGTGAACACTCTTATTTCAAACAGGAATTTCTTGTTCTGTGTTGAACTGGAACTGGATTAGATGCATTAGAAAGGAGTTGTTTTTACACCAGATCAACAGCATCTGCATGAGAAGTAGCAGTATCATCTTTTGCAGACAGGTTCTGGGGACTCCTCATCCTCAGGCTTTAAGAACTGCATTTGAGCCTATGATCACCTCTAAAAGGAAGAATCAAAGATTATGTTTTGGGAACACCTTCATCTTCTGTATAAAACCAGCAATGTGATAGATAGGTTAACTTACACGGGGTCTTGGTGCTGCAGACAGATATTTGAGGCAGAGTTTTGCCTCTTTGCCAAGAGAGGCTCCGACTCCTGCTCCACCAGGAGCGAGCAGGGTGACCACAGCCTGGCTGGCAGGGTTTGTAGGGAGCTATTTGTGTCCAGGGCCACTTTCTTGGGCTTATTTCCTCCTTGTGCTCCAGGGGGTATGTTGAATTTATGGCTGGGGAACAGTGATATGGTTGGAGGGGCAAGAGATATCTCCAGCACCCAGGAATGTGAGCAAAGGATGGCAAAGAAGGATGTGCCAGGTGCCAGAAATCCCATTTAACAGAGTTTTACTCAGACAAATATATCTACAAATCTGAAACTTAGAGAGGCATCTTTCAGTATCCAGACACTTCTTGACATCCCTGGGTATAATTCTAATTATAGAGGCTTTCAAACGTGTGCGGCAGAAGTGGATTAAGTTAAATAGTCTGCTCAAACTGCCAGAGGCTTCACAGTGAAGAAATGAATTTCTCTAGCTCTGATTTTTTATTGGAGTATGATTTTTTTTCCCTGAGCTTATTGGAAATGTCATTTTATTATTACACACTATTTTCAAATTCATGAAGAGAAGTACTTCCTGACGTATGAGTTTTCAGATTACTGCTGCTGAGCAAAATGGTTATGGTTTTCTCTTATCTCTTCAGAAATTAATAGCAGATGGGACAAACTATCATGAAAAGAGACAGGCATTTTATTAATACCAGAGTCTAGTTTCTAAAGGCTGGTAGGTATTAAAATACCAATGAATTTCTTCCAGAGAAAGCATCCTTCAGCCTGTCAAGGCACTGAAACCTGTTATTGAAGTGCGAAAACAGAGTCAATTTCTTGAAACTTATTTCTGAAGAAATGATGTGCAACTATAAAAAATATAGAGCTTTTTTTGACCTTTAATTATGAAGCCTATCTACATTGCCTTATATGTGCCCAGCTCGAGAAGAGAAACAAATAGCACGTAAATATCTACTAAATTAAAAGGAAGCAATAGTTGCTAATGACTGTCCAGATCTGGAAGTGCTTTTCTACTGATACCAGACTATTACAAAGCTTAAATTCTCATACACATCATAAGTAATTGAAGCAGTGAGATTTCTACAGCCAAAGACAGCTGAGTTCCCCCTGTCCTTTTCAGCTAGCTAATTATTTTCCATTTTTAGCCAGCAGAATTAAGACCTATTAAAGACTAGGATAACTGGTTAGCATTTCTGATGATACTTGGTGTGCAGGGAGATTTCGGTTGACTTTATTAGAGGGTAGTGACTTCTTATGCTGCAGCCAATAGTGAAGTCTTTTTCTGTCACTAAATCCAGAGAAGATGATACATACAATTAAAAAGAGGGCAGGTTTGGAGTAGGAGTGAGGACAGTCTGAGTTAACTTTAATTTATAGACACTAACCTCTTGAGGGTTTGCCTGTAGCCCAACACAGGAGATAGGTTGTCCTAAAAGATAAATCTGAATTACTGGGAGGAGCACATTTTTATTAAAAAAAAAAAAAGGATTGTGGGTGTATTAGACTGCCTGGACTACAGTGAGTCCTCTCAGACATTCCTCCTCCTCTCCTCCCAGGATGCAGACTTTTTCCTAAGTAATTTACAATCTTCAGCCCAAAAACTGGTCCTGATGACATCAGTCTAAATGAAAGGCTCTGAAGCCAGCAGGGCTCAAACATAAGCAGTCATTGCCATGGACATGGTCCATGGTGGGGCAGTAAGAGCTGCCAGCAGGCCATGAGAAGTAAAGAGAGGTGGACCAAGAGCACCTGATAAAATCTCAGGTAGACAGGGGAACCACAGAGCAGATCAGCTGGTAACACGTGTTGGTGACACACATTCCTGGGGAGCTCCTTTCCCACTGAAGGGCAGGAAGGCTCCCCAGATTTGGGTCTAGGGACTTCAGCTGCAGCACCTGAGGCTGAGGATGCCCCAACTAAAACTGCAGACCCCTTTGAAAATCAGTCAAGACTTTCTTTATTGTCTTGCCCCGTGAAGCATAGCGTTTCATCTGGAATAAGTGCATTTGTGCGGGAGCATTTGAATAACCAAGGTGGGGTCTGTGGGTACCTGAGTCAGAGAGGGTATAATAGTGTGACCAGAAGCATACTCTCTGTGATAGCAAGGACTGGTTTAGGAGAGTAAACATTTTGAAGTTCAGCTCTGTGGGGTTTTCCCAAGTAGTCAGGCTATTATTATTGTTATTTATATTCATATCACATCTGGTAGCCCAAGGTACTGCATTAAGTACTACACAAACTCAGCGATGGCTCCATTAATTCTCATGTGAAGCAAATCTCCCTTTAGGCCTGGTTCAATAGACATAAAAGTGTCTAACTGACTTAATCAACATGAAAAAATTCCATTTAATTGCTGGGAGACCGCTCCATGAGCAGGGTTACCTGCATGATTGTGTTTGTGATTAAGAATTCTGTTTCCATTTGGCAGAGCCAAATCAAAAATAGCTATTCTTTTTCCCCCTCTCTGTGGTACCTTGACAAACATGAGAGAGAAACACATTCCATGGAGACTGTTGTCTTGTATAACAGAGGAAATAGAAACACCAGGGCTATTTTTATCCTTGGCCTAACTTTTTGAATTTTGAGCAATCAGGCTGGTTGTCCTTAAGCCCCTTTCTCTGCACTGACTCTACTGGAGGAAAGAAGACCTCACTGTGATGATGAAAATGAGAGTCATGGGGACAAATCTGAGTCAGAGAGAGAGGAGTCTCTTTGCACCCTCACCCTGAGACGAACCATTAGGCAGGCTGCTCAGCCTGCACTTGGGATGAATAACTCTATTTCAGCGCAAAAGCAGTGCTCTGAAGTGCAACGGGGCTGTGCAGCACTGCAACCACAGGAAAGCTCTTTCCTCATCTGCCCACACCTTCCCCAGCAGACAAGGAAAGAACTTTCCTCTGGCGATGTCATGGGCTGGTCTCTCCCATTGTGAGAGGGTCAGCTTGTTGCATGGATGTTTTTATCGGGCCAGCATTTGCACTGAAATAAAATATCTCCTTGCAGCACTGGAGCCAGCATTTTGGCACCCAAGGATGCAGAGATGCTGCAGGTGTTGACTTCTGCTTGCGGCTGGAGCAGACCCACCACCACACAGGAGGCACAAGTCGTGGTGTGGGTGCTGGGGGGAGGTGGGCAGCGTTTGCATTGTGACAATGCATGGCACACTTTTGGCCTGCAGAGGATGAGGGTGTGCTGGATATGGGAGATAGACTTCTAGAAAGCTGGACCCAGCTGGAGCCCCCTGTTTCCATGCCACTCAGCGGGGATGCTCAGCAAGTGAGGCGGGTGGAAGAGGTGGGCAGGGCAGCCAGGGACCAAGAGACAAGAACTATCTCCTCTCTGCAAAGCGTGCTGGGAGGCCCTGGTTGAAGGTGCAGGGGTGCTGAGTTACACAGCACAGTCAAAATGAGTGTAATTTCTCTCTGCTGCAGCTGGTGACACTGTCAACTCCCTGGTGTGACAGCCTCAGGGACATGACATCCCAGATCCCTCTGATTTTTCTCTTGTCACCCTGTGTCTTGGCTCATGCTTGTGTTCACAATGGGGGCTTTGCCCTTGCTTTGTTTGCATCCAGGCTTGCAGTTTCGCAGTCTGGTCAGGTCATCCTACTTCTCAAGCTGCATTGGCGTCTGGTCCATCTGTGCTGTCCATTTGCCCCTCTGCTCAGTTCTGTTCTTCTACCCGCTGAAGCATTTTCCTCTGCTAACATTGCTAACCTCTGTGTCTTCCGAGTTTCCTTCTCTCCTTATCTTCACCCCTCACAGACTCCTGGACCCATGTTCGCTAAGCTTTGGCAAATCCTTATTCATAGCTTCCTCAAGCTCCTAGTGCAAAAGAATGAGAGGTAAAACAACAAAAGCTGTCTCCTTTAGAAGATATCAAAGGACTAGCTTTTTGCTTGCTTTCTGCTTGGACTCCTTTTTGTCTTTCAGACTTCTAGACAGCAAGATTGTTAGACGAGGGCCTGACCTTGGTAAGAGGAGAAAGGAAGACAATGAAACAGTATGTGGTTTTGTGGTTAAGGCAACATTTTGGTAATTTAATTTTTCTGAGCCTCCATCCTCATGAAAAAAGCAGACATAGAAGGCTAGTGTTGGTTATCTGTAGGTTGCTCATGTGTGTTAATAATTTGGCCTTGTAAGAACCAAGTTATGCTATGCCTTTTAGGTGTGTTTCCAGTGTGTTTCAAGGACATGCACTGCCATCTCAGCCCTAAGCAATGGAGTTGGTCCACTGTGGCTGTGCTCACACTACCCTTGCAAATAAGCCAGGTTCTGTTTTCTTTCTCTGGGGCCAGCGCAGGTCATGGCTTGCACCTAAACAACTGAAGTTTCTTACACATCTCAACTCCGCCCTGCCTCAGCTGGGTGTTGTCATCCACCTGTGCTCTGGGGACTGGTCCCCAGCACAGGCACAAACATTGTGCCTGGTGAACAGAAGGCTCTGGAGAGACCTTATTGTGGCCTTTCAGTACTTAAAAGGGGCCTATGAGGAAGATGGAGACAGACTTTTTAGCAGGGCCACTTGCAATAGGACAAAGGATAATGCTTCTAAACTAAAAGAGGGGAGATTCAGACTAGACATTATTTAGTTGAAGATGTCCCTGCTCATTGCAGAGGGGTTGGACTAGATGGCCTTTACTGTTCTGTAATTCTATGATCGCCTGGAGCATGGCATGGCTTAAGGCTGTGCTAAGGCATCTGCTTGTGGTTTAACAGGGGCCAGATAGCCCTGAGCTGTTCTCCAAGCCCAAGTCCTGAGCACGCTTTACCCTCCAGCTTGGATATACCTTTTGGTTTTAGTTTGGGTCTTTATTATTCTACTTGTACTATTTTCTTTATGAGCTCTTGTGTTTTAATTAACTGTTAATTCCTTGGGCTAGCCTGTGGCTATTTTGGGGGGTGGGAGATGGAAGATGGAATGACTTGCTTCAGGGGTTTTTCTTGGTTGTATTTGTCTCCATTTGTTCTCCTGTTCTTTTAGGCTGACTGGAGGTAATGGCTCTTAGCAAACTTTATAAATCATTCTGCAGAGGACTTTGAGAGAGCATTTTATTTAATAAGTATGGAGAAGTGGGCTTTTATCCCTGCAAAAGAGGTGGCAAGTTCACTGTAATTTCCACTAGATTTCTGTATTTGGGCTAGAAGAAGTAATAGAAGACTCAAAGATATTGGTCTTACAGCAAGTTCCAATTGTATTACCTCCTCTTTGACTTGCTACTTGATCCATAGGAGCATCAAAGTTATTTATGTTGAAAAACAGCACTTTGATTTAATAGCACATAGGCAGAAGTACTTGGAAGGAATTTAAAAGCTCACTTTGAAGAGTTGGGCCAGTCTGAAAACATAAACATTAATGCTCTTGAGCTTTGGAAAAAAGTGGGTCTGCAGCTACATCCAAATACTGCAGCTCACTTCCACTTCCAGGCTGTGTCAGAGCAAGCCCTGAGAGCTGAGATTTCTTCCAGAAGGGAGGAAACAGGGCTCAGCTACAGGGATTTCAAAGAGAAATCTTTATTCAGGCTGCTGAAAACTGGCATCCTGACTCCTTGTGTCCTGGCTGCCTGGGATACCCATCTCTGTTACACAGGCTCTGAGTCCAGGCAGTGACCTCACTCTGACTGTCAGGTCTGACTATATTGGTCAGACTTTGCATCACCAAATGTGGTTTCTTTATAAAATGGTGAAGCCACTACAGAGAGAGCATGGTCCTGGCCTACAGCAATTTAAAATTGAATTGAAATGAATCACTTGTGGTCATCACGTGGATTTGAATGATTGCTGTGTGGGGATCACATTGAACCTACTTCATCCCCAAAATACCAGAAAAAGTACTGCACATCTCAAGAAACACTTTACAACAGCGTATGAGTTCTTGGGTCTCAGCCACAGCCAGTCCAAGGAGCAATTAGACTTAGCGATGAGAAATAACCACTTTGTAGGTCATAGGAAGTGGTTTCTTTCCAACCACAACAGAAGAGCAGAATGAACTCTGAAGACATTATGGCTTTAGCAAATGCGTAGCTGGGCCCATCAGCCCTGCGCATGCCAAGCACCGTGGGGCTTCGGAGGAAACTCTGTGAAGAAGTGAAGCCACGGAAGCCACATTTGCTTCATGCCATCTCTCCTGCAGGCAGTCACACCCATTTGTTTTTCAGTTTCAGTAGCTCTCTGTGTGGCTTGTGTGGAGAGGTATAGAAGTCCTGTCAATTACAGACCTGTGCCTTTTTTGTTGTGAGAAATGATGAGAGAGCAGATGGCCAAGCAGGCAGTTGTAACAGTGTTTGTCCCCCCAGCTCCTTGAATCTTAATTCTTGAAAGGGTGGAAAATCATTTTTCCAGGAGCAACATCCAGTGCTGTAAAAGCCAGGCAGTTCAGTGCACTCCTCTGGCATCAGCATCCTCGTTCTGATAACTTACAGGTTTTGAATAAAGTCAGAAAATCACAGGTATTTTTTTCCCCTTGAACACTCGTCTGCCATGGAACACCTCAAGAAATTAAATGCCCAATGATGCCTGAAATACTTTGATGCCGTGGAGTGCTTCATCACACTTCACAGATAACTATATTCACTCTTTTTGTTTGTTTGTTTGTTTGAAGGATGCGTGCTTGTGGTGTCTGTAATTGAACAGCTTGCACAGTGGCACAACAGTACAGTAAAGGCAGCCATGGAGAGACTGTGCAACTACATACCAGGTAAGTACCAAATAATATGCCATCTGTTATGTTGGTACTGCTGTATTTCTCTGTTAATTAAAAATTCACACGTGGAGTTTGAAAAAGCTTTATACACTTCTTGTGCACCATCTTAAATGAAAAGAACTGAAAGACAGCAAGGTGCTATCTGCAGGGAAGTCAGTGGTGTGTCTCACTTGGCTTCAGAGCTGGGATTTTGTCCCAAAGTTAGAGGGGATGGGGTTGTATTAAGCCCACATGTGTGTGAGCAACAACACATGCAGACCCCTTCCCTTTCTTCTTGTCCACTTTGTCTCTTTGTTAGCAGCCTAATAATAGATTCGCTGTATGCCCAACCATTTGTCCTTCTTGTTGATATGGGTCTTTATAGCAATGGTGAAGATGAAAATGTTTTCAGCAGGTATAGAGAGCTGCTATTGTAAAAATCTCAAAAATGAGCTGAGATTGACAGGTGTAAGATGTGAGCATTTGGTCTGCACAGCAAAGCTATTGAAATGTAACTGACGATACAAATTTCAAAGCCCTTTATTTTATCTGTACAAAGGAGCTTAGCTGTCCGAATGCACATCCCTAAATAGAGAACAGCATGAACGCCAGAAGAGCTTTGTGCCTCACAGACCAGTCCTGTAACTATATAAGTAACTAGATCTCGTATTCATTATATCTTTTAACGTTATGAATGTAAAAAGATGGCTTAGGATTCTTCATTAAGAAGTCATTTATATAAGACATCACAAATTGTATCTCTGAGAAACCATTTTGCTCTGTAGACCCTAGTTTCATGGAAGATGCATGTAGAATATTAATTCCCTCCTTTCCAAGAGAGGATTTCCCAATGCAGGAGGGGGCAGGGAGGTAATTGCTGGGATTCATTCATTGATAGAATGATGCTTATCTGATTTCTATTCCATAAGTCATATCCTCAGTGTTTTAAATTACAGGCACATAACCATGAAGTAACAATCAGAAGAACTGATCCTGGTATTAAAATACGATTTTCTTCTTTAAAATATGACATGCTAGCTCTATGTTCATGATTCACTCAGTGGACCTTGTTCCACTGACATGTCAAGATATTTTTTTTCAGCTGCCATTCTTTACAAACATAAAATCCTATTATCCCTGTAGTTAATCTGTATAATCCAGTTACCTTCTATGAGATGCATGGATACACTCAATAGAAAAAACTGACCCTGAACTTGAAAGGAGTGAAAAATCCTACGGATTGTGTGGGAGCTACAGTGTAACCTGATTTATCCTCTCCTGGGAGGTGAATGCTGCAGCCCGGGAGGAATCAACAGCTGCTTCTTGCTGCTTGGAACAGTAGAAAAGCTTTGAATGTTCACAAGGAGCAAACCTACTAAAACAGGCCATGCCATTTCACCTGAAGGAACAATTTCATTATTATACACTTGCCTACAATTTATTGCAAGAGTAACAGCAACAAATTAATGGCAATGGGGCTTTTCCTAGGGCCAAAAAGGGAATGAGAACTTGTGTGGTTTAAGTGTCTCCTATAATTTTGATACAATCAAGTTGAGGCTGGATCAAGCCTCCAGGAAAGTTACATGATGTTCAAATACAAAAAATATTTAGAGAAAAAGAGAGAGAAAAATTCAGTACCTGTCAGTCCCACTCAATCCCATAGGCTGTGTAGAAAACACAATCACATCCTTATTTATATGTAAATATTTGCAATGTGTGTGATTCCAGCAACACGTCCAATAAACCTGTGAAAATAAGAACAGTAATACCATGAGTGAAGGAGGCTTTTGAGCAGCCAGAAAGGCCGGGTCTGAGGCAATGGGCAGTATTTACTGTGTAAGAGATGTTGTTAGCAAGAATGTATGTTCACCTGGCTACTGGCTGTCTGCTTGATGAAACAGAGGTATCTGACACCCAAAATGTGCTCTGAGACCATCTGCCTCTGGCATTGTCTCTAGTCCTGCTCTGCTTCTGTGTCCTCCACCACTGTGTAAACACCTTAGTGCTGAAGTGGAAACGGCAACATGATTAGTACCATCTTTCTTGTAAATATTTATCCTCTGGGATTCAGCCAGAATTTGTGTTTCTAGGGCTGTGAAACTACGGAGGAAAACCTTCTGGATTTTTATCACATAAGAACAGGGCAGTTTAGGGAATCTCTTTTACCTGAAGCAGGACAAAAGCAAACAAACTCTAAATTTTCTCTAATTTTTCCAGAATTTAGTTTGATTTAAGCTCTTCTCTTGCTCCTGAGCACTCAAAGTTATTAGTCCTTTTTTTCTCTTTCTCTCTTCTCATCCTTTCTGACTTATGCAACTTTTTCTTAACAGAGCTTTCTCTCTGCAAAATCCTCTCCTTGTGTGTGTTAGCAGAACCGGAGGTTTGTGAAGAGGTGAATGCAGACTGGTCAGAGGGCAAGTCCTCTAAACACCATGCCTGGCTTGGGTCTGTTTTGCTGGAAGCCGAAGCCTGAATGGCATCTGTATCTTCCAAGAGGACGATAATTTTATGTTATGGCTGTGTTTTTTCCTAACCATCATTTGTTACACCATGGGATACTTACACGTCAAGTTTCCTATACGCATAAGGAAATCAGCGCGTAGAAATCAGTGTGACCAGCAGACCCCCAACATCAATTCCCCAGAGCTTGACAGCCAGTCAAACCCTCCCCTCCTTGCTGCTACCAGGATAGGCTACAGCAGCCAGCTGGCTCCTCCAGGGCCAGAATTGTTATGGAAACTAGCTGATTTGGGAAACTCATGAGGAGACTATTGCCTATGATGCACAGGGGGGAGTGTTGGGGAAGCCGGCCACCTTCTCTTGTGACTGCTATAGGAAGCCAGGTGTCCCACAGGCAAGGCTTGTCAGAGGGCGTTTTAGTCAGTGATGATACCAAACACAGGGCTGTTGATATCTGTGATGTCTTTCCTTTTAGGTGAGCAAGAGTAAAATCTAATTCTAGCCAGGAGGCCAATTTTTAACTTGCAGATTGCTTCTAAAGAGCCAATAGAGAGGAGTTATATGGTGAAGGAGGTAAAGAAATGAAGATAATAACTTGATTGAAATAAAACACCTGGCAGCGGATAAGAAAAATCAGCTATCATAGTTACAGAAGCTACCTGCAATACTGTATGAGTAGGAGGCTGTTGGGAAAATTATCTTTTCATTCTCTGCTATGCCTTTCTGATGCCAGTCCTCCTTTCTTGGGTGCAAATTGCCAGCCGGGGTGTTTGCAGTCCTGGTGCGAGAGCAGCTGCAGGAGCGAGAGCAACCCATCCCTGCTGATGCAGTCAGTGCTGCAAGGTTTTGTACCTTCCTCAGAGCAAAACTGCCCACCTTGTAGGCAGCAGACCCCCAGCCCTGGGCATGTCGAGCCTGATGCCGGTTGAAATTGAATATTCAGCTTTGTGGTTTTCTAAGGCTTTTCTTTGGGAACGACAAGGATGGTCTATGTTTTCTTCCCCAAGTACAAATAGTTATCTGTCTGGTTAATGGAGGTACAAGAGAAAATGACATGTCTCAGGAATTTCAGCAGCTGTAAGTTTGTCAGCACTGCACTTGTATGAACCTGCCTCTTCATGACTTTTCACAACACCACCCCTGCCAAAACAAGACCTGACACCTCCTTTGCTGCATATGTGAGTGGTTAACCAGCTCTTGTCTGTTCAGGCCAAGAAATAGTCAATTTTCCTTCATGGGATCTATGAGACCAGTGCTACCATCATGCCCTACCTGTATTTAAACCCGCAAACTCTCTTGAAAGTGTCTTTGCTCAGGTGTGGGCACCAATTTTTTACAGCAGCACCTGAAAGAAATCTCCGATGAGCTGTCTTCTGGAAGGCATGCTTCACCAGGATTAAAGAAAGCCACCTGAGCCAGCATCCCAAAAAAGGCACACGGCTGCAGTCTGTGAAAGGAAGCCAAATGAAAAGTGTCAAATATTTGTTTGAATGTAATTACTCCTGCGCAACTCCTGCTCTACACAAAATGTATTCTCTTAACTCGCAAAAGCCCTCAGAAGCTCCAAGGCAGCTCTAGCAGTAGCATCAAGCCCTACATCACTTTCTGCACTTCAGTTTATATATTTGTTTTCTTTCTTCTTGCAAATGTATTGAGCTGTTTGTTTAAACTGCTTAGAAGATGCTGTGGCATGTATGATTTCTTTTGATTTTTCATTATGCCATACTCAGAATATTCAACAAATGCTAGTTACCCTTTTTAGTCTTTACCATGTGGCTTGCCTACAGCTAGAGAAGGGCTCTAGGCAAGGTTAGAAATTCAGGCTTTCTCATTTTCTGGTGTTATACTGAGGTCATAGATTCACACACCTTCCTCTAAGATAAATCAGCATTCACCTTAATGAACGAACTCCTGGTGTATTTTGACTGTTATAAAGCCAGTTTCACTGTGCTCAATTACTTAAAAAAATTTTTTTTCTAGAAAAACTGCAAGGATTCTGTTACGTACTTGCTGAACTTTACGGACCACACATAGCTGAACTGTAAGTATTGCTGCGTCCTCTCAGGTCTTTGCTTGTTTAGCTTGTTATTGACATGTACAGAGGTGCTGTTGGATTGAAGTACAGGGGTTTTGCTCTTAAAATCACATTATCATTAAAGCAGAGATGCTTGGGAGTGATGCTGGTTTGGCATTTGGCACAGCTGTTCCTGAGTGAACAAACACAGGCTGCCACTGGTAACCGTTTTCATACTCCATTTGAATCTCAGATCAGGCCCACCTGATGTAATTACCTTTTGAAATTCAGCTCGTTTGGCTGAGGGTGGAATATGAATAACCGTGTGTGTGAGACAGGTTCTACAGAGTCGTGCTACTGTAATACTTGGCTCTTGCTTTCCCTTCTACCTTTAATCAAGCTAATTGTCAGTCCCTACATTCTCTCAGCCCCAACCTTGATACACACTCTTGGGGAAGCCTACTAAATAATGTAAGTGATTAAAAAAATAAAATGTAGGTCGTTTTATTCCTCTTTGAAAGTTCTTAGTTTAATTAACAGAGCTTTTGCTAGACCTTCTTACTCCCTAAGGTTTTTATTTTTAAAACTAGTCAAGGGACTGCAAAGTGCTTACAGGACTAAGAAGTTCTATAATCAGACATTTTAATTTAATTCCTGATTAGCCCAGAGGTGTATCCCAAAAAGAAAGAAACAATCCTAGCACTTGTGCTTGGTGATTAAAGGTTAAGGATCTTTGAAGGTTTTCTGGTTATTTTCTTGAGTTAATGACTGAACATTCATATGTGTCAAATTGCATATGCATTAACTTTAACCTTTACAATCTTTGTCAGACTTATGATTGATTAAAAACTAGAACAATCATAATATATTTGATTCAGGTGCTGTGTATAAAGCATGGTGCTTTTTCATCATCCTGGGATCCAATTTTAAATGCTGAATAGGGTGTCGTGGCAGAAAATCGTTAGGACCCAACAATGAACTGAGGAGCAATTTCAGGCCACAGTGAAAGGAGCTGAGGTTATTGTTTGGCGTTAGGGAGATTTAGCTTCCCATGGAAATAGCTTCTCCTTCAAGCACCCAGAAGAACATAATAGTCTTTGTTTATGCACCATTTCCTTCAGCATAGACAAGGAAATGAATGCCGATGTGGTCTGCCATTCCTTGAAGCTGTGTAAACAGGATCCAGGCCAACCACTTTGTCATCTCTACCCTCCTCCCAAGGTGAGTTCGTTTTCTACTTTTCTCAAAACTACTGATCGTGGAAGGTCTTTTAAGATGGAGCTGAACAGTATAGAGGCTACCAGTACATGTGCATTGTCTTGGAAATAAACTTCAAAATTTTGAGCATGGACACTTTAAGAAAAAGTCTATTTGAAAGGTGCATAACATGCTAGCTGTGTGTGCCACCAACAGCATTGTTGTCAGACAGTGGACATTACTGAGCCAAATTCTCTTGTACCAGTCGGGGTCAAAGAAGAGTAGAGAAAATAAAATCTCACTTTCTCCAGACTTTATTGTTTAGCAGTACAGTAACTCCAAACTAGATACTGAGATTCATCTACACCACAGCATTACTATGGCATGATAAGTTATCCCCACATTGCCCGATTTGCTGTGGCAGGCTGTGTAGGCTCTAGATACATGCTGCAAATGCAGGGCTGTTTGACTTGGATTAGTCTGCAATGCAAGAGGTTTAAGTTCACATGCATAATCTTTCACCACAGGCTGGAAACATAATTAGTTACCACTACTTTTGTTATGTACAGTTACCTGCTGCACCATGGTAACCTGATTGCATGTCCTAGACCTTTGCTACACAGACACATACATAGGTGTCTAGACAGATACAGTTTGTTTTGGGATTTTTTTAGTTGTGGTGGGGTTTGTTTGTTTGTTTTCTTTGTTTTCTAAGTCATCATGCAGCCCCAGTCACGCTAAAACCTGTGAGTGATGGTCAGGTTTTGGCAGTGTCAAAAAGCAAGTGATTCACTTAGGCATCTGTTTTTGGAAATATTTTTCCTTGCATCTGAATGGATAAAGCTAAGTTTGATTTCTAAAGGCTTCCACCAGATATTTTACATGGGTCCTCATCCAACAGCCACTTAAATCAGTCAGAGCCTTTTTATGAGATTTGGTGGGCTGTGGTTCATGCCCAAGATGGATTTAGTTCTGGCAATATTAAGGCGTGGAGAAATACTTGCATTCCAAGAATGACAGTAACATTTGTTTTATAGCAGGTGTGTCCCATGTGACTACTATGCTCCATGCTATACCAACATAGAGATAGATGGGTGTGCAAACAGGAAGGGGTGAAAGAAGAGTGCAGGCAGCAGAGTGGGCCCCCACTAACTTGACTCAATCAGGATATTGTCCAAACTTCATCAAATGGGTTCCTTCAGAAATTCTGCATCTGAATTGATAAAACAGTTCATGGGTCCTTCCGTCCTTCCCCAAGGTAAATCAGAGCCACCCTACTACAAACTCTCCCTTTATAATTGCCAGGTCTTTACTCACCCCACAAACACTCATGAGTCTCTAGCACCTTCTGACCAGGTAATTGCGTATTTTTTTCCTCCCCTGCACTTCTAACAGCAGCTGGCTGTGGGGCCTTTATTTTATTTTATTTTATTTTATTTTATTTTATTTTATTTTATTTTATTTTATTTTATATTTCATTTTATTTTAATTTTTTAAATTGGGAGTCCTGGAGGTAAAGGGGAGAGTACAGCAGGGTCTGGGAGGCTCCCCCGGCTTCCAGTGTAGCAGCTCACTCAGGGGGACAGCAGGAGCTGTAGCAATGGTGGTAGCACATGCATTGCACTGCCAGCACGAGGGTTAGATTTTTATGTGGACTTCCTTGCTTGTGCGAGGGAACAAAGAGAAGCAGAAACCACCCTGCACCCTGACTTCTGCTGGTGGCAGATGTGCAAGCTGTCTTTTGGAGTGAAAGAGGATGCAGACAGTCAACTGCATTGAAAGAAAGGGATGGACTCTCTGTGGCTGCACAGCAAGCTAGACTAACAAGACTGGACAGGAAGGCTGTTTAAACCGAGGTGGCTCCCATGCAGAAATTAGAAGACCTGTGGTGAAGCTCCTGACCTGTCAACCAAAGGGGACAGGCTGCCACTCATGGGGTTGCTGTCAAATCTTTGGTTAGCTCTTTCCATTTGTCAGAGCAGGTGTGGGACTAAGCTGTTGACTCCTTCCACCTCCAGTGACAGCTCCAGTGACTGCACTTTCTTTGAGGAAAACAACAGATGATTTTGTTTTGGTTTGGGTTTTTTTTTTTAAACAAAATTAAAAATCTCATTTTTGTAGCCTGGACACTGTCCCTGTGAGTGTCTCAAGTAAACTCTCTCTCTTCCAAGAGGTAGTTAAATTCCTTTCTGTCAAGGTGTATTTTTTTCTCACCCATTATAAGGAAACTCTACCAACAAAACAATTTTACTACCCTGACTATGCCTTCCTTTCTAGCACACCTGGTGCCCCAAGACAGTGTGAGGAGGCTGGTGGAAATGGGAGGAGAAGAGCAGTGCTTAGAGTTCATGCTCAAGTGGTTGATAAATTGCCCACAGTAACTCTGTGACAAGTCAGATTGAGTAAAGATGAATTATGGGTGAAAAAAAATATACAGTCAGAGATGCAGATGCATAAAATGCAGTTTACCTCACATTTGCTTCTTTGGTTTGTAATTTGATTGATCACTTCAGTTATATGATCCTGCAAATGTTGGCTCAGTCGCCTGCCAAGTGTTTGAACAAGACTTTAATACTAATGACTATTTTGTTCAACTCTATTGATTTTCAGGTACTTCATTTCTTCATTTAGATTTTTGGATGCCCATTTTCCCAGGATTGGTATCATATTTGTAGTGGTGAAGGGAGTGAAATAATTATAGAATTACTGTCTCTCAAAAGGCAATGTAACGTTCAGGTTTTAATTGCCTTTAAGGTGCCAAATATCAACATGTAGCTGCTTTTTCAGTCAGTAGTTTGTTTTGTTCTGTTTCTTTGATGTTGCTCCAGTGAAGACTGTGTATCTTGAGGAAGGAAGAGCCCCTGCTTCAGAGGTCCTGCAAAGAATCTACATAAAGGAGACACTGCAAGCTGAATAAATGATACATGTGTCATATTACATACTTCCCTGGTCCCTGACAAATTAGCCCAAATTAATTTTTTGCCAACCTACTTGGAGCCATTAGCACTCTGTGATTGTTCTACGAGACTTGACTCTAATTATGAATAAAAAATGTTGCTCATTTGCACAGAGCACAGTGCTCTCAGCACAAAGCTGGAGGAGGAGATCATCTAACCTGGGCGAGGGCAACTCCGTCACAGGGGCTTGGGCAAGGTGGGCTACCCCTCTGGTGGACAGTGACAGGAGGAGACCCCTGATGCTGGTGGGGAAGAGTGGATCCTCGATTACCGGCATGGCTATGCAAGTAGATGTCATTCATAATGGGGGTCCTGTGAGCCCCTAATTGCCATCAGTGGCCCATAGACCAGAGCCTGGGCCAGGGCTGGAACTGTGCGTAGATGTGAATGAGTAGGCTGCACATCTACACTGCATGTTTCTTGCCCAGCGATATGTTCCTCTCTATCATTAGTATGAAAGTAGCAACACTGTGGGTTCCTTCAAGTCAGGAGGCAAAATAATATGGCTCATGACAAGTCTAGGCTTACCATAGGTAGCTGAAAACTGGGCAGCATCTCAAGCTGCTATAATATGCCTTGTGGTTTAAGATACATTGACAGCAGATGCTCTCATATTTGCTGCAGCACCACTCCAAAATGCTGACAGGGGGTACAGGTATCCAAACTACCTGTTTTAGGATGACCGCATGTTTTTTTAGTCAAAAAAGTTTATCAGCTCACATGGTGGAGCATTTTCTGCAACAGGTCCCATGATGCAGGGACATTCCTCTAGCGAGTAAAAAGGGTTGAGATAGGGTGAGGGGCTATAGGCACTACCTACCAAGCTCCCCTTCTGGCCCTGGGAGCAAGCAGGTTTGTGGGACATTGTTCTCAGCTTGTCAGTAGATCGTTTCAAGCCAGCTGGCCTGTTTGGTTAAATGGCAATACTTTAACTGATTTTGCTGGGGCCAGAATAATGGCTCAATTTCAGCACTGAAGTCCTGCTGCTGGCAATCTTAAATGGTCTGTGTTGGAGGGAGCTTATGCTCTTCTTTCTGCCTTTCAGAGTGCCTCTTCAGCTCCCCATCAGTTTTCTCCTCTGGATTATCAGAGACCTTGTGGCTGCAGACCTTAGCTTAAACTCCAGTAGTAGGATTTTGCCGGGAGTCATTTTAAGTCAGCAAAAATATACATATTTATGCTAATGTCATTTTATCTTACCAAAATAAGCTTCATTGCCACAAGCACTCGTGCTGGTACATGTCCCCTCTATCAGGTCTTTCACTGACTTTGTGAAAAGCAAAAGCTACATCCCTCATGGACATTACTGCTGCCAGCCTGTTCTTTGACAAAGTAGGAGCCAAACAATTCTGGCTTGGAAAAAAGCAAGCATTTGGGGTTCCATAAAATAAAAATACTCCCACTATTTTCTCTTGTTCCTCTCTCTCTTTCAGTGAAAATGTGAACTGCTTCCCAGGAGGTGAGGCAGAACCAAACTCCGGGGAGAGAATGCTTCTGCATTCCTGATAAGAGCAGGTTGCCACCCAAAGGTAGACCTTGTGACAGGAATCCATTGCCTTCTTTTGTGACCACAGACTGTAAAGCAAGCATCTGGGAGGCAGGATAGGTCTTGGAGAGGAAGATATCCTCCGTTCAGTCTTTCTTTTTGGAAACAGGTAAAATCTAATGAAATGTGAGTTATTTCTGCTGCAGTCAGAGCTAAGCCCTGAAGAAACAACCTATAGATAAGCAATAGCAGAAGGCACAGTTTGAGCACTAGTTCTTCTTTCACTTGTTTTTCACAATTTCCTCTGTTCCTCTTCATTGGCGGAACATAAAATGAAAAAACAAACCAACCAAACAACAACTACAATAAGAATCAAAGCCAAAAACAAACAAACCAAAAACCCAACTAACCAAACACCAAGCCACACAAGCCTAACTTTCCGCCAAATAAACCCAAAGAAAATAGGGTGGTGTGGGGTTTGCAGTGTGCTGTGTGCAGCTGTGTTATAACAATGCAGATGCTTCTCCAGGCAGGTCCCCTGAAAACAAGTCTCAGGTGACCCACAGGCACAGTGGCATTCGGGGTGGGAGACTGGCAGACAAAAGTATGAGGTCAAGGGAACGTCAGTGGATACTGACTGTGTTTTGCAGAGGTAAGCTAGAAAAAGTAAATCAAAATGTTTCATCCAGAATACACAGAGTCCAAGTCCAAAGGAAACAAGTGGTGTAAAATAAGCGGAAGTGAGACTAATTGCCCTGGGAGGAAAAAGAGCCAAGTCAGGCTTCACGTGTTTTAGATGTGAGCTTGCAGGGAAGGTCACTATTTTGTGTCCAGAGCACATATTGTTTGGTTGAGCTGTCTCATGCAATCATACAGATTCCCTCTTGGCCTCTGCAGGATTAAAGGTGCGAGTTGTAGAACAAAACACAGTTTTGCCAGTGCTGTTTAACAAGCTCTGCTGCATTTTGGTACCTTTCTAGGTATACTCCTGGTATAAGGATGAAGAAAATGAATTAGAATGGAAAATTTCTCGAGTGTTTTGTAAATATCCACTCTCCTGGGAAAGAGCTAGCTAACAAGGGTGATGAATGAGAGACAATTAAAGTTGGTCTGTGCATTTGTTTATGATGAGAAATAGATCTGTTTGCAAAAAAAATTAAATACTGGGAATACACAGGCTCTGTGGAGAGCATTGAAAGCAAGCAGTGAACGAAATCTCAGTGACCCTACTGCCCCAGCCCCAGGATATTGGATATTTTGTGTAGTGCTGGGCATTGGGGCTGCATGGATTCTGGCATGTGGGGCATTGCTGCTCCTCAAGACCTCTGCACACCTTATGGGTAGCAGCGATGAGTTCGTCCATCAGCTGCTGAAGACTGGGATCTTTCTCGGTGGTGGTGTCATGCCATGGGCAAGAAAGGAGGCTACTTGTTAGCTGAGTTGCAGTGGGAGAGGTTGTATTGGCTGTATGGCCCTTGGTGGGGCAGGCTTGACATGTTGGTGTCAACCAGGGATTACAGGTGACCCATGAAACCACAAGTGTTTTCTCTTGGGTGAGTGTTTCAGCTTCCAGTCCTCCACAACCCACCCTGGAGTCCTGGCTGAAGTAACTTCTGCAGTGGGAGAAGATCTCATTTCAGAGAGAGCACTTTCTACTTGCAGAGGCAATTCAGCCTTTCCTCCCTTGTTTTTTGCTTTCTCTGTGCAATATTGCTGTAGCTGGCTGAAGTGTGTGCTTCTCATGCGCTGCTACTGAGAGCAAGAAAGGTTTCTCCTCTCCTGCCCAGCAAAAAGGGATTGATGTAACTTGCCTCCCTGGAAATTTTTCATGCATCACACTCAATTTTAAGCCATTTTCTTCATCCAAGTCTCGAGTTATTTTATAACAGAAATGGCAGTAGCTGGTTGCATACAACATAACTAAGGCAAATGCAAGAAGCATGTTTGGTTTTGGGGACAACAGTTGCCCAGGAGGAAGAAACTAGGAAACCATGTCTTGGTTCTTTCGTAGCATCTCTCATCTGTTTGTGACATACCCAGTAGACACAGTGAATTAAGCATATATTAAACACATATATTAATGTGACACATATATTAATGTAACATGTATATTAAAAACCAGTAACTTAGAAGTCTGGTCCTTGCTGCTTATTCTTATTCTTCCTTATCCCTTTATATTGTTCATTGTAAATTTTTGACCCTTGAATACCACAGTTAATTAATTTGCTTTGATCACTGCCTAAATCAACTATAATAACATGCTAAATTTTACCCCTAGTAAAAAAAAATGTTGGTAATGGTTGCTTTAAATGCAAATATATGCTGCTTTACTATTCCAGCTGGCATGCACGCTGTTCAGAAAGGTGCCATCACTTGAGGGATATTTTATTTTTTTCCAAATGTTTTAATACTACCACTTGGCCAAGCATAGTTTTTCCCCCCCATGTTGAGTTCCTGTAACTCCAGCCAGATAAATATAAACTTGTACTGAACTTTACCTCAGAGCCCTCAGACCTGTTTGGTATGAAGCTAGCAGTTATGTCCTTAGGCTGAGCTGTAGGAGAGACTGATGACAGGTCATCATCAGACAGAACAATTTGTCCTCACTTACCATTTTTATCAGAAACAAAGTGCTAGCATGTTTCTGATATACCAGATTTTCCCTTCCATTTTTGAAAGTAATTGATTTTTGTCTCTTTTTATTTTATTTTATTTTTTAAACTATCCTCAAAGCCTACAGAACAAGTTATTTCTCCTCAAAGAGGGCAAGTGGGTGGTATTTTCAGCCTTCTTCATGCTGGATGCTGAGGGGAAGGACAGAGGCCATCACACAGATAGTGCCTCACAGATATGACTGCAAATGTGGCCCTAATAACAGCAGGACACCATATGGCAATTATCATCATTGAGATGAAGGAATATTGTCCAAAAGTGAAAAGGGAGCAGCAGGAGGGAGCATGCTGGCGTTATCCTGCCAAAACTAAATGCTTTTGCCTGAAGTTTGCACACAAGTCTGCAAGCTGGGCTCATCTCAGGGGCACTCAACAACTGGCTGTCTCATGAGCAGGACACCCATAGCACAAACTTAAACCACCCTCCCAGACCTCTGGGACTAGATTTTTTTTTCATTGGAGATGTGGGATCTTCTTTTCCTGTGGAAGATGTGGCTGAATTTACAAACTGCTGTTCATCACAGTTGTTAAGCAGTTGTTAAACATTTTGGACTGCATGAACGTGTCTGGGGCATCTCCTCACCTCCATGACTGGGTAGAGCCCTTGTGACAGGAAAAACACTCGTGGCAGTGTGATCCTTCTGCACTGTGGTACAGGCCACACTTCATAAGGCCAGAGTAAGCACTTAACAGCATGGTGCAGAAACAGCTCCTGCTTACTCCCCAAGCCTCAACATTCAGCTAGGGCTGTGGACCAGGAGGGCAGAAAAAGTGTATGGGTTGAGGTTTCTGCAGTGGAAGAGCCTGGAGGAAGCCTCCAGAGCAGGACCTCAGCAGTGCTGGGCAATTCCCAGTTGTGACAAGCAGCCATCACTGTGTGTTCAACTGCAGCCCTGCTGCACTACTTGTGGCACATCCATCCTCCTGTTGCCAGGCGCTGGTCCCTGGCTGTCACTCGCATGCACAGTTGATGCCCCTGGCACAAAATTTCCTCTCCTCCTTGAGGAGCATGCTTATAAATGGGAAGGCATTTTGGGAATTATGAAGTCTGAGTCACCATCCTCAGGAGGTGTTTAAAAGACATGAAGATGAGGTTCACAGGGACATGGTCTAGAGGTGTTCTTGGCAGTGCTAGGTTAACCCTTGGACTTGATGATCTTAAGGGTCTTTTCCAACCAAAACAATTCTATGATTCTACCACCAGTAGCTGTAACCCACGGCCTTATGATGGCCAACCCATTCTCCTTTGATAAGGATGCCTTTCCAAGGTCTCTTCTTACAATGGTTCTCCCACTCTCCCTTTCTATTTAGGTATAAGTACCTAATTTTGCAAGAGTCCCAAAAATGCTTCTTCAACACAAATTTGCATGAACCCAACAGAAAAACACTCTTGCCACTGTCTGGGAGAACTTGCCCTCCAGGGCAGGTATTTCCAGAATAAATTCTAACCTTCCTAGATCCTAAGCAGGAAAATTTTCTTCCAAATTCTATTCCCTGCTTTGTACCTTCCCACGTGGCAGCTGTTCCCCTGCTGAGATGAACCTCAGCCGAGAATAACCCTTATTCATGCAAGACCAAATGTTTCCTCTGTACCCTTCTGCAGCAAGTCAGACCAGCATCACATGCATAGCCCTCTTCTGACCATCTAATGGATGAGTTGTTCTTCAGCAGGAGTCCCTAGAGAAGTCTGTCCTCTGCAGCTCATGCAGTGCAGTCAGGATATGAATCTCAGCTTTTTAACCAATCTGGACTTTTCCTGAGGAGATAAATGATGCCCTGGAGCAAAATAAATGAACTCTTGCAACTGGAGTTTCATAGCGGGTGATCAGATAATTGATTGTTAGTCCAATAAAAAGTAACTGATGATGAGTTTGTGCACTCATACATCATTTTTATTCTGTGACTGATATATATTTTTTTTAAATGATAGAAAATGGGCAGGAAAATTGGTAGAACACTGTAATGCTGATCTGTTTTTTTTTTTAATTTTGTTCTTGCTCTTCTAGGTGGGGCTGAGTACTGCAATAAGGAAAGCAAAAAGGATGATGAAGACTTCCAAGGATCTGGTAAGAAATCAGTGGCATTATGATTTTTTTTCACTGTACTTGCATTTTATCAGGAATGAGTCCGTGTTTATTATGTCCATTTGAGAACACACCTGTTCATCACCGAATTGAATGCTGACTCTCTCCTACCTGGTATAGGATCTGCTCTATCAGGTGACACCAGGAAGAAGGAGAGGGAGATGACAGAGAAGAAATATGAAAGTATGGGGAGAGCAGAAAAAAAACTCATGAAAAATGCAGACTGCTTGTAGAGTAGGCATAACTGCCTACATTCATCCAAGACATAAATTCTGTGAATAGAATTCATGCAGCAGCTGAGGATATTATCTGTGAGCTCCATAGTGCAACTCTGTGCTGAGACACTCACTTGTACTAGTCCAACTCACCTTGATGGGGCAGCCAGCCCTAAAATAAGACAGAAACAGATATAGATTTTGTTTAGATTGTTTTTACAAAAGCAGGAATTTCCCATTGAGATTTGCCCTGTGCTTTTTCATCTAGAAAAGCTTCCTTCCCTAGTTCTTTCAAAATTCTTGCAGTGTTTATTATTTCTTCTCCTCATTTTATGCTTCTTCCTTGTCCCTTGTCATCTCTGTTTTGCCCTTTTAGCCTTATGTAAGAGGGAGCCTCAGGAACTGAGCCGCTGCCTCAGAACAGTGACTGGTTGCACTTTGGGGTTGTCTGAAACTCATGCAATGGCCTGAACAAAAATTCTGCCTAGTTCTTATTGATTTAAGAGGCTTCTTTTGCCTCTAAACTTGAGAACTGGGATTTAAAATCTTATCACCTCCACCAGTTTTCAGATTTATAGAGGATATTTAAAAGGTAGCAGAGAAAGGAATAGCAGCTTTTATTCTGCTGGGTTCACTTACTTGAGTCAGCTCAGCCATGGAGTTTGCTTCCAGTTGTCCTCAGACACTTAATGCAGAGCTAATCTTTTTGCTCTTTGTGAAGAAATTATTGAAATTGCTTCTTCCTGAATCCTCACTGTGATGCTACTCACATAAATGAAAATCGAGGTGCCTAATTAGCCTTTGGGCAATTGCCAAATTGCCAAGCCAGGGAAATAACCAATGTGCTGGAGAGACGGGTCTCAGCTCCCGCAGAACAGCAACCAGCAGGATCTTATTCATCTTCCTTCCTCTTCAGCACTGTGCTACTGATGGCCTGAGATTTCTGCCCAAATTACATGAAGTTTCTAGACCCCTTTCCCCGGGTGAAAGTCCTCATGTTAACACCTGCAGCAAGATGCTCTGTGTCAAGGAGGTTCTCTCTGATAGCCAGAGCCAGGGTGCAGGTGTGGGGATGAAGAAGGATCAGCATGCTGGTTCTGCTTCCTAGGACACAGGGCTCCTTTGGTCCCTCACATGTGCTTCTACCCCTGGCATATCAGGCTGTGTCCCTTTTATGGTTGGCATCATCTGGCCTCTGATGTCCATGCATGCCATGTCCTTTCATAGAATCATAGAATAGTTTGGGTTGGAGGGGACTTTCAAAGGTCATCTAGTCCAACTACCTTGCAATGAGCAGGGACATCTTCAACTAGATCAGGTTGCTCAGAGCCCCATCCAGCCTGGCCTTGAACGTCTCCAGGGATGGGCTGTCTCTCTGGGAAATCTGTGCCAGTGTTTTACTACTTTCATTGTAAAATATTTCTTCCTCATGTCTAGCCTCCTTTAGTTATAGACCATTAACTCTTGTCCTATCACAACAGGCCCTGCTAAAAAGTCTGTCCCCATCTTTCTTATAGGCCCCTTTTAAGTACTGAAAGGCCTTGATTAGGGTGGGATGGTTTTCATCAATCTTTGGGTGCAATGGGGTCTCCTTCCAGCTTGTCTCTACTCTCCCGTATCCTCAAAGCTGCTTGATGCCCTGATGACTCTATGTCTCTGTTGCTCTCTATCATGATGCCCTTGGCCTCTTCCTGCTCCTACTTGCCTATTTAGCAGCAGGAGGAAGGAGCAGACTGTGTCTCAGCTAGAAGCAGCAAGGCCCTGGTTATAGTTGCGTTTCTTCAGTCAGTGTATTTCTAAACTCACAATACAAGGTCAGATCAAATTAAAACAGGCATCATGTGGTTGTTTGGGCCCCTCCTGCAGTTATTGCTAGCACGTTCTCTGTAATGACCCTTGCTGAAGCTTATTTTAAAGCTAGAAAATTTAAAACCAACATTTCTAGAGGCATTGCTGTCTCTTACAACTTCCCCTTCAGCTGAGTTGCGGTAAATTTCATTTCAAATCCAGAAAAACAATGGAAAATCTCCAGGAGAGAGCACAGCATGTATTACACCTGCGTAAGCCCCATATCCCAGAGCAGCATCATGTGATGAAATGGTAGGAAAATCACCAGCAGAAACTGAATGCTGCTAAATCATGTTCACCTGCCTAAGCACATACACGTCAGTGAGCAAGGGCCAGAGAAATTAAGGTGCTCTTGCTGCTTGGTGAGAGGGTTGTGTGGGTGAGGATTCAGAAATGCCCTGTCTGTGGTGTGGGACATCTATGCATCCACACCAGTGCAAAGAGAAAACATTCACCTGACATGCTTTGGCTTATACTGGACAAAACCATCAAATTGTATCTTCTTATTCTTACCATATCTGATATTTTACTTGCTTTTGCCCCATTATGTATTTGGGGAAAACCATGTGAAGAGGTTCATGTAAGTTATCTGTTCCCATCTTTGCTTGGCAGCATAAAAAACATGCAGGATTATGGCTATGGGTAATGAGAATGGTAAGTCTGTCTGGCTTCCAGGGCAATTGTATTTACTGGGCATTTCTTAGCATCATTGTGGATTTGGGAAAAATAAAAGGTGTTTTTCCAGATACAGAGACGCAGTGAAAGTGGCTACAACCACCAAAAAAATCTAATAAATGTCTCCATTCTTTGAGAGTAGTGAGCTACCTGTGAGCGACTGGTTTAAACCAAACACCAACTAGCGTTAAGGGCTCATTATTATTCTTTTTTGTAAAACAAATTAAAATCATTAAGCAAATGTAATTAGGGAATGTTAACAGCCAATTTATAAAGTATTGGTGTTATCAATCACTGTGAGCACTTCTAGTGCTAACTTTTCTAATGGGTGGAGAAGACACTAAGAGGCATCTTTGAGCAACAGCAGTGAAAGAATGACAAATAGAGTCATGGCTGTAGCATTTAATGAGAGCAAGCACACAGAATCACAGAACCACAGAATCACAGAATGTTAGGGATTGGAAGACACCACGAAAGATCATCCAGTCCAATCCCCCTGCTGGAGCAGGAACATCTAGATGAGGTTACACAGGAATGTGTCCAGGTGGGTTTTGAATGTCCCCAGAGAAGGAGACTCCACAAGGTCCCTGGGCAACCTGTTCCAGTGTTCTGTCACCCTCACCGTGAAGAAGTTTCTTCTCAAATTTAAGTGGAACCTCTTGTGTTCCAGTTTGAATCCATTACCCCTAGTCCTATCATTGGTTGTCACGGAGAAGAGCTTGGCTCCATCCTCATGACACTCACCCTTTATGTATTTGTAAACATTAATAAGGTCACCCCTCAGTCTCCTCTTCTCCAAGCTAAAGAGACCCAGCTCCCTCAGCCTTTCCTCATAAGGGAGATGCTCCACTCCCGTGATCATCTTTGTTGCTCTGCGCTGGACTCTCTCCAGCAGTTCCCTGTCCTTCTGGAACTGAGGGGCCCAGAACTGGACACAATATTCCAGGTGCGGTCTCACCAGGGCAGAGTAGAGGGGAAGGAGGACCTCTCTCAACCTACCAACCACCCCCCTTCTAATACACCCCAGGATGCCATTGGCCTTCTTGGCCACAAGGGCACAGTGCTGGCTCATGGTCATCCTGCTGTCCACCAGGACCCCCAGGTCCCTTTCCCCTACATTGCTCTCTAACAGGTCGTTCCCCAACTTATACTGGAACCTGGAGTTGTTCCTACCCAGATGTGATACTCTACACTTTCCCTTGTTATATTTCATTAAGTTTTTCCCCACCCAATTCTCCAGCCTGTCCAGGTCTCACTGGATGGCAGCACAGCCTTCTGGCGTGTCAGCCACTCCTCCCAGCTTGGTGTCATCAGCAAACCTGCTGATAGTACACTCTATTCCCTCATCCAAATCGTTGATGAATATGTTGAATAATACCAGCCCCAGTACTGACCCCTGAGGCACTCCACTAGATACAGGCCTTCAACTAGACTCCACCCCAATGCACGCAATCCTGTCATGACTATGTGGTACCTGCAATTCCCAACCCAGCAGCAGAAGCGGGAAGCCACAGAGGGAGGCGAAAGGGAATTGCAAGGCAGAGGGGAGCATGAACCTGTCTCCTGCCCACCAACTCATAACCTGTCTCCTCCAAAAAACACATACTGCAATCATAGCCTGGCTCTGCTGGGAAGGGTCCTGTAGTGCTTGCTCACCTGTACTCCCCTGCTTACACATGCATATGCAAAGGTTATGCCTTTTTTAAAACCCTGTGCTCCTTTCTGCCTTTCAAGAGTAGACCAAGACACCTTATAAGAGCAGGTGAGCTGCTCTCCTGCACATCTCCAGACAGAGCCAAAGCATTATGTTCAGATCTCACTGTCACACATGCTGTGGGGATATGTAGGCTGGGGAGTCCAACTCGACACCCCCCATACCACTTCCAGGGCACCATCATGCCAACCGCTCCCACTCAAGTTAGGCAGTCTCTGGGACTGCAGGATGGTCTTCCTTTGAAACTAACAGAGATCCAGTCAGCAACAATCTTCAAATGACCAGCTGAGAAAAGGGCAGGAAAGATTTTATTCTACTTACCACAAAGGGCAGATTTCAAATGCAGCCGATGAGCAGAATGAAAGGATGTTTTATTTATTTATTTCTTACAAGCCCTATAGTTTGTCTTTCTGGCACAGTTTCAGCTCCAGACACCTTAACTTCAAAGGCTTTGCATCCTGTGACTTAGGCTGAAGTGAAAAGCTGGCAGCTCAAATTAAGACCCTGCAAATCTTAGCCTGATGGAAAGCTTTAAGGGCCTCTAGTGCTTTTTGTAGGCAACACTGAGATTATTCCTACATGGAGGAGGTGGGGGAACTGGTTTCTTTCCTCTTTCCAGGAAGGTGTGGCTAGGTTTGCAAAGCTCTTTGAGAAAAGCTGACATCCCACTTGTGCACCCTTCAATCTCTACCTGGCTGGCCATCCATGCATATGCACATGCACAGAGTAAAAAGGGGGTCTGCGTCCCTGCTGGGCTGCAGGACGTAGCCTTGCAGCATCCAGGCTGGCAGGAAGGTTAAATACAGGGACATGGGTGGGGAAGAGCATGGGGTGACTGGAGCCGCAGCAATGGGGCCAGGTTGGTCTTTCATCTCATGGAAAGGCCTCGCTCCCTGTTGCTTTTGGCTGTGTCTATCCCCTTCTTTTGAAGCTGTGTTCTGCTTTCTCCTTTGAATCCACTGACATCCCCTCCACCTCATGGCCCCCTCCAAGCTGGTGTGACTTCAGCTTTGTCATTTGCCTGTGTTGGACAGAGCTGAAGAGAGTCAATCAGTGGGTTCTTTTGCAGGTTTCTTGTCTCCCCAAGTTTCCTCCTTTTTTTGTCCTTTGATTTCTCCATGTCATCCATCAGAAAGTGCAGTGTTACAGCTGCACCTCCACTGTAGGTCTCCTCCACAGGTTACCACTCTTTTTCATCTTCACTTTGTTGCTTGGTCACTTCAGCCACCAGTGCAAATGTTGGCTACCATTTTTGCACTAGGGCCCCTATCCCGTCTTCACTAGCCCAGCCCTCCTCTCCATATTGATATCCTGGTCATGACACACTGCTGTGGCTGACCTCCTGCTCTGGGCAGTGCGAGACCCTTATCTCCATCACCCCTTGTTACCTGCCCAGGCACACACACTCCTGCTTTTCCTGGAGCTGCAGGGCAATCCCTTACTCACTGTGGTACTGCTGGCCCGTTGCCCTGCAGTGCGACCTCGAAGTTCTCCTTCATCACTCAGAGCTTTATATGCTGGCATTACTGCCCCTCATGGTGATTAACAGCTTTTCATTGTCCTCTCCTGAGCTGTATCCAACATTTATCTTCTGTTCTGTGTTAGATTTGGGTTGTAATCTTATTAAAGCAAGGACCATCTTATTTTTTTTTCTGTGTGGAACACAAGGGAGTTGGTCCAAGGATAGAACTCTTAAGTGCTATGTCAATAAAAATGATTACCCTTCTTTGCATAAAGTTATGAGTATGTCCATCTGCTCATTTGCTCCATATTTACATGCTGAATGCAGCCTCAGTGAATACAGATAATTAGACCGTGCACTGACCAGCCCTCCGTAGTTTTAGACTACCCAAATGCTCTTGGTGTTTAAAGACCACATCAACTCAGAATGAAGGCTGTTTTGAGATTGATTGCTGATGCTGCACAATGTTTCTGTAACTTGAGTATTCATTAACAAAATCTCTTTGAGCTTCTGAACCTTCCTTTTTACCTGAGACCTCAACTGGATTGGCTCATGGTTATGGTCTACCAATGTTGAAAGAGTTTATTACGCAGCAGCTGTCTTTTACAACTTGTAGCTCTGACCAGATAAAGTCTAGTTATGAGATTTCCAGGTTAAAATCTCATTAAAAATCAAGGGCATTCTATGCACATGCTGGATCTTCCCATCTTTCCTTTCTTTGTGTTTGTTCCTTTCCTTTTCCATTCCCTGAGCATGCAGAAACCAGCCTTATGGCCCACGGTGTGTTGCTTTCACTAATTTTGCACTAAGTGTCAGATACCACCAAGTTTATCAAACATGAGAACAGTAATTTTTACAAGAGTGAAAAAATAACTTTGGTACATGAGTGGAGGCAGTTTCACAAGAGATTCTTCCTTCCTTTTTACTTTTATAGCTCTTTGAAAGCAAGAGTAGTTGGTTTATAAAATGTTCCATTGAAATCTTTGACTGCTGCCTCAGGTCAAAATCCTCTGGCATGTAGCATCCTTAATAGAGCTGTTGGAATTTTCATGTGTTTCTAGGCAGAAAATACATGATTTAGGACTGGACTTTACTGATGCTGAATATCACAAGCCACACTGCCCCTGTGAACTAATGCATCCTTCTTTTATTTTCTTCCCCTCCAGAAGAGCTTCATGGGGTTCTCAAGTGTATGTACATTTCCTCTTGTGGCTAACCTGTGTGAGAAGATTAAACAGTATGTATAAAGTTTTCAGCCCTTAACCAGAAACAGAATATGATACATTTGTTTCTTTCAAAAATCATCCTCAGTTAACAAATCTTCCCGTGCTTCTGTTGATTTCCTTCATAAAACCACTGTGCAGGTAGCATAGAGGGAGGTTGCACAGACTTCAGGTAAGATTCCTCAGACAGATGTTTCAATACTTAAAATATTTGCATAATTTTAGCAGGTCCCAGAAGTCAATTATGTGACATACTCAAAGATATGACAATTCCAAGAGGGAGTAGATTTTCTCCTGATATTTCCTGAGCCCAGGATACTTCTCTGTTTCATTTGTTCACACAGTTGGGGTGCCCACAGCTCAGGTGCAGGAAGGACACCAACACCTATGTAACTCTGTGAGGAACATGAATTAAGTGGTAGTTGCAAAGTGCAGGAGAATCTCAAGGTACAAAGAAAGCTGAGTGGACGGTGGGCAGGAAAAACAACTTATGCCAGTGCTGACTTTGAGTCAGTTTCTGAGAAAGGCTGAGGACATCAGCTGGGTTATTACTCCTGGAGCATATTTGACAACATGCTCCCATGAGTTGGAGTAGGAGTCAAGAAAATCTAAGAATAAATCAGTATTATCAGTAGAATATTTTTACTAATTTGACTGCCAAGACCAACTCTATCACCAATTTCTGCTCATTTGACTGAAACTGCAAATATCAGGAGTTTATTTGGAATGGATTGATTAACATGAAACACCTTGTAACTGCCTTTGAAATGCTAGTCGGGACAAATAATCTGAGTTTGATCCTGGTGAATTCGGATAGTATAAGCAGGAATCAAATTGCATATAATATGTTGCATTGAATGTGTTCAACTCTTCTGACCTCTTTCTCTCATGCACTCTCTCGCTTTCCTTGGTTTTTTCTTTCTGTAGCTACAAAAAAACACATTTGGCAGCTGGACTTTTGGACTTTTTCATCTGGTCTGGATCTGTACCACTTCCTTGTAACTAAACCTTACTGCAGAGAAGAAGTAGCCCAAACCAGCATGTGGAAATTATTGATTACAGACAGAATAAGGGTTAAAAGCCCCATCAAAAGTGCATGTCACCTGTCATCTCGGTATTTTTTCTTACCCTGATTCTCATGCAGTCTGAAGAATCCACTTTCATTGCACCTGTTTGCTCTCTGAGCCAGGTTCAACATTTCTAATGAGTTTAAGAAGTTGGAAAGAAAACTTTCCAAGGAAAGAATGATGAGCATATTGTCACCTGCTGGGCCAAATATGAAAGGCTGCTCAATGTAGGTGAGCCAAGCTGTGTCCCATAGCCAGAGAGAGGTGGCACACTTGGGCAGCACCATGTGAAAACTAGGACGTGTCCAAGTTTAAAAGGAAGGGGCACAGAGCTGACAACATCATTTGAACACTCAGTTCAGGCACTGCTAACACCTAGAGGGTTGCTGAAGACAAAAATCACAATGAAAAACGGAAAAAAATAAGGTGTCATTTTCAAAGGTTAATGTAATTAAGCATTGTGGGGCACTGCTGAGGGGTCAGGTCTCCATTGCTCAGATCAAGGTAAAATACTTTTCTCGAATGTGTTTCAGCATGGCCAGAAGTTTGTGGGACTAAATACAGAAATTGCAAGATGACACCCTGATCCTCAGTTAAAGCATAAAGCCACCTATGAATTCAGTGTGTATGGTCCTATTAAATTCACTTTTACTCCATAAAATCAGCTACTTTTGTGTAAACTCCAAGTCTTCTAGACTGAACACAACAGGAGAGAGATGGTCTAAAGACTTGAGGGATGAGTATGAGAAAGGGTGTATGCCATTTGTTTTTAATGAAAGGAAGAGGTTAGTCTCCATCAGCATAAGGTCCCATTCTGCAGCTCTTTCCCAGGCAGAAGGACTTATGCCAGGCTATGTCTAGCATTTGCTTCCAAAAATGATAATTACTTTACATATTTGATGTCCTAGTTTGGTTTAGAGACTGAAGGTTTGACATTGCAGCCATAAACGAGTCCATCAGCCTCACCTCCCGAGCTCAGTCAGCAGATATTGAAAGAAATCAGAATGTCCTCATTTGGACAGAATCACTTTGTTGAAGTACAAGCCTGGAGATAAAACTGAATATGGAGCTGCAAACAACATGCTAGCTATTATCTGTTCTGTACTCTTTACTGTGTTTTTTCTTTCTGTTTTTTGTTTTTTTTTTTTCAAATAGGTTCCCTTCCACATGCTAACACTGCATTTGTTGCTTTTGTTTTTTACAGTGTCATAAGAAATAAACTGCCTTTTGAAGATTTCGATGGGGATAAATTTAGCACTTTCCCAGTAAGCAAAGCCTTTCCTCTGGTACAGTAATCCCTTGGTAATAACAATGTCTCCAGTATTGCCCCTACTTTCTACAAAGCCTTATTCATTTATGTGAAAATAGGTATAGGAGTGAAGTGAATGGAGGGGTTTTTGTTATAAAAAGTGTTTTCTTCTGGTTGAAAAAACAATCACCCATTTATGCCACCTGGGAGATACACACATAAAGCTGTGCTCCTTGCAGAAGCAAATTGCTCTGCTGCTGAGTGGTCTGTTTACTGAATTAATAAGAGGTGAAATAAAGTTATATTAAAAAAAAATTAAATTGCCATCTTGTTTTATTTCTGCACCAAGTGTGCAAAGTGTCATTTATTAAAGCCTAGCAAAGGGACTCTGGAATACAACCCATTTACTGAGTTTTATTCCTATACCTTGAGTTAGATTCTCATTTTAGATATTTTAAATTAAAAGTGCGAGAGTAACAATGAATGTCTGATCTATGTGCTTCTCCTGTTTTTCAGACATTGAGGGGCTATCACTGGCGAGGCAGAGACTGCGATGACAAAAATGCCACTGTGTACCCTGGCAGACGGTAAAGTTTTTAATTATTTTAAAAGTTTCCTGGTAATTGTGGCTCCTTGAAGAACGAGCTCCTTCCTGGATTTTGGCCATACCCTTAAGAGAGCATGACGCTGCTTGTTGCTTGATGTCACTGTGATGGAGATGAGAGGGAATGACCGAGACCAGGGATGGGGCACATTAGCATGAGGGGTGGTCCACAGGTTTCTTTCCTTTCTCTGAAGCATCTGCAGCCAAAATGGGTCAGACAGACCAAAGGTGGGGAAGGAAACCAAGCTGCTGAGGCTTACAAGCCTTATGACACTTTAGGTAATGTGGGCTGTGCCTACTTCAGGGAGCAGCAGGGCAGGAGAGTAAAACAGTGGTGCTCATGGCTGGCTGCTGAGCTCCAGCATCCCATCCTCATGTTATGACAGTGGATAGTAGAGCTAAATATGTGTCCTTCCAAGTGAACATCTTCTGGCTGAATACCTCCCAGCTGCCTGAGCATGGACTTCCATGCACACCTGAAATGGAAAACAAGGTCCCCTGTTCTTGCTATTTTAGCCTGTGCTCAAAATACTCATTCAAAAATAGAGCTCTCCTCTACATTGGGTCTGTTAGGAAGCTGTTGACCAGGACTGTTTATAAAGCCTGGGCATTAACTGGCTTGTGACTAGATAAGCGGAGTTTAAGGGTGTGGGATTGGAAGAATTATATACCATTGGCCTGGGCAGCACACCTGCACCAGCAGAAATAGGCTTACGGAACCCATGAGTAATGCCAGACTGAATAGATGGAGTTTCCCTGTAAAAGGGATCTGAGCTAATTAAACTGTGTTATGGGCCAGAGCAAATCCTCATTACCCTGCACTGAATTTGGAATGATGGTCTTGGTGGATTTCAGTGAACACTTAAAAGCAAAGAAAAGGGCAGGAAAAAGGGGTCCGTCTTCTGCAAAAATTATCTCCACTTTGCCTAAGTGAATACGCAGACTAAAAGGATAAGTTTCATTCAGCAACTTCCAGTATTAACTTTAAATTAGTACTGGATTTTGCTAGGAAAAAATACCCTTCTGTGTAGAAAGGAATTTCTAATTAATTTATATTTTTAGTGAAAAATGAAAGAGAGGATCTCCTTTCCTCAAAACCTCCTTTTGCTTTATTTTCTGTAACACTATATATCCTTTTGTAACTCTTTTTCAGTCCTGATAACTGGGATGTGAAAAGTGACTCTAACTGCAATGGCATATGGGTAAGTAAATGAAGTTATATCTTGTACTTCCTTCTTGATGGCTTCTTCTCTTTTTTCCTCCTTTTAAATTATTCTGCAAATGTTTCTTCTTTTATTTATCCTGGTTTATTAACTGATTTAGATTGTGCCTCTTTATTTACTACCTTTGATATTCCAAGTAATAGAACTGTATTTATCAAAAACTAAGGAAGCACAGGGGAAGTGGTTATGAGCGAAGTTTGTTTATTAATGTTTATGATTATTTAAATGATAGCTGTTATAATTAAGTTAAATATGCATATACTTATTAAAATAATGTAATGGAAAGCATCATTATCATGATACAGTGCTACCTGCTGGCAAACATTCAAGAAGAACTTAGTTCTCAGCCTCTGTTTCTCACTGCCATTTTTCGGGGACTAGGTAGATTCTGTCATCTGTCCCTTCTCTCTTCCAACAGGGTGTGGATCCGAAAGACGGAATTCCCTACGAAGAGAAATTCTGCGAAGGTAAATCTTTACAGTCGTTACAAGAAACCATGTGTCTTTTGCATTAGTTTCATAAATATTTTAATATTTTCACAGTCATTGCCAATGTAGGGGAAAGACAACGGGTTTTACAATTGCAAGAGAAAGGCAAAATGGCAAAATCTTTTTCTATTTTTTTTTTCTTTTATTATCTTGAGGATGGGCAAAGATCAAATGTGAAAAGCAGAGGCTGCTGGTAATTTCCTGTTAAAAGCCAGCTCAGTTATTAAGTTGAAATACACAGACGAGGGACAGCATCAAACAGAGATGTCACCCCTGCATCTTCTGCGGTGCCTGAAGCCTAACCAGAGGGTCCAGGAGAGCAGTTTAGTTGCTCTGTGTGTCCTGTTTGACCCATTGCCATAAACACTGACAATTGTGCCAGCAGTGATGCTGATGCTTTTCCAGAGAAGGCCTTAGAGAGGTGAAGTGATGCTGTCAGCCAGTCTCGCTGACAGCAATATGGGTGCCTGTACATACATGTATGCGCAAATAACACTCCTACTAAATGGCCGTGGCTACAGCTGCTGGTCATCTTGCTTTACATTTAAATCAGCATCCTGGGGGTGAACTGTTGCCTGGCAAGACTGTTCAACATTTTTAGATGAAAGGCAATCTACAAGTGCTAAGTAACATTAACTATAAACCAGCCAGATTGATCCAGCAGAAATACTCATATGAAGAGCACATCCACCACCTGGTTCTGTTATTACAATAAGAAGCTTTAAGCAATTTCCTGAGTAGTCTGATTTCTCTATATGTTTGAGTACTTTATAGTGCTTATTCTATGGGTAGTAAAGATAAATGTTAGCCACGTATCGTTGAATGCAATCAGGATTTTTTCTGATTAGCAAGACCTCTCCCTGTTTTTCATGCCCAGTCCCCAGTGGTTTCTCTAGGGTTGCTGGCACACGTGTGTCAATCAGCTTTTGCTGCAGATGGAGCAAAAATCCCATTGCAGGGTCTGAACACTTCAGCCAGGTGGAGGGTGTTGTAGCCTTCATCAGCTGCCGTTGCTATAAGGGTTGTTTTCCATCCTCTGTTTCCGTTTGCTCTTTCTGCACGTGTGACTAATAAAATGCATTAATTAGGTGCAGACTCGCAAGGGGTCGTGCTGTTGGGCGACTCAGCCGGTGCTCACTTCCACATCCCTCCCGAGTGGATGACCGTCACGCAAATGTCAGCGGTGAGGAATCGTGCTCCGGTTGCCAAAACCTCTCTGTCGCGGGTTGCTGTTTGCTTTCTCCCCATGCGCCACAGGTTGCCAAGGGGGAACAAGTGCAAAATGTCTCATTGCACTGGAATTTGTAGTCATGGTCTCACATGAGTCAGTGCCCTACCATGGCTGCTCTTCTGCTGATAAAAAAAGCACATCCCTGTGCTACCGCCACTCCCCCAACATCTGTGCAATTGGGTCAGGGAAGAGTTTGGCTTCAGTGGTACGATGCTGTGCCAGAGACACAAACCAGGACATCTGGCCTTCCATGCGCATGCCTGCAGCTCAAGGCAACCCGTGCTGACTGTGGGATCAGTCCTGCCATTAGCGGGCTTATTGGTATGGCTCCTTGCTGTGACAGTGCTGCAGAAGTGACACTGCTGACAGTCTGGGAACTTCTGTTTTAGGCATTTGACTTTGAAATGACACATCCTGGATTGTTTTCCCTCATCTGTGGCATATGTGAAATAGGTCTAGTAGCTCCAGTGTTGAGGCTTTGAGGCTCCTTCCACAGATACATCTGCAGGTGTTTAGGAGTCATCCAAAGGTTTATAATGGACTTGTCCAAAAGGGAAAAGTTTCAGTACTGACCATAAAATATCACCAGCACATTGATGTCAGTCTCTGGGCAGTATCCCAGCATTTCCCATTTTCAAACAACAACAAAATGCGCCTGACTGTGAATTATGCTGAGCCTCAGCTGTTGCAGTTCACTGGCATGGAATGAAGTAATTGAGAAGAACAGATCATTCTAGCAAAGTGCAATTGGGAAGTGGAGATAAGCACACAGTTACGCTCCTGTCCTTCACTGTTGTTTCCTATCCTGAGCTGGTATCACTCCCTAGCCAGGGAGGACTATGTGTTGTCCTTCTCTGCACAAGGATCTGCTGTACAGGGCTGAGTGGATCGTCATTGCCCACTTTCCCTGGTGAAAACCTGCTACTCCTCCACTGATTTCTGTGGAAGAAAGATGTCGACGTTTTCTGGAGAACAGTACTTATTCCAAAATACAAGTAGTTACAGTGCTGTTGGAGGTCTGAGAGTTTTCATGCATTTTCCCACTTTTGCTCCTAGATCTCAACTGATTTGAAAGTTGCAGATTAGCAGTTGTTTTCATTTGTTAAACGTTTATGAGCAACGATTAGATGAATGACACTGATGACAGAGCTGATGATGAGTGTAATAAATTAGCACTAATGATAATTGAGATTATCTTGTCTAATAAAGATGGTAATAATACTGATGGTGATGATGATTCTGGCAGTAACGATGGTAGCAGAGCCGTGTAGGCAATAATAGTTTTAGACTATATCAGCATTTTGTTATCACTGCCGTGAAGGGTTAGAAAGTGTTTCTCTTGCTTGAATCTTGCTGGTCCACTACCTGGATGGGTTGAAGGCTGGTAGTGGCACACAGAGGCAGAAACTTCAAGGTAAGGAGACGCAGTGCGGATTATAAAGTGAGTTTTGATGACAATTTGTTACTCTCTGATGGATGCAGAGCAACTTGCATGGGAAGGGAACTGGTACTCTCTGTAAGGCCCAACAAATAGATACTCTCAGTGCCCAACTCCATCTGGCCAGCATGTGAGGAAGATCAAGAACTGATTGGAAAGGGAGAAATGGGTTGCTTTCCTTTGCAGAAAAGGTGACTCCAGGTTAGAGTTAGTGGCCTATACTGGGGCAAGGAAGTTACAGCTACCTTGATTTTGAAGTTTTTGACCAACCTGGTACTGCTGAGTCCCAAGGTCTACCCTACAGAGATCTAGCTGAGGTGCAGCAACACAGAGAAAATTATGTTGGAACCATCGCTGAGGACACCTGCCTGCCTGTTCTTGCAAAGGCAGCCAGGAACATGGCTCTGTCCTTAACTTGCCATCGCTCCAGTAAATCCAATGCAATTACAGGAAGACAATTATACAGCTGTAACAAGGGGATGAGTCAACTTTATTTTGGCTTTCTGCTTGTCGGTAGGTTTTGGGTTTGCCAGGCTTTTCTTCTTTTAAAAGGTTCAGCAAGAATTGAGCTGAATGTTCATTCCTTTGACCTGAAAATTCAGACACTAAAAATGAAGTGTAATGCAGTGGACATGCACTTGATGATGTTTATCAAAGCAGAAGAAATACTGGGGTGTGGTTTTTTTTGAGGTGACAGTTTTCACGGAAAGCTAATGTTGAAAATACTGGTGTGTCTAGTGATGGATATTACGCTCCTGCTGCTCTGTCCATCTGCTTGCAATTGACTTCCAAATAGCTACTAAATGCAGCATTTTTCTGTTATATGTCTGGGATAGAAGCTTACTTTTAAATTTCATTTTAGAGACTATTTTATCTGGAGATAAAAGCACTGTATTTATAAATGTGCTGGAAATTATACCCTTTCTAGGAAGATGCATTTTAAAACTCTTGGATCTCTATTTCATGCTGAATAAAGAGAAAAATAAATCCCATGTCTATCTATAATCCTGTAAACATCAACTTGTGCACAAGCTAAAGAGGTTCTCAGTTTTCATTAAAGTAACTGTTTTATACTGTATATTTCCTGTTAAAAGAACCCAATATTTCTTAAAAGGCAGATTCAGGCTATTCCGAACACTTATCCCACTGACTTCTTTTTTTGCACCACTAGAAAAAACAGGAGTTTCACCTGTGATAATCTTATTAAAAACATTTGCTAGCTTCCCTCTAAACCCGGTGAATTGCAGGCAAGTTTATTCCAGGTAGTATTGTGATGACTAAGATGCTACGTTTTGGGGGAAATAATAAATTTGCTAATTTCAAACCTATGTCCCATGCAGCTTTACAGAGTAGAAATGCCATGCATACTTTTTAAAAAGACAGGCTGTGCTTTCCTCAAGAGCTCTAAGGCTTGCTTATTTGTATACTTAGAATAAGAAAGTCATCTGCTATACTTAATGCCATCATGAGGATTTGAATATCATTAAAGTCAGTATGAAAACAAATATTGAATTCCCCTTCAAATTAAGGGACACTTCAGTGTTTCCAGTATTTTGACAAGTGCAATTTCTAAAGACCAGCATCACTGTTATGTTTCCAATGCCATTTTGTGTCCTGATTTTGAAAATCTCCTGCCACAACAGCCCCAAACCTTGTTCCATTTAAGCTAACTTGGTCCAAAGCATCTCGGGGTGTGTGTGTATTTAGCATCAGCCATGGCTTTGGTTACTTGCTGCAAGAGAATCAGGAGGATTCAGAGAGATGTATTTTGAGGTAGGACACATTTAGGAGGTGAGGACATTCCTTTGAAATGAGACCCATCTAGAGCATTTGAGGCTAAAACATGGCATTTGAAGCTAGGTTGGAATAATTTTCTAATCATTCTCTGCTAAAATCTGGCAGATAGGCTGAAGCATGATTTCTCAGCCAGAATAATCTAGGGAATGGTATTTAAACAAGGCTGTGCTCAGAAGAGTTTTAAACTAAAAGTCAACATAGAGTGTCCCTCTAGAGTGGGACAGATTTGCATCTGAGATTAAGCAAAACGCAGTCTGTTAGACCATGCTTTCCAAACTACATCACTGCAGAGTTCAAGGTCTAGAAATTTCCAATAACTACTCATCTTCAACCTTCAGTCCTGAAATATTTTCAAAAGTATGGCTTTAAGTGCTTTGCTGGAACAGTGTCAATGCTAAACGTATATAAAGTTTTCAAATGCAACTGTAATTCTGGGCTCAAATGTTCCTTTCCAAATCAATTTGCAAGTCAATTAGGTTCTATCTAATTCATATTTAAGCTAAGTTTTCAGGGGAAAAAAAATGCAGTTAAAAATTATTGAGACTTGTCCAATGAAAATATTGTTTTAGAGTGCCAGTGGGAAATAATGAGAGAATTGGTCATGGAACTATTTGTTTTAAAAATATTTAAACATTTTTGGGCTCTTTTTATACTCTTACATGCTGTGACTTATGAGAGATCATATCTATAATTTGTTCTATGTTAAGTGACAGTTTCAATATTTCTTTCACCTTTAATGCAAAGCTACAAGGAGGCAAATATTGCAAATGGCTAAGCCATTCTGTACCCCTCCACTTCTGCTCACAGTTATGCCCTTAGAATAAATGCCTCTTTGCATGCAAAACTATCATGAAGAAGGCAAATTTGGAAGGACACAAAAGTGTATTTTTTATATATACATATATATATATGAGAGAGAACCAACTGAAAGATAATTAAACGAGGCCCATTTTCACCCTGGTAACTAATGCAAATCTACTGTAAGTAGGTCAAATATGCTGTTATATGCTTTAAACTGGCATCTGCTCTGCATTAGGCTGCTTAGGGCTCGGCTTCAGGATTTCTCCCACCCCACACAACCCCCCTTTTCTCGCCTCTCCTTGCCTTTCCCTGCATCTCCCCCATCCTCTTACAGACAAAACCTATAGTCATATACTGAAGCAGAGCTCCCATTCACCTAAACAATAATTTTGTGGGAGTGAGGATTTGGTGGGGACCACAAGCATTAGCTCTTCTGTGGCTCCTCAGTTACCTCTGACCCTCCTGGAGAAAGAATTACTCACCTGCTTGTTGTTTATAGCAGTGAGTGTTTAAGGTAACCCCACAATTGCAGCAAAAGAAAATTAAGCTAATAAATTACATGGATTAAACTAGCCTGTAAGTTCTCTGATTTTATGTTTTGACCTTCTTTTGGTTATTACCTTTTTCATCAACAGTTTTTCAGTATGAGCACACTGGATTTATGCATTTGTCTTTGCGAGTGTACCCCAGACTAAAAGAAGCTGAAAATTTACTCCATGTTCTCGTCCTTCTGAGGTGGCGCAATTTCTTGAGGCCATTTTTCTTGCCTTTCATGATTTTTGACACATTCGCAAATCAAAGTGGAAACGAACAGGGCACTGTGTTTTGAATGTGCAACATGGCTTGCATCTGCATAGAGACAGTCACTTAAAAAAAAAATCATTAAGGACTAATATTAGCAAGAAACATAGAAGGGTAAAGGTTGCATCTGTTTGCACGGAAAGGTTATATCAGAGCATGCATTTTTCCTCCCTGGTCCCTTCCATGCTTAGGGGCCTTTCTGATTCTGTTTCTCTAGTGACAACCCAGAAATTTGCAGTGAGGACCAGGCAGAGGTTTTTAGGGGGTCAGATGCCTGCAGTTCATCCTGCAAGAGAGCTTTGAGTGAATTTGGTGTTGTCCCTCTGCTATATATGCATCTCCCCTCGTGCCCAAGGAGACCCACCTTTGGACAGGACAGATGCTGCAGCAAACATCTGCCACCTTGGTGGTCTGCACCTGCAGTACGTGCTCCACCTCAGGAGGAGTTTTGGGCTCTTCCAGAATTAAACAGTGCCAGGAGATGCAGTTCGGATTTCTCTTCTGCTTTTACTTCCTCTGTCTCTTGATATGCACATTTTAAAATAGTCAGTTTTTTAAGTATATGCATAAATAATTACTGCTACAGCTATAGTTACAGTCGCTTCTGCCCAGCTAATGCTCCAGCTAAGAAGTGCTCAAGTTTGCTAAAAGGATTGTTTTGTCTGTGAGGGTGAAACTGTGTTGATTTTAAAATTTCTCCTTTCAGAAATCGTTTTCTAACCTCCCAATGGCTTTCACTGATGAGTTTGACTGGCCCCAGTTCTCAGAGATCACTGGATTTCTAAACTCCACCATCGGGTAAGACAACAGGCGGGGTGGCCAAGTTGTAGAAAGTCTGAAGGTCCCTCAAAGCACAGCAAAACAAAAAAAGTGCTTGAAAGATAAAAATGCTAGTCAGCTCTGCTTCTGCTCTTTTTAAAACCAAAATCAACGTGGGATCTAGGGATTTAAAGAAATCTTTTAAATATATGGACAATGCACAATACTCTAGCCCAGTCAGTCTTCTTGAAATTCAGGGTAGTTTTTAGAGCTGGTCAAACTGTAATTTAGAAGGAGAAAAAACTGAATAAATAAAAACCAATCTTGCTTTTCTCCAAAGTTCTGGAGCACATGAAAGGGAAGCATTGCTGAAATTAACAAAAAAATCAGTATTTTCTTCTTTTTTTTCCTACTGTTTCTTTTTTTTTGCTGCTGAAACAATGGAATATATGGTAATCCCATGTTATTTCATGGTCTTCCCCTTTTTTGGGGCAATCTTGCTTCTCCTTTTCTTTTTTTTTTTTTTTTCACATTTAGAGGGAAGTAGCAAAAGATGAATTTGGAAGTGCCTGTGACCTAATTTGCTGTGTTACATTGCTCATGTGGATGGAGAAGCATGCAGGGGTAGATGGAAGAAAATAAGTCTCTGCCAAAAGGGAAGAAAAATAAGTCCAAAGACAAATAAAGCACCTTGAAATGCCTGTAGTCTTAATTGTGAAGTTAAAAAAAATATTAATAATTTTGTTAATCATCTTTCTGGCCAGCATTAAGAGGCCCTTGACCCCTGCCAGATTGGACGGATACAATCATCAACAGTGCCTGTTTGGCCTGAATTTCAGATAATTTTTATTTTATATGTCTAAGATAGGTCACAAATAAAGTGAAATGCCAAATCAAGCATGAGTCAAGCCTAAAGAGGCTCTCTACCAACAGAATTTGAAAGTTGGCAGAATATATTCTTTTCCAGGAAAAAAATCTGTTGCACCATACACTTGTACTTTTTGCTTCCTTTTTTCTCCCTGTGCAAAAACCAGGCTCCTAGTCTCAGCTGCAGTCACACAGTCTATGCTTTAAGGAGGTACACTATTTGACAAGCCAGCAGAGAATATCTATGCAGCATCCTTTTTTGGAGTCAGTAGCAAAACTGACCTTTAAAAAGCTATTACGATGTCCAGCTACTCAATACACAGTATTTAACTGAAGTTCACAAGTGATCAGAGCTTGGTATTGACCCTGAAGTTGTCAGTGATGGGCCTTGGTTCAATGTTTAGTTTTAATCTCTTTTCTAATCTTTTAATATTTGCCACATCTGGAAAAAAAGAAATAAATAAACGGACTGTTTGGGACTTCAAGGCATTTTTAAGAGAAGAATCTCAAAATCCCACATCTCAATGACAAAGTGTAGTGCAGACACAGACTGCTCTGGCAATGTGCAGTGGGAGGCTCTCATTTACTCCAAGACTGCAGAAGCAGAGACACAAATTGATGTGTTCCATGCCCATCTTTCCCACTCCTTGATGGATGAACGAGGACACTACTTTTTAACTAATATCCTCTGACCCAGAACATCTATTTGCTTCTCCTCATCCGCCCACCTGCTATGCTGAACACCAAAGAGCTTGACCATTTCTTGTGTAGCGCATTGCATGGTGACCGGTTGATGTTCTCCTGCATTTCTATGTAGGTAGTTAGTTTTTATTGCTGGTTTCAAAACTTGTCATTGTTTTCTGTTTCTCTGCATTCGTCCAATTTTGCTGTTCTTAAGGCATTGTGTTCAAGTTATCTGATTCCTTCTGTGTCTATGTTCAAACAAAAAATCATCAGCCTGAATCAAGATGACCATGTACTCATGGCTGGAAGTGTGGTCTTTTCATCAGCTTCCTTTTGGGCTGTTACCCTTTTCATTTGCATTTTCGTTTTTCTCAACAGTGCAAACTAAAGAAGAGCACTAATTACAATTAAGCATTTTCAGAGCAATCCTTCCAAAATATATGGCTTTGAGAAATGAACGCCTTGCCAATATTTCTTCTCTCTTATTTACTGTTCCATAACAACCAATTGAAAAGTCAATTAGTGAGCAATCAGCAGGATTGTTTTGATAAATGATTTATAACAAAAAGGTTTTTAAACACCTTATCTGAAAGACCAACATAAAAGCACCCTGGATGGAACAATTTCAAAGAAACTCTCAATGAGTTTATAGTTTCTGAGAGGATATCTTGGCTTCCATTTTAGGCCAACCTGTTAAAGGTGAAAAAGATTTATGACCACAAAAAAAAGAGAGATGGTCAAATAGAAGTATACGCATAACTGGGGCACAGAGTTGTTCAGAGATTAAAGCACACGTCATTTTTAATATAATCTGTGTTTTCATCACGAGTTTAGCAGCTTGCATTTTCTCAATTTATTTTAGAGGCTGGACAGACTCTCTGTATCTACGTTTACGCAGGAGAAATCGCTGTAATCACAGAGACTTACAGAACATTTCCCAAAATGGTATGTTAAGTTTTTTCAATTTCTTTTTCTCAGCCTTATTAGTCTGATACTTGATGCTGCATTAATGAACATCTTTCAGAGACAAAGAGAAACCCCCTTCTGATTGTGTGAGTTTCTCATGGGAAAATAGAGAACAGCACTTATTTAACTCAGTGTCTTTTCTTCTAGCTCGGAGTAGGGAGGTGTGTGGCTTGATCACTTCTATCCATGCACAAAGAATTTTCACTGGGCTAAAAACCAGTGTACCCCACTGTAAGTCTGTGGGTTGTTTTTTTTTTATTGGCCATAGCCAAAAGGGGGGATTTAGAGGGATGTCACTAGTAGTGATGGAGCTAAAACTTTGCCCTACATCTTCTCCAGAGGCTGTGGCATGGTCTCTTCTTGCCTGCACCCTCCTGCTCTGCACTCCCATGGGGGATGCTGGGGGGGTCCTATACTGCACCCCACAGCAGCACAGGGGACTCAGAGGGCTGCCACACCAGCCGGCAGAGTGGGCACAAAACAGTTATCAGTCTCATAGCAAGGATGTCCATGAAATCCTGTGACATCCTGTGGAGCTGGAGACCAGCAAACCTCTTGTAAAACTGGAGAGGCCAGTGGTGCAGGCATCTTCATGTGCTCTTAGAAAAGATTTTAAAAGAATAATCAAGGACACACAGGTAAACCAAAACTGGGACAAAATTTAACACTTAAATTTTAATTAATTAATTAATTTCATGAGACTGGCTTAACACCTCTCTATGAAATAACATCTTGACTTGCCAAGGGTATATGAAGCAGACCTAATATATCTCGAATTAGATGTCTTGCATGGTACCTCACAGGAAATGCTTGTGTACAGTGAAGAAAGGAAGATTAATACAAGATATAAGAGGTGGGTGGAGAACCACCTAAGCGGGGAAGAGCAGTGGGTTTGAGCAGAGGACCTGTGTTCCTCATGCTCTCTCCTGAAGGTAATGCTGCTTAAGACTTGCTGTGCTCTCCTGAGAGCAAAGACCAAGGTGCATGCTGGACAGCATCTGTAAATGATGCAAAATTCCATATTAACTATCCTGAATTGGGCCACTTTCTTTCACCGGAATAATTTAGGTGAGCTTGGGGACAGCAGTGACAGAAATTGCAGAAAATACAATTGTACTATACATGCATATCAGAGCTAATGATGAAACTCTTGTCTGTACACTAGTGGCTCATCAGCCAGAGATAGCGGAAGGAGAGAGGCATTGGGATGCAAAGGGGAATTTCAAGGAACAGTTGGTAGTGCAGGATAAAGCTGGAAAGCGACCAAGGCAGTTGCAAAATGCATCATGCACAGTATTTTCTCTAGAGACAGTCCTTCCTTGTATAAGCCACTGATAAGACCTCAGAATTTGGTCCCCTTTGCTTAGGGAGGACAGATTTAGGTGGGAATAGATGCAGAGAAGGGCTTTGGAGAAGATTAGGGCAATGGAGATTTCTGAAGGGATGTTAAGACACCTTGGCAATTGAGCAAAGCAAAAATTAAAAGGGATTACAAGAACATGGATTTAATTAATCATTAATCCTACCTCTATTTGGAGAGGAAATTTTTTTAAAAAGGTCACTATCAAGGAGAGAGAAATTAGAATAGCCCTCAAAATCAAGGAGTGGGGACAAAACAGAAACCCTGAGTTGTTTCAAGACGGAGTTTGATTAAATTTGTCAAAGGGATTTTATGAAGAGATGACAGTAATCTCCCTTAGAAATTAAGGTTTATGATGTTAGCTTTTGTGTGTTGGATTAGGTGATGTCCCCAACAGCAGGTTTAAAAGATACTTGATTATTCTATGATTATCTCATTGTGTTTCTATTGTATTTAATTAATTTTTGTGCTTCAGAAAACTGGCTGTAGAAGCTTGGGAAAATTTATTCTTCTTGGGTAGATAATTTGGCTTTCCATAAGGGTGCTCTTCCTCTACAACAGATGAGTCATGTGGACTGCGAGTGAGGAACTCTGCTGCCCCTAGTGATACTTAGAAACTTATTAAAAGCTCCGGATTTCCTTTGAGATTTAGGATCAGAAAGAGTCTGCCCCAGCCCCCCCACCTTTGACCGACAGAGATCTTACCGGGCAGAAAAGGTTGCAGGGATGGTGACATGAAGCAAGGATCACTTCCAGGCTCAGATGGGCATTTTTGCCTAAAAAATTGGCTTCTGGTGCCAGCACTGATGACATTGGCAATGCCTCTCATTCATCTGTGGCGCACGTGGTGCTCCTGAGGCTCTGGGTCTTCTGCACAAGTGTTTTACAATCTATTTGGTGTCATGGGTTGGGAGCTTCTTTCTCATTTGTAGGTCGCAGGGCACTAGAACTGGTGGCTCCCATTATTGCAGTCCCCTATATGTGCTTTCTGGTGAAAGAGTTTTAAAAAAAAGCCAAAATAGATGGTCAATGGGTGACTAAGTGTCAGTGGTTCTTCTCATTTATATCCAGTTCATCTCAGTACCTGGTACGCTATTACCATGTTCTGCTTTCTTTGCGTTAATGGGGGTTGTACTTTCTGCTCTTCCTTTTTTCCCAATTCCATCACAGACTTTTTTTTTTTTCTTTAAAGTCTCTCACTGTGTTCATCATTCCTTTTTCTCTCCACTTCACATATCTCCTTTCCACTTACCCTACAGACACCTGCAGGATATCTGCAGGATAAAAGGAGGTGAACCTGTGTCAGGGAAAAGGCTCTGAAGAAAATTGAGAAGGGAATTTAAAAAGGGGGAAATTACAAGTGACAGAAAAATCCCAGGATATCTTCCCTCAGTATCTTCTCTTAATCATTGCACAAACACTGCATTGTAAAGGTTTGCTTTTCTTGCCTCATTTAGCATAGTAGTTTCCCTGAATGGGAGAATTTGAATGGCTTCTCTTCATGACAGTAAAGCAAAAATCTGGCTGTCAACCTGACCTTAGCCCCACCTGGAACAACTTAACCTTTCTCTGAAAATTATGATTCACAACCCCACATATGCACAGTGAGAGGATGAGACACTAGAGATACAGTTCTGATGGGGGAGGCATGCAGCCAAAAGCCCAGGGATGGCAAGCCAAGCTGGAGACCAAGAATGGTGGTCATCTCCAGCCCCTCAGCGGAAACACCAGTGCTGTGTCAGAGCTCAGCATGGAGGGACTTTCCCCATTGCCATTCCCAGGACATGCATCTTAAGCCTGGAGGAAGGCTCCCTCAACATCCATGCTAGCAGGATTTCCGCCTTTCTTAAAAGATCCTATTATCTTAAAAAATCCCATTATCCCCCAGAGATGGTGGACCTTTCCCTCCTCTGCAGCCTGCTGAGGGGTAGGGTGTTCAGCCAGGGACAGGGATGGTGCCCCTCAGCTCTCTGTTTATATTACCTATGATCTGTGTATTTATTTGCATCAGAATTGCTGGTGTTCATTTTGGGTGATCAGCTTTGCTCACCGAACACCCCACAAGGCATTTGGTATATGAGGTATAGGTTAATAATCTAAAGCAAATCTGTTCTATGCCACCATTACTGCTTTCAGCTTGTGGCTGCACAACAAGCTGCTCATAGTCCTAACTAATGTTTTCTGTCCAAGTGGCTTCCTGAACAGTTTTCTACAGATAATTTTTACTGGTTCATTGTTTCCAATATGGTTTTGGTGTCTGGCCTTTCAGCAGCTTCACACAGGTTTGTAGGCCATGTGCTCGTTTTGGGTTCTGACTGGATGAGCGGGATCCTCAGGTATGAGGGCCAGGAATGAACGCTCAGGTGTGGAGTCACAAAGTTCTTCTAAATGTTCTCCAGCACGTGTTGAAGATCCCTTGTTTTGATAGGAGTATCCTGATGGTAAAATCAGTTGCTAAAATATTCCAACAAATCATTAGGTAAACATGTCAAAAATGAAGACCCTCAGAATTTCTAAAGAATTACAGAACAATCTTGTGATTGTCATCCATGTTTTGTATTAGGTACTTGGATAATGTATGCTATTTCAAAACACAGGTATTATATATTCCTTTGCCATTTGTAATCTGATCTGTCTCTCTGAGGTTCTTGCCATTGACCAGAAAAATTATGCCTTGTTAGCACATGCTATGGCTCACTGAACCATCAAGCACCAGATATCTCACATTGGCTTCAATAACATTTAAGAAGTAATAACTTTTCTTTTTCCTTCATGTCTTGGAAATTGTAGCCCACCTGGAGTTCATTTGGGGAAACCAGAGGCATTTACCTTTGGAGTGTTACATTTCCAATTGCTTTTACAGCCAAAAGGACCAAAGATTAGAGGGCCATCAGCTGTTCTCAGCCACGCAGCCCTTTTGTTGCTATCTGGACCCAGGCTCTTTCAGTGCACGTTAGTGCTGCTCCTTGTCAGCCACGTAAGGTATGAGAGCAAGAAAATCAAGAAGTGCATCTCAAGTATAGCAAGGTTTATGAAAGCTGGGGTCGCTTGCAAGCAGAAACAAACCCAACCCTGACTCCTCAAACTAAAACTAAAAAACGTCACTGGTCTGAAAATGTTTGGCAAGCAACAGAGAGGGGGGCAGGAAGGGTCCAGGAATAGCTGCCAGGACATTCAGCTGTGTAAGGGTAGCTGTTCAGCCTCATCCCTTTTTCTCTCTTGAATGTTTTCATTACAGATTGCATCCTGTATCACAAAAACTTCCTTGAAGTCTCAATTTACCCATGAAAACAGTTCTCTAAAAACTCTCTTCATTTTCTTGATGTTTTTACTTGATTCGTAACTGTGCTGATGCTTTCCACAGAGCTGCTTATAACTGCCTGCGCTGGTGGGGGTAATACATAACCAAGAACAGCTTCCTACTTTTTTGTAAATACTTTTTTAATTTTTAGAGATCCCAGCAGTTTATTTGTGCTGGAACTGCAGCCTCAGTCCAGGAAGCCATGCAGCAGAATGGCTTAACAGAGGGGTGTTGAACTCTAGCTAAAAGAAGGCTATTAAACAGAAAAAAACATCTACTGGTGGTAGTTATGTTCCAAGCTGTATTTTCTAAGGATTTTGTGGGGTTCTTATTCTACTGAAAAGAGCTTCTCAGCAGAAGGGCTGGATTTTGAATGGACCGGCAACCCTCAGGAGAGAAGCAGCAGACAGATATATTCACTTTTAGCCTGGAAGAACTGGATTATTTAAAACATAAAGGATTCCTTGATATATGTGGTTGGCATCACTGTGAGTGATAATAACAAAGGCACCACTATTAAAATGCAAAGTGTACTATTGCTACCTCAGGGGTTTATCTCTTAGATCTTTCCCTTATACCAATCCAGCAGGGATTTAATGATGTTCTGTCCACAAGTTTCTCCCCAAGAGCTGCGGGGAGGACAGGATTTGCTCCTCAAAGCAAGTTTCAGAGCCACAATGCAGAAAAGAGAAGAGAGACCAGGGAAGAGCTGAGTGAAGAATAGAAGAAGCATAGCACAAGAGGAGAAGGAGTGAGAAAAGAAGAGAGAGTGAAAATACTGCAAAATAAAAGCCAGTACAACCTGTAGGGCCTGCTTCTCTGAAGTTTATATTTCTGTACTTTGCTGTGAGGTGTGCTTCTTGCAATCACAGTCCTGGTCTGATCTTGAACAAAGCATAAAGCCCTTTTTGTCTCTTTGTTTGCTATCGTTCTTGCATCGCAGGTGATGGACTTTGATTTGCATGCTGTGGGTAGCTGGGATGTATATGCGTAACCTTTAAAGACCTGCTAGTAAGTTTTATGCATAAAAGCTTTCCTAATTGGGAATGCTTTTCTCATTCAAGACATAAATGAAGAATTGTAGGCACTCACAGATGCTTAGATGTAGCTAGCTCTTTTCCCGGAGGAGGAGAGTTTTGTATCCAACCATTTGGGCGGGTTACCATTGAAATGCAGAACTTCTCGGGAGGGGTGCAGCTGGCCTAATGCTATTTTTCATAAGACTGCCACTCATGGGGAGAGCAATGCAGACACCCAAATGTTGGTATCTAGTGCTGTTTAAGATGCTTTACAGTATCTTTCCCACTGCCAGCTGCCTTTCCAGAAGTGCACAATCTCTCAAGCATCCTGTGTTGTATCTGCCAACCCTGCTGCAGGTGTCTTGGATACTCTGGGATGTCAAAAATGGCACTTGGTGCCTATGTTTAGGACCTGAATCGGTCCCAACATGGTATAGCTGTGAGACGCTTACTCTCTCAGAAGAGTGAGAACAGTTCACTTTGCAATTTATGGGGAAAGTTAAAAGTAGATCAACTGTTGACAAGTCAGGTTGGCTGGTTTACAAGAAACTACAATGTTCAACAGATGGGAAGAAGCTGCCAGATCTAGATTAAAAGCTGGATCCAAACAACCCAGCACTTAAAAGTATTTGATTTCCTGCAGTCTGAAGTGTAGGACTCAGGTGAGAGGCAGTAGGCCCCTGGATATAGCTGGATAGTGCCAGCACCCAAAAAGCTTGCAGAGAAGGCTTGTTGTTCCATTTTTATTTTTAATGCTTCTACATTCTTGGAAACATGCAATGAAGTTGGGTTTTGCATGTTCTTTTGTTCGTCACTATAATGATGTTCTACGATTTCTCTTATTCCCACTATGTGTGATCAGGTGGTTCTTCAGGAAACCTCCGCTATTTAATAAAAAGGTGAGTGTTTAATGGGATTCCAGTGCTGATTGGGAGTACACAAGTGTTTCTGGAGTCTTGCTTCTTGGAAATAAACAAGCAAAGTACTGTAAAGAATGCATTATGCACAAATGTCCCCAAAAGCACAGTTTTCCTTGGCCACTGTGCTCTGAAGTGCTGGCTATTTGTTCTCTGCTATAAACGTTCATCAACAGAAGAAAAACTGTCACCATCTCCAGGGCCTTGGTCTTAGCCCAGTTAAGCCAATGGAGCGTTTCCAGTGATCTTAGGGAAGAGATTAAGCCTTTCCCTAAATCTGTGCTTTGTGTCCCCCTAAATGTGCTACTCCTGATGTGTAAAAATGTAGACAGACATGGGCAGGCCCACTGTGTTATCTCCATATGGACATGATTGAGTAGCTACTGGATAGTGAGCGGCAGCAACTCTCCTTTTTAGATGAATTTGGATGGGCTGTGGGTCAGCTGGGTTTGATTTAGTTTGCTTGATGCTGACATAGTTCACATCCTAAGGGATTTATTGTTCTCTCCTCCAAAAAAAAGTAGTAATGAATCCTTGCCCTCTAGCACTGATCTTTAAACCACATCCTGATTCGATCTTGAGCCCAGTCCTACACATAAACTTAGTTGTCAGCCAAACATAGTCTTCTTCTCCCATCTCTGATTAAAAACTTCCCATCTTGATTTATGTCTTTGCCCCAGGATGAAACTACTTGATTTGGCTTCTGAATAGTACAAAGAAGATAGAAAGCCAGCAGGAAAAAAACTGAAGATGACAAGTCCATGAGGGACAAAAGGGAGAAGTGAAAAACAAACAAACGAACAAAATTTCAGAAATGTTACTAAAATATAAAACTGCAGGGAAAAAAATCTCCCAAATTTAGAAGCATGGTCATCTGAGCATTGGCCAAATCTAAATGAGCTAATTCCAAACGTGATCTCATGCAAGCATGGTGTGTGATTCAGACACTGAGAATGTATTTCTCCATTAATATGGCTGTGTATTTATCTTTTAGCCTGGCCAGAAACCAGCTGTTGGACAATCCAGCCATAGTTATCTATGCTACAATTGGGAATGATGTCTGCAATGGGTAAGGTGTAAACCAAATTAACATTTAGAGTATCATAAATTTGACTTTAACTTTAGAGTATTGCTGGCTGCTTGGGCATTTATGTCTCACTGCTTTGCACTTCCCAGTGTTGGCATTTTTCTTTGCTATTGGTCTGTGCTTCATTCGTATTTTTCTGCTGAAAGTGCTGGTTGTTGCCTTACCTGTATTTGTCATAGTCACCTACTGGTCCTCATTCAGAGCTTGTCTTTTTTTCTTTCTTTTACAACCTGGTAATAAAGTGACCAATAGCATGTCTGAAGTAGAATATTTCTAACTTAGTAGATGAAACAAAGTATAACGACAACAGGAGGGGGGAAAAAATTAAAAATAGTTTAAAAGCATATATATGCGTCTTACCCAGTGTGTCACCTCCTGTCAGCAGGTAAAGCATGACTGGTTTACCTTTTCTGAAGAATGACAACGTAGTGCCCTGTTGAGGTCTATTTTCACCCTGCCTCTGCTGCACGCTGCCTGCAGTCTTTGCTGTGCTCTCCTGACAAGGTTTTTTGTCTTTCTGGCTTTACTCACGTCATAAGCTCAGCGGGAGAATGAACTGAAGCTTTCAAAACTAATAGTTCTGGCATTATCCATTAACAATGCTCTCGGGGATGCCAAGAGGTCACTAGTTAGATGCTTCCCTTCCTCCTGGCAGTGGGAAGGCAATAAACACCAGGCAAATGGACAGCACATACCTACCACAGTTTTGGTTTTGCAGGTGGTCCAAGTGCTGTTTTTAGTTAACATTATTTTCACCATGATGAGTCTTCAGGTTTTATTTTAAGCATAAGAAATACATATGACTGATGCAGAGACTTTCGAAACATTCATTTTACTAAATGACGTACGCTCAGCTAGGTCCCCTTCCGGAGCCTTTGAAGAGTCTCACCTGCAGATCGCATAATAAAGTTGGAGCTATTATGCAGGCTTTCAGGATTCACAACTAAAATATCCTAAAACTTTGCTGAACAGCAAGTGCTTGGGTTGAAACTTTGCACATCAGGTGTTGTGCTCCAGACAGGGACGGCCAAAGGCCAGGCAGGACTTTCCCTGCTGCTGCAGCACCTGGGAGCCCTCAGATGGGCTAGAAGTGGGACCACAGGTGCCAGCTTGTAGGTCCTTCCCTTGTAGCAAGCAGAAATAACCTTCCATGACACCTTCAACCTTGGCATCTCCTTCTGGTGTTTGTGCTTTCCCTACGCCACTGCCCAGAACTGCCAGATCTGCCCTCAGCACCACCCTCCTGTTAGGGGAATAGCACGCAAATCCTCAAATGTAACACCATCATCCTTCAGCTGAGTGGGAAAAAGCAGTCACAGACCTCCTGATACTTGATGACAAGACTGTCCTGTGCCCTTGTTTATTGAGAAGCTTATGGAGGTATCATTACAACCACCCCCAGGATGATGAGCCCCTCCGTGCCAAATAGCACCTTCAATAAAGTCTGTGGCTCCTCCCACAGGGTCTCTTGGGGTGTCTTCTCCCAGGCTTGGCCCAGGCTCTATTGTGTACGTGTTTCAGTTTTGCTGTTTCACTAGCTTTGCTAAAAGCACCTCTTTTTCCTTTGTTTTATTCCTCATTCTGCAGGTTATTCTCTTCACTTGCCCTATCTTTAACACTGATTTCTATTCTTGCCTGAAGTAAAAAGAAATTTTCCACAAATTTAAACCATTTTGACCTCACCTCACCCATTTGTATGTTACAAAACAGTATTTATTACTTGAAACTCTGTTGTCTTTTTATCCCAGCTTCTGTTACCTGGCAGAGACACTTTCGTCTGCTCAAATTCTCTCTGCTCTCTGTTTTCTTCCAACACATTTACAGCATCAAAAGAGGCTATCAGGCTGTAGTGATCCCTGTGACTCCAGCAAGGAAAGATGCTGCAGCTTCTGTAGCAACATGCTGTTTCCATCGAGTGGGATGTACAGTGGAATGAGGTTTTTTCAGCATCTGGTCACTGTGTGTAGCTGCCCTTGCCCTGATGTACCCATAGAGGTTACGGAGGATGTGGAGCATCCGACAGGCTTGCCTTCAAACCTTGGGGTTGACAAATAAAAAGCCTCTTGAAGGACAGCTTTAAACTCCAGTAATAGAGCCTTTCTGGCCACGTCCTGTATTTTACCTTCAAAAGGTAAAATGTGCTGAGCACACTGGAGGCACAGCCCATAGCCAAAGCATTGCTAAAATGCCAGTATTTAATTCCGTGCAAAGTGCGGGGCAATGAGTAATATGGATGTTTGTGGAGGAGAAAGATAATGAAATTGGCATCCTGTGCTACGTGTTCCCAGTAGTCTCCACATTGTGGTGTCCAAACGGGGGTTAGAAAAATAAAGACAGATGGCAATGGTATCTCTCAGCCCACTGAGGTGTAAATGTGGGACACATAAACCTAGAAAAGAAAAAAAAAAAAAGAGACAAGAAAATAATGAGTACCAGCAGTCTCAAATAATGTACAATTATCACACCTATTAGTTGTATTTGGGGTAATGCGCCATTTATCCAGCCTCTCTTTCCCAGCTTTGCAGTTATGACATCTACAACAAACAGAAAGGTGACAGCAGCAAAGCGGGGTGAGCAGGCAGCCACCAGGAAGGAAATTTGTACAAGCTGACACTGGCACCAGCAAGAGAATAACATGCCCTTATTGTAAGGCCACTTTTCACCAAAGCACTGCTATACCCCTGCAGCCCTAAGAATCGTATGTAATCATGGAACACATCTAGTGCTCGTGTCCTGGGCATGCCACCTGTCTACAGTGATCTGGAGCTGAACTGTGGATCCAGCTTTCCACGTACGTGCATGTGGCACGTGTGTGTGCACGTGGTGTGAACACTCACCAGGTCATCACCCCATGTGCCCAAACCCTGGGCGTGTAACAGCATGTGGCTGGAAAGCAGAGGTGTAGCTGAAACCTTGGCTGGGGGATATTTGTATGGAGAGGGGGAAATTGCTGCCCTGCAGGACATGGCAGGCCAGGCCCACGAACTTCATGCAGAAGGAGGGTGGAGAGCTGTGTTTGGACTATGCCAGACCCAGTTATAAGGGATTGGAGGAGGTCTCTGTGACAGAGGAGAGCTGGAACAGCTTTGCACAGGTTGCATGAGGCTGTCTGGCCTCTCTGTGTTGTATGTGTGGTGGAGTACACATGGTGGTGTGACATCCAAGAGCTGTGTATTTGTGTATTGTAGTGGGGTAGGGAGAGCTCCCTAAAATACCCAGCTCCAATGCAGCAAGAATCCTAATATTAACATCCTCTTGCTATATTCTGGTGCAATGAACTGTGGCCAACATCAGCTTCCAGAGGTGCCAGGTGGACAGAGGTGATCACTGGCTGATGCCTCCTAGGGGGACTATATGAGGGTACCACAACAGCCCCCGGTCCTCATCCAGGCACCTTGAAGTCGTTATGGCAGAGCCCAAAACAAACATGCCTACAAGACAACTTGCTTCTCAGTCAGTTTTAACTTCACAACCTGACACAGAAAGGATATGTGAAGAAATACACTGAAATACTTGCATGACTTCAGCAGAGAATGACAAAAGAAAGTGAAATTATGAATGTCATATTAATTTCAGCTCACACTGGTGTGTTGACTTGTGGTAGAGGCTTTACATCAGAGCAGTACTTTGAAATCAAGTGCTGTTATACCTGTAGGCAAAATGAAGTAATTTAAGGGCAAAACCAGAGTCTTATCTCAAAAGTACCTTGCTTGGGTGGTTGTTACAAGGATAAGCCTGAATCTTAATGCTGTTTTTCAGTTCTCCCTGACCAGAAAGTCTCAAACGCTTCAGCAACACATACTGCATTAAGAAAAATTTCTGGGCCCAGGGAACTCATCTAATTATTATTTTGTGTGCAAATTGCAGCCCACTGAAGAATCCCAAGTTCTTGCTAGGGAACAGAGTTCTCTCACATGGGACTCAGCACCTCCACCCCTCGAGCACAAACATTTCTTTCTAATGCCTCAAGACAGAACAACACTTTTGAAAGCTCCTGTTTCTTTGTTGTTCACTGAAAATAAATCCTACCTGATTGCCCAGGAGCTCCCTTGGCACTGCAAGCATCAAGTTTGCCCTTCTCTGACTCCTGGGAAGCCATGAAAGGGATTAAAGGACTTTCTCAGGGAAAGAACCAGGATGGAGCCTCCTGGCTGCTGACCTGATGGCTTCCCTGCAAGCCCACAAGGAGAAAATGTGGGAATAGCTAAAAAACTAAGGATGGATATTAGTGCAACCTTATGTACTACTTGGAGTGACATCCCCTGTCTTTCTCCTTGAGCAACAAGATTAGCTCCTCAGCAGGTGTCGTGGCTTTCTCTCTGAAAGCCTTGGTCCAGCTGAGCTGCACCACCAAGGCAGGACCAAAACTGTCACAAGAGCCTGCTTTCCAAGGTGCATGGTCCATGCCATGCATGGCTGCACACCTTAATGTGCTCCAAATCCTGTTTATGGTGCCCTTGCTGCTATATCTGGGGGCTCTTTTAAGAGCTTATGTTGCAATTGTGTGTCTTTATTGTCTTTCTCAATTCAAAACAAAGGCAACTTACGTATTTACATGCTCTTCTCCGCATGCCCCAAGGGGTCCCAGGCCACCCTAGAGCTGCTTGGGCTTTGTGGAAGCACACAATGGCATCCTTCTTTCTATCCCACTGACTCTTCACTCTGAGAGAGGGCAGTTGGACATCTCCAGACAACGCAAGGTTTCTTCCCGAAGCTAGTCTTGCTCGGCATCCAGGTGTTGCTGGAGCAGGGCTCCATGGAGCTGGAGTCTCTCCCATCCCATGGATGCTCTCTTGCTGGGATAGGACATTATCTTCTGGACAGCATTCACCTGCTTGCTTGTAGCCCCTGTTACAGACACGTGCACCATGAGAGCGTGGCGATAGCTCTTCAGGGGAGAGCGGGTGATTGCTTTTTCTGTAATAAAGTGGTTGTTTTAATAACGTAACTAGAGCAATGTTCTCTAGGCAGCCTGGGGTGGTTTTGCTTGTTTGTTTAGCTTATATAAGTCGAAATTTATTTCAACTTCAGGATTTTTTTTTCCCTGTGCAGCATTTACAGCTAAATGCAAGAGGGGAAAGATAAACCTGAACCTGGGATTGTGGGTTGAAGAGGTTCAGGCCTGCCAGTGAGCCATAAAACGTGGGCTTTCAGTCCATGTAGGACACTGACAAATCTCCTGTATCCTAATGAACATTTCTGAGGACTATTTTAACCTAAACACATCTCCTCTGTGGCCTCCTACCCTTCCCTCCAGTCTCCTATGTTTGTCCAGACCCTTTGCTACTCTTCTGCCTTCCTGCAGTACTGTAGTGCGAGGCACTCAACACATGAGAGACAAAGCTACCTTAAATATTTCTACTTTGCATAATTAAAGAGCATGTTGAATGTAAGCTACACACGGCAATTCATATGGAAAGAAGCATTCCTGTCACCCAGCTGTAGGGCATCCTGCACCCTGAAGCCATGTGTGTGGAGCAGAGCTGTTTCCACCTTGTTCAGGTGTGAACCATAGGGGCTCTTAACTAGGTGCAGCAGCACCCTACATCCCCTTAGGACAATGGATTATTTTCCTGCAGAAACTTGAGGTAGACATTAGCTCAGTCAAGTGTCAGTTGCAGGCTGGAGTTTGAGAAGTACACGAAGGGCAGCATGGACTTTTAAGGACTCCATCTAGGCAAGTTCCTGGGTTTATATACTATCAAGTGGCTTAAGATGCTCTGCAACAGCTGAAGAGTGAGTCATCAGGGTTACCAAAGTAATTTTACATGGACTTTTAACACCACAGGAAACCAATGTGATCATAGTCTGCTTCATGGCTCTCATTTGCCTCTCTGCACTGTAAATAAAGACTCACTCATTTTCAAGCTATGGAATAATACCAGCTAAGGCTTTTTCTTCATGGAGGTGTGCTTGGCCTGGCTATGACAGAGTTATTTTTCTTCATAACAGCCCCTGTGGTGCTGTGGTTTAGATTTTTGACCAAAACAATGCTAACAACACACTTTTTCAGCAGTTGCTGAGCAGTATTTGCATAGCATTGGGGCCTCCTCTATTTCTTACTCTGCTCGCCCAGTGAATAGATTGGGGTTGCCCACAACTGGGCAGATGACCCAAGCTGACAGAAGGGGTAGTCTATAGTCCATGCTCAGCAATAAAAGGGAGAGAAGAGGATTTGGGTGGGGTGGTTTAGCCACTTTTTGCTCAGGAACTGGCTGGAAACCATGGGAGGTGATAAGTGATTGTCTTTGCATCACTGCTTTTGCTTGCTTTTCTCCTTCTGCTTCTCCTTTGCTTATTGAACAATAACTTTTTTGTTTGTTTCATTTTGTTATCTTGACCCACGGGTTTTCTTGCTTTTACTTTTCCTTTCCTCTTCCCCCACCTCACTGTGGGGTGGAGGAGAAGCAAGCAAGAGGCTTTGTGGTGCGCTGCTGCCCACCGGGGTTAACCCACAGCAGGATGCCACTCCATAAAAACAGGATGCATCTGTCTGTTTTTAGCAGGGAGAAGGGTTACACCAAGGGAGATTTCAATATCACTTTTGATTTTGGCAATAAAAATGAGAGACCAAAACACGTAGCAACATTTTTGTAAGGTTTTGTTTGGCTTACTTAACGTGGAAGAACAGCAATGAAGAAAATTCTGCTGTTTCATGTGCCTTTTGGGGGGCACTGTATTACCTGACACAGTGTCCTGTTGGCATCCTCTTCTTCTGCAGGAACCGTGACACACTGGCTCACATGACTACACCCAAAGAAATGCTCTCCAACGTGGTGCAAGCTCTGCAATACCTGGACTCCCATCTTCCGAACGGCAGCCACGTGATTTTAACAGGCTTGGTAGATGGCCGCTTCCTCTGGGACAACCTCCATGACAGATACCATCCTCTAGGTAAATATGAGGTATTGTGGGGTCCTCCTGGTTATCTGCCAGGTCATGTTGCCTTTTCTCCCTGAATAATTTATGAATCTATTGACAATTTCAAGCAGACCTGACAGGGTGGAGGAGGTCTGAGAAATATGAGGCTGTGCAGTAACAGTAGAAGAGCCAGCTTACTGTCTGCAGTGCAGGACAGGGCAGGTAGAGGGCAGACCCCTAACCTACCTGCCCTCCCTGCCCCAAACTGGAACCTCTCAGCTCCAAACCAGGATCAAAACTTGCTGTGGATGTGCAAACATGCTGATGTTCCTCAGCCATGGCCCAAAATTGTGGTCAGCCTGCCTGCACTTCATCCTTGTTGTTACAGGTGTAGCTGGACATTTGGTGAACACCTCCACTCCCTGATTGATGGATGTCTTGGTAAAACTGGATGTGGGCTAGGACCAAAGATTAAGTCAGGGGGTGGCAAAAGACTGGTTAGATATTAGAGAAATACATTTTCCACAAGCACTGGGTGCCTGCCACCTCCTACCCTACCTATAGGTGTGATGATTGAAACCTCACACCACCTGCAGGCACATTTTGGGGCATTGCCTCAGAGTGCAGTTGCTGCAAGGTGCTTTGGGGCAGTTTTTTCAGAGGTTCAGAGGCTGCCTTTGGGAACTGTCATCTCAGAGCATGCACCTGACCATCAACAGACCACTTGCTCCTTGGCTTCATCCTGTGCCAAGCAGCAAGGAGGAACATCATCACAGTGGGCTGCATTCACAGGCTATGACATGTGACATCCTCGGTTAGTCCGATGGCCATCCCTCTGGGGTCAGTGTGGAAATGTTTCCCTGGGGACGTAGGAGGTTGTGGAGTGGGGAAGCTTGGAAGCTACAAATTCATACCACCCCACAGTGGATAGAGAAGGTGAAATGTTTTATGCAGGTAAGAAAGAAATACAAAACAGCTGATGTAAGTTTTATTCTCCAGTCAAATGTGTGTACAAGGAACTGTCACGGCCATTCCACTGTCAAATTTTAGAGCAAAAGCATGTTGGTTTTGTTTTGGTAAAGGAAGTTCTCTTGCATGTGAACAAATTGGAAGTTGTCATCTTAGTTCTCATCCATGAAGAGAGAAGCTAAATCGCATCATTAAAATGGTAGATTGTATCTTCAGATCATTTTGGCAACCACTGGATACTAGCACTTTCATCAGACTTTGTGCCATGTTTTCCCCAAGGTTCCCGAACTACTGCCTCACAGCTTCTGCATTATCTACTGTGGGTTATTTTACCACTCAAAAGTACTGTCTCTTCTCAGAAAGTCTGAGGTCTCCGTTTCTATTCCTGACATCTTGCTACATTTTTCTCTAGTAAGCAAAATGCTACTATCAAGTGAAAGCAGAAAAAAATAAAAATAAAAGAAAAATCTTGTCCCTTTCAGGGCAAGGGGAGCCTGTGATAATTATTTTTTTAATCACATAAACATATTTTTTCCCTTGCGTGCATGTTTATCACAGGGACTGTTCCTCTACTGGATATCTAATTATCAGAGAAAACACGTAGCATTTTTGGCACAAGTCAAATCAGGAGTGATATAGGACCAGTTGGAAATTTTTCAGAGGAGCTGATTTGCCTTAGAGGGACCCAATTAATCCTAAACAACACGTTTTATAGCAAGAGATCACTTCTGTCAGATCCTCTGATGGGCTGTGAACAGGTTTCCTCTCTTGGCTGCCAGGCAGGCACGACCAGACATCGGTCTGGCTTTCTGCCACATCCCTGGCCCCTCTGAGAGCCCATCCCAGGGCCCGATGCTTTCAGGCTATGTGGGTCTGGGACATCCCCAATATCCAGGAGTGACACTACATCTTCGAGCTCCTCATCGTTTACTCCTCAGGCAGCTGATACTGGGTGATGTGCAGCCATGAGATAGGCAGGAATCACATCTCTGTCAGGGAGCCACTGCAAAGCAACCTGAGGAGCCCATTTCACCTGGGAGAGATCACACTTCTTAGTTCCCAAAACAACAACAAGCATTTCATATTTCAGCACTGTGGGAATAACGAAGCCTGACAGGGTGATCAGTGCACTGCAAACTCAGAGGACTGAGAACGGAGTGGCCATTTAATTTCCAACTTGGTTGTAGCTACCAAAGGAGCACAAAGGTCAAGAAAATTATTTTCTTGACAAGCCAGGCTATTGCATGGCACAGTGAATTTTAGGGCACGTCAGATGAGTGTTTGACTTGGTGCTTGAATTTGCTCACCCACACAAGCATATCCGCTATCCTCCGTGACAGCAAAATTGTTCCTCCCGTTTAAGCCTAACCTCTCCAAGCTAAATGCAGAGCTCAGAGTATATGCAGTCACCTCCAATTTTCCCTTCATCTTTGCAAACCCTGCATTTGTTTGGCGGGTGATAGACACGTTAATAGATAAAATACCAGTCACGCACCTGGGAGATTGGCACAGGCCATGATGAATAACCCCACAGACGAGACAAATCACCCATGAAAGGCCAAGAGGGTTGTTGAAGAGGTGAAAGCGGCTCTGCAGGCTGTGGGGACACGGGTGCCTTAGTGGGATGGATGAATGGGTGCCACCTCTGTTGTGTCCTGGCTGTGGTGGCAGGGGGCCAACCTGGGAGGAGGTGCTGCTCCTGAGGTGCCTTTCCTCCTTGAGGGGTCTATGCAAGGGAATGCATAGACCTGCAAAATGAAGTTACATTTGGCCATCAGGCACACAAGGTTTCCTTCTCTGTGCTTTGCAGGGCAGCTGAACAGAGACATCACATACAGTCAAATTTATTCTTTCCTCGACTGCCTCCAGGTAAGGTCTCCGGCTGTAGCTTACAAGCCCCCCCCGCCTCTTCTCCTCCCACATCTAAACCGCACCTCCCCGTACCCGCCCAGGTGAGCCCCTGCAGCGGATGGCTGACCCCCAATGAGACTCTCAGGAATTTGACCTCAGAGGTAAGTTTGGACGAGGGTGCAACAGGACAGCCCTCTTGCACAGAGGGCCTCCCAGTCTGGCCCTGTGTCTGGGGATGTAAGCCTAACAACTCAAAGGCAAGACATCAGCACACTTTTTTCTTCCAAAGGCTGGGAGATGTGGAAACATCCCTGCCCATCCTTTCAAACTCCTCTTAGGTTCTGGGAAGCAGCATGGTTGAGGGGTTCATAAATGTATTCCCTTTCCAACTTCTCAGCTGCCCAAATTTATTCTGAATGGGTGCAATCTACCTGAGGCAAAACTGTTCCTGTTCACGTCCTTGAAGGACCAAAGGTACCTGATAAGAAAGAAAAGGCTTGTGAATCAAGCAGCTGTGAGTATGAAAAGCCAGCTGCATAGATTTTACTGGCAGCAGAAACAGGGCCCAAGAGCAAGAGCCTTACCCGGTCTTCATTTGGGATTTGTGCTAATCTTCCTCAGACACATTTCTGTGGACTTAATCGCCAGATGGTGTGACCAAGGAGCATCCAAGCTCAGTGCAGGAATGGGAACAGACAGAACAGAGAGGTCTTAAAACTCACCCTAAACATCTGACTGCAGAAGTGAACGTCACATAATATCAGCCACTTATTCCCTTGCAGTACAAGCTGATTTTTAATCCTAGCACCCCCCTGCAGCCATGTAAAAGAGCCAGTAACCAAATATCATCAAAGGTGTCATCACTGTGTATAGTTGTATTAATGTTTGCATTCACTAGACAAAAAAATATGGCCTTAATTTCACCAAGGCTTACAAATGTTTCATTTTATATCCTGTCCCTCTTGACTTCAGAGAAGGCAATTACGCACATTCCTAAATCTTTGCAGGATTGCAGTTTATGTATCTGTACCAACAATACAGAACATACAGTACATGTAACTTCTGTCCATGAACAATTCATATGTCTGCAGGGTATGAATTAATCTTCTTTCTGAGCCCCTGTCTGAAACTAATTGCCTATGTTATTATCCAAACTGCACAATTTAAATATTTAGGAAATCATATCTCTGTTACGACTGTAGAAATCACAGTGGATATATCAGTTAGGTAGACGATGGTGGTGGTTTACTCTGCTGAAAGTAAGAGCAGAGTTTGGTCCCTCTAGATAAGCATTAGCACCAACAACACGATAGTGGAAAGGATAATGGGAAAGAACATTTTTCCTGTATGAAAAGTTCTAGTTTTCTTTAAGAGGAATGGAAAAGATTAGGCTGCTACTCATCAAGAGGAACCTCTAAACCAATAAATTTGAAATATTTAGGTAGGCGCAGAGATACTACTAAAAGGGGTCTCCAGTAAAATAACCATGTGCTGTATTAAACTGATTTCATCAGCTGAGGCCTCAGTGCAACCTGCAATGATGAATTGTGTGTGGAGCCCAAAGGCTGGTCATGCTCATGCAAGTCTATGTTAGAATGAAGAATCCCATTTCAGCTCCTTTCCCCCAGCTAAAAGGGCAACATTAGCTTTCAAATTCCTGACTGCACATCAGTGACAAAAGCTGTATCCATGCAAAGCAGCATGAGTAGCAATGAACTGTCATTAAATTGCTTGATTTTTGCAGAGAGCTTTACAACTTTCCAATGTCCTGAAAGAAATAGCAAGATCTGAGAAATTTGCCAACTTCGACATTTTCTACATGGATTTCCCACTGAAACAAAGTAAGTTGCTTTTTTCCTGTCTTTCTCATGAAGCATTTAGTCAAGTGCTGGGCTGCTGATATGCTCCTCATATGTTATCTCTGTACTGGGAGAAGGGCAGCACAGCCAGCCAGTCTGGTTGACTTTGCGGGCAGGCCAAGGGAGGACCCTTAATGCCATCTCCTGGCTTTCTTGGTTGGGGTGATCACAGACCTCTGCTAAGACAAGACCACATCACCAACCTGGGGGCCACAACCTCCCCTCTGCTGCCAGTTGCTGGCACCCACAACCTGGTGGACAGCACCCTGACTGTTTGCACTTCGAATGTCAGGGGGTGTTTGTGGTGAGGTGATAGGGACAGCAGATGAGCCTCTGCTAAATATTCCTCCTGCTTGTCCACTGCAGCTTATCTGGCTGATGAAGAAAAAAAAAAGAAATCTCAAACCTATCTCAGTGCATAATATTTGTTTTTATTTTTGATCGTTGCTTTTATAATGGGTCATCTGGGCTGGAGGTGGCATATCTGCAATGGTGAAGGTGGTCTTCATTGGCTGTAGTGTCCAACATCACTGACTGGGCTTCACATTGACTCCCCTGGGATGAGCAGTGCCTCAGGAAGGATAACTTTTCTCTGACAGTTTTTCTGCTTGAATAACACAGCCACCCTGTCTCAACTCACTGCTTTCAAAAGTAGAAACACCTCTGCCAGGATGAAAGAAGGTCTTTCATATGCTTCCTTAAGCACCTATATACTGCTGTAACTTTTGACTTGAAGAGTTTACAAAACTCATCCTTCTGTGATCTTAACCGACATTAAGTAAGCTCATTACCTAAATCACCTTGTTCTGCAACTGACACTTAAAAAAAAAAATTACAGGAACCAAAAAATTTTCCTCATTGCCACGAACATGGGTGGGTTGTGTCCTTGCAGGGCTGGGGACAGACACCTGTCCCCAGATCCCTGTCAGCAGAAGCACCCTGGCAATATTTCAAGGTGTACATCTCAAACACCACTCCCCATCAGTGCCTGGCTGTCCTTGGAATCACAAAGCTGCCAAACAGCCTAGGATTACTGCAAAGTTCTCATTTGCAGCCAAATCCTCTAAAAATTCACAAACTTATTTTATCCTACATGACCCAGTTCAGGAAGCTGGTTCTGGGTCTCATGAACACCACACAGAGGAGGAGGTAAAGAAGAGACGATGGGGAAGGGAGCCTTTCTGTCCAAAACTGCATCTTGGAGAGGTGGCCTCTACTATTGAGTTCGATATTGTAGCACAGAGTTTCAGGATATGCAAGTCTCTTTGTGGCCTTTGCCTCAGCTACTTAATATTTAACAAGTCATTAGGATTTGGAACAAACTACCTGCTGGGTAGGCAAATTACTTTAATAAGTTAAATTACTAACTTTAGGTAATTTATTTGCTTTCACGAAAACAAACATCTAATATAATTTGCTGTTCTTGATTACATCGTGTTAAATAAATGAGGTAAACAAAATCACGCATGCACATACTAACATCGACTCTGAAAAACACTTTGCAAAGTTTCCTGAAGCCCTGGAGCCAACAATTTGAGTTTCCCATCAGGAAAGCTGTCAGTTCATGAGTGTGCTCAAAAGCCAGCTATGGCTGCTGACCTACTTTTCTGTTCTCTTTCTAAAGCAAGCACAAATCCCCCCTAAACTCTCCAGCCATCAAATATTTAGCATTGGTTGCACGCTGTGATGACTACATTGATTTCAGGCTGGCCTGGACATATATATACACATAGCAGCTCCCAGCTTTCTTGGAGCAAAAATTGAGTATACTAGCATTTATTCCAGGTTTACATGGCCATTGAAGCTCAGATATTGCCTTTGGCTGTAGAACGTAGTGGTTTCTTTAAGAAGCAGTGCAATAAATAGGAGAGAGGTGTTGCTTGTTTTGGCTTTTTCTTGGTGTGGATGAGAGCAAACTCCAGTCTAGTCTAGACAAGGCAATAGGCACTTTTAAGACAAACTCTGGACATACTCAAGCTGGTAGATATTTGTTTAACTGCTCCAAGATTTTTGGAGGTCAAGTATAACAGTCTAAATTCACCTATCTTGATATAAACCTTACTTATCTTTCTTACTCCTCTGCTATTTCTGGCACTGGAACAGTAGTTCCTCTATGAAGTAAAACACAATACTCAACATGTAACATCATATAAAAGGAGTTAGGCAAGCTCATTCTGTGTGCCTATATGTATGCTCTATGGTGTAATCTAAGGCGAATATGTGTTGTATCCAATATATTGCAAATCTGAAACAAAGCTACAAGCCTTGTGTCTTGAAATAGGTTACTTTGGGTGTTGACTAATGCATCTCAATTAGATTCCTATAGTAAAACCAGGAATAATGCCCTTCTGTGAATTCAGTGTTAGTACAGGGACCCAGACATCACTTTTTGACACAATAGCCAGGGTCCAACGAACAGTCATGAGTCTAGGTCAAAACTGTGGTGCTTGAATGGAGAATATTTCCCTCCTGACAGGATGCCTGCATAATGTTATTAAGAATTCTGAATCTGTTGTTGTAAAAGAAAGTATTGAATTTACAGTCTGTTAATGCCATAACCACTAGCCTCATGTTTGATCACTCCGCAGCCCTTTTGAAGAGAGAGAGATTTTTAGTTCTCTAATGGCTCTGGGGCTTACAGCACAGCATCATTTGCATTGAATGTCATGCTTACGTAATTCAAAAGCTTGTTTTGTTGGAGTTGAAAAAGGCTGCTCAGAAGAGAAGTAACTGAAAATGACAGTCTATTCCTGAAGACATCAGCCCATGCGAATATTTTATTACCATATCTTTCTCTAAAAAGCAGATTTCTCTCTCTTTTTTTTTTTTTTTTTTTTTACGCTGTTGAAGATGAGACTAAAATGGAAAATGCAAAAGCATTAAATCAGTATTAAATAATTTACAGCCTTACTTGCTACAGCATCTATCGTAGTTGGGAGGGAAAGTGAATTGTTTCACCATCATTTGTTTTCAAAGTGCTTCCTTGCATAAATATAACAGAGAAAAAAAATAACAATAAAGGCTTAAATACTGCCACGAGGAGAGGGGATTGTACACAATATTGGCATTGACAACTTTATATGAATTATCATAATCTTAATGCAGAGCTGTCGTGTGCTTAAAAATACTGGCAGTGCTTTGAGGAAGTGGGAGCTACATCTGGTGGGCGCCTACGTGGTCACAGGTGATAACCCCTCTCCTTATCTTGTTGGCAGCGGCTGAGGAGTGGCAGAAGATGGGAGGTGAGCCCTGGCAGCTGATCGAACCAGTCGATGGTTTCCACCCCAGCCAGGTAAAAATCCGGTCCTGGGAGATGGGCAGGAGCAGGTGGGGATGCCAGCACTCAGTGCTGCCCCAAGCGCACGGTTGGCACACCGCAGGGATTCAGGTTTACGGGATTTCTCTTTTAAATGAGATGATGGCTTTAGCCCCAGGGCAGATGTCCCTGTTTCAGCCGCCTGCATTATGCTTGAACTACTGCAAGGTCTTCTGCTGCTTTCTGCCACTCATTGACCAGTACCCTGGACAAACAGGCCTTAAACCACAAAACCAGACCCTTGCTGCTGGAGTTCTGCAGGATCAGGGCAGTGGGGCAGCACTGGGAAAACCCGAGAGGATCCCTCCAGCCAGCCCCTGTCCCTGCCCTGCCGCCTCAGCCTCTGAGGTCCCCAGCAGAACAAAGCTTTCTTTTTGAAGCTATGCATTTAAATTGCTTTATGCTCTGCGGCTACATATTATGAAGTCTTCTCCCGCTTTCTTGGCCTCCAAGGACAAGTGGCAGGGGAAGGTTTACAGTCAGAAATAAATGAAAGGGAAGGAGAAGCAGCTGCTCCACTCTAAGTCCTTGCTTGGGTTTGTTAAGTGAGTGCGAGGTTGCCCAATTCCCACTGCATTTGCTTTCAAAGTACCTCTTTTCTGACTCTCTAAAATGCTTGGAGAGAGCATGTTCTGCAATCAGCTACAAACCAAGCCAATTGCTTTTTTATACACTAGCGTCAACTTTCAAACACACAGAGCGAAGTAGCAGCCAGTCTTCCCCATACTGCCCTGAGAAAAACACTGTGAGCTGAAATCCCGCATGGAGCTGAAATCCTGTGTGGAGCCTGTAGCAGCAATGGCTCACCCCAAAACCAAAGACCACCCCTGTTTCCCATGATTTTTGATCTTGGCTTTTGAAACAAGAATTAGGCTGAGCTAAATTACAAGGGGACAAATTGCAGGAGGTGGGTTAGATGGGGAGGCACAGCAACAGCAGCGCTGATTTTCCCCTCTATGCCAGAGGGATCTGCCTGACAGCAGCAGCAGCGGCTGCTCTCCATTCCATATACTTAGCAATGGGGCCAGAAGTTTCTTGCTACCTGCTGCCATGAGGGAAATGTGCTGTACAAGCAGCCAACTCCACTCCAAACATCCCTGCCCAGAGGTGCACATCTGGAGGGCAGCTGGGAGAAGAAGGAATGACACTCAGTGATGTTCTTGTGGTGCCATGACAAGAGCAGTTTTGAGAAGGGTGTTGTGTAGGGCACTGCTGCTTTCCTCTGTGCTCCCAGCTGTGTGCTCTATTCCACCCCAGCACAACCAAGCCATGCAAGCCAACCCCACCATGGCACCCAGCCAACGGCAGTGCCACTTGGTAGCTCCACCTGCTCAAAAGCATGGGGTGAATTTGTGGAACATTTTTATGGTGCAAGCTAAGACCCTGCATATATTCACTTCCACTTCTCCATCACCAAACAACCCTAAGCAATGCTGTTTTGCATGCTGAGAAAGAGCAGTCCATGGAGAAGTACTTCAAGGTGTGCATTTTAAGCACTGATGGATTCCAACATTTCAGCAGCTTCCCTGTTGACTGTGCTGTCAGTTCAGCCATAGGAGACCAACAGGGAGAAGTCCAAAGGCAAAATACATATTTTAGTTGCTATCTCTTGTGCTGGTCAACTGGAGCAGTACAGTGGCTTGCTTAGCCTTGCCGAGTCAAAAGAGCCTCCTGTTCAAAGAGGGACTCCTTCATAGCAGAAATTCCTGCCTTGCTACCAAACAGTACCAGCAGATAGCTGCGTGGAAGTATGAGCTTGCAGCCTGGGGACATGGAGAAAGTGCATCTGGATTTTTTGCTGCAGGCCTTTTGCAAGGAAGCGATTAGAGAAAACTTGGCAAATGAAATGAGAGTGAAAACAGTGATGAAATTAATCCTGTTCCCAACCCTGCCATCTGGGAAACTTGTGTGATACAAAGGGTCTGGAGTGAAGAAGAAAAGGTCTTTGCATTATTTTTATGTCCCACCCTGAGGCTTCTTATAACCCCCAGCCACAGGCCACTGAGGGAGCCAAGCTCAGGGATCACAGCTTTTTGTCCAGGCTCTAGCCCACGTCCCGTATCCCACCAGCAGCTGAAACATAGCACAGACCTGAAGGCAGCAAGTGTTTATCTATCTTAGCAAGATCCTGCCTAAGACAGAAGAAAATTACAAAAGGGCACTGAAGGGCAGCTGCAAACCTACATGCATCCCCCGGAGTGCCGAGCTGCAGGACTCAGCCAAGCACTGCCATATTTCACTCCCTGGGGACCTGGCATCCTGCAGCGGTCCTGATCTCCCCCTCCTGCTGCTAGGATGACGTTAATGCTTTTATAGGTACATTTTCCCTTACAGTCAAGGTGCCAGCTGTAGATATGTCTCACTTCAAGTGAGTTATTACCCTTCTAGGATTTATTAATTAGCCTTATCCAAACATCCACCGTTTTAAATCCATTTTTGTTTTCCTGCTAGTATACAGATGTCTGTTATCAACATACCACTGTTTGGACTGAGCCATAGCACTCTGCTCTGAAAGCTTGACTCTCTTAAAAAGAATAGGAAGTGTGAGCAGAGGGTGATGTTTAAGTGGATGCTTGAGAGACATGATAAGCAATTCACTCCCTCCTCATACTAGTTTTATTTAAAGTTTTACTTTATCCTGACGTGAATGCCTCTGGCCAGGTACAGTTTTTATACCATCTAGAGTTGCCTACTGGGAGAGGATTGGTGCTGTGTGGCTCATCAAGTGAATGTGGCTCTTACTTCAATCTCTGCAGCTGTTCCCCTTGCCTTACCTACAGCTTGACTAATAAACAGGATGGATAAGACCTAGCCTGGGCATTTATACTGAATTTTCTCTCTGAAGATCTCAAAGCACTTGACAAATATTCACACATTTTTGAACTGAGAAGCACTCCAAGGAAAATATAAACATTTTAGCTCTTTCCTTCAGATACAGGGAAACCTTGGAATTTGGGATACAAGAACCACAGTGCCCCTCTCTGCCAAGAGAAAGCTGGAAAGGTACCAGGATCCTTAGTCATTATGATATAGCAGTGGGCAGGATAAGCTGGTAACTGGGATTTGCCCCTGGATTTCACCTGCTGTTTATCTGCTCTTTAATTAAAAAAAAATAATCTGCTGGCATAAACCTTGCAGAAGCAGGTGTCAGCATGGATATCCAGCAGTCCATCTATGCAGGACAGTTGTGGAAGGGAATTGAACTTCCCTAACTGAGAGGTGTGCACTTAGCATTGCAAGGAGAAGGAAAAGAAAAAAAGGAAAAAAAAGGGGCAAAACTTGCCTTGTCCCTTTAGAGCTATCATGTGTTTTTCATGCATTGGAAAAAAGGCTAGTCTGGGACACTCTTGAAGCTCTTATAGTCCCCACTCTAGGCAGTATTTTATGTTTAAAAAACCTTGAAAGAAGGGATAAACACCAAGTACTCATTTGCTTAGCCAGGCCCAGAACTATATTCTCTTACTGCAAATTTCTTGGGAGGGAAGAGGGTTCCCTGCATGTTTTTATTAAGTTGCAAAACAGAAGGCTGCAAACAAAACACTCATTCTTGGCATAACTCTTATGCTTCAAAGCTAAAATTGGGCTCCATGAGTTTGTTTTTTTTGGATATCCAGAACACCCAGCTCAGGACATAGGTGGAAAAAATTCACACCATTTCCTTTTGACACCTAAAAGCAAAGTGTATCACTCAGTCCTGCTAAGTTCCCTCTAGAGCTGTGTCTGGATGCACAGCTCCCCAAAGCCCATCTCAGTTGTCTTTAGATGGCATCTCACTTCTTCTGTTATGGTGGAAGCCTAGGGACTTCTTTTTCAGCATCTGTCCCATACGATGAAATCTCGCAGTGAACTGTTCTGAATGCCAGATGGCTTCAAGGGCATCACTTCTCTCTAGAACAGCTGATTGCTCTGCTTGGATGACAAGGCCATGCATTTCTGTGATAAGTAAGAAGGATGGTCAGCAGAACTGCTACTTTGGTCTTCTGAAGGGCAGACGGTTTAGGAGGCTGGTTGAAAGGGTCCCTTGGGAGGCAGTCCTGAATGGCAAAGGAGCCTAGGAAGGCTGGTCACTGCTTAAGATGGAAATCTTAGAGGCACAGAAGCAGGCTGTCCCCGTGTGCCGAAAGATGAGCTGGTGGGAAGAAGACTGTCCTGGCTGAATAGAGAGCTGCAGCTGGAACTTGGGGATAGAAGGATAATCTATAAGCTTTGGAGGAAGGGGCAGGCTACTCAAGAGGAATACAAAGATGCTGTGAAGTTATGCAGGGAGAAAATTGGAGGCCAAAGCTCAACTAGAGCTGAGCCTGGCTACTGCTGTAAAAGGCAACAGAAAGTGCTTTTAATAAATACATTGGCAACAAAAGGAGGGCTAAGGAGGATCTTTACCCTCTGGTGGATGTGGGGAGAACATAGTGACAGAGGATGAGGGAAAGGCTGAGGTACTAAATGCCTTCTTTGCTTCAGTGTTTAACAGACCAGTTGTTCTCAGGGTACCCACCCCCTGAGCTGGAAGACATGGACAGGGAGCAGAATAAAGTCCCAATAATCCAAAGGGAAATAGTTAGTGACCTGCTAAACCACCTAGACACACAAGTCTTTGGGGCCAGATGGGATCCATCCAAGGGTTCTGAGAGAGCTGGTGGAGGTGCTCACTAAGCCGCTTCCAACCATTTATCAGCAGTCCTGACTAAATTGGGAGGTCACAGCTGACTGGAAACTGGCAAATGTGATGCCCATGTAGAAGAAGGGCCAGAAGCAGGATCTGGAAAATTACAGGCCTGTGAGTCTGACCTCAGTGCCAGGGAGGGTCATGGAACAGATCATCCTGAGTGCCATCACACAGAACATACAAGACAACCAATTGATGAGGCCCAGTCAGTATCACAGTATGTTTGGGATTGGAAGGGACCTCAAAAGATCATCTAGTCCAATCCCCCAGCATGGGATTATGAAAGGCAGGTCCTGCTTGACCAATGTGATCTCCTCTATGACCAGATGACCCACTTAGTAGATGAGAGAAAGGCTGTGGATGCTGTATACCTAGACTTTAGTAAAGCCTTTGACACCATATCCCACAGCATTCCCCTGGGGAAGCTGACAGCTCATGGCTTGGACGGGCACACTCTTCAATGGATAAAGAACTGTCTGAACGGTTGGGCCTAAAGAGTTGTTGTGAGCTGAGTCAAATCCAGCTGATGGCCAGTCGTGAGTGGTGTTCCCCAGGGCTCAGTATTTGGGCCAGTTCAGTTTAATCTCTTTATCAATGATCTGGATGAGCAGATTGAGTGCACCCTCATTAAGTTTGCAGATGACATCAAGTTGAGTAGGAATGTTGATCTGCTTGAGGGTAGGAAGGATCTATAGAGGAATCTGGACTGGCTGGATTGCTAGGCTGAGGCCAATTATATGAGGTTTAACAAGGCCAAGTGCTGGGTCATGCACTTGGGTCACAACAACCCCAGGCAGCGCTACAGGCGCAGGGAAGAGTGGCTGGAAAGTTGCCTGGCAGGGAGGGATCTGGGGGTGTTGATTGACAGCGGTCTGAACATGAGCCAGCGGTGTGCCCAGGTGGCCAAAAAGGCCAACAGCATCCTGGCTTGTATCAGGAATAGTGTGGCCAGCAGGACTAGAGAAGTGATTGTCCCACCATACTCAGCACTTGTGAGGCCCCACCTCGAATCCTGTGTTCAGTTTTGGGCCCCTCATAACAAGAAAGACATTGAGGTGCTGGAGCAAGATCAGAGAAGGGCAACAAAGCTGGTGAAGGGCCTAGAGCACAAGTCTTATGAGGAGTGGTTGAGGAACTGGGGCTGTTTAGCCTGGAGAAAAGGAGGCTGAGAGGAGACCTTATCACTGTCTACAACTACCTGAAAGGAGGTTGTAGCATGGAGGGTGTTGGTCTCTTCTCACAAGTAGCAAGTGATAGGACAAGAGGAAATGGCCTTGAGTTGCACCAGGGGAGATTTAGATTGGATATTAGGAAAAATTTCTTCACAGAAAGGGTTGTGAAGCATCAGAACAGGCTGCCCAGGAAAGTGGTGGAGTCACCATCCCTGGAGGTGTTTGTAAGATGTATAGATGAGGTTCTTAGGGACATGGTTTAGTGCTAGAGTTAGGTTATGGTTGTACTCAATGATCTTGAGGATCTCTTCCAAGCAAAATGACTCTATGGTTCTATGATTTCAACTGGATCCCGCATAAATGGCTTCATTTCTTGCTTTTATGAAGTTACCAGAGAGAATGCAAAAGCCCTGAGCATCAAAAACTGGAACCTGAGACACTTGGAAGATTCTTAATGGCTATGTACAACCAGAAAATCACAGCTTGAGCATGATTAGTTTCTCCTTTTTCTCTTTCCTTAAGACACAGCAAAGCACAATCCAGGCAGGAAATACAAAACCACAAAGAGAGAGAAAAAAACTGAAGTGATGCATATCAAATCAGCTGGTTATTTACACTTTGCTCAGAGACATACCCATCACCAGATTGGTGCAGAAAGAGGAAAGAGATAGCCAGAAGCTGCTGAAAAACACAGCTGCCTCCCAGTTTTGATCACTTAGGGCTCTATGAGGAATAGGTAATGCTTATTTTAAAATACTGCTTATGGATTGTCGTCCTCACAAAAAAATTAATTGCAAAAATGTATGAATTGTAGCAGGCCTCAAAGCACAGGAGCTTTGGAATTTAAAAAAGACCTACAAGAAAAGTGATTTCTAGAATCAAGAGCATTTCTGTGTGCCATGCTACTCATCCAAAGTAAATTACCAAAACCGTTAGGAACACATTAAATGATGTCTGAGCTGGACCTACGTAATTTAGGGCAGTCTAAGCACATATGCCTTAAATTCCAATCAACAGTAGACACATTGTAGAGCATACTTCCAGCAATACTTTTGCAGAGGGTGCACCATGCAAAGGTAGTAGGGCTTTTTAAACAAACAAACAAATAACTTTGGAAAAGAATAAAAAGGAAGCTTAGGGACTTGTAAAGAAGATTTGGAGACGATCATGCCAGAATGGATCACTCTGAAAGACACCAGTCTCAGTCTTCTGGCAGCCATTGGATGTCCCAGAAAAATCCACATTTTGTAACATTAGAAATTTTGACCAGGAGAAAACAACCTATTGTTGCACAATCTCCCCATCCCTCTCACCCCCAATTCCTCCAATAGCTTAGTGAGACCTCGAGTGACCAGAGTCTAAGAGCTTCCACCTCACAAATGTGTCTCTTTGTATGTTAGCTCTGAATAAAATAAAATTTCAAAATAAATATTTTCAAATATTTCAAATTTCAAAATAAAATTTTCTTTCAAAAAGCACAGGATTTAAAAAGAAGTGCACAACAGTTCTCAAAAGGCTCCAGTCTGTCCCAAACTCTGAAACATCAGTATTCAAATAGTTTGATTCCATAAAACCATCTTGGCCCTTAATAAAAAGGCTTTGTTAGCCTTGTTTAAGCCTCGAAATTATAATCCACGTCAGAGCGAGTTTTAGGATTAAAAGTTTTGTTGCTGTATAGCAGAATATAATCATGGGTCAGAAACTGAAACAAAAATGCATTAGCAGGATGTAAAAACTTGGTTAAAGGAGAACTGAGCTGTTCTCTCTTCCCTGTTCTCCTGCCCTTAACATTTTCCACCCTGGTGATATAACGGATGCAATTTCTCTTGGGTGCTTAACTTCTATGTCAAAGCTAGAGTGGTTCTGATAGTGAGGAGAAAAGCTATTTTACCACTTCTGTAGGTCTCATGGAAAAAAGCTCTGAAGACAACCAGCAGCAGAGGCAAACTTAGAGCATCAGAGCTGGGTGGTTTTGAATCCAGATATAATTTGGCCTCTTTTACCCAACACCCGTGGTTTCCTTGTAGGACAGCAGACAGAATATTTATTAGAAGTATCATCAGCGTTTGAGAGCATGAATTCCTTTGGGCTTGCGAGAGTTTTATGCATTGTATCCAAGCAGTGCTTTTGAAACACTTTCAAAATGCTTTTTTGTTTGTTTGGTTGGTTTGGTTTTTGGGGGGGCGGGGGTGTGTGAAAATCAGACTCTAGGGCTTTTGAATACAAGTTTATGGACCAGACATCACAGGCATCAGCAAGTGGTTGCAGACTATAAGTAGATGAAATGACTGGTCAGGGAGGTGCAGATATATGGTCCTTATCTTATTTTTAGTGTTCAGAATGATTTCCATCCATTGAAGCAACTGGAGTGCGGTATTTTCTTTGGTTAGAGGTTACAGTCCATCAAGTGGCTGTACAGGGGAGTCTTCTTTCTGTTGGAGTCTCTGAAGTGCTGGCATGAAACAGCTACATTATAGGGGCACAAGAAGTTGATGGTATTTGTGCTGTTTGCAGATTGCTGGAGCCCTTGGAACAAGCATTACCTGGCAGAAGGCGTTACATGAATGGCCTCAAGTGCTTGGAAAGGAGAATCCATTCAACGAGCAGATTGAAGCCATATTCAAAGATCAAGGTGGACACTGACTTCCAGACTGCTAGAACCCTGACACGGTTTATGGTGATGCTTCCCACTGCATTCCACAAAACAAGATGATTAAAGACACACAAAAAAAGGGGAGGGCAAGTTATCAGAGCCAGTAGCAGTGGACATAACACAACAGCATTCTTTTCAGCTTGTAACTCACATGCACAAATAGGCTATGCTTTTTCTGTGGAGCTACAAAAATAAAAATCAAAGGATACCTGATAGTTAGACCATCTATTGTACTGGTTTGCAAATCTGTATGATTTTTTTTCCATACATAGTAAACTCCAAGCCCCACCATTTTTTGTTTGTTCGTTTTTTCTTTCCCCTGCAGAACACTATTTCTGGGCTTTCAGTTTGTACTGTTTCAACAGTTAATCTGATCCCAAGGGAGTGTGGGTGAACCCCAAACTCATGATGTTGCTATAAATTGTCTGTATGCAATTGCTCTGACTGTTAATACATTATTTAGCTGCTATTTGCTTTTTAAAATGTGCCAGGAATAACAAGCATTCTGATTTGCCTGGCATCATTAGTGCAGGCTGACTGAACACTTTGCTGAGTTCTCTTCCCCCATTAATGAGACAGTAACTTGACAACAGTAACTTGACAACCCTGTGTGTATTTAAAACAGGTTGCTTTTTCAAGCTTTAGTATAGCTTTACTCTTTTGCTTCCTAATGATATGCCCAGTCCTGTGTCTTTCACGGGCATGACCTAAGGAATCACTGAAGATACTGGGCAGCTGTTCCATACACAGACTTGAAGGTTGAGAATTACTAGTAGTTTATTTTTCTCCAACTTATCCAATGCCCTTAGCAAAACAGATGAATAAATTAATAAATACATAGACAGCTCTACCCTACTTGGAGCCCTGCTGAAGGGATCAGACAGCATAAAATGTCACTAATTATATGTGGAAAAAAATCTGGTAAATAGAAAGTGTTAGCAAGATATGGCTAAACTCTGTCCAAATCAGCCAAAGCTCAGGTAGATTTGCTCTGCTTTTTGTTCAGAACATGTTCCCTGTGTCTGGCTGGGTCACCCATGTACCAGCTCCTGGGCTGTGGTCCAAGCTGAAGGTGATGGCCTGGCCATGTATGGACCTCACCATGCTGGCCATGGCCACAGGAGATGCATCTGCTCAGCATTTTGAAAAGGCAGAGGGTGACCTGGCAAATACTATTTCGATTAAAGCGCGTATTATTTCTACCCTAGAGTCTCTTCCTTTTTTTTAAGTACAGTCAATGCTGCAACTTTTATTAAGATAGAAATTCCTTTGGGACAACTGCTAACGTTTAAGGAAATACTCAAGTCACCTACTTTAGGAAACCAAAAGGGAATACGTTCCTTAATTGAATGATACTTACTAATAAGGCCCCAATTCATTCAAGGCATTTAGATGTTACCAAAATACCCAGCCTCCCAAGAAACAGTTTCAACTCCATAGAGGCATGTCTAAGGAAGACAATTTAGTACTAAAAGTAGGAAATCCGTGTGCTTTCTACACAAATTATCTCCATCAAACAGCATAACATTTGATGCACACTGGCCAGGTAGAACACCTTCTAAATATTCATTACTTACACAAGCTTCCTATCTTTCATTAAAAAACAGTACAAGGACAGAAACAAATGCATCCATGTGGCTTTACTATAGACCAAGTACAGCGAAGACAATAATTATAGAATATCAGATAATTTCCTTTACACCAAAATACAGAAATGCAGCAGTTAAAAGGGGGAAGGGAACAGTACATGTTTAGAAGCCAAAATTTCAGGCAATCTCATTGCAAAGTGTTGTATTTCATTTGGGTTTGGGATTTAATAATGACAATTAGGAGTTTTACAAGCTAGTAACACTGAAACTTCCTCAGTTAAAATAAGCTCATTGCCCAGAGCAAAGCATTTTCCATTTATAGACTTTCTTATCAGAGAACATCTTGAATTTCTGAGCGATGCAGAAAAACTTTCTTATAAAATTAGAACAGCAACTTCTCAAAGATGACCTGAGACCCCCATACCTGAATCCTAAAGCAAAGCTCTCAGATTTGCCCAGTACAACTGCTCTGTGCTTGATCAGCGGACTCTGAGGGACTTCATGAAATGGGCTTGTCCCTGGCTGAAGGAGCACTAACCAAACCATGAGTCCTCCTGCCTGAGGCGAGCTCCACAGCTCAGAATTAGGCTGTGTAAGAAACTTGATTTGTAACTAACACAGTAACTATTTGCAAATAAGGATGGATTTGGGGCCTTTTAAGCCATGAGCTTTTACAACCGCTGTGCTTCTCCATTCTTTCAAGGAATGCCAAAACCAGCTGAAGATTTGCACCTCAACCATCAATCACTTACCAGTACCATTCTAAAAATAAATGTCTTATATTTAAGTAAATACTTTTGAAAGTGTTTATTTATTCTAGCAAACCATGTATCCTAGTCTACTCCATTAGTTTAACTGTCTCCAGGCACTTAGATTGGTTGAAAGTGACAGATGCATGAGGAAGAGAAATAAACAGGAAAGAAAAAAAACCAATTATTTTGGAAAGCCAGGTGTAGTTCCATGCAATTCAGGCTGTATAGCAGTACAGATCAAGAAGAAACAGTCTATGAAGGTGCTTTTGGGGACAGAGTTAGAGCACATGATTACAGGGGAGGATTATGTCATTGGCTAGTTCTAGCACACTGCAAATCGGAAGGGGTTTTTTAATCTTGTTCTGTTCATAAACTGTTTTGCAAAAACTTGAAGCTTTGTTTGAAATCACACAGTAGCAACTGTTTTTGAGATGCACAACATCTACAGCTACCTGAAGCTATTGGAGTCTGGCCTCTTCCAAAAAGATCTGTTACAAGTGTGAAAAAAATAACCTGTGTAATTTAAAGCTCTCACCACTTAGTGATATGTTTCACAGGATCACAGAATGGTTTGGGTTGGAAGGGACCTCTGGAGATCATCTAGTCCAACCCACCTGCTAAAGCAGGTTCACCCAGAGCAGATCACACAGGAATGTGTCTGGGCAGGTCTTGAGCGTCTCCAGAGAAGGAGACTCCACAGCCTCTCTGGGCAGCCTGTTCCAGTGCTCTGGCACCCTCAGAGAAGTTTTTCCTCATATCCAGATGAAATATATAATTTTCTAATGTTTATATCTGAAGGTTTTCAAACGCTGCAGTCTTATTTGGCATGATACTTTCCCCAAAACAGAGATATTCTTTGCAAGATGTCTAGGATTCTGTTTAGCAAGTTTTACAGTATCTGTGGTGCTAGCACTGATCAAAGTTCTAATATGCCAGAGCTGCCAAAAGCCCATAGTAAGTCTCACCCCGCACAACACTGTTTTCCTTGCCCCCTTGTGCCTGTCTTGCAACGCTCAGGAAGCAAACTACCCCCTGCAAGTTTTCTGAAAAACTTTCCACAGCTCACCCTTAAAAAGAGGGAAGCAGGAAAGGGAGGAGGCATACCCCAGTGCAAGTGGGTAAAGCTGTAAATGTGTGCCTCATGCTAAGCCAGAGTCACATGCTTCAGCTTGCTCAGTAGCACACGTCACCGTCACTGACAGCTTGTGCCTACAACTCACCATCCAGGTCAGCTTTTCTAATGTACATCATCTGTCACACTTATTACCTTTCCTTCATGAGGACAATTTTTCATCTTCAATAATGAAAAAACACAATTAGTTTCTGCAATGGATAATAGCCCAATTACCCTAAATAAAAGTATGTCATGACCTTAGATAGATCCATTTCCATTCCTAACACCTTCATAATATATTTAACAATTTTTATTAACATCTGCTTGGAAGTTTAAGTAGACAGAGTGTTGTGTGTCCACACATGAAATGTCACACTCTCCATGTTGTATTGCTACTCTGCTGCCCTATCTCTAACAAAAAAGAACCATCTCTTCTCTCAAACCTGATGAACTGTTGGCCTCTAGCAGCCTCCACATTCAGAAACATTTCAACCAGTTCATAGTAACTGCCCATGGACCATCTGGCCTCCCACTACAAAATTTGGTGCTAGCTACCCCTGAAGCATCATGTTATTTCCCAATTCAAGTGGTATTTTGGAATAAACATACTGAATAGAATCCCTTTTTTAAACAAGATGTGGAGTACAGCTGTTCTTCAGCCTACAAACTATTATAATAATCTCAAATGCATAGATGACATTATGAAAAATAAGCAGAAAGTGTTTTATGCTTTATTTTAAATGAATAAAATAAATCAATACATAGATAGAAAATATTTAAAGGCGCCAGAAAAAGAAAACCAGATTTAAAAGCAAGTACAAAAGTGGCAGCATGAAAACAGTATAAGCTAACAGAATTTAGTGTTTCAAGTGTGAATATATAACAGGAATAGCGATTTTAAGTATTCCACTATTGCATTCACAATAGTGAAGTAATGAGATAGTATTTCACTAAAAAGCTGTGAAAACTGCAAGTTTTAACTGCGAATTTTTGCTATTTTAATGATGGGTCTGAAGTACTGTTTTTATCTGCATTTATGGACATGTCTGTGAGGGGGAGGAAGACCCATACTTTTAGCCAGCAGAGTATTAGGTGGTACATAGCAGCTTTGTAGTGTCTTACAAAAAAAAAAAAAGGCAGTTTTACAACCTATTTCTTATTCTCATGAGAATTCTAGCTTGTACAAACCATAAATCTCAGGAAATACTGGCATATAAAACCCTAAAACTATTTTTTTCTGTTTGTTTTTTAATTTTTTTTCCATATAGCAATCCTAACAAAAATATTCGAGACCTTTCATTTCCACCAAAGTGCAATATACTGCATACATAATTCCACACCTGTAAACCACATAGGATACATGCCATGCGCTTATCCATACCTGTTTCATACGAGAAATTGCAAGAGAAATATGAATATGTTGTGCACGTCTTTTGTTCTGACCACAAGGACACTGCAAGCAAGAAATACCTATAATGCATATTGTAGAGTAAAATTTACTAGTAACTTCTATGCCTGATCGTTACAAAAAACCTGACAAACCCTCCAATATTAAATCTTGTGCTTCAGCACCATCGTTGTTAGAGAACTCTGAGCTACTGTTTCCTCCAGGGAGCTGGGTTATCTAGTAAGCTTGTTTTTTCACTAGCTTGCCCCCACTTCCTGCCCTTAGGTGTGACTTCCTGCAATAATTTAGTTGTTTAAAGAAGAAAATGTACTTAGCTAAAAGAGACTTCCAAAAAAGGAGTTACATAAATATTTAGCACATTTAGAAACAACTAATCACTTCCTACCATACTCAAAAGCTAGGAAGTAAAAAAGTTTTAAAATTCTTAAAGTGAAATAAAAATACTGCATAACATAGTCCTGTATAATGTTAAATACTCTCTCAAATTTAAAGCATAAGTGACCCAGAGGAATTCCCATATTTTCATTTAAGTTCTTTTTTTTTTTGCGTAGTTCATGCTGTTTTTTCCAGACATGTTTTCTTCTTATTTCCCTTCCAGAGTTTAAAGCTTTCCAATAGGTTTGTAGCAGGCATCAGGCTGCCACATGCGAAGGTCAACAAGGACTTGGTTGAGCTTTTGCATCCAAAGGTTACGCTCTTCTTTAGTATCAGCAGACAGCCAGTTCCTAAAAGGCAAAGAACTCAATGGAGGAGATGCACCTTTCTCTACCTCTGCTTAGTTATTCTGAGAAGTGTCAAGTTGACTATACATGGAAGCCCAAACAGTAGTCGAAAAAACAAAGCTAAATATTCCACAATCTGCTATCAAGCTACCTGGCATTTCCATTTTTGGAAAAGCTGAGTTCTTTGTCCCCAGAAGACTGAAACGGGACAGCAAGACAAAAAAGAAAGAAAAGTCAACCAAAGAGTTCACATGCCATCGCAAAGTCTTAATATTTAAGTGAGCTTTGCATTGGCACAAAGTTGTAAAGCTCCTACATTATTAAAACTGTCACTTGAGGCAAAACACCCCTCCCACACACATCCCGTAACTCCCCCACACCACCTTCATGATTTTATCCACTCACTTTGTAACACAGAGTGTGTCTCTGCACTGGCTGACAAGAGTCTCTCTGTCATCTTCCCTCTGAGGACGGACAGTTATTAGTTCAAAAGTGTTGGGACGGGCACAGAACTCCCTGTTGGCAGGTTCAATCCGATGATTAGTGCAGTTGGCCAAGTTTATCCGTCCCAAAGGATGCTGAAAGTGAAGTTAGTTCATCAGTCAAGAATACTGAAATCAAGTGTAACTCTGAACAACATATGCTTTGACAATTTTTGCCATATTAAGTGAACCCCCCTCAAATCTATTTTCTATAGAAAAAGAGACTTCACCTTTTGCATTTATGTCATGGCTGAAGCAAGATAATACAGACAATGGACCATGTCCTGCCCAGCTACATACAATACAGCTAAGAAATCCTTACCAAAGGGTTAGGTTCTAGACAGATATAGCCCTCCTTTTGTTTATTGCTTTAAAAAAAGCAGCTTTTTAACTGTCAGATTCAAGAGAACTTAATAAAATTCAAATTGATAGAGTAAAACCTGTCAAAGCCTACAGAAAACAAACACATTAAGAATGCTTGCATCATTCTTGTCAAAACTTATAAGCATATGGATTCACCTTCAAACATGCAACTAAGGTGTCTTAAATGCCACATTCAGCTGCTTTAGCTCCCTCTACAGTCAATAGCCGGACCCCTTCAAAGAGCATTTCAAATTTCACCGCAGTTCTCTCTTTCTGCTGACTATAGACAGAGGCTCAGCTGTGTGCCTAAAGTTAGTTACAGCCCTTGGCTCCGTTTCTTCACACCTACAGAATCCTTCATCAGGGAAACATCACAGGCTGCTCTTGGCTTGGAGAAGAGTTTGCTATTTATTTGGCATGTTCACCATACCATAGATAGTCAAAATAACCTAAGTTACAGGAAAAAGGATAGCTCCATTTCAAGAACATTAAGAAAAAGGTTGCATGTCGCTGATATACGTACAGCCATGGGAAATTTCTTTCAAAAAGACATTCCACAATTTAAAGAACTCATTGCCCAACACTGATATTTCTGAGCTACATCTCTTTGCACAGCTGAACAGATACAGTATTGGTAATGGGAAGCATTCAGTAAGGAAAGAGTTTAATATTGCTGTAGATAGTAGTGTAACAAAAGAATATAGCTGATGCTGTCTCAGAATGATAGTGAAACAAGTTTATAAGATTTTCAATAAAAGAATCTGGAAAACAAACCAAGGCTCCAAGGCTTCATTCTTGCCACCAAAAGCAGAATAGGAACCATTTTCTAGCTTAACTTTTTTTTTTTTTTTTTTGTGTGCCTATCTTCTGTTACAGTAGGCAGAGATTTTTCCCTCTCTGCTGGCTGGGAAAGAAAGAACATTGATGTATTTTGGCAATGTCAACTATCAGCATATGGTCCTCCTCTGTTAGCAGGGAGAAAACTAAGCTAAGGCATCTGGGTTTGCATAGAAGACCCAAAAGGACCAGAGTTTGCCACAGAGTTTGGGAAAGAAAATGTTCTGCCAACAAACAAGCAAGTGTTTAATGGTAAATTGCTTAAGTGAGTCAGAAAAACCCTCTTGAAAGCAGTGTCTGAAAGAACCTGGAAATATTTCAGTGTGCACTGCAATAACAGGCTAAGGAGACAAGAAGGTTCACCCCAGTGTCAGATGAACTTCTGATTTGTCTCACTAGCCAGACAATAACTGGAGTTTTCCTTGAGAACCATTTAAAAAGCACCAGTTTTAGCTACAACATGGAGCTGAAAGAAAACAATGAGTGCAAATAAGATAGTCCATAATTACAGTTATAGAAGGATTGCCCTCTTGCCATATTAAGTGTTAAAATCACTATTTTATCTAAAACTTAGGGCAACTAGATACAGTCTTCTTATTAAACTGTAAAAGTCAGGTCACTTTTCATTAAATAATGAGTCATTTGACAAATGCAATGGAAAGCCTTAAGACTAAAGGGAAAATTAAATATGATTATTCCTTCACTTTTCTCCTTTCCCACTAGATAAAGCAGTCAGATTCTAAGTTTGCCCTGATTTAGGTCAGATTTATGAAGGCAAGTCTCTTCCATTCCTCAAGGAAATTTTGAGCTTGAGTCCCATGCTTTGAATATATTTACGTGTTTTAAGGCTAAACAGTACTGTTATTAAAACTTAACAGCTAGTTGTGTAGGGTACTACACAACTTTAGAACAGAGCTTTATAAAACAGCATTACCTTTCGTTTTTCATCGTCTGGGTATGTCCAGTAAGAGATACAATTTCCAGACAGCACACACCAGCGCCTATGCCATGCTCCAAATCCACTAACATCTTCAAACATAGTCTTAAAAAAGAAAAAAAAAGTAACATTATACTTTGAGCTTGGTCTCAACTATTTTTCTACAAGAATGGTTCTGTAGATACAACCCTTCATAGGAGTAAACATAAGAGAAGGAAAAAATATATACTGGGAGAGGCTTCAACTAGTACAGCATATTTATTTTCCAGAAATAGCATAGAAAATGGGCTTATACTACCAATCTCAGTTTTGCAGCCTTTGCTCAAAATGCATCTACTACTTTAGATTACCAAATTTTCATCTTGACAGGTAAGATAATGGAGTGTTACTTACAGCAAATGCAGGATGAATAGTTCACAAAGCATGTTTACTATAACATAATAAATTATGATTAGGTATTTAAGCCATCTTTGATTTAGAGTTCAGAATTACAAAATGTTTGTCTATTCTACAGGCCACACTCAGGACTTCAGTCAATTTAACAGAAATCAGAAGTTGATTTTTAAATGCTTGTATTGGCAGTTATTTTACTGGATGTAGGCTTATGCCAATTTCAAGCCCCATTTCCTTAGTATAGGAATGGAAAATTTAGTATCTGACTTCTATTCCCTCTTGAACTTGTACAGATTATTTTTTCCAATTAATTTTCGTGTGTTGTGTTTTTCATGTCCAGAATTCAGATCTTAGTTTTTAATGATGCAGTGAGTTTCTGAACTCTGAGATTAAAAAAAGAGAAAGACATCAACAGCATTCTTCAGGTTTTACATATTTTACAGAAGTACACAAAACCATGGGATAGCATATAACAAGCATGTGAAGTGTTTGCATCTAATGAAGTCTGTTCAACTTGAATTAAGTGAAGAGGAAGGAGACAGAAATGGCTGCTTGAAAAGAGTCTAAAGAAACTCCGATTCTGAAAACACCAAAATAACAGCAAACGTTCATGTTTTGCTGAAGTATTTTCGTAGCACATTTCCTGCCATCTGCTGGACATATTCTCAACAGCTTTATTAGACCCAAGTATCAGCTGCATTTTCTAGGTCTAGTTTTAGAGAGAGAACTGTTCAAAATGTTTCTCAAAAAAATACCGTTTCTTCCTTATAAGTCAATATCTATTAACATAGTGAAAAAAAAAAAAAAAGAAGTCTTTTTCTAGGGAGAATTTGGCTTTACCAGAGGAAAACACACCCCACCAAGATGTCCTTTAAAAGTTTCTGGCACAGAAACCAGAATCCCATCTCACGTCACAGATTATAGCAAGAGAAAATTAACTGAAGTTCACACAAATAAATGAACAGTGTTTAGAAGAAAAAAGATACACAAATGCCTCAAAGGCTGCTTTAATTTAGGCAAGCTTATCTTGTGAACTAGGAAAGTTTTGAGGCCTGGCTCAGGGTGGGGGTGGGAAATCAAACCAGTTTTGTTTCACAATCACTACAAATGTATGTATGAAGTTAAAGTGACTACATTTAATAGGACCTGTAATTTCCAAGGAAGGAATTTGAAGAGAATACCTTACCAAGAAGCCTTTCTCCTCCACAGAAGAGTCCACTTGGCATTTTAACTTTAGATATATATGACCTTCCAAAGGAGACAAAAAGGGAACCTGCAAAAAGGAAAACAATTAATCATTTGATTTTGACACCTCTCAACTCTATCAGTTGGAGCAAGCCACCTTCGCCAAGGTGTTAGCACCACCTTGTTCTTAGGATCTGCAGCCAGAAAGAAGCAGTCAGTCTCAAGCAAGAAAGTAATAATCACTTTTCGTTTGAAGTTCATTTAGAAGCTTTTAAAGACTTATTTGCTTATTAGTTTGCTCAGGATATATGCACGAACATGCTTTTATATAGAAAAACAGGCACTTCAAGCATGGTTAAAAACAACATAAGGCAACAGTCCACATCCTGCAAGCTTCTGCCTCAGTTTGACATCAAGCTGTCTGGAAAATATCAAAGTGGGCTTAAACAGGATTGGTACTTGCATGCCATAAGCATTTTTGGCAGATACTGATGTAGTAGTGCCCACTCAGTTAAATATTTGTATAAAAAAAACCTAGAAGGAGAAAAAGTAATGAAAGCAGTTCAACTGGCACTCATGGTGTTGAAGTCATTTCTAACAAAAGAGGTTCCCAGCCCTATGTTATACCACTGGAGAAAAAAAAGGCAGCTTAACTGCTCTATCAGAGGTTGGTTGCGTGGTTATTCAATATTAAAGAGTTTTGAGGAAGCACATGCAACAAGACCTGCCTTTGAACCTCTCCCAATCCCTCCACACATGGCATCCCATTGACAGCTCCCAACACTACTATCAAGAAACCACATCCCTTCTTTTTTCCCCCCACAGGGAAGCTAAAAGACAAATTGCTAATTCAGCAAGCAAATTATGATCTGCAAGGCATTCCACACACCATATTTTGCTGCTAATCTGAATATGCAAGAATGTAAGAATCTTGGAAAAAAATCAGAAACAGTGTTCTGTCTAACAGAAAACAACAGAAAGGTTGATGGTGCTGCTTAAACAGAAAGAGCAAACCACTTGCAAGGGAATAGGCATGCATGAACAATCATGAAGTAACTTTTAGAGCCACAGAATCAATGTCAATCAAAGGGAATTAAATTTTGCTGTTAATTAAGATGAACAAGAGTAACCCTTGGTAGTTAAAAGTATACATCTGTAGGCCTCAGTGAACCCTGCAGAACGTGAAAATAGATGCTACTGTTAGAAATCGATCACCTTTGAATTGTAGGCACACTGCAGCTTCCTCCCAGACAGGATGCACATGTGCAAATGAAGGTGATCAAATAATTTTTCCGTGTTAGATCTAATCCAACTAAGACAGCATGCATGGCTTGCTCATGTACTTGGCACTACAGTACAGCACAGCAAAGGTTTGAGAACCAAGTGGGAGTCTGCATGATCATTTGAAAAGCAAAAACAGTCAAATGTTTGCACACAACAGAAATAAGTTGCATCAGCCCTGGATTTTTTTTTTTTTGGCAAAGACACCTGTAAACCTACATGCTACATCAGGGAATGTTGGCTGATATCTTACTAAACCACAGTAAAATCCATTTCTGAATGAGAGTCTCAAGGAAGTTTGGCCCCTTCCAGTTTGTGGGTTTTGCATTCCTTTCTAATTTACATGAGGAGAGAAGAATCTACTTTATACATTATGAAGTTTATCAGTAAAGGTCTGTGTGACATTAGAGGAAAAAGGCTGTATAACAAACTGAACATATCAGTTACGCAGAGCCTACACCACCATTGCCAGTTACTAAAGCAGGTCTCCAAACACCTTTCTCTACACAAAATGGGAAAATATTACATTTTAGTCAACAATATAACCCTTTCAAAGGCAAGTGGAGTGGAGGTTATGGAAAGAAAGCAATTTATTAAATATACAACTAGATGAAGAGAAAACTAAAGCTCATGACTAGGCTAGCTTGCATTCTGGTGCGATCATTCACATACCTACCATAAGAAACTGGCTTTACTGTCATAGAACATTATCTGTAAAGATACTCAAGATAACTCAAGAATTTTCAAAAAAATGGTTTCTTAGAAGACTCAATTGCAAATAGCAGATGATAGGCACTAAAATTATCACCTGCTTAGTTTTGATAGAAAACATATGTAGTTATCTAAAACACTTTCTTCTGAGGAATCTGAGTAAACTATTAACTAAAAAAACCAAACTATTTTCAAGAGATTAAAGACCTATTTTTATCTTAAGCATATATATTTACACAACTTTTAAAGCCAAAAGTATATACACCAAGCAAAATATTTAAATAGCACCTTTGGGTACAAATAAGAACCTCACACTTCTATGTGTTCAGTACTTTCAAAACTTTAGTTCTTTATGATCACTTTTTGCTTAAAAACCAAGTCCTAATAGGTCTTGACAGAACAAGGTCTCAATAGAACACGGAACAAGAGATTTATTTTGTGTGATTTTCTTCAACGACAACAATCTGAGTTAAACCAACATTAAAGCTGCCAATAATTTTTCCCTGGTCCTCTATCAGCCAAGCGGTTGATTCTGTGTTCTGTGCAGTTCATCAAGACATTGGCTCAAATTTCCTGATTAGCCATCTTTAAGAGACACGTTGATTTGTTTTGAAGTAAGAAAACCCTTCCTCTAGTGATTGAGGAGGACAAGAGACACATGCTAGTTAAGGAAAAACCCTAGGTGGCCTAAATAACTTTGAGTTCTAGCAGCATGCTTATTGTTTTAAAAGACAGGGAGTAGAATTCTGAAAGTCCTAAAAGGCCCTAACATCTTATGCTTAGTTAGTAAATTTTTGTAAGCATTTTCTTAGAAGAATAATTTTTTTAAAATACATTGTAAAAAGGCCATGCAGACATAAGCAACATGCACTAGGAAAGCAGTCTTCTGTTTTAAGTTATAAACTAAAGGATCACAGCAACCTTGTCCTGGAACATATAGCCCAACAGTTCTTTTTCCTCCCCTTCAAAATTTATCTAGGAAAAAAAGAAACATGCTCAATGCAATTAGTATAAAGTTAACATTCTTTTTTTTTTTTGGAGAAAGATATACATAGGTACATTTTGGTCCTTTCTACATACACTGCATACAAAAGGGAGGAATGAAACTCAAAAAAATCCACTGTGTCAGGAAGTTGCTCCGTATTAGAAATGCATGGGGCAAGTTAAAAAGCAGCTGTTTGGTACAGCCTCAGGCCAGTACAAAACTGAATATTTACAGATGTGACAACTATTTTTTGTTAAATTGTCTGACAAAAAGGGGAACTCTTATTCCTAACTGTTGAAGTTTGCACCTTGAAAATTTTAACCACATGATGGCTTCCCTGAAATTCTATTTGAACCTTGTGCTTGTGCTACAGTTTATTAGGCCAGTCCAGTGTCCTGTCCTAAAGAGAGAACTAAAACAGTTCAAACCCACATTGCTGAATATAGTGTATAAGCTGATTCTCACAACTCCAAGAACAAGGGGTTTTCCAGTAACCAAGTCATACACATAATAAGATTTCTATACATAGTTTTGGTCAAGAGGAAGATTTTGATGAAGAACAAAGGTGGTAATTCGGAAGTTCACACAGTCAGTAAAACAATTCAAATGTTAAGTTCTGCAAAGTGTTTCAGTAAAGGAGTTTATTTCTATCCATGAAAAGTATAACTTCTAAAAAGGAAATTGGGATTATTGTGATATTTTGTTTTCAATCTTGTGTGCAAACACAAACAATTCTTGTTATCTCATCTCTCATCATAAGCTATAATTGCAGTAGTACTACCATCACAATAAGACTTAATTAGCCAAGAAGAAAATCTATTCTTACACTGCTGTTTGGATAGACAAAGCTGTAATTTAGTACTACCATAATCTGTAACAACTTTTGAATTAATTTAAGTTAATTTAGGATAGCTGCTGGCATAAACACGTATTAAAATAGTGTTGAGGTGTAAGACACTACAAGGTTAGAGATTACAATGAATATAAGAATGTATATTTTAACTTCTAATGGTAAGAGCCAATAAACAAACTCAGTTTAGACAAGGACCTAATGATATAAAACTCAATAATAGCTCTCGTTCAAAAACACTCAGATAGTTTGCTTATAGAAATTTAATTGGAATATGAAAGGAAACTCATATTCCTAACTATATAAACCCAGTAATTTTTAAGTCCATTAAATGCAGAAAGCTTCAAATACCTAATTATCATTAAAACACACTAAATGTCTTTTTTAGTGATGACTGCAAGACTGTAAGAGCAACAAAAAAATATGAAGACCATGCACAGAGATGCTACCTGCATACATAATCTTTTGTCAGTGGAAGGAAACCAGTAACGAAATGCATTCATTATCTTTGCATAACTATACCTTACACTGAGCTACAGAAAGAACATCTGGCATAATAATTCAAGTCTTTTTCTGTTGTATCTGAATTTCATTTCAGTCATATGAAATTAAATACGAGTAACAACAACTATATATATTTTAATATGGATATAGGTTTATATATGGGGAGTTTTATATGTTTCATTTCTAGGATGACAGTTTCACCTGAAAACAGTAAACCCAGGCTCATATTTTTTCTAGTAGTATCTTTGGATCAGTAACCAATAGTTTCCATTACCTTGTCCAATGCAAATTTGACATTTCCTACAGAAGACAGCGATAGCTTGTGGGATCCAACAAGGTTGAAATTAGTAGTGCGTACAGCATTAGGGCCACCTGGGCTGGACATGGCTGTGGAGAAAGAAGTTAAAGACAAGTTGTAACACAACAAACAATCAGGACCCTGGAAGGCTTAAAAATGTTTTATTTGTACTACTGTATGTGTGCTCTACTCATTACTCCAGGAGAAGCACTCTTCGCATTGCATCCCAGCAGGACATTCAGACAGGTTCTTACTACACATTCCTCCTCAACAAGTCTTTCAGAAGATGTTTTGAAATATCCACAAACAAGACGACAAAGGATTTTATTGGTCCCGAACTATCATCTCTTACAAGTATCATTTATTCATTTACTGCTTTAGACAGCAAGTGTATATATTATTCATCTTAGCATAAGCTGAAGCATGAGGATGGAGCCAGGCTCTTCTCAGTGACAACCAATGATAGGACAAGGGGCAATGGGTATAAACTAGAATGCAGGAGGTTTCACTTAAATTTGAGAAGAAACTTCTTCACAGTGAGGGTGACAGAACACTGGAACAGGCTGCCCAGGAAGGTCTGCAGACATCCAAAACCCGCCTGGATGCCTTCCTGTGGAACCTCATCTAGAAGCTCCTGCTCCAGCAGGGGGATTGGACTAAGTGATCTTTCGAGATCCCTTCCAATCCCTAACATTTTGTGATTTTACTTACCTGGAGTAAGAAGGGTGCTTTTCTAGAAAGAGAAAGAAAAATTAAAATCTTAGTGGAAAAGTAATTTCTGACAATTTTTACACAAGACTAAGCTAGGTTAGAAAGAAACTAGATCTGAAGTACTTTGAAAAGCAAACAAACAAAAACAACTTGGGAAGAAAATATGAATAAACATGTAATAACTCCATGTTTCCAACATTACATGTTTAGAATTGTTACCTGTTTTTTGAGTCGATGGATGAAGAGTTTGGTAAGAAGCTGGACAGTTTATAGATTTTTCAAGTAAGGGACACAAAGAGTCTAACACAGGCACAGCCTTATTTAGTGAGAATATGGCCTTTGGAAGCAGTCAAACAGATCTAGTTACAATATTATTCATACTTACAGAGGTAATAGATGTTAATAGTCTTTTTGGAGTAATAACCTACAAAAGAATAGCAGAAAATAAACATATTTGCTACTGAATTTGTTCACAGTGTGAAAATTAGACTGTGAAACTACTGAAGGCTTATCATCTAAATCAATTTTTAACAGATAATAGTTGTTCTTAGAAATCTTGTTTCTTGTTTGGGGTCACAAGGCCTTAATAAAGCACAAACAGTTGAAATGTGCACCCTATCCAAGCTGAAATATTTATGTCCAAGGAGTCAAGACATTTCCTTTAAAAATAAGCAACTAATGCTTTTACTTAACACTGGAAAGAAGTGTTGCAATTGATCAATAAAACCTTCAAGACAAACCAGACTGCAGCATCAGGCATATTAAGCGGTGTAGTTTAAGTAAAATGAGGAATATTAAGTAAAATGGAGAATAATGGCACTAAATCACTATCAGAGACACTACACCTAATAAATAAAAGCTTGCAAAGCATAGCATTTTTGCAGAACTAGTAAGATTCCTTTTCCTTCCCCTCCAATATATTTCAGACTCAACCAAGTGCTGCAGGTCCAATCTTCTAATAGCTGCAGGACTCCAGAACCCATCTGTCATTGCAGATGTTCCAAGAAAGAACAAGAACTGTTAAAGCAAGCAACAGATTGTCTAAGACTATTAGTCAGTTCTCCCTGAACACTACAGTCCTTCTAGTGTACCTTCTGTTGAAATACAACATACCGATTTTCAGGTTTCATTTACCTTTGATTTATTTGCCTTTTTCCTTTTTTCAGTGCTTGTAACTTCTTTTCTCTGCACCTGTAAGGCAAGAAGGTATTGAGAAAGTACAAGACATCATTCTCCCTCATACATCCTCTTTACAGGAAATAATACATACCAAACTGTAAACTTCTATATTTATTTCAAAGTCATTTGACACATCATGCCTAAAAGGAAGGAGAGGGAAAAAAGTTAAACACAGACTAAAGAAAACAGTGGGCTTATGTTTTAAGGTTACTTATTACTTCTTCCATCCTTGCACTCCTTAAAACTCTCCAGGGAGCAGCTAGGTTCTACTCAAGAGAAGCTTAGCCACAGTGCTGACAAATAGTTAAACTCCTATTAATAATAGTCATAGTTTGTTCTTGCAGGTCAGCTGGGCTGTCTGACATCCTTTCACTTCTACAATAGTAATCTCCAGGGCAAGCAGCATTGTCATTTTTAATACTTGAGTGTATTACTATAAAGATACTTCCTACAAGAAGGGAGGGTGAGCAAGGGGTAGATAGTGTGCATCTACTGTTTCTCAGAATACATCGTTCAGTCCACTGCTGGCACGTGTATTTCTAGAAGCAGAGATTGTTTTATGAGTAAATAGCTTTAAGTAAAAGTACCAATTGGGTTGGACTTCAAAAAATGGAGTTTGCTTATTTATTTTGGAAGAATTTTACTAACAAACAGCCATTCAAACTCACAACATTTTTAGCTAACCTATGAGAGCTGAAGTTTTAGTTTTAAGAGTACTGTTTTTTCCAGATACAAGAACCAAATGGCTATATAAAATGTTAGCTGTTGCAAAAGAGAAAAACACATTGTTTCAGGCAGAGCAACCCATTTGTCATTGCAGGTGTTCCAGGAAAGAACAAGCGCAGAAAAAGCAAGAGACATTAGTTGATGGATGGTAGGATAACTCTAGATTGCTCTTTTGAGAGAAGTGCATTCCACATGTTCCTTGAAGCAGGAAATACCCATACCACAAGACCTCACCATATTTGTTTGCAGAATATGACATCCTTATATAAAGATTTTAAATATTTTTATGCGTCTTCCACCATCAGAGTTGAAACTGGTTCCAAACAGTTTATTTATACTTACATAGTAAATGTTGTAGTAAAAGTAAGAGCATCTCCATTCAAGGAGCTGGCAGTACTTGCTAATGGAGTTGCAACCAAGTTTTCTGATCCAGATCTCAGTATTATTACATAGTAGTAATTTGCTGCTTCTGTAAATACATATCAGATGACTTTGTTAGCCAGACGTGTCCAAGTATCTAAAAACCCTCAAGTCCTGCATCGCCATTAATCACACTTCTGTTTCACCTCACTTAAACACTTGATTAGAGTCATGATTTGCTTATAGACTTATTTTTAAAACGAGGTTTTTCCCATATTGTGTCCATGAGTAAGACTGTCTCCACAAGGTTCACAACAACTGCATTACTGCCTGAGGCATCTGAAGACAGACCTACACTACCCAGTGCATGAGAGGTGAGGAAGAACTTTCAGTCAGATTCAGCAGTTAATCTTAGACTCTGGTGTTATTCTCAAGGTATGTCAGCTTAACCATACAGCAGCTTTTGTTACTTCCTATTCTCATCCTTTTTGTAATCCCATGAAGGAACTAGTCATCCAAGCAACTCATTTCCCTAACTTTTCACATAAGGGGACAAAAAACAAAGATGACCACAAAAGCACATCTCAATAGTGTCAGGTGTAGGACAAGTCACAGCTTTCAGAACAACTGATGGAGACTCCAGTAAGCACTGATTTGTACTCTTTACATTTGAGGTTCTCTTCAGAGATGAAAGTGATTAATAAATCTTGCTCTGGTGCACAACGTATAGCAAATGCTGCACCTCTGGAGTAAGATTTGGATGACAAACAGTTCATAGTCGTTTGTTCAGACAATTTGATTGCAAGAATTACCAACAAAAAAAAATTTGTATTTTGTAACAATGTGAGAGGCTTTTCTGTAACACAGATGAATAGTCTTATGCAACAAGAAATGTAATATGTCAGGGGGTAAATTAGGTCAAATATTTACATTTCTATTGTTGGCTGTGGGGTTTTACTTGAAGATATAAAAAATACACTTTACATTTCACAGAACTATTAAACAAGAAAAAAGGTTACATATGAATTCATTAGTAGAAGTTTGGCAAACAATATTAAACAAGACTTTGCCCAATGACTTTTGTCTTCAAGTTTTAGTGAGGTAAGAAGTAGGAACCTGTTAGAAAAATCCAGCTACACTCATATTCTGTGACATTATATAAAATCACACTGGTTATTGTGAGCTTGAAGATTCTTTAAACAACCACATGACACAGAAGCTTAGTATGTTCCAACTTAAGTATCTAGACCTACAAAGATATTACCAAATATTGTTCTGGAACAAAAGGAGGGACAAATCCACATCTTTAACGCTTTAATGACTTAACTATAATAAGATAATGAAAGACTTGTCTTTGTAAATGAAGCGTTTTGGGATGTCAACCAGACTGAAAAAAAGAGGATTCCTGAGCATTACACACCATCACAAAGGTCAGAATTTATATAACGATACTTATTACTAGAATTTCATTGATCAAAAAAATTTCAAGGCAACAAGTGGGAAGACAACCCGAGATACAAAATTCCGCTTCTTCCCCAACAGGTCAGTGGACCAACAAAAGATACTTAAGACTGGTTGGGAAGGTCTTGTTAAGTTTACTGGAACTCACAAGACAGAAAATGATGTAATTAAAATGATGAGGGAAAATATTGAAAATTTAACCAAAAGGCAGATCGCTTATATGTAATTTCTAAATTTGTATCACCCCCAGAGTTCTGAGAAATGTCACACAGAAAGACAAAAACCCCAAGAGAAAAACTAGAAGTATATGTAGAGAGGATGGGGAAATGGGGAGAGAAGGTATAACACTTTCAGTTGCTGTTTTTACCTGGCTTTTGAACTGTACCACATACAAAGTCTGCTTTTAGAGGCAGACGCATTTCTGAAATGGAAACAGATCCCCTGGATGGAGCAAATTCAGTAGATGCAGAAGCAGCTTTATTTCTTCTGCTCTGAGGTCCCTCACTCTTCAGTTTGTTCAGTTCTTCCAATAAAGCAGTTCTCTTCTCAGCTGCACAGAGGAATTACAGATGTAACAGAGGAAAAAGTCACACTGAACACTTTTTTTGCCATAACTATGTAAAATGCAACAGAAATATTAATCATCTTCCAGAAGAGTAGGGACATTAGGGACAAGATGGATACAAACGTGCCCTCTTGCCTGTAGAAGCTGAGACAGAATAGATAATATTCTCTCCTGTTTTCTACATGAAGAACTATAAATAAGCAGCTACAAAGTAGCATCATAAATACATTTCCAGAGTTCACAAATTCTTCCCAAAGTGTTCAAGACAAAGAACTGACCTTGAACCTGAAAACCTACTTGCAAGGAGAAGTAGCCTCTCTGCTTCTGCTTCTTCTTGTGACCCTTTTCCATGTTCCTCATCAAAGCAGCAGTTCAGAGCTTGACTGGCTTGATAAATCACTGTCTGCTGCATGTTGATCTCATTATTGAGCTCCTAGAGGAAACCGGTAGTAAAAATAATTAGCAAGAAGAGAGATTTAGTGTTACATTCAAACAAGGAAAAGAGCAAATGTCTCAAGATTAGTGTTTTGGGGGCTAAGCTTCAGAAAAATAACACCATTTTGATAGTAAGCTACAAAATCTTGCAGTTTAGAGTTTAATTCTGCAAAAGAATACAGCAGTACAACTTTTTTTGAGCTCAGAGGCAGTTCAAAAATATTGGGAAGTCAATGACTTCAATGTTTTTACACACCATATCTAGTCTAGTATTCCCTTCACTGGGGAAGAAGCAGTTACCCAGAAATTCAGCAGTGTAGATGAACAAGGCACCAGTAGAGATCAGAATATTGCTAATTTAAAGTATGTAGTTATGTATCCTACCTAATTCAAAGGCAGTAATAAGATATAGATTCCATGTCCCCTGCTCAAAAAGATGGCTTGTTCTCTCCAGACTTACTTTATAGCATCATCCTTCTAAGAGATACATTGTGTTGAAATCATCATTCCCTACTGTTAGATATTTGCACTGAACAATGTAATTTTGCAGTTCTAAGCAGTATATTAAGGTCCTGAACTTTCAAAGGGAGAATTAATGAAGGAATTAGTAAATTAGAAAAAGGATATTAAGAAGTACATTAGATACCTGCATTTTCTTTTTTATATTGACTTGATCAGATGGGCCGTTCTTTTTCATTTCCAGTTTGGAAGCAACATCTTCTTTGCGAACAATAATTTGCTTTATCGAAGGACGATCAGTTTCTTTAAATCTTTGAGATCTATATGCATCGATGCTTTTAAAAGAGAAAAGCCTGTTAAATGCTTCCAGGTGTGCCAAGGTCTTTTTTTTTACATACATATCAGATATTGATGTTTTTCAACTTGCATAAATGGCTTTTAAAATAAGCTGATAAGTGCTTTAAGTTTAAATATCATAAAGACTCCACAGAGACAATATTTAATGAAGGTAAAGATCTTGATTAAAAGCTTCATTTGTAGTTTAAGCAGTATGCTTCATTAGAAGAGTTAAAAAAAGCCAGTGTCTCAGTTTGTACACTTAGAGAATAAGGTATGTGTGTTTATTACCTATATGGAAGGTTGTGATCTTCTGACATAGAGCCAATACTGTCTCCAGATTCTGCCCTTGGGACTTTAGTCCTTTGGAACTTTTCAGACTTCAGACTTACATCACTGATACTGCTGCCTTCACCAGACTTACAAGGAGAAACAAATGCCTAGGGAAAAAAGGTTATGCTACAGATACCTGTCCACATTAATCATTATCCATTTTCTCTCACCTTTACTTGTTTTGCATGTAAACAGTAAATTTGGAGGCTGCTTAATACTATTTAACAGACATTTTACAAATATTTTCTGGGACATGGATCAAGCTATTTATATATTTTAAAGACACCAACAGATCATTGAACTCAAAGAGATTTCACCCTTAGTTTCCAAACTGGTACAGTTACATAATTTCTTCTCTTCAGATTTTCATCAGCAACTACTTCACTGAATACACGTATATCACCAGAAGTGTAGCACAAGTAATAGATGTATATACTCAAGATTGATTTAGCAGAAGATGAACCACTTGTTTAGCAAAAAATCCAATCTGATATGCTGTTTTCAGAGGAAGATAACTTTACCTCATTATGTTTTCATTAGCAAAATGTTATTTCTAACTTGTCTATTTGCCCAGGTATCACAATACAAAGTATTGCTGTTCACAAGCAAATTGTACATCTCTATGTGATAAACAAGCCCTTCCCCACCTCCTAAGAACTCTCACCTCTGAGCCAACAGACTCCACTAGAGGGGTTAGCAGAGACATTGATGAAATATTCAGTGACTCTTCCTGCTCATCCTCATCACTTTCACCTTCCAGGCTCATGCTCATTTCTTTCTTCAGCTTTTCTATGTCTGGACTAGTCTCTTGAAGAACTTCAAAAATTTCATTTATCACTTTTGAGCTATTCAGCTCATCATCCACACTCATTTCAATTTCATATCCTTCATCTAAAGGATGATTTTTTAAAAATATTAGTAACAGCAAGACTAAACTCTTCTCATTAAATGAACAGAAAGATTTTAACAGATAAACCAACTATTTTTGCTTTTTAAGTAAGCTTGATTAAAAAGCACTTATTATAGTCAGGCATACAGAACAGTGTAGTATACTTCCATCCTTATTTTAATATATTGTTATCATATATACTGCATAAGTGATAGAGAGTGAATAAAAAGATGCACTTGTTAGATAGGTTTCAACATTTTAGTTCAAACAGGCCTGAAACTTAACTGCAAGTCCCATAGTAGAGCAGGAATTTCTATCCTCTCCTAATAAGCTTTTGATATCAGCATTTAATATATTCCTTTAAGACTTCAGTGTCAAGAAAGAAGAGTTACAATAAAAGAACTTTCCTGCTTTGTTTTATATAAACTTTATTACAGAACACAGGATGGTAAGCAGATGTATGCTGAATTAATTGTTCAGACTTCAAGGATATTAACACTCTGCTGGACAAGTGGCAACAGATAGTTAAGTGCATTAATATACATCTACTCAATACAAACCTTTTGGTTTCTCAGCAAGTTGCTCAAGTTTTGAGACAGGCATCACTTGTACAGGGCTCTTTGGCTCAGTATTTTTCAGAGGACTGGGTTTATCGCTCTCTTCACATTTAGGAGCATCTAAGTAGTTTATGAAAAAAGAGGTTGCTGAAGATCATGTCTAGCCTTTGAATTTATTTATTTTTTTTTTTTAAGTTATTGAATTTTGGAAGTTTGATAAGATAGCTGACAATTCACAAAAAGCTTGCTAGATTAAGTATTCCAGTTAACTTGCTGTCAAAAAAAAAGGCATTACAATACATACCCTCCACAACCTGTACAGTTAGATTTCTGTCGTATAATCAAAAAACCCATAGCACAAGAAACAATGTTGAAACCATAGTAGAGTGCAGCCACTTAAAAGCTAAAAGAGAAAATTTTAAAAAGCAACCAACCACACAAAAAAAACCCTGCCCAAACCATACCCAAAAACGGGATATCATTCTCTTCTTCTGGAAGCACATTTGATAGCATGATTACCCATAATGTCTATAAGAAGCACTAAGTTCACTCTTTTTCACAGAGAACTGAAGGCTCTTCCACTCAGTAAGCACCAGACAGGATATCACAAGCATCTCAGAATGCATTTCATATCCCCTACTATAAGAATTAATATCATAAGGGGATACTGATAAGGGAAGAATTCCCTCCCATTAGATTATTGTGGAAATTTAAATACGCAGATACAGTACAGACTGTATCTATAACTGACAATTCTCATTCACTCTCCCCGCACTTAACATGCACGAAAGGATGAAACACAGGTAAACCCACTGAGAAACTAAAAGGCAGTCTGCCCTGTCAGTCTTTCAAGTGGTATAGGAGAGCAGAGTATTATTATCATATGAGAAGATTTAGACAAATGAGTAACCAAATAAAAGGTCCAGTTCTATACTTCAGTGCTACAAACATTTTTATCTGCTCAGTGTCAAGGGCAGTGCTTCAGACTGGTATTAGTCACAGGCAAACAGTGACAGTTCTTACCTGAAGACTCCACGCTGGGAGACTTTGGTGGCCTGTCACCTGCTTGCGTGTCTTCTGCTGATCCAAAAGTGGTGGCATCTGAACTAAGACGTTTTGGACTAACCTGAGACTGGCTTTCCTGGCAAAAATAAAACCAGTAAATTTAGGAGAATGTTCAAGGTGACTAAGAAAACTGCCAGAAAAAACACAATTTTAACATCTGTTAGAAAAGTGAGGCTGCCTATCCAATATCAAGAAGGTCCTACTTATTTACCTAAGACGTTCAGTTGAATTACTAAATACTAAATTGAGTGTTTGTGTAAGGAGCTTTCTTCTGGTTTTAATGTTATAAAATATAAAAACCCCACATACTTAACATCAAAAAAATAAATAAATCAATTGGCTCAAAGCAGTATTGCTTCTGTCCTTAATTGATTCCACAGGAGGAAAAAATTTAATAATTTGTTAATAATCATACAAACCACTTGACAAGCAGTCTTGCACAGCCTGAGCATACACAAATCATAGATTTTTACCATTTATTTACATTTGCACATCTATCCCTGTGTTCAGAACACGTAAAGCAATTCACAGACTGTCTTTTGATACATGGGAGGTAACACATTACCATTTTAGCTTCTGGAAGTTTTCTCTTCGAACCTTCACTTTTTTCAGCACTCCACAGATTGCCTCTATCAAACCGGCCACGAAGGCATGCAAGTTCTCTTTCACGTTCCTAAGCAAATAAAGGGGAGCAGGGGAAAAAGCTGACACCTTTAAGATGTCAAAACATTTCAAATTCCTCAGGTAGGTGCAAACCAGTAAGAGTCCTCCCCAAGCTTATAAACAAGCTATGAATGCAGCAAGTCATACCTGCTTAAGCTGAAGAGCTAAACTGGCAGTAGAGGAATTTTCATTTTGTTTGAGCAGCCTTTCCTGGATTGTCCTTGTATTTGGGGTAACAATGGGTGTTCTGCACCCTGGAGTATTCGTAGCAGGGCTCCTTGCACTACGCTCTGCACAGCGTTCCCCGAAGCGTTCCAGGAAGGGCTTAATTCCTGATCCCCCTAAAAGAACAATTGTTTTGCTTTGAAAGAAACTCTCAAAAATACAGAAAGAAATCATTGCAATTTTGCATCCTGCTGAAGGTTGTCAGTGAAAAAATTCGGCCATTTCCTTCACAGGTCTTACTCCATTCTACTGCATACAAACAAAACCTGAAGTACAGACCACCACAGTAACAGAACACTGAAGTTAATAAAGCAGCAAGTCAGAGCAAACAGAGGTTCTTCTCTTACTGAAGTACGCATGTGACCCACCAGTTATTTAAACTGGGTTGCTTTTTCAACAATTCCTCTACAATCAGCCTCACTTGCATCCTTCATGTATACAAGCATTCTAGTACATAAGGCAGATACATTGTTTGGCCTCTGCACCACTTTATTGAGCTTGTCTTTTATCGTCAGCATATCTAGAGACACACGCTTGCTCTACTGACCATCGTTTCAAAGCGTTCAAGCTGTTAGTCCAAGTTTCTGACCCAACAAACAGTTGAATTTAAAACTGGGGATGATCACTTTTTTCATGACATCAACGCTAACTGAAAAGACAGATGCTATGCAGCTATGTGGCATTTAGCTTTGATTTCTTCTGTCATATGCAGACACTTTACCTTATATAGGTTGGATATACACAGTTTCCAACAATTTGAAAGCTTTGAAAAGTCTCAGTTAACTGATGTTGGAATATACTTTTACACAGAGAGAACAGTTAGATCAGTTTTGCTCTCAAAAGTTACTGAAATCATGTCCAAAAAAATACGCTTGCAAAAATATAGAAGCTGTACAATTTATGATAATTGCCACAGAACTGTTCAGGACTTTACTGAAGTTACAGAAGGAAATAGGCATTACCTGATACATTGCCATGAAGTCTTAACTAATCTGTAGTTTTCAACATAGCACTCACAAGCTTAATTTGAATGAACATTTATTGAAGCTGAAAAACATCCTACCTGGTGTTGTGGGTTTACCCTTAGGTTCAAGTTGCACATGTGTTCCTTTGACTGGCTCTTCTTTGGACTGAATTGGTTGAGGCAAAGTTGATTTTGCTGTTTGTGTACGCTTTTCAGTTTTCTGAGCGCTGCAGGGATTCTCTGTTAGAGGTTGTTGTACCTCAGGTTCCTTAGAACAGGGAACAGTGACTCCTGAGGATTGTGTTAACAACTTGTTTGGATCCTTTGCAAGAGAAAAAGGAGTAACATTAAAATGAGTCCGTACCCTCTTATTTTCTCAGGAGGAAGAAGAATGAAAGCATTCTCCACACCATGCTATAATATGACACACCTATTCCATCAACAACAGAAAAAGCTGAGAACAAGCATTATAAGCTTTTCGTAGATTTTTTTTAATCCAGTATTTCAAATTCTTTCAGTATTTGATTCCATGTACTTTTGTCAGCTTCTTTAGTTATTACCCCACATTTACCTAAACAAGACTGTACATGGCAAATATTGCCATTACATAAATGCCATAAATTGAAAAACAGGTATCTGGCACTATTATTTCAGCATTCTGACTGAGTTTTCTTACAGTAATAATATTTACAATTTAAGTCAATAAACACTCTATATTTCACTCTATGAAACCCAGTATCTCTGTAAGAAGTCTCTGATGGTTGAAAGAGCAGCAATCAGTTACCGTGACAGCAAATTTTACAAAACTTAAGTACATTTAGCTTTAAGTCTCAATCAAAAAGACTGTAAACATTTCAGGTCTGCTATTAAAAAAAGGGCATATGGGATTGCAATAAAGCAAAAGTTGTAAATAGGCTAAGATTTCTCACATCAAATCTTTAAATTCAGATTAAACAGTTATAAGTTAACATTTGTGCCCCCAATTCTCAAATTTTTAATCAGCAACTAAATCAGACACTCACCGCTATCTTGGAGTTTGCTGGTTTATTAATAGAAGCCTCAACAAGCCTTTGAGAACAGGATGCAGCTTCCTGCTTTACACTGCTACTATTGATTCTAGCAGATGCTTCACTTGTAGTGGACAATTTGGATAAACAAGTAGTGCCAGGCTGTTCTTGTGCATTGTTTTGCTTTGCAGATGGATGACTTAGGTCATCTTCCCAGGAACCAATTGTAGCAGCAAGGTTAGCTAAACGGCCTCTTCTCCCAATAGGGGTATCACTTGCCAGGGCATTAGATGTCTGCTTAGGTGGAGAAACAGACAGATCTTTTGACTGGAGGGGAGACAGAGTAACACATTCAGACAGATCTGGAAAAAAAAAAAAAACAAACACACACCACATTTATTTTGCTAATAAAATATATTGAGATACATTTGCCTTTTTTGCATATTGCTATATTTTGAGTTTATCAACAGTTAGATGTTCTCACTATCAACAGAATCAAGCTACCAGCTCTGAAGGCATTGAGACAAATGAAGTTAAATTAAAGCTTATTGCAAACCCAACACATTTTTAACCAAGCAGCTTACTAGTTTTACATCACTGTTGTGATGAGGAAAGCATCACACTAGTAGGGGAAAACATGTATAAAATTAATCTGTAGTCAACAGTTTTGTTATTTTAGGCCCTCCCCAGTGCTAAGAATGCAAACACTGAAAAATACCAATAATGCTTAACAAGTGAAACGTACCCTCGCTATCCCAGCAGCGTCGCTGTTCTGCCAATCTCTGCATACGTGTTTTGACTGAAAGGGCTGCAGGAGTTTCTGACTTGGTGTTTGTTTTTCCTTTCTCAATAGGCTGAACCAATGAAGCCCTGTTGGAAGCAGTTACGTGCAGCTCTGAAGTAATCTCAGCAGAATGATGGCTTGTGGAACTTGAAGGAACTGGCTGTATGTTCTCTGAACTGGAAGCCTGAGTCTCCACATTGTTAGGGCAGAGCCTTTTTGATGGTGATGGCTTTGTACCAGGTTTGTCTGTACAGGTCAGAATATTCAAGCAAATTAGTATTCAATCTAAAATATTTTCAGAGGTAGTACAGAACTCTAATGCAAATAAAGTTATGAATTATTTCATAATTCATAACATGCTTCCCAGAAAACTGTCCTTCCCAAAATCTACCAGGCACAATACACTATCTTTGGCATTATACAATTATTTTTAAATAGCTTACTAATTACTTAGAGCTTCTGCTCTCAGGTTAACATTAACTAACTAATATGGCTAAACATCAGCCATATTCAGTCCTAGTGGTCAGGTAACTGCATTCATTGCTGTTTAGTTTAAGATAAACACTAAGGGTTTTCACTTGCCCTTGGTGGGGGGGTGGGAAAAGCAACTTGTATCAAAAGACGATGTTTATTAAACTTGTTCAAAATACCTTGTTCACCAGGAAGAGGTGCCTGGTTACCAGTTTCTAACAAAGGCTCTCTGACTCTCTTGGTCTGTATTGTGGGTCTCACTCCCATCTTGGGCCGCTCAGCCATTTTCTTCTGCAAGTTCTCTCGCCTGGCACGGGTTCTTTCAAGGAGTTTCTGTGTAGTCAATAAATCATGTGTTACTGTACACTGTAATAAGTGTCTTAACTAGTAATAGCCCAAATTAAAAATAGTTGAATTTTATATAACATATCCCTCCAGATCCACAATACCAGAAATCTATAGTGAGGGCTACATTAAGACAAATGCAGCTCTCAGATGTTGCTAACTGATCCACTGTAATGCAATGCAATAGAAATATTCAAAGTCTGGTTTTATGACTGGCTACCTCCTCCTGAAAGCAGTACAAACAAAACATGTTTTCTACACTGTCAGCTATATGGCTTTTCTGTCTACCTCCTTCTCACTGTGATAACCCCTGATCTCCATACTTCAATTCCACCATTGCTATACCCACAGCTTCCCCAGTTTTCAGCAGTTAGATAACAGGTAGCTTATACCATAAACCATCCCAAGCTACCTTCTTGCTGTCTGTTTGGTCAGTACATGTTTGCAGGTTATCTGAAATTCTTTGGCCTACCAGACAGATAACAGGCTGCAGCATTCTCTTCAGAGACAGTAGTTTACGTCTTTTCACCTAGCCACAAAATTAGATGAAAATTGTAGAAGCCGTTAAGTTCCAGTCATTAAATCAGCTAGTGTCTCCCAATAACTCAGCTTTCAAAGGAAACCAGGCTAAGGAGACACAAGCAATGGCACAAATAAAAAGGGAGGCTTCTGTAGAGCCTGAAGTAGTCAGAAATATTTGAAAGAAACTACTTTTTTTTTTACTGCATCGCCACATGACAGACTTGAATTGTCAAGTCTTTCTAGTAGGTTTTTTTGACACATTGTTAAAGCACATGGTCAAGTCATCTGATTGGCACCAACCCTCTGACAAAATAAACATTGAAGTTGTTTCCAAGTGACATGCAGAAAGTTGTCACAAAAGAAAATCTAACTAATTAAATGCACAGCTGTCAATATTTTTAAAAATGCTGCTATTACAGCTTCTAAATCAAAAGGTGAATTTATCTTCCTCAAGTTTCAATTTTAAGAATAGACTGATGTTTTAACTAGCTGTCTTAAACAGGCTGTTTGTCATAATATATCTGTATATGGAAGAACATATAAAGAGATACCAATTAAGCTACATAACATTTTATTTCATTCCCTGCCCATTAGAAATTTTAGTACTATGATCACATTCCATACAAAATGGCTGTTTTAGCAAACATACCATGCTAGTAGAAATTATTCTTCGTAGCATCCAAGTTTGAAAGAGGTTATTTAAAAAAAAAAACCAAACTACTACATTCATAAATCATGATCATTCAGTTTGATCACATCTAAAATACATTTAGTTAGTCCTTTGATCTAGGTTTTAAGGCACTTTGAGACAAGAAATTGTGTGATTGAACTAATGGCTTTTAAAGGGAAGCATATAAAGTGCACTTGTTTGGTGGCACATAAATTACTGTGAGAACTATGCCAGCCATTATCCGTCCTGTTGCACAGCAATTAAATACACATTTCACATTTTTAACTGTCTAAGGCTGAAGTCTTAAACAATGTCCCATTGTATGGCAACAGAGGACAAATGGAATGTCAATCTCAACAGTTTTTTGTGAAAGCAAAAATCAGCTTCTTCAACTTCCATAAAAAGAGGAGGATTTTGGAAATAGATTTAAAAAAATAATAATAAAGGAACACATGAAATGCCAGGAATGTCTTCAATGCAAGGTCCACGCTAGTTGTGTCTCCAGGTCAGGTTTCCTTACATCAACCTCAAAAAGGCAGAGCTAGAAAGTGCAAGTAATGCCCACATATATAAAATCTTAAAGGCTATATAAATTAACTTTATTTTTTGTGTGTGAAGTCAAGTATGCCTTCCTCAGCAGTATTCCTACAATTCTGTTCAGATGCAGTCACATTCCTTTCTGTTTTGTTAGTCCAGTAAAACGGAGTTTCAGTCGTTACAAATAGGATGTCACTTCCCAAGAATGCACGCCTCTGTTGTTGGGCTCCAGCTCCTATTGGCTCTTTGTACCTCAAGTTTTCCATGCAACTGCCGTATTTCAAACTCTGCTATTACACATGATGAGTAAGCCAATCACCAGAACTTGAGATTTGCTTTTCAAGTTCATCAGCAGGATATTTGCTATAAGTACATTCTCCAAGTGTTCTGATGATAGCCAAAGTTTCAGAGTAGGACATACCTATTTCATTAAATCTAGCCTTCTGAGAATTACTCACAGTTAAGAGGATCACAGTTTGTGTTGTAAAAGCACCTTCTAAAAATGAGAAAAGGCCTTCCTACTTTAAATGCTGACAAGCTTGTTTTCAGAAAGGTACCTTTTAAAGTACTCATTTACCAGCATTAAAGATACTCAGGCTCATATCTGACTACAAGAATTTGTTCTAATGACACTGCTTTACTAGAAGAGTGCAGCAAAGTGATAAAATTCACCCATGCCATTGAAGGTCTAGTCAACTCCAAAGTTCACATATATGCAAATTTTGCCCTGAGCAACTGCATCAATTATTTCTCTCTGGTCAGCCTGCATTCTAGGAAACTACACTTTGCTGTATGAATGTTAACAAGTGTTTCAAAGTACAAAATAACCTAGACTATTTCTAACATCTTGTAGTACCAAAACAAGTCTTTTGTGCAAGAAAGGTGAATTAAACTGTCAGCTTAAACTGAAAGTCAGAAACAGTATGTTAATTGAGATTCTAAAAGATATCAACTGCACCATCTCCTCAGTGCATTCTGTATTAATAATTTGGTTGAGGCTCAGGAGGTTATTAGTTTTTACTTGTAAGATTAATCAAAAGAAACATTATTTCCAAACTGTCTGATTTGAAAATATTCTAACTGAATCTGACAGCAAGATTTGAGTATAAATTCAGTGAGACCATGACAAAATTTGTTACTGTGAAGTAATCCGCAAACACCGAATGAACAGTATGCATTGGCCAATTCAGGTTCATATAACACCACTTCACATAATCAACAGTTACACAATGCCTCACCATTTCCCTAGAGAGCAAAGTTTATCCGAAAATAGTTAAGCTAAGGAAAGGTTATATTAAAAGAAAGAAAAACAGAGCATAAATACTTCATGGCAGGTAAAAAGCTTCCTTTTCAGAAAAACTTTTTAAGGAAAGTTATTAAACTTCAATACTAATATACTAGTATTACTTAGATTTTTATACTACGTTGGAATGTCTTCCACAACATAAACATTCTTGGTAAAGAAACCTTTTATAGGCTTTGCAATACCAGCTGACATTTGAATGAAGTTTACTCTGAGGAGTGGCTTTACAGTTGGTCACAACTTTTCCAAATCAGTTATCTGCTAGAAGGGTGTGTTGAGGCTGGAATATGTCCCAGAATGCAAAACCATTTTAAACTTGATTCACTAGTCTGGACTTGAAGTTTATATAAGACTAGTCTCATCACGGCACTCACTACCAATTAAGGAAAGATGTTTTAGCTGTTTATACTTAGGAAGACTTCACATTGGGGTACGGTTAATTTGCCTTGGCATAACATATTTAGTAAAGATGTTCAGATCAATATCTTATGCTCAGTTTTTTAAATCAGATCTGTGCAATCTCCTTTTTTGGGCGCTATATTTTTTTTAAAAGTATGTTAATTTCAAATACAGATTTTTTTCAAGGGGACAAGAACGTATTTCACCAATGTATTTGATTAGGTTCTTTTTTGTAATTAGTTTAGGTTTTCGTGTAGGCAGGCTGTGCCTTTTTTACTATGCCATTTCTCAAAGCAGTCACAAGACAGCTCCAGAGCTGTCACAAACAAAAAGAGTGCAGCATCTTTAAGAAATCTCCATCCTTCACACAGATTCAAGACAGTCAATTCCACTAGTTTTGTTACAATTTTGCCTCTGTAAATCTCAAGCACACACCCGCAAATCCACCCTCACAACTGGCTTATTCTGTTTTTTTCAAAAAAGAGGAACTATGCCTGCCGACAAAAGTAGCCAATCACACGGGGCAATAATGTCAAACAGGACGCATTTTTAATCAGATTGTTGCTGCTTTGCGCAAACTTCACTTGCGACCTTTAGATATGGAGGCACGATGTGTGTCAATACCACTCCCATTAGCTCACAGTGTTTCTTCTGTTTCAGCCGAAAATCTTATCTGCCGGACGCATACGAGGTGCAAACACTAAAGCGCTGGGAAGCACACTCAAGCATCAGCCCAGTTTAGAAAAGGTCCCCTCCTCCGCAACCCCTTCCGTGAATAACCCTCTGTCCTCTCTTGGAAGAGACCTGACGCCTCACAAATACCTGGGCGGCTGCAGTGCTGGAAGTATGAGCAAGACGAAGGGGCAGAGAAAGGTGGTGGCAAGGAGACCTGTCATCCTGTCGCAGAGAAAGAGGCTCTCCACAAGCCCACGGATACCCAGAATAAAGGGGAGATGGAAGAAACTATCCCAACCCAACAGCGTGGCCGCAAGTAACAGCTGCCCTGCTGATCCCCACCGGCCTCCGCCACTGACAATTCGACCCCACTGTCGACCCCTCCCCCGGATCAAGCACCATGTGTGCAGCTCACGACTCCGTGGCCGGCCTAGGCCATGCCCTCACCTCAGTGAAGGGGTCCATCGCTGCTGCTGATACCGACACTGCCTCACGCTCCGTCCGCTCCCTCAGGCCACCCGCGAGCCGCAGAACCACCACCCCAACCGCTCCTCGGATTTGAATTTCAGCGCCCGCCTCAGATGCGCATGCGCGGGGCGGTGCGAGGCGGCGCGCACGCGCGCGCGGCAGGGCGTGGCGAGCCTCTGCGCGCGTTCGGCCGCCCGCCCACGCGTGCCCCGCCCCGTTCCGCCCCGCCCAGCCCCGCCCCTGCCGTGTTCGAGGCAGGCGCGACGGGCGGAGGGAGGGGCGCCGCAGCGGGCATTGATTAACATGAGTACTATCCAATCCGACAGCAGTCTGCCCTGTCAGGGAGAGAGTGGGGAGGGGGCGGGTGCGACGCAGCGGGGATTGACAGAAGCACTATCCAATCCGACAGCAGGCTGTTTGCACTCTCAGGGACAGGGCGGGGAGGGGGTGGGTCCGCGCGGAGCTGATCGGGGCCGCAGGGTTGCGAGGCCCGTCTGGGCTGCATTTGGGGCTGGCTCTTCCTTTCCCGGTTCTGGGAGCCCGCCTGGCTTCCCGTGCTGCATGCCCGGGATCTGGATCTGACCCGTGCCTTTCGTGCCGCTCAGGGTGTCCGTATGTTGTGTGCAGGGAGCGCACCCAGCCATGGCGGCCCTGTCACCTTCCTTCCTCTACCTCCTCATCAGTCCAGCCGGCTGCAAACTGTGTTTGTTTTTTGTTGGTTTTCGTTTGTTTGTGAGTTTTTTTTGTTGTTGTTGTTTGTTTATTTTTTTAAGCTGTGGCTTTTTAGCTCCGTTACTGGCAAGCAGAGCAGTGCTGCCAGGTTGACTCCACATCCTGCCTCAGATGCTCAGTAGGAGTGTCCTCGGAGCATTTTTCATTTGAAGCTTCGTTTTTCAGCTGGCATTGACAGTAAAACATTATTTTAGTGTTACTCTGTGAATGGAGAGGATGCTTATCCCAGTGCAGCTGTGCGAATTGCAGCTCCTCCTCATGACTTTTACATTACTCCTTGTGTTACAGCCTTTGGTGTTATCAGACCTCACCCACCAGTTCCTCCCCCTGTCCGCTTCTCCATTTCACTGATAGGCCTGTATTAATCATAGAGTCATTTTGGTTGGAAGACACCTTCAAGATCATCGAGTCCAACCATAACCTAACTCTGGCACTAAACCATGTCCCTAAGAACCTCATCTAAATGCCTTTGAAACATCTCCAGGGATGGTGACTGCACCACTTCCCTGGGCAGCCTCTTCCAATGACTGACAGGCCTTTCCATGAAGAATGTTTTCATAATATCCAATCTAAACTCTCCTGGCACAACTTGAGAGCATTTCCTCTCGTCCTAGCACTTGCTACTTGTGAGAAGAGACCAACACCCTCCATGCTGCAACCTCCTTTCAGGTAGTTGTGGACAGCAATAAGGTCTCCCTTCAGCCTCCTTTTCTCCAGGCTAAACAGCCCCAGTTCCCTCAACTGTTCCTCATCTTGTGCTCCAGGCCCCTCACCAGCTTCATTTCCCTTCTCTGAACTCTCTACATCACCTCCATGTCTGTTGTGAGGGGCCCAAAACTGAACACAGTATTCATGGTGGGGCAAGTGTGAGGGATGCTGAATTGGCAGAGAACTATTGGGTGCTCAGGTCCCGTCCTTGCTCTCTGGGGACCGTCTCAAAATCCCTTCCCATAAATGTGCTGAACACAACTGCAAATATAGCTTGTTTTGTTGTCTCTGCTGTTTCCCCCAGGAGGCTACTATAGATAGGCCTGGCTGCCCAAATGACTAAACATTGTCCAATTTCCAGTCTATCCATACATATTGGCAACCCTACACACCTCTTTTCTGGTATGCAAATAGTGTTCATTACATTGCACACTAGTGCTGTGCTTCTTGCCTCTTGGATTGTTTATAGGCAGCAGTCAATTATTCTTCCAACCTTTGCCTTGCTAAACAAACCGCACTCTTGTAATTGTCCCTCATTAGAAAAATATCTCCAATGCCTTATTTACAAACAGCATGGCATCAGCATGCAGCAGAATCTATAAATACAATATCAAATAATCTGTTCCTGCAGAAATTTTCAAGATTGGACACCCTGGTCAACAAATGTCCCTGCACTATTCTCAGATAAATGTGGATAGGAACAGCCCAAGTTCCAGCATGGAAACTTGCTCACATAGCAGGTTGAAAATTAGGACTTAGCAGATGGGACTCATCACTCATTGATAATCTCTGAATGAGCCTGTGCAGTGATAAGAAGGGACAGGCTTTATTTCCTTCAAGAGAAACTAGGTATAGCTATCACTGGGAAATAACAGAAACATTCCTTTAATGGAACAGTAGACAATCAATGCAGGCAAACAGCAGAAGACAATATAGCCAATATGGAGCTCAAAGTCATTGGCAGAAAATAAAGAGAGAGTTACCTTCAAGTCTTTTTTTTCTCCTGCCATTCCAAAGGAAGGAAAATCATATATTATTTGAGCCCTTCAAATACAGCAGAATTATTGCAATTTAAACATGCTTTCTGCTTCACATGTGGATCTATCAGATTTATACAGTGCAGCTCCAGCTATTTTTGGTGCATTTCCAAATGTGGCTCCATCCATTGGTGTCATCTTTCAAATGATACAACACAGTTCATGATGCTCAGCCTGGGGACCAACTCAAATGGTGTTAGCTGCACTGTTTGTGTACGTAATAATCTTGTCTGCTATTTAATATTAAAAAAGAGGGAAATAATCAGGCTTTATTCTGTAAAATAAATTTATTGTAAAACATATTTCTCTGAAGTATATTCTGAAAAATGAAATTCAGGTTATTAAGTGTGTAACTGCTTTAGACATCAATGTAACATGCATGTGACAATTGTCCTTTCCTTTTGTTCTCTACAGAGCAAATAATTTCTTAATCATTTTGATCCAGAGTAAATGGGGCCCTGCTAGAAATAAATAGAATACTTAGTTTCTCATCTTCTCAAAGTGTTATATCTGTCTTCCAGAAGAGCAATGGATACTAAATGGATAGCAAAATCTTATCCCTTTATCACTCCAAAGAGCCAAAGAACGTCAGTCTTTTATAAGGATGGTGCTATAAAATGGCTATGAGATCTGTTGTCAGTGTAATGGTGGGGGTTACAGCCCATAGCAATGGAATTCCCAGTCAGGGTTATTTTTTTCTTAATAAATTAATAAAAGTATTTGAAACTCATCATAAAAATCAACTGATGTTTCACAATCCAAAGGCACAAAGAAAAAGAGAGGGAAAGAAAGGAATGCCATGTTGAAACCAGCAGAACAATGAGCTGGCTCTGCCTGCAGAACAGCGTTATTTTTTATGCCAGCCTCTTGCATTCAAAAATTATGAATCACACCCTTCACTGTCTCCTCACCCCACGTGATATGGTTTAAGATTTCTTCTTGCCAGGGCCAAGCTGATGAAAAGTAATCCCTTCTGTAACAATAAATAACACAATACAAAGCACTCGGGGAACGGGTTTTGCTGTCTTGCAGTTTTCGTGGGAATTGAGAGCATGGGCAGGGAAGCCGGTCATTTTTCTTTTAACGTGGCAAGAAAAACATTTTTACTTTCCCAAGTTTTCCTTCAAAAATTTTTAAAGCACATTGAGTGTTTTCAGGGGTGTATTTTCATTTTCAGAAGGTTACAGAAGTTTGCATTAGCACTTTAAGGAGGATGGAGCACTTTTTAACTAATAAGGAGAGCACTAGCCAAAGTTTTTTTAGCTCTGGCTTCCTTATAATACTGATACGATCATAAATGTAAAATATTGAAGATGAAAATGCTGATCCCAGTGTAGTCCACTGTATAGCTCCATTCGGTAATCCTCAGGGAATATTTCCTAAAACTTAATTTCTGCTGAGGAATTGAGTTCACAATTCTGATTCCAAATGAAAGATGAGGAAGATACTTCCTTGATTCACAGAAAAATCTCAGTAATCCTGTCATTTAGAGAAAAATACTACTTTCCAATTTGTATTTTCTTTTTATTCACAGTTAAATAATTCAAAGTGAAAGCTGATGCTCACCTATCTTGCCCTTGCTAGCAGATTCAATCTATTGCATGGTAATACAGTGCATTATAATGCAGGGTGTTTGAAAAAGATGGACACAATTTCAAATTGAAGGAAATTGCAAATTGGGTCCATCTTTTTGAAACACCCTGTACAGTGCTTCGTAGTATTACTTGTAGTTTATATTTACCTTCAAATGGCATTTTTACCAGAAAATTCACCCTTCCACTGATCAGTTGGAGAGCTGTCGCGATTCTGATACTCGTTTCGCTCTGGTAGTATGACTGCATAGGATGCCATAGGGAGGAGAAGCAAATCTATAGTGCAGTACAAAGCGCTGTGCATCCTTATTTCTGGGCTATAGTCCCATTAGAACTAATTCTTCCCAGGGACTTCAAAGAGTTTAACCCTAGGGAAGAGGCACGGAGACAGCCCTTGCAGAGCTTCTGGAGGACTGTCCCACCAGCACGGACATCCCTTTCCCCCAGCCCACCATTGTTTTGCCTCCAGTGGATCCTGGAGGATGTTTGGTGCTGGACTGACGTGGTGCCTCAGATTCAGCCAGGCTGTAAGAAATTCACCTCCTCACCAGCCCAACACCAAGACCTTTGTATAAGGGAATCCCGCACTACAGAAGAGCAGTAAGATTATCATATCCATCCTTCTCCTTGGTGATTCTGAGATGAAAACCAAACTGTGCCTTTGGATCGTCTTGAATATATTAGCATGACTTGCCCTGAGAAAAGGCAATTTCACCCGTTAGCAATGAATAGAAGAGCTGGTCCATAGTATGGCAAAACACGGCAGTTGGATTAATCCGTATTATCTATTGCAAATATTACATAATCGGAAACATTTTGATGGGCAACATGTAGGATCTGTTCTCTGTGCCAAGCCAAAGGTGATTATACTGCTTTTGTCAGCTCCTATGATAAACACAGAGGCAACTTAGGCTGACATTATTCAGTAAAGGAATATATTTATGTCAGGAATAAGACAGGTTTCATGAGTAAGTAACCCAACGCGTGAGATGGATTTAAATTAGCAATGCTCAGAGCACAAGTCTTTCTTCTAGTAGTTCGAGTAGGAAATAGATAACCAGCTCAACCAGATAAAAACAGTGAGATCCCATAGTCATTACAGTCTAACTTTCAGCTGGGACTGTCCTTTATCATAGCAAAAGGCTTCATTTATTCCTCTGCCTTGGGGCAAAAATCCTTTACACTGGACATTTGCAGGGGGAAAAATGGCTACATTTTCAGAATGTACAGAATGAATTTCAAACAGCGTGAATTTTGTTTGTTCCTTCACATGTCATTTGCAAAATGTGGGAGGTTCTCAAGAAAATGCTGTTTCACTGAAGACACCATTTATATTGAAGGTTGGACAAGTACACCATCGTTTGTATTCTGCACTAAATTACTGTATGATGACATGGATGGATTAGTATTAACTGTTAGAGCTGAAATGCACCACCTCGTATGAGGAGCGACTGAGGGAAGATCAAATCAAAGCTGGAGGGAAAAGCAAAAATATTATGGGGAGAAAGAATTTTTTTTTTTTTTTTTTAAAGAGTGGAGAATGGCAAATAACAAGGGAGGATAACAAAGAAAACAGGAGAAAGAGACAGAAGAGAAAATATGTTAAAATGGAAAAATGGTGAGACAAAGAATGAGACAAAACTCGTATTCATTAACAAGAGACAGTTGTCAAGTTAACTCCGTTTCATAAAAAATCTCTAGGTGGTTGAACTCTGCATTTTTACAAGGCTGTGAGAGTTAAGAAATATTTGCCTGTCATGCACTCTGAAAAGATTTATTGTGTTCACAGCTTTCTTAGTATAATATTGCGTTTTTATCACTAAGTCACAGAAAGTTTCTCAGGACCTTTCATTTAGGTCTCCTAACTGATTTACACAAGACAAAGGGAATTAGACTTCCTTCTTTTGTGTCTGTTATAAAATACCCACTTTCTTTATTCATGCAGTACAGTGGTACCATTGACTGACTCAAAAATTATGAAATGAAGGAAAGGGCCTGAGAGTACTTAAGTGCCCGTATGTTAATTTAGACCATTATGTTAATTTACCGTACCTGAGACTTGCTTGCAACTCTGCATAATGCAGATTAACTGCACAATCACATCAACAATTTCACCAGCCAAATTGTATTACATCTTACATTCTTGATATAATTTTCTGAAAGATGGAAAAAATAGGAGATTCTTGTTGAAAAAACAGTTCTCACAAAAAAATGTTTTCTGTCAGCTCTTGTTCCTTTTTTTGAAGAGTCAGTATGCTGTAAGCTCAAAAGGTGATAATTTTCTGACCTCATTCTTGCCATCTTGTTCTCATATTTTAAATCAATGAATGAAACTATAGGACAAACATAAACTGTAAATGATGCATAAGGAAGGCCAAGAGTGTTTCCTACAAAATTACCTGAAAGTTTTAAGAAATAAAGTAGGTACTGCAAGTTAAGCATAGCCTCTATTCTTGCTAAAAAATGAAAGACCTAAGGCTATTAAATGGGTTTTACCTGAGTTTATGATTCTTTTTTCCTCCTTACTCTCCATGTAATTCCTCTGAATAAAATCCAGACAGTAACATGAAATATTTTCTGCAATAGTAGCATGTTTACGCTAGAGGGCGCTAACAAGTCAGGATTTTAGGCTGCTTAGTTTTGCTTTGGAAATCAGTATTCCGGAAAAAAAAATGCTCATCTGAAATAAGAAGCAGCTGGTTTTGGAGGGAGAAATTCTACTGAAATTTGAACAAACACAATTAAAATGTAACAGTGATGATATTTTCCACACATGTGCCCATAAGGGACACTGATAATACAGTCAGCTTCAGTAGAAACTGCATATATAATTACATTAAGGCTGTGTTAGAGATGAGTAAATATCCCTAATATTTCAGCCTGCTTTTGCTTAAAAAACTATTATGACATGGAAAATAGATTAACTAAAGGGATATGAAAATGACATCATGGCTTGTTGTTAATGAGAGGGACAGAAACATCTGATGGAGTAAAACATAAAAGTGGCAGCCTATAGGACAAATATGAATGTCTGGGTGTGATGTGATGGAGGGTTGCCTCTCCTTGCAATAAAGCATGAAAGAAGGTAAAGGGAACGGAAATGGCCAAGAGGTTGTTCTAGGTAAATCTTCCCTCATCCTTCCAGGGCCGGTGAGGATTGTCAGAGCCCTGAACATCTCCATATCTCCAGGGGCTTTGGCTGCCTGGAGTCAGAGTCCATGTGGAGATGGTTGGAGGTCTTGGGGCATAAAGCTCCCCGACAGCTATTTGCAAGTGGCTTGATATGGGAAGCTTGTCTTCTTATACATCTAATCCAAAAATCTCTTTTGAATTCAGCAGATCTGTAAGAAGGCAAGACGTGTGCCCTGCACCGTCCCCCACTCAGAGACTCTGAAGCTCCAACTCTGGGACTCTAGTAACACTGTGATAAAGTGGTACCCAGGGAATCTCCAAAACCAGACATGAGATGGAGGAGAATAAAGTCTGAAAAGAACTCTGTCTTGGCTTATGCTTTTCACGAGTTTGAACTCTATTTCCTTCAGCTGAATTTGGCACTGGTACCGCTTGAAAGGGATTATTCACCATAGAGTATGTAAAATAGCCCCAGTGGTTTTATAGTCCCATCTAATCCCCAAAACTATGCAGGAACCTGCAAGGTAAAGCCAGGTAGCAGTGACAGGCATGTATTTGGAAACTGGAAAAAGAGAGTGGGCTTACAACTTGGGTTCTGCCCATCATTGATACAAGTGCTTCTCCTTGAAAATGGGCCTTACTGGAAGACCACCTTCTCCAGGCCAGGCAAAGCCCCTTCTGCTCTGCAGATCCTGTCCTAAGTTAGAAGATCTGGATGTCCCATGAAATGAAATGCTTTGATGAAGAAGTAGATCATTGCTCTTTCCCCAGCTGCTGGGTCTTTGCCCAGTGAGGTCAACTGCGAAGGGTCCTCTGCTCCCAGCACTGGGGCTTCAGCTCTGGGAGAGCACTGGCCCCAGCATGCAGGTGAGACCTCTTTCTCCAAAGTACCATATAGTCACACCTATTATTGCACAAATTGCATCTTGTAAAAAGCTTTTAAGATGGTGTTTTGTGTTTCTTGGATATCCTCTTTTCATTTTTTAAGTCTGTTGTACAGCCTGGACTAGCAAAAATTAGGGGATCAGGTAGGCGATGTGGAAGACAAAGGGATAAGGAAATGGTTGGCAATAGGGAGAGGAACATTGTGCTTTTCTCAGGTTGGTTAAGAAACAAGTGAATTCCCCATCTGATCAGCCAAAAAGGGCGATGCATTACTATGAAAACATTTGCTTGTCGACTGAAATTATCCCAGTGCCACAGGAGAGCTGGCAAACTTCAAAAGGCCCAAAGAGAAAAGTATTAACATTTTTTTTTTTAAATTCTCATAATCTGGGGGCAGATTGTCGTTAGCCCTGTGCTGCCTTTCCTGGTATTTGTGTTGCCACAGCAAAGTTTATGTGACTCATCTGCAGGTGTTTGCGGTTTGGCAGGGACCCTGCGCTTGCTCCAGCTGCCTGCCAGCCCTGACTGCTTAGTCCTGCCTACTAGTCCTGCCTGCCAGTCCTGCCTACTAGTCTTGCCTGCGAGTCCTGCCTGCCGCTGCTGAAGGCAACAACCTGCCTTTCTTAGGAGGACCCCTGTGGTGACAAGGCATTGCTGCAGAAGTGGGCAGACAGTTAGAGGAAAGGTTGCAAGGGGTGTATTGGTCCATCAGTCCATAATGTCAGCAGGTGCATGCTTGACTGTCACTAATGTATTTATATAACCCAGTTCTCTGCCGTAGGAAAGCAGCCTCTCTTTTTTTCTTAGTAGGTATAACGACATTTGTGAGTATACTATAGATATTTCTAATTTTTTTCCCACATATGATAACAGACAACAGTCAGCTATGTTTGAAGGCTCACATCACGAGGCTCTTAAATTGCTTTCACTTCTCTGCACTTCACTGCAAGGTTTGCCTGCATTTTGTTTCCCGTTGTTGGGCTGGGTTTACAGTATTGAGCCTCCTTATCATAAAAGTAGGAAAAAATTCAATGGAGAAATCAATCTGAATACTGGAGCTGTATCAAGTTGTGCTCTTCAAGGCATCTTAAAATAGCAGTCCCATTGAGTAAGATACTATGAGTAAGCATCTCCCACAAGCATGTGCTGCCTTTGCTGTATACTAGAAATGTCAGACCCAGCTGGAATCAGACAGCAATGTTAGACATTTCAGAAAGAGCTTCTAGAAATAATATGGCTGGAAAGGTGGTCAGCTGGAGTCACTTGGTTAATAAAATTGTTTGATCAGAAGATGCTCAGCCAGCCAAGAGCCATGAAGTCAAGGAGGGGAGGCTAACCTTGCCACTCTGATGGCCCTGAAGCTGTGCCAAATGATGCAGAGTTAGTTAAGGACTCTCATTCTCAGTCTTCCGAGTTCCTCAGTGATTCTTTCTTGTCAGCACAGAGAAGTGGAAGAAAGATGTTGGTGTGAATATGGGGGAGGAACCAAATAAAACTGACATTAAAACAAGTGTGTGTATGTATGTATATATATATATATATATATGTATATATATATATACACATATCTAAAATCCGTATTTAAAATCCATATATATTTATATATGCATGTGTGTGTTTGAATTTTGCAGTGTTAGCTTGTGACAGATGTAGAGATCAAAAAAATGTATCACTGCCCTTACAGACTTGCCCTTGCAGAGCTTACCGATGCTAGTATTTCTAGAAAGATACTTTTCTGCATGAAAGACATTGCAGTATTTTTGACCGGGTGAATATGAAATTATCTCTGAATGCATGACCAGGTAAATCTGAAATGATCTCTGGAAGTAATGTTATGTTGAGGCTGAAATACAAGATGCATGTCAGCTTTAATTCTGTCTCCTAACAAAGGCTATGTGATACCAATATATAGATCTATTTGTATTGTGGAACTGTATTATTTAAGCTGTATTCCACAGTGTGGCTTATCTAAATGTTACCATTTGTCCCCAAGTCCCCTCGCCTCACTACAATGCGATCCGTGCCAGCTGCACTGACAGCCTCCAGGAATGTTTTCATGACAGAGTAGCTCATCTTTTTCCCAGTGTCCACCCAGACAGATTTGCAAGCTAAGATGCCTTTGAGGTCAGAACTCTTAGAGCTACACTAAATACATATATAGTATTTTATATATAAGCATTGAGATGCTTAGTAATGTTTTTCTAGACTGAGCTTTCCTCATTATGCTTTTAATCAATAAACCTGACAAAGCCTGCTCAAAGCCAAAGCCAAAAACAGGGGCAGGTGGCCCGTTAGCATCCCTTCTCTGTGCCTTCTGCTACTGCCGGTGGCATCCTCCTTCTAGAGCCAGGAGCTAGCATGACCTAACAAAACCTTCAAGCCACCTTGCAAAGGAAAGAGGCTAGCAGGAAAAGAAGAAATGAGATGGAGGCAGCAGATACAAGGGTGACTGAATGCCCTTGGTGAAAGGGGAAAGCAGGTCCTTGGTGAAAAGGGACACATAGATACCAGGGAGAAGCAGGTAGAAGATGAGAAACATGGGGAGAAGGCATTCACTGGAGGAAGCAAGGAGAGGGGATATATGTGTAAAATACACATCAAAAGCTGGAGTTATCAATTTCATTGCTATGGCTTCAAAGCATACATAAAGTATCATATCTAAGAAAAGAATTTAGGGTCCACAGAGCAAAATCCTTGGGGAGTTGTGGTAAAATGGTACATCAGCTTCACATTGTAGCAGCCATTTATCATTTCTTCATCTGCTGTGCTGATGATTTGCAGCGTTTGAGATGATTCACTGTTTTTGTTTTCTTTAATTGCTGTGTATCACAAGCAAACTCTAACCCAGCTTTGTCTCTCTAAATTTAAAAGTGTTTATTCAGTTCCTGCAATTTGAGATTTGGAGACAAGCCTGCAGCTTCCAGATATTACAGCATTAGCAAAGTACTTTAGAGGATATTTTAGGTTAAACTTAGACATGTTGACAGAGTATATATCTTCTCTGATCCTCAAAGAATTCAAGTTAAAAGGAACATCATATTCATCAGCTAGGTGGAAGTGTGTTTCAGCACTAGCTCTTCATTAGCAAACTGAGAAAAATGACACCTCAGTCTTTTCATAGCTGGTCTAAAGAGTGCTTGTCTTTGACTGTGTGCAAGGGAGTACTAAATAAAATGAAAATATGTCCTTTAAACTTTTTTTTTTTTTTAATTATTGCCTGTGAAGAGTGATATGAAAGCAGACAGAACTACCTGATCAGTGTCCACTCAGTTGTATAATTGCATATGTGCAAGTGTCTAAAAGAAGGATTAATGAAGTTCAGTAACACTTTTCCAGGTAGGACACAGAAAAGGGTTCTCAGAAGCATCAACAAGTTGTGATCTGTGGAATTCCCATCCCTGCTACATGGTGATACAGCCAGATCTCATTCCTTATAGGACAATGTCATGGAGAGACTGTACAGTGCATAGCAGATATGAATTTATTGATGGGAGGGAGGGTGGCAGACATTTAAGTTATTCAACCAAAGCAGCTCACAACTTCCCATCTCTCCTCTCTCTGGCAGATCGCTACATTCACACAATATATCTTGCGCACTATTGTGCTGTTAAGTCACTGTCAAATAAATTGCTTGCTCCATTAAGTGTTGACCATTCAGAAAGGTAAATGCATTACCATGCTAAAAAGTATTCCTGTATAATATGACTTCAGTAATGCCCTTAAATCTGCACGAAGAGTACAAAATCTTCCTACGCCATACCAACATTACCCCTCCTTGGGGTAGCACATTCATGCACCTGCTGAGCGCCCTTGTCCCATGCAGCCCTTTCTCTGACTGCCTTAGGCCCAGCAGATAATTATCAGTTATACAAATTATTATCAATTACAGCAGTGACGATAATTGATAATCACCAATGTACTGCAATGCAGTCGCTGTATTTAGTGCAAGTTATGCCTGCTAGGCTGCTGCAAAGGATGATGCTGAAAACCCGTCGATGTTGCTGGCACCTCACGCCAAGCCGTGCCGCTGTGATAAAGCGGGCTCTTTCGGCGGTATTTTTGGGTGCAGCTCGGTGCCCGCCCCGCCCGGGGCCATGCCAGGACGCCAGCCGGGCCGCCGCTGTACTACAACTCCCAGAATGCAGCGCGGCCCGCACGCCCTGCCCGGCCAGCGCTTGGGCGGCGCAAGGCCTGCCGGGACTTGTAGTCCGCAGGTCAGAGCGGGTGTTCCGCTCGCCCGGCTCCTGCCTGCCGGGCTGGGGCCAGCGCCGGGCTCCCTCGGCCGCGGCGGGGCCGGGCCGGGCCGGCTTCGCTGAGGTGTCGAGGCCGCCATAGCCCGCGCCGCGCCCGGCGCGGTTCGCTGCCTCCCTCCCCGCCCAGGGGGCGGGAGCCCGCCGCCCGCCCCGGCCGAGCCCGCCGCGCAGCGGGAGCCGGCGGGACAGAGCACCATGCTGGAGTCCATCCGCGTCACCGGTGAGTACCGTTCCCAGCCCCAGCCGCTCCCGGGGCGGCAGCCTCACGCAGGGCCGGGCCGCGGCTGCCCCTCCGGGGCTGCTGGGGCGTTCCCGGCTCGGCCAGGGGCTGGCGGCGGCAGGAGGAGGCGCAAGGTGGGGCCGCGGTCCCCTCCGGCGCTTCCCGCAGCGCCCGCGGTCCCCCCGGCGCCCACAGCTGCTCCCGCGCGGGAAACAAATCACCCGAGGGGTTTCTCTGAGCGCACCTGCTCAGTGGGACGAGGGGACGGTGCTGCGCACCTACCGGACCTGACAGACGGCGACGCGGGGGTCCCGTCGGTGAACACGGACACCGTGTCCCCGTCCGGTGACACCGGGGCGGGCGCGACACCTGCCCGTCCGTCCGCGGGGCGAGGGGCAGGAGACGCAAACCAAAATGCTGATAAAAATACTGCTGATGGCATCCGTGTCTTTCACCCTGAAGCTCTCCTCTTTGCCGTATTTTCAGAGAACTTCACAAATCTTTATAATACACGTATGTAAAAACCTGTGCTATGACTGAGTAACCATAACGTGGAATGGTTTTATGCGGTATCAAAAACTTCCACCTTGAGTGCTGAGTATGTGGCATGTAGGAAAATCTGCAATACAGTTGCTGCTGCATAACAAGTATTTCACTCGGATGTTTTCCTTGTTTAAATTTGATGTAATTTCATGCGTCACTTCTTCAGCTGCTTTAAGACAATGTTATTTTGTTACAGGGGGAGTCTAGAAGAGATCTTAGGGTCCCATCATACAATACTGTTACAATCATAACTAAGATTTCTTGCAGTTACTCTTTCTCCGTGTAATTTATATTCTGCTCCATCTGTGTGTGGATATAAGTGCGGTGTTACTTCTGTTAATGGGAGCAGAAATAATGTTCATGGAATCAGGCGGAGCATCCCTAGAGATGTGCAACGGTAACTGTAATCTTAAAGGATTAATATATCTTAAAAAGAGATATAGTTGTTTGGGGTCCATCCCCCTCCATCAGACATTCCTGAACACACCCGTGCTGCAGTAGAGCAACCTAGAGATCTCCTTGGATGGAAGTTTCATCCTGTGCGGGTCTGTCAATAAATCAGTTTTGTGATTATATCCTGAGTCTATTAAATGAACAGGTGTTTGTTACTAGATTTCATTAGGGCCAAGTCTTCACTATTATTGATTATTACTGTGCTATATAATTTAATTTGAAGAATCTGAATTTGGAGTAAATTACGTAAGGTCATATTTCAGTGTAGAAACACACATGCAGGAAACTGCTCACATGTCAGTTTGTACTTTTTAAGGCAGAAAGAGTACATTTTTCAATATCATTGCAATTTTAAAGACAAAACCTACAGTCTAAAATCACACCAATGAGTCCTGTAAATGGTAGATATTTCAGAGTTATTTACAAACATTGGCAGTTAATGAATCAGACATACAAGCTGGCTCATAGTTGAATCTTGCCCTTGGTTTTGGAGCTCAGAATTAAAGACAGATATGCTGTTGCAGGAGGAAAGCAAATAGGTGGATAATTTGGGGGGGAAAAAGATCTTAGGTAAATGTCAAAGTTCCCGACATCATATGGACACAGCTGGCTGTCCTACTAACCCACCTCTGGGGTAGCAGAAACCAAACACAGCTGTTGTCTCAAAACCAGGGTCTATTCTGTGTGCAATAAGCCAAATTTAGCACAGATTACGGAGTTGTGCAAGCCTGGATGCTGGGATAAATCTGGCATGCCAGAAAGAAAAGTAACAGCTATTATCTACAAAATCTTATCGCTACTCAGGGCAATCCTAAAGAGTCAATTGGTTCCACATTTGCATATTGGTTACGTCATCATTTTAACATATAACAAACAATGTTCAGCTAAAGGACACTTTATCCAACAGTCTCAAGATACATGTTAAAAAAAGACCCAACTTTTCGTGCAGGTTCCAGAATGTCTAAAGCTGTGAAGTCAGTAGTCTAATCTAGTTTCTTCATTAGGTATTTTGCAAGTCACTCTTGTCTTTGTTAGAGGAGCAGACTGACTTACAATGGAGAGGATTTATATATTTTTAGGTTTACAATTACCAACAGAATTCTTTTAAGTGGCAATGGCTACAGAGCTGCACCAAAGAGGAGCAGAGCTCTACTCCAGCCCAAGACAATCAGACTAAATTTCCACCCAACAGGAGGAAAATCCTGTCCTTTGGTACATTACTGATGCCAAAATGGAGACAAGCAGCTCTTGCCCTCTCCTCCTTTCTACATCACCACTTTCCACTCCAAACATGGCAGATTGTTTCATTTAGTAATTCACCAGTGTCTCTAGGACCTATATTTTTATTACTGTGCTGTTGCAGAGAGGAATAAAATACCAATAACTGGAAGTAAACATGATGGGAAACACTAGTTTTGTTGTGGTTTGTTTCAGTGGGGTTGTTTTTTGTGTTTGTTTGTTTTTTTGTTGTTTGGTTGGTTTTGGGGTTTTTCTTAGCTTTTTGAGGCTTTGTGACCGAGTGTTTGGAAGCGCAATCAATGAAGAGAACTTGTGTATTTAGATTGCACATTATTAGGGAGGTTCTCAAAGGTAACTGGAGCCTTGGGCGCGTGTTCTTTGACTGCTTGCTGTTGCAGAAACTGAAATGCATAAAGTCAGTAAATTCAAATTTTTACATCTCGGAACACATGTAACACATGAATGAGATTAAAAAAAACCCCTATATGATATGTGGGATAGAGTTATGCCATAGTGTGGTGATTTTTCAATTTGCCTTTACTAGACCTTTTAGAAGTAATCTGTTGACATCTGTCCTAAGGTATTCAGAGGTTAAAAGCTGGAAATCACTGCTAGCCAGTCTGTATAATTGATGGATGTTGAAAATCCATTCTCTGACTGGCTACTTTATAGCAGTGTGATATCTCAGTACTTTTTGAAACACTGAAGTACATTTTCAGAACACAGGCTGTGCAATGAATTGGTTTTACATTCAGAATACTAGACCCCTTTTTCAATGACCAAACATTGCTAAACCTAGGAAACTCTTGGATATAGTTTAGTAAGTTGAGTTTCCTAGAAGACAGTGTATTTTTATTTTGGTTGATGCTGTCTTACTTACAGATGTGAGTTTGAAATGGACGTTACAGATTAAACAAATGTACTGGAGAAAGAACTTTAAAATTTGGTGTTTTGTGGCATGATCTTGATATCTCGGGTTTTATTTTCTAGTTTAGTTTGTAAAAGAATGATGTTCACAGGACCAATAAAAAACAAACTTTAGAATGGTAGTTAAATGACTTTTGTGAAAAGTAGTTACCTAATATAATCTTTCAAATCTGCTGGATTATCTATTGATTCTAGGTTTTCAGCACAAATATGCATCAAAGAGTATCCTCCATTGGTCGGAAGAAAATGAAAGAGAGCCACATTAGATTGGCAGCTGAAAAAAAAAATCACTTTGCTATGAGATTGCACATATATAGTAACTACAGATTTGAGGACAACTATTTTTGACACAAACTATTTGCATACTAAACCTGCCAGTACGTGTTCAGCACTCGACCACCATTTGTAACACTTGCAGGAGAATTCTGACTTGTGATGTTCAGAAATTATCTAGATATAAATGCATGTATAGCTGGCCAACTGTACTACTTAGCTCTGGAAGTCTGTCATGAGTTTTTGGTGTTGGATCAACGCAAGAGCTTGGAGGGGTTTTTTAAGGTCATTTTTAGTTGTTTCTTTGAATTCTGTTTCTGGCCTTTTTTTTTTTTTTTCTATTTATCACTTCTTTTAAACACGTGTTGTATTAATTCAAATGATTCCCTGTGTAGTAGCAATTTGAGGCTGCTTTGCTCGTTGTGACTTTTGAGAATTGATTCACATAGAAAGTGAAGTGTTACCACCTCATTACGTTATCATCTCTCATCTGTATTTTAAGAAGCAGCTCTTCAATTTCCGAATTCAATTTTGTCTACACGAGCAAAGTGACATGTTCAGAAATGTAGTATTTCTGTATTCAGACATTCTGGAGACCTTGCTTTTCATTTATCCTTAAAAGTAAGAATCTCATAGTGTAATACTTGGTACGAGCCTGAAGTCAGTCTTAAATACTTGCCAAGAAAGATGCACAAGCTGTCATCTTATTCTGCTGTCCAAAAAAATGCCTCATTTTGTAGCTGTTGTTTGTAGATAGGTACACATAGAAATGAATGCCTCCTGCACAGTATTCTGGCTGCATATTTGATGTTGTTTTCCTTGTGATGGGAACTGTGGTTCCTCACCACTACAGCTCATGGTAAAGCAAGGTAAGCCAGGTAGGCAGGTTGTCACCTGTGTGATGAGAATGGTCGGACACAGTTTGAACAGGAATGGCAAGGAGCACGTTCCTGCACCAAACATCAAAAGAAGATGCGCAAACTTACCGTGAAACAAAACCAAGCTTGCATAAGATACGCATGCTTTAGTGGAAGAGAATAATCTAATGCTTCTATCTCTCTCTCTTTCCAGTGGAGGAAACTCTCAGGCTGCAGATTTCCCATCATATGTTGATGCAAATAGGACCCCTGTTGTTTTGGTTTAGTGTTTTTTGGGGTTTTGTGGTGGTTTTGTTTGCTGTTGTTGGTTTTTTTTAGAACAGCATCTTCAGGAGAATCGAGGAACACAGACTGTCATGGAGCTGACAGAGGTCCAATAGCATGAAATACAAGGTCATGGTGCCTATGTTGGGAGGAAAACCTAATTTTACTGTGAAAATAAAGCTGAAATTAAACTACTATCTTTTCCACCACCCCCGGCCTTGGAGGCATTTAATGATCTTTTGCTAATGTTCCACTCAGAGTATAATTACTATATGTAAAATAATTACAGCTTAGCTATGTATAACTGTGTGCTGAAGCTCAAATCCTTTTTGCTGGCTTTAATCAAGCTCTGGTCACATCTCCTGCGCGCTATGAATCCTTTCATTTTAGGTGCAGAAGGAAGAAGCTTTTCTCCGCGGCAGGATTTATTTGTGCCCTGACTTTTGGCTCACCTAATGTTCAAGGATGAGCTGGTTGGTGAGAAAAGGGGATGGTTAGAACCAATGAAGAGAGGTCACTTCTCTCTAACAAGCCAGCATAAACATTAAATACATTTTTAGTCCTCAGTGACTTTTCTGTGCAGCTGCTCTGCACCAGAGACCCATCTCCCCTGCAGGCTATGCCAGGGGTCAGAGCAAAAAAGGAGGGCTCATTCACTAAAGGAAACTTATTTGCTTCTTGCATTTAGTTTAGTTTGCAGTGTTTCTTTTAAAATGTTTTCTCAAATCCAGCTGCTACTGTAGAACAACTTTGAATAGATTAAACGACAGTGTTATCTAAGGTTTCTTTGGGGTGTGTTTGTAACTAGCCAATCTCTCTTTTCCTCTTTAAATACAGCTCACAGTCTGTGTTAAGGAGTACGTGAAACTAAAGTCTTTTAAACTTAACTACTATTTGTATGGCGGTATAAATTGTTCACAGTAGTGGGCCCATTCCGATGTTCTCATCCTTTCTCAGAGTAAATTGTGTGAATCAGATTTTGCAGATGAGACCATGCCAGACTGCTTATATCACAGCACAGATCCCTGTGGGACTTCACTGTAAATACTGCTCATATACTCCTGCTGTATGGTTTCCTATTTTTTTAAGGGTTTTTCTTAATCCATAGAGAAAGCCTTGCATGATAAGGATCAATCAGATATTGCTCAAAACTAAAAACTTGTTAGTGTGACAGTAAACATGCAAAAAGTCCCGCACAGAGCCTTGTTTTAAACAAGTTAGGTTCAAACAGTACACCTGTGCCAGGAGTTGCAAGCCTAAAATACTTGTTTAGCTGGATCTTACAAGTCTAATTGTTCAAAAGTGATATAGGCACACAATTCTTCTGTATGTCTAGAAGTCAGGAATAACTTGATGGGACTGCAGTTAGGTTCTGTGTTTCATTTATGTTACAATTTTGAGTTCTTAAGATTAGTGTTGCTGTGTGAAAACCAAATTTGTCCTCAGCTTTTTTTCTTTATTTTTTTTTTTTTCCCATCAATGCAGAAAAACTTCACTGGCCTAAAACAGAGCTTTCTAAGAAAACAGTCCTGAGCCCAGAAGAACATAAGCTGAACATTAATAACGAAAACAGCCTCCAGCACCCACCTTCTGGGATCCTTAAGGACATTTTCACCACAGGAACCAGCAGCTACAATGTCCTTCTGCAGAGCAAAGAGGAGAAGAAACACCACGCTCAAAAGCAGTCAGCTGCTCACCACAAGAAACACAGAAAAACTGCCAAGTGTTCTGCCACCTCGCGAAGCAACGAGCACCGCAAAATCAAAGTCCCGCTGCCCTTGCTCAGCAGTGGCTGGTACTGCACGAACGGGCAGCCGCCCGTCATCCTCACCAGCCCAGTGTCCACCAGCACAAAGTTTACAAACGGTATTTCAGTTGCGGGATCACCGCGACCCAGAAGTAGAGCTAAGAGGCATTTTAACCTAGCAAAGCCAAAGCAATCCCAGTCCTCAAAAAGTCATGGAAAAGAGGGGGAGATCTCTGGCCAAAAACTCTGTTTACTGACTGCAATCAAGCCTTCCAATGTGGAGAAAGAGAAGATGAAATTCTTCCAGTCGGATTTCACATACGATCCTCAGTTTGAATACGCAAACCCAGCTTTGCCAAATGTGTTAGCTAAGCACAGCCATGCAGATGACAGATTTCTTAAGCAGGTATTGTTACTTTTGTCCTCTCCTTTTCCACTGATTGTTGTTTCCTATGCTTGTCAAGGTGCTATTTGGCTTTGTTTGTAGCAAGTGAAAATTGTTCCTGCTTATCATCCTGCCCTGCTGTTTGAGAAATGCATCAATGGTAAGAATAAAAGAGTGGAACTGAAAGAAGATCGTCTTGAGTAAAAATTAAAGCCTTCCTAATATTTACAGGGTTCTATATAGGATAAAGGCACGGTTCATTACAAAGGGGTTTACATGAAACATAATTTGAGGCAAGAAAGCTTTTTAGGCAATGAAGCAGAGTTGAATACAGGAAACATACAACGTCTAAATATGTTTAGAAAATAGATAATAGAGGAAAAAAAGCAGTGTAAAAATCCTGCCAATCCTTTTGGTGACGCAGGCTTTTGGAGAGGTAGCGATTATTTGAGGTCATGATTATTAGATAAGCATATGTTGATGTTCCTTGTTTTAATCAAATTTGAAAGGATATTTGCATATACATTAGGCTCAATCAAGCAGCAGACAAATTCCATTCCACAGAGAGGTAAAATTTAAAAGACACCACCACCACCATAATACGCAGCCCCACTGGTAACATAGGCACAGATTTTCCCATTTTGTGTAACTACCCTGGTGTCCTACCTGTCTTTGAATTACAAAACCCCCCAAAAACAACAACAATAACCTTTCTTTCAACTTCGACTTAAGTGACAAAAACAGTGCTTGTCTGTATAACAGAATCAGTCATCTTCCCACTCTTGCTGTTTTAAAAGTGGCTTAGAAAAACCTTATTAAGTCTGACAAGCTTTCCTAAATAGAGAATCTTACATTTCGAGTGATAAGTGACCTGGAAAGAGATTCTGCTGTTCCATGAGTTTCACTTCTTTGTGATATGAAACCCCCCAAAATTTCTTGCGAAAGGGATATAAGAATTGAAGTACCATGGATTCTAATAACTGATGCTTGACTTCTGAATAGTCTGACTTTAATTTTTAATCTTTTTTTTTTTTTTAAATCCTAGTGCACACAAAGGTGTTACTACCTGTTAAGTCATTGTATTGTAAGGCTTGGTCTGCGTTTTCACATTAAAAAGATCTGTATATTTTAAAAACTCACTAGCTGGATTTTCATTAAGAAATTGTTTTTTTTTTTTTTTTTTATGAGAACAGCTGTTCTATTCTTAAAATCAGGTTCCATACTTCTAAACAACCAACTAAATCATACTGACACCAAATAAAACCACTCTTTCACTAGAGCTTTTTAGCAAGTTTTCCTTGCATTTTTATGGCAATATAAGCAGCATTAATCAGAGATTACAACAAAACAACAATAACTAACTTGCCAAACTGAACTGAATACAAATTGTCCCTTTCAGTATGAGGTAGAAAAGCCTTAAAAATTATTTTTGCATGATGATTTTGTGGAGCGGGCTTGTCATTGATTTATTCTTCTTTTAATTAAAACCCCACACACACCTAAATAATCAACATTTTAAAAATGAATGATTTCTCAATATTATTCTGATTTGTAACTTTAGCTTTTTCCCTTTACATATAAAACATGGAAAAAGAAAGGCAACTTTATAAAGAGCAGTGGAGGATTTAATATTCAGTGAAGTATGATATTTCTGAAACTTAGCAAGGAGGATGTAAATCGCCTCATAACATTTAGTTTAAGTTACAGAAGTTCTTAGCCAGAAAAGCATTTCTTCAAACTTCAGCTACTAAAAATACCAAACAAGAATATCTTGCACTTCATATTAAAAGAGAAAGGGCAGCTTTAACACAGCTCCAAGCCCAGCAGGTGGCACTCTCTCTTTTTTTAATCTATAACTAGCTTCAAAAATTTTCATCTCCATGCAAATTTGAATTTCATTTCATGCAAATTTACTATCCAGGAAAAGCAGCATTAATCACTGTTTCAATCAGCAAATATTGGATGAGCACTTGCTCTTCCTCAGTGCTATCTTTTTTTTTCTAATGCAGGTTTTACTTATCAGAAGAAACACATCAGTATCTTATAGGAAATGTTAAGTTCAGGGGAGATTACTTCAGTTGCAAAAAAAGTACTCACAGTGTCAAGTTTTGTGTCTGCAGTAAAAACACAACTGCATGTAGTCATCCTTCTTCCTGCAATAAGGATAAATTACATTTTGTTTATTGAAACATTTTTGGCTTTAATTTGTTGCTGTAATTATTTTAGGAAGCTTTGTTTCTGTGAACAGAAACTGAACTATTCTTATTTTATTCTGTAAAAGGTGCTTACAGCAACTTACACTTGCTTGCTCTTCTATGACTAACATCTCTGCAAACCCAGCTTTTTACTGACAGAACTCACCAGCTTTACAGGGGGCTTTTAGGATACTTCAGTGAAATGAGCTGAAAATTTTAAAGGATTTTTAATAATTTCAAAAATATTTTTATCCAGAGCTGTGCACAGCCTCCTAGGACATTAAAACAGATGGTGTTTTATTGCCCATGCTACTTTTGTGCATATCTGTGAAATTGGTTAATATAGCATTGCTGCAACACATCTGGAAAACGAATCACACCCTGCCCCATTTATTTATTTTATTTTGTAAAGGCAAAGAAAACTATAGATTTGCAAGCCGTTAACACAGCAGTGCTGCAATGGGGAATGCACAGGCTTGTGAGCACCCACTTCACCCCCAGGCCTCTAGTCAGATCAAAGATTTTAGACCTTGAGCACAGATAACAGTTTTATTGATTGACTTTTCACAGACAAACACTTTTGAATCATTAATATATTCGAAAAAATATTTCTAATCTCTGTCTTCTGCTGCTTTGTTCTGTTTCTTTGTTTCTCTCTTTCTACTTCGTCTCATTCTCTTCACGATAAGATTCTTTCATGAGTCACACAATCTGTGTCTTTAGGGAAGAGAACTTGAGAATAAAAAATAGTATGCAGACTTGCAGCTTTTCACATTGATTGACATATCAAATATTACAAAAATTAATTATCTTATTGCTGTGTTTCAAGGTCAGTGCAGCAACTGTGTGCTTTAAGTGCTATGAAAGTTTTCTTACTGGCACTCCTTCTGGCTCAACCTTCTTGTCCTTCGTTGTTAAGTTTTCTTAACACTTAAAGTGTTTGTTATTTTTGCACAGATGCTAGAGGTGGCAATACTGAGCTAGAAGTAATAGTCCCCAGTGTTTGCAGAGCAGGTGACTTAACAGTTGCAATTTGCTGAACCAAAGTCAGCAAGGAAGTTGCAGCTTCAAGTAACCTGTGTGTTAACACCCGTTTCTTTTAATTGTATGTGCAGGCAGAAAATATATATATATATATATATTTTTTTTTTTTTTTTTAAATCATCATTTTGTTGAATTATCTCCTATGAAGGAGTTATACATCTTCCCTTGTACTCATAAAAATATAGCAGCATTAAGGTAATAAATAAATCAGTTCTGCCATGTTGTTGTTTGTATTACACACCTCTTAAGTTATTAATACAAGTAGTCTGCAATTAGTAAATTTATCAGATGTTGGAAAAATAGTTAGTTGGGACTGGAAGGCAAAACAACAAGGCATTTGACATGGAGTAACCCCTTGCAGTGTCCAGGTGATATCACAGCTTAGGCATGTTGAAGATTCAATGATGTATCACTGGCTATAAAATCACTTAATTGCAAGACAACTCATTCTTCACTAGTAACAAATTCCCTCCTACGCTGAGATCCACAGATAAAGTACACTAATATATAACACAAAGCATATCAAGCTATCCAAGTAGCATAAGTTCTCAGGGTCCTACACAAACTTCCTCTTCCACTAGAACAGACTGTAGATCGCTTCTAGTGATGCCACAGTAGGACCATGGGCTTATATCACGACAGTCTCATACAAAAAACAAATAAGTATTCATTTTTAATTCCATGCAAAGTATTTGAAAAGTTTTTCATTAAAAATATTTCTGCCAGTTCTAAATCACTAAAACACACTCTTTATCGTACAGATAAGAAGAATGCAATGCCATGAATAAGCCCCAAAACACTACAGCCTGAACAGACTAACCTCAAAACCCCACTCTTACCTTTTTCCATTTCACTTTACCCCAGAAAGAAGGGCAGCCACTATTTTCTGGCTGCTGATTAGACTAACAAGTTCCATCTGGTACAGTTTGTTATTACCTAAGGATGCAGCTGGGAAGATTTTCCCCTCAGCAAATAAGCTCCGCAGGGAGGAAAGCCAGGGTGCCTGCAACCCTTGGCTTTCTCACAAATCTCAACAGACTGCAAACCTTTTATAGCAGAATTGCTTCTGAACGTAGGATGAGCTGACCAAACTCAGCGGGCTGACTCTGAGGTCGCTGAACCCATTTTCTAACTTGGTGTGCCTTAAATAATTCGTGAGCATGTCTTACCAGCACGTATATCTACAATAACTCTCAAGTAACTAAGCTGTGTTGCTGCACGTGGGTGACTTGGAATGCAGAGACATACTTGGCTGCGAATAATTTGTTTAAAGAAGCACCCCCCACCCCCCGAATCTGTCAATTAGGCAGAGCCTTGTCTTGCTCTTGTTAGTGTTTCTGTGTCATTACTTTCTTGAACATCAACGGGGTTTGCTGCTCAGGGGGACTTGTCTTAGGACTGCTGCTTCTTTTGACATACTTCGGTAGCAATAAGAGGGATTAAACCAGATCTTTTAGATAATAATGAAAACAATAGGAGTTACTCCTACCTAGAAACCTGGTACAGCCACATAGTCCTTCTTCCATTTTTTTTACCTGTTGTTGAAGAGTTTACACTTTGGCCTTGGGTGCTGTGGCAATATCAGTACCTTGCTTTCTGTTGGCCCAGAGGCAGGAAAATAAGCTCACAGTTGGATGCTGGAACAGGCAAGAGCTGGCATGCTGGTCTGGATTTTCCCCTTTTCCCAGAAAGTCCTTGCAACGCCCAACTTTGAGTCATCTCACCTCAGAGACAGGTGCAGAGCCCCAAATGAAGGGCTCCATGTTATAGTCAGTGCCTGCTATCTGAAAATAACCCCCCCAAAATTATCCCTGTGCTGCTTTCTTAATTCCTGAAAAATAAATTCAGATCTGACCAGGAGGCCCTTCTTATTTAATAATAAGTATAATATAATATGGACAAATAAATACTAAACATTAGATGCAGTATTTCGCTGGTGTTCAGATAAGTGATATTTCTCTCATCGAAGAGCTACAGAACTTTGAGATTATATCTAGCTAGCATTTATGGCTTTCCATAGCAGTTACTGAGAGTATTTTAGTTGCAACTTGAAAAACAGGATTGTTAGTAGCAGTGAGAGATACAAAATTAATCCTATTTTTGTGGATAATAAGCCAATCTGACAATGTCAGAATTTCATAGCTGGAAACAACAACCATGTTTTCAGTTTCATGCATGGATATAAGTGTACAACATAAAAAGAGATTCAATTTGCAAGATTTCCACCTTCATCATTAGTAGCATTTTTTTAGCAAGAACCTTCATTTTAAAGGCAATATCAGTAGTATTTTTTTCTCTATATGAGATTATTTGTAGCTTCCGTTATCATATCTATGAAAAAAGCCATTTCCTGTAGCTGGACAAGTTATTCTATGCCACATGTTCTTTGAAGGGTGTGAAATGACATGTGGGGAAGTAGATTACTGGGGATGAGCATTTCACATCCCACCAGTAACATCTTCAACATGCAGAGTTCAGGTCACGTTATAAGCATCATGATCTGCTCTCCACCCACGGGGATTTCTTCTAGCAGCAATACGCAAGACAGTTGTTGATACCACTTTATTTGTCTCATGAAACATGCCTTCTTCATTTTGGGGGATAATGAAGAAGTATTGTGATTTAAATGAGAGATTTAAATGAAAGTTGTATAAATAAAGTTCCTGTTCTCTCTCCTCCTTTCTGAAACACAGTACACTCATAGCACAGAGGATTTCATTGTAAGGAGACATTTTTGGTAGAAATATTGTCATTAAAATTATAGTTACACATCTGCGTAGTGATGGTTCAGCATTCCTAAATCAGAAAATACCAAGAAATGACGCAAGATGACAGTAATGGTTGATCTTTGCAAAATTCTGTGGAAAACCATAAAAAAAACCATGCTGGCAGCTTAAACTGCAAATGTCCTTGTGACCTGTTATGTCTGATTTACAAGGCAGTTGTAAAAAATTCCCAAAATTAAAGAGAAAATGGGTGTTATTTTGCTAGATTGATAATCATCTTTGTCATGCTGATGGATGTGGGTCCAGAATGAGTTAATCAGAATCTTTTTTTTTCAGTACTTTGGCATTAATGTATGTCTGAAGACGGTATAAATTGGTTACAGAGTGTGTCAGCCTGTATCTAATGACTACAGTTTGATAGTGACTCCCAATGAGTTAAAAAAGGAAGATTGAAAAAAGGGAGAGCAACACTAAGAGTGAAAGAATACACGTGCCAGTCTGACGCAGAGCTCTTACTGCATTCATATTTGCTATGCTTTTGTATTTTATAGTCCATTAACATTATGGAGCGGACACTGCAGAAATATGGAAGCTACGAAAAATTTGAGCAGGCCACTGGAGGCAGCTTGCTGACCAAAAGTCGCATCTGGAATCATGTCAGGAAGTATATGGTGAAAGAAGGCTGTCTTGGTGAGGTAAGTCATACACTGCATCAGGAAAGAGACGTTGCATGTAGATCTTAGAAGTTACACATGGATGGACCTGGGGGGAGACCATTTTTGAGGCCTTTCCTCCATAATTACCAAAACATTCCTTACATCATATTTTTCTCATGGCCGTGCCCAGTCTCATTTTTGAACAATTGAAATGATGCAAATTCCTTGTGAATGCTTCAGCCGTCTCTCAGCCTGTTTCCTGATTCCTATATAACTGCTCTTAAATTTGCCACTTTTGGGAGTACCCAGGAATGACACCCTTCCTTCCCTCCTTTTTTCAGCTACTTGAGAACTAGCACATTTCCATTTATTCACCAGTTCTGCCATCCGTTCTCTTGTATCAAATTATTTACACCAAAGGAAAGAGTTAAGAGAAGGCCAAGAAAAATAAGCACCAGTGCAAGGGATTGATTTATAAGAAGCAACACAAATGAAAGTGACATAAGTGAATAAAAATGTCTGAGAGAAGGTGGCTTGTTGAGCTGGTTTGAGTGCTGTTTTTTTCCTGACTTTAACCATCTAATTTTTAGAGCCTTGTGCAAAAAACTTATTTCCTATATGTAGGATTTTAAAAGTCCAATATGATTGAGTTATATAGTCAGTTGAAATCGAATATATAAAAAGAGAATTATTTCAAATGAAAACACCAGCTGACACAGCCCAAGACTTGGATGAGGTTACTGGCAGTGAGCAAGAGGAATCTGGAATCAGAGATCAAGAGACAAAAATTAGTTTCCCAGAAACCAGGCTTAATTAGTAAACTTAATATTATTAGGATAAAAGATTAAACACATCACACTTTTTAGGAGACTATAATTTGACGCTGATACTAGACTTTACCTGTATTCCTAAAAGTGGGTTATAAAACTACAGGTTAGAGCAAGCAGATTAAAAAAACCCAAAACCCCAACATTTTTGGTCTTTGCTGTGCTTTTATTTTCCTTTGCATTCATTTTTGTCTTGGTTTGTATTCATGTAAGCAGGATCCTACACCTTTATCAATTATCCCATGTCCTTCTTAATGAAATGCTTTAAATGCTTTGCTTTTTCTACAAAAATAAGGTTAATACAGCATTCTTAGTATGATCTTAAATATTATGAAACTACTTCTTTCCAGTTGAAGAGATGTAATAAAACTAAGTGGTGCCCATGCCTTAAATCTAAATGCTTTGGGATTTACCTGTCTTTTTTGCATCTTAAATATGAGTTTTATGGGACTGATTACTTGCTGTTGAACTTGAAGCTGAATGGTGGGTTTTGAATACAGGGAAGTATCATGTTAATGACTTTGATCCCTGGGTCCTTTTTGTTAAATTTGGTATTAAAAAAATGCTCTCTCTTGTAGGTTCCCTCCCTTGTACTCTTCTGAGCAATGCTGTTTCTTTAGGCATTATATGAAGAGGGAAAGGTGCTTAGTTTTCAACAAAGAGAGTTTCCCATCTCCCTCCCAGTTATTTGTTTGAGAAGTCTTTTGAAACTCAAAAACCAAAATATATCAATATGCATTAATTACCTTCTCTGGAAGTTTTTGTTTTGATTACCAATTTTCCAAGAGAAAACAGGAAAAAAAGAACTACTATCCTGTATAAAACAAAATAATACTGGTATTTTAATAATATTTCAAGTCTGCATCATGTGTCAGGAAACGAAGTACATAGTGCTTCCTTCTCTCATTCTTGTGGCTTTATAATTGCAACTGAAAAGGTTTCAGACATTAAAGTGCATAGATACCTAGTCCATTTATGTGTGCTTATCTAATATTTTTCATTTCTCAGTAGTACCAAGATAATTAGACACAGTTCAAAAAGTGGAATTTTGTCTAATTTACTCTGCATATGATTGCTACCCATCCCCCCAAATCCAGTCAGTGTTACCATTTAAAATTTTGCAGGCTCCTGTCTGTCTATCTTAACCCTGATGCTGAGTCCCACTGAAGTCCAAGGTTTTGTCACCAGCACAGGGGATTAGGGTAGCTCGGAGGGGTCAGAACTGTCTCTCATAGGTGATGACTGGTAGCAAGGAGGAATTGTAAAGGGTATGGGACCAAAGAGAAGTTAAATAATGGAAGAGCCAATGGAAAAAAAAGCAGGAACAGGAGTGAGAAGAGCGCTCTTTGCTACCCAAACTCTCTCATCTTCAGATTGTGGTACATCTCACGGAGGACCTGTTGTCTCGAGCCTCAATGACAGTGGTGAATGGCCGCCCCACTCTCACTATCAATATCTCCACTGCACGAGAGCACTGGCTGGAAGGGATGCTGAGACATGAAATCGGTATGAGCGTGACATCAGTTCTTCAGGCAAAGGGGAGTACTTGCATGTGTTCTTACTTATTTTGTGATGTACATATAGAGAAGGAGGAAATGTGCCTGTCTAAAGAACCTGTGCTGTAGGTGTGCTAAAGGGAAGGAGAAACCTATTTATCACTCTGGCATGAAGTAAAAGGAAAATAATCCACTTGAGGATTCCTAGGGTTCACTTACATTAGCATTTTAGGCCCACTTACTGCACTAAGGTTCATACACCAAAGGAACCTTGGAGCAGATGAAGATGATGCGAGCCCAGATGTCATTCTCTAGGGCATACCTTCTGTGCTGTCACCGCTCAGGGACATTTTGCTCATGAGAGCAATTTAGAGGTAGTCTAGAGTGAAAAAAAAAGGGAAGCAAAAATAGTGTGACCGTTCAGCTCCAGCCATTTCACTTTTCAAATCTGCTTCATTGCTTGCGAATGTAGGCATGCTTTAGGGATGAAGAATTTACCCAGTGAGCTCTTAACTGGTGTAAGATTGCATTGATTTTGCGTTACACAAGGTTGACCCAGGCCTGTGGAAAATTTCTACAAACTTTTCAGTGAATCTGTTTTAATTAAGTACATCAAAACTGGATAAACTTGGCTGCTGCCTGAATTTCAACTGAAGAATAAGCCCTGCAGTTGCCTTGAACCACCGTTACTCACGTTGTGAGGGTTCACAGCCTCTTCCAAGGCTGCAGTACGGCTGTTTAATCACCTTCAAGATGCAACATTTCTGCCCCCGTACTTTGATTCTCCTTCCCTCCATTCACTACAATGCCTAACCTGTGCTAGAGGCAATCAGCATGTAAGACACTTCTGCAAATTCCTTTCCACAGATTTGGGAATTCAAGTACTGCTGACATTTTTATTCCTCAAGCACTTTTGGGAGTCCCACTCGTAGTCAGCAGGTGAATAATTGCATCGTGTATCCACTTCTGAAAAAATTCTCTCTTGTAGACAAGGCTAAAGTTGGCACTTTTCCCAGTGCCTAGTCATAACAGTTCAGAGTTCTGAAATGGGCATCTCCTTCCATATGTTATAATTGATTTTTTAATCATTTGATGCTACTGTTCTAAGTCCTATATTCCTTTATTTTCAGGAACTCATTATTTTAGGGGTTTTAACAACAACAGCCAGCCTTGGTGCAACCGGAACGGACGCAGAAAACATGGGTTAAAACCAATCAACCCTACAGAAGAGGGGCTGGCGAGCATTCACAGCGTCCTATTCCGCAAAGACCCTTTTCTATGGAGAGCTGCCCTGCTCTACTACACAGTGTATCAGGCTAGCCAAATGTCCTTCAGCCAGCTCTTCCAGGACGTGGGGAAATTTGTCAAAGACCCCAATACTAGGTGGGATTACTGCGTACGAGCCAAGAGAGGGTGGACTGACACATCACAACCAGGTGGGTTCCCTGTTTCTTGTCTCTATTTTTGTACTTCAGGGAGGTTTTCAGAACATTCACAGGGCTCCTTTATCCTGTCACACAGTAAAACCTTTGCAAAAGGGTGAAGTGGGGCTCTGCACTTTCTGAAATGAGGCAAGCAGGATTTCTGCTATTGAAAACAAGCAGAAAATGCAAATCCATGAGACTTTGAAACTGAATCAGTAATGCATTTTTTTGTTGGAAGTGGGAATGTAAATTTCAAAACTGAAGAAATTCATACTCATAGTTTCACCTCTTTTCATGCTTATTACAAGAGATGTAATGTTGCTGTGGATATTCACAGACACCATCTTCTCTCTGATTTCTTTCTCTGGCTAGTGCGTTTAGCCTTCTGGTTAGTTTTTGAGAATGTTTTCAAAGTCTGGGTTATAAATATCTATTGTTCTGCTCATAATGGCTTCTGAGAATATGCCTTGTACAAACCCTGATAAAGTGCAATGCATCTTGATTCCTATTAGGCTGTTTCAACAAGGATCAGGTATACTTGGATGGAATCCTCCGAATCCTGAGATACAGGGAGTCCATTGATTTCCATCTTCTGACAGCCCTTGGAAAGGTGAGTGAACTCATTCTTACCAAAGGATACAGTTTTATCATTTCAGCAACCCTGCCTGTAAAGAGCTGTGAGTCAATGTGTCCTGTTTTACTTTGATTTAAAGATCTCTGTTCTGTATAACACCCTGTATTACACAGTGCAAGTTAGAAATATTTTGAGGTCCTAAAAATTTCTACCAGCTTTTCCTCATTCCTCACTTATCAGATTGAGATTTTATGGTCATATTTCTCAGACTTTCCTTTCCACCCTTTACAGGGTACTACTACCTGACTTGCAGTACAATGGACTGCCTTGGGCAAGTGGGACAGGTGCTACATAAGGTCATGGTCCCAGTAAAAACCACAATTAACCATTTGATGCTAACAACCCCTTCCACCACAAAGAGTTTTTAATCTCAAATTTCTCGCACTGATGGCACCTCTGATGTTTTTAAAAATTCAGTTGGTATTTTTCTTCCCCAGACTACGTAGTATTTCTACATTCACAGAACGTATTTTATGTCCTTTCTAACCGTCATTGCTTATTTGTTCTCAAAATCATACTAAGAAGTGCAGAAACTTTGTCACACTTCCTCAACCAAATCCTTGGATTGCTAGGTTTTCACAGTTCATAAAGCAGGATTCAAATTGATGTTGTTATGCTTGCATTTAGAGCCGGTATATTGACATTTCTGCCTACTTGGCCATCAGTGGGTGATAAAGGGAAGTGGTATATTGTGATAGAGGGTTTAGGTCCACATTTAAGAAGTTTTGCCTTTAGTGTCAGAAACATCCATATTGGGTAACATCCTGTTTAGGTAAATGAACCAAGTTAGGAAGCTCTGAAAATAAAATCACACTGTCAAATAAGTCTCTGCAACTTTATTCTCTGAAACTTCCTTTTGCTTTAAGCCTGTTTAACTCCACACAGCCTCTGCCTGCTAAACTACCGAACACATGCTGTTCCTGCACTGCTTTATCTCTTCCTCTCTTCAGGGAGTCTGCAGGATTGTCAAGCCACTTCAAAAACATCATAAGGCATTCCTCACATAATTACAGATTTCACTGTGATCCATATGGCAAAGCATTGACATTAAGGTTCTACAAGCAATTTAATTTTAGCAGTATAGTAATATATAACTGCTTGACTTTACAACATCTAAAATCAAGGGATCTTAAAATCTACTCTGAATGGCTGCTGCACACGTCTTCTGCAATCAAGCTGGAAATTGTGTGTCAGAACAGTGCCCGGTCTCAGCATCACAGATCGGCTGATGTCTGCAGGAACGTCTCAAGATCTAATCCAACCCCCATGCTTAAGTAGGGCCAGCTAGAGCAGGTTGCTCAGGACCATGCCCAGCTGGGCTGTGAATATCTCCACTGTTGGAGACTCCACAACCTCTCTGTGCAGCCTGTGCCATTGTTTTACCACCCTCCCTGTAAAAAAGTGGTTTGTGTTCAGATGGAATTTTGTGCATTTCAACTGGTGCCCATTGCCTCTTGCCCTGTCAGTGGGTGCTGCCGAGAAGAGCCTGACTCCTTCGTCATTCCTTCCCATCAGGTGTTCATAGGCACTGGTAAGATCCCCCTGAACCTCCTTTTCTCCAGGCTGAACAGTTCCAGCTCTCTCAGCCTTTCCTCACAGGACTGAGTGCCTTAATCATCTTAGTGACCCTTCACTGGACCCGTTCCAGTATCTCCATATATTCTCAGGAAAAACAAGTTCTGTGAGCATAGAGAAATTTGAAACTTGCACTGAGATCTAGCCTTTGGTTAATATGAGTTTATCACCAATCTAAAGGGTGATTTATTTGTTTGTTTAGGGTGGAACAGAAACATCAGGTTGTTCCAACTGGAGTATTAAGCTCAGCTGGCATGTCTTCCAGGTTAGAAGAAAAAGCACAGGACTTAAACATATGGAAGCCCAGCATTTAGTGGGAAAAATTACATTTTGAAGATTATCTGTGTTGTAACAAGTGAGCTCATCGTTCTCAGCATGCCTACCTTGGGCATATTTTCATTGGAAATACAATAAAGGTATGAACGTAATAGGAAACGAAAGCAGTCAACTCTATTCTTGACAACAAATTCCTTCTGTGCTTGAATAGGCACTTAACACAGTCATAAAACAGGAACACTGCTTTCTCATGTGAAAGTATTTAAGACAGAGCCATGCTGAAGTTTCTGTGTCTTCTGTTCTCATCTGAGTGCTAGAGATCTGGCTGATGGAGGCAGCCGTGCCTTCCTAATGCTTCTGACGTCACTTACAGTGTAGAAGAGAGCGGTGCGTGGAAACAGAACACAAACTGTTCAACATACCTAGAAGTGACTAAGGAAAGAGCTCAAAGCCTGAGAAAAGCTGCTTTTTAGAAGGAGCAGATTTAAAACTTTTCAGCAAAGAACTGAATATGGGAAGTACTGCAAAATGTTCATGTAGTAATAGCGTGCAGCTAATATTAAATAAGAGAAATAGAATGCAGATATTCGGTGCACTTCAGTATAATAGCCTAAGTACTGGAGTTTTAAGATGCGAAAGCAGCAGAATGTCACCTACTGTTGTGTTTCCCAAGAATGTGAACACATTACAAAGACCCTAAGTAAGCCCATTTTAACCTCAGTCTTTTTTACCTTGTACATTGATTTTAATTATATGTGCTAAGGAAGACAACCTGTTGACACAGTAGGATGAGGTTATGTTTTTGATCTTCCTCAGGATATCAACTTTTGTAATTTTTTAGCAATTGCAAGGACTGGGGAAATGCATCTCATTCAAACTATACCTCAGATCACAGATACTTGTTTCTTGGTTGCAACAGTAACATAAATAGGAGAGGGAAAAGGTCACTTTTTCTTTCCTTTGTTTGGGAGGAAAAGAGGTGGAATTTCAAGCTGGGACAGGAGCGAAGGTCAGTATTTAATCTCATCTGGTGCTGTGACTCCAGGCTGAGAGGAGATGGTATGATTTTGTATAGCTCCTCTGTATCTACTTCTACATACATTAATTGGGTGTAATGCCACACCATCTTCAAACAGCAGTATCTTAATAACTTGAGTAAGCTTGACCGTGGGTGTACGTTCGTGTTTTTTTTTTTTAATCAGGATGCATCTTGTCATTGCAGCTATAAAAGGACATGTGTACTCAGGGGAAATTCATTCTCTTTACAGACTTTGTTGCCATTATCACCAGTGAGTTATGCACCCCATGTCTGACCACCTGTAGGGATCAAGTTTAGCAATCTGGCTTACACCGTCCCGTCTTCCCAGAGAGCCCTTCCATGCCCCTTACAAATCAGTGGATCATTCACGCTCACAATAATCTTTTCCAAATAGCAACCATCACCTGCTAAGAGGGCAGGTTGTTTCCAAGGAGCCCTGACCGCACAGTGCTCAGCTTCTTAGAAGAAACGTGGGGTCACAAGGTTGGAAGGAGCAGGCTCTGCTCCCAAACCACCTGGCACAGACCTGCTGCGAGGAAATAGGATGTGCCAGTTCATAAGCACAGCCAGGCTGGTGGGTTTTGCCAGCACATATGCTGCTGTCTGTAGGGTGCCCAGAACACGCAGCTTGTAGACAAAGCAGCAACCACATACATTTCATCACACTGGAGAGCTGCCCACGGAGTCCTGTTCTGTGCTTGCAATGCAGCTTCTGTAGCTATTGAACAACCAAAGCATCCATCCTTTCTGGATGCTGGATTCACAGCACCTTGAGGTACCATGAGATCAAGACTTGAGGTCCTAGCTTGCAGAATCACAAGACTATGGAGATAAACCTCAGCTTTCATTAGAAAAAAAAAAAATGTAGGGCCTGTAGTGGCTTGAAAAAGTTTGAGAGTGTCACACATATACCCAGACAGCTCTGATGCCCAGAGGCAAATCCAATATCCACCCTGCTACTGAATGGGAAAAAATAAAATTGGGATGCTTATGGGTTGCCCGTGCTGTAGTTAGTTACTAGAAGAGGTGCATTTTAATGTAACTTTGCATAAGCACATTTGCTAGTGAAAACGAAAACATCAGAGGTCAGGTCAGCTGGCGCCAAGCCTTTCCCAAAGCTGGAGCCTGCCTGCTTCCTGTGCCAGGCCTGTCCTGCACTCCCTTTCTAGTTCTTCAGTCTTTGGCACAGTGTTTTTTCCGTTCTTATGTTAATCTTTCCATCTCTTTGAGAAGAGACTCCAAGACTCACATGTGCTCCATCCTTTCCATCTACTCCTGCAGCTGCTGTAGGTCATTCTCATTCAGGTTCCTACAAGTCTGTTCAGTGATTGAATCAAAAGCAGGAAGTATGGAGGCATTTGCTAAAATTACATATTTTTTTTTTTTGCATCTTCCACTAAAGCATCCTCATGGTTTCAAAGGATTCTCACAAGCTGTTAAATACCCCTGGCACTGAATTTTTTTCTCATCTACAAAACAGAATTTAGATCCACAGCAGAGAAGTAACAGGGCTATAGTGCAAAATTAACCCATGTCCTTCCTTGCAGATCTCCTATGAGGATGTGGACCGCCTGAAAGGATTAGCTGTGATTGAGAACATGAGGGTACCACACTTTCTGCAAGACCATGCCCGGTATATGGAGCACTTGGAAAAGATCATGGAAGTCAATGAGCTGACTGATGAGGAGCTCCAGGATCTCATAAATTAACAGTATTAGCCCACCATTCACTTATTCTTTGCAACTGAGGATGTAAAACTGGACTTCCCAGATCTTACAAAAATGAACTTATGAGGGGTGGGGCTGGAGGGAAGGGTGGCTGGAATTTGTGGAATTAAAAAAAAAGTCCCTTTATGTTCCTTTTGTATTGTGATTGTATACTGATTCTTTTTTAAAGAGTTTGTGCATTTTTAAAAATTTGGCTTAGGAATTCCTTTGCAGTGATCTGTCCAATCATCTACTCTGTTTTATATGCTAGGTATAGTGCTTGACACTGTCTTTTGTAAGATGCCGCCTTTTCCCATGCAGGTTTAGAGACGGAGGAAAGGAGAAAGAGCAGAAATTCCCCCTTAGTTCACTTGTTTTAGCCCTGTCTTCAGTCATAGTTTTCACAGTTTGTAGCAGTAGAACTGCTGTAGATTTTGCTACATCACTATCTGTATAACTCTTTCCCATTTGGTCATCATTGCAATGAGAAAGGAAAATCTATAAAACACTGTGCACTGAAGCAGGTCTGTGCGCCATAGGATCAAATATCTGTAATGCTATAAAAAGATTTGTTTGTTTGTTTTTTTACTGGGATCTGTAGCTTCTTTTTTTTTTAAAGTTAGGTTTTGCTGTTTTAATGACTGTAAGGAGGTAGCAAAGTTATCCTAATTATCCCCTAAAAAAGTTACACTGTTCCACATCTTTATCTGCATAGCATACATTTCAGGAAGCTGAATTCTGGGCAGGGTCTTTCTCCTTTGAGGGCAAGCATAGCATGTCAAGGAAGTTCAACACGGCAGTGTTTTGGAAGAAGGATCGGACAGAACTGCGCTTTCATGACTGACATATTTTAAATAAATTCAGGAACACAGGGGCATGACTCAGCACAGCAAGCAGCACCAACTTCTTCTGTGGGTCACCTGAGCCTGCAGGGGGTCAAGTCACTTTTTGAAGCAGCACCTCCATGCTACAGCAAGCTTGAGCTTGCAGAGCGTGTTGAAGAAACAAGATGTGAATGGGGGGAAACCTAGAAACACAAGTGCCCTATTCCTGTGTTCCACCAGAAGTGCTGCAACACTCTGAAGCAACCTTACCTCTATTTTAACTGCCGGTGCTATATCCAGAACCAAGAAGAGAAGGCACCTCACTGTGAACCATGGCTAGTCACATGAGGAACAGCTTACATGACGCAGGAGGGCTTCCTACATAAACTACATTTTCTGATATCAGAGTATTATGGAATTATCAAGGCAAATTGAGTTTTGCACATATTAAGTATTCTGACAAAGGGTTTGTTTTTGTTTTTTTAGTAGACAGCATTTTACCAGGGCTTCTCCAAACTCCTGGAAAGCAGCTATGGTAGAAGAGTCTGGGCAGGAGCAAGCAAGAGCCTCAGAAAGGGCTTCAGCTGTTTCTTCCCCTTCTGCCTTGACCCACTAGTAAGAGGCCCAGTATTGAATACGGAAAGTAGATGGAGCCAAGGTTTCCTCCACACCACATTTGCAAGGAACCTGAGCTCTGGTATCCCCTCCCTGCTTATCCTGTTCTTTAATGAAACTGATGGAATAACTCTCCCACCCAGGACATTATCAGCCATTGCAGCAAAGCCTTGAGGATGCGTTTTATGATCTATAGGAAAATCTGTGAGGAAAAAGCTCTAAGTTGGTCAGAAGGTTTTTGAATAATCCCATGAAAGCAGCTTCTTTTTACATAGGAGTGCAGGTGCATTTGCAGTGGCTGGCTGACTGCTTCAAAAAAGAAAATGCACTCAACAAGCATAAATTTACTAAATTCGGTTACTTTCAAGGCAGGGACCAAGAACTGCTCACAGCAGCCTTAATTTTGTATTGTCAAAATTCTACATGAGCTGAAAGCCTTTCAGCCTCTGCATGCTAAAATAAAAGTAATTTTTATCTCCCTCCCCCCCTCAGGCTGTCTAGTTTGGTCACTGGTGACTTTGGCTGCCCAACTTTTAGAGCTGCACTGTGCAGACGTGGTGTTGCAGCAGCCTGACAGGAATCATTTGCAGTCACGCACCCACATGCTCCAGGCTTCGGTTGCTTTGCCAGAAGCAGCAAGAAAGCCACACACGGCTGAGGTCAAGTCAAAGATTGCAGTCAAAAGCTGGTTTTGGAGTAGATCAGGCGGAGATGATTCGAGCTACACCATGAAATAATCTGGCTCACTTTGCTGACCCAGGGTATGTGAAAGGGCCAGTCCTTTCTGAAAGGGACAATTTTGAACTTATTTTTTTGCCCCCTTTACAGGAGAGATACTTGCCTTCCCCCAGTGACTTCTACATAAGCAAAGTGCTTTTCCCTCCCCCCCCCCCCCAGTAGTAATGTCTTATAATCTAAGTGTATGTACATAATGTGTCCTTGAAACCAGGAGACAGTGCTAGTCACCCTGCTTTGCCACAAAATACAGTTCCTACAGCCCTTTGTCCATCAGCCAGTTGACTCTTTTACCACTTTGTAGCCCTAAACACTACTACAGGGATTTTTGCTTTACCCTGAGAACTGTGACATTTTCTCCAAAGCAGTGGGTGCCATTTAACTTCTTTTCTGTTCTGTTTCTGCTCTAGAAATAGATTTTTATTGTGCAAGGTTCGAGTCTGGAAGTGGTCCATATCAAAGTAATACTGTAGCCATATATAAAGATGTCAGCTTCTGTTTTCGGCATCAGATTTGTCATTCCTCCTTTGTAAAAGTGTTTAAAATTTTGAAGTGTAGCTTTTGTAGATTTTCCTCAATTTTTCCACAGTGAAGAGGCTGGTTACTAAGTCATGATACTGAAGTTCTGTAATGAAGCGTATAGACAGCAGTGCACATGAGCTCATGTCACACCGTTTCAGGATGTCAGTGATGTGATGACAGCCTTTCCGAGCAGTCTGGCTCAGTTCATTTGCTGTGTATCCACATGTTGCTACTTCGGTTTTATTCCTATACAGAAACCTGATCAACATTGGAAAAGCCTCCCCATTTCACCAGACCAATTTTAAAAGGTGTTTTATACAACTTTCACAAATAAAGATAAATGAAAGAATGACAGAGATGGGAGTACTGAAGTCTTATATCATGGCTGTGTGTGAGAGTTACTCTCGATGGCATTGCCCCTGCAGCTAGTCGCACATCCCAAGCTGTGCATGGAAGCGATGGTTTTCTGACACAGTTTTGAAAAACATCACTTGGGGTTGAAGTTATGAAGGGGCTGTTGAAGTCTTAGATTGGGTACAGCTCACTCTGCTCTGTCCTTTTTCTATGATATGGTCTGCAGCAGCATTGGAGCCACTTGGCTGCGATGCATTTCTCAGCAACATCCGTGCAGGAAAAGGCAACTCCAAATGTTATGCTTTAACACTGTGATCCACCTCCCTCTCCCCTGCTGCTTCATTTCAGGGCTCCTGGTCTCCTCTCATATTATAAAATGTGCTTGCTTATCTCCAGGGAGTCCTCTCATCTTCTTATGGTTCAGCTGCCTCATGTGTAAGTAAGGATAACATTTAAGGTCTGTGGGTTCTTTTTTATAGAAATACTTTAAAAGTCATTAGCTAATGTGCCTTGCAAGACAGCTAATTATTGCCTTGCATTCCACCTCTTTTGCTAGCTAGTTTGGAAGACTCTGCCTGAAATTTCTCCCCTCTGCAAGCTCCCAAATCACCACTGTTCTCCCTCACGCATTGCATCCCAGATACCCCTTCTACAGTGTCAGCATCATGAAACACAATGCTCAAGCTTTGCTGGGGAGGTATATTTCAGTGCTGAATAAATGTCACATTTGTTACAGGTGATCTGCAGGATTACTGCAACTCCAAAATCCTCGCCCCTGCACTCAAGTGCCAGGTTTGTGAAGCTGGATGCCCTGCAAGCAGGTTCAGGAGCAACTCAAGGACCAAGGGTCTCAGTGATGCTCCTGCCCGCGTGGCAAGGAGGGAAAGCTGGAAATCATTTACACTAGAAACCAGGCTGGAAGCCTGACCATGCACAGAATCAGGCTGGAAGTTGGGAGAGACACTGTCCAAGCCAAGAAATAAAGGCAAAAGGAAACTGCCTGACCAAATTTTTTTTAAAGGAAGTGCTCATTTAAAAGTCTCTTAATAATTTTCATAGTACATTAGCACCAAATGAAGGACTTGAGTTCTTTTCAATATGCAGTTAAAAATGAGATTATGTGTCTTTAATATATAGAGGGGAGAATCCATTTTGGCTTCACTGATCAATTTTATCTAATGTAATTATGGACTTTTCACAACTGAAAGTCTATATTAGATTAAATCCGGAAAATCTGGATATTGGATTTTAAAGCCATTCATTTACAATGATTTGATAATAAAAAATATGCCATCACGATTACCTTTCAAGGCACAGCCATGCCCTTCCCATTAAAGCTGTCTAAATGAATTCCTTATGCTGCTGCTGAAATGCTTTTTATCTTCCCTAATCACATAGTGCCTCCAAGACACTTTAAGCTCCTTTTCCCAAAGTGTCTATGGACATGGAGGGCAAAGTACAGCATTATTTTAGCTCTTTAGATAATGCAGAAACCAAGGCTGAAGTTAGAACCATGCTGGCCACCATACAAAGGAGGAAAGAACTTGGATGGAGCCCACAGAACCAGGCCTCACACAAGCGAGCAGGCCCTGGTTGGACAGACAAGATTTTAAAGAGGAAAAAAAACAATTCCTAAGAAAACACTGCGGTGGGAGAAACACGGCTGGTGTCATGGGGGTGGCTCCAGGCCATGGAACTCTTCTGGTGCCGCAGGGTCGGAGCAGGGTGGACACCTCCCCGCAGGGACCCTCTCTGCTGGCCTGTGCAATGCTGTGGGGCTTTGGAGGAGAATCGGAGGGCACAGGCCAACACCAGCCCCCCTGCACAGCTCCTCTCAATGCAGCAGGGCTGGGATCACGTTCAGACCCTGCCACAGCAGTTCCCAGAAACCTGCACTTGGAGGGTCTCATGTATATATTATACATTAGGGCCCAATTTCCACCCCAAACAAGAGACACATAGGCTGTCTCCTCCAGCTTACTTGCTTGTTTCTCCTGCTTGGATTTTGTCCTGGTCTCTAGCACTCATCCTTCAGGCTGTGTTTATTTAATCCTAGTCCTTTGCCTTCCTCTTACCTCAAGAATATGTTCACTACCACATCATCCATCTCTGAGCCTACAAAGTCAGTCAATTCATTCCCACCCACCAAAAAAATCCCTACGTGATCTATGAGTCAACCTCTTCTGCTTCCTCTCCCATCTAGCAATATTTTCAAGCTGAGGTCCCCTGTATTTTTGATCTTCCTTTACAGCTTTCAGAAAATAAGCTTTTCCAGGTTTGGGCAAGATTTAGCACCAGACACACGGGACGATGTGGAGAAGCCTCCATCTCTGATTGTCTTCTCCATCTACGCTCCCATCTCCATCCTCTGTCCTTTCCCAGCCCCTCTCTGCCCCACAGTCCTCCATCTCCCAGCATCCTTTCTCAGACATTTCTGCACCCTTCTCCTTAGGAACCTCTGGGTTCCAGCTATGTCCTAGACGTGCATCACTTAGAGAGCTCCTCCACCATTCCTGACTGTCCATTGTCATGCTCCCACTATCCCCCCACTCGCTGTGCATTGACCATCTCTCACACATCTCCCTCCACACTCCTGGAGTCTTTGAGGCTCATTCATAGGTATTCAACTATCCCAAGAGTAAAATAAATATTTTTCCTTCTGTTTTGAAGTGAAAGACATGGTTAGGTGTAGCTCTGGTCACACCTTCCCGATCCAGGGTCCTGCCCGTTACGTCGCTACCTTCCTGCTGCAGAAAGAAAGCTGCAATGGTGGATCCCACTAATGCTTATTTCTAAGCATAAAGCAAAACGTAGTGCTACAAGGATACTCACTACTCTCTCTGTCCCATGGGGGACAGGCAGGGAAAAGCACAGTGTGTACAAGCTGACCAGTATTGCCACCCTTCGGGTTTGCACAAACAGCTCCACACATCCCTCCAGGCACAGGGAGGAAACCTAGCACAACTGCTTCTCCTCCAGCACCTTCCTGACCCAAGGGAGCATTCCATGGAGGATAAGATTTCACTTTAAAGCAGCTGAAGATACATCACATGTAAAGGGGAAGAGTAGCATGACCATAGAATTACTAGGAAAATGAGTAATGACCTAGAGTTAAAACAATCAGGTTAAGCGAGACTAAACAAGAGTACCAAGGTGCCCAGCCTTGCATATACTGGGAGTGATCATCAGGAGAGTGGGCTGATAACCTCAAACAATAAAAGAAGAGAGGTAAAGTAACCACCCAGCTGCAAGGCAGTCCCTCTTGTCTACCAGCATGCCCAGGGATGAATGAGGTCTGAAGGGTCAGTCTGGAGAAGCAAGAGCTTCTTTGAAGGCCACTCCCTAAAAACTGGTGGGAAACTTCAGCGAGAGCTCAGTGCTGATGCTCCTTGTGCTATCTCTTCACTCAAAGTCTGAGCAATATTGCAATTCAGGTCTGTGCACATTCCATTTTATTTTCTTTTCAAACAAGGCCTGTGCTCACAGCCAATAAAGAGGCACCTTTGGATGTCCCTCAGACTGGGAGCATCTCATCATGCAGGGTTACAAGATGGCCAGAATGATGACTCATTGAAGGGTCACGCAACCACATATTTCCTAATTGTTCATGTAACCATGGGTACTCTGGAGTAAATACTTTTAGTTACTTTGATCCTACACAGGAGCTTTTTAACTTCCAGGTATGGATGTAAAAATGACTCAAGACATAAAGCCTAAACATGAAACAAACAAGCATCTCATAACCTGATGATAAAAAGGTCTGCTTGAAAGTGCATGTGCCTTTACATTATATACTGTCCTATATACATGTGGTCACTCTTAAGAGGCACCTGATTGCAGAGTCACAACCTCCTCACAGTCCTTATCACCCAAGCAGCAACTGGCAGCAGCCACCATGTTGCTGGGAACAATGAAAGCATTGTGGAAACACCTATGGGAGGGTACCTGCCATTCCCTCCTACAAGGCACATTCTCAGTGGCTCCAAAGTTACAAGCTCTTAAGCTTTATTATCTCCTAAAGTGTTTTAAGGAGAGGGAGGAAACCTAGCCCAAACCCATGTGGATGAGCAGCGGCACAGGCCGGGGTGAGCAGCCAAGGGCTCCATCTGTAACTGCAGTCATGTCCTGTGCTGTGGGATGTGGGACACAGCCCGGAACTGCTGAGTGGTGACAGCGAGAGTTGTGCAGCCTGCTGGGGAGGTGCTTCTGTCATCCCTGAGAATGGCGGATTCACAGAGTCGCTGCTGCACCTCTCCCGAGGACGAAAAAAGCTGCTGCAGGCTGTTTTTCCCACAAGAACCCTGCTTCATAGTTGATGGGACTCCTCACACAGGGGCGAGCTTTCTGTTTTGCTTCAGAAAAATGAACTAACACAAGCCTCCAAAGAAGTTTTTCCCCAATCTAGAAACTCTGCATGAAAGTGTGAAATCTGAAAAGTTAAAGGCTGGGAATGCCTGCATGGCTTTGACTTGCTTCCTGCAGCTATGGAAAAGCTCAAACCCCAAATATGGGATACTTCCACCCAATTTCCTCAGTGCTTGAATTTACAATCTGAAGTGCCCCCAAGCAACAGCAGCTGCTGCACCAGAGGCTCTGCTTCCCATCGCATCCAGCTCCTGCTGGTGCCCAGCATGCTCCTTCGAGGCACCAGTTATAAAAACAAAAAAATAACTCATTCTCAAAAGAAGGCATTTAAATGTCTACGAAAACCTTGAAATCCCCTGGCTGACCCTTTTCTAAGAACACTGGGCATCAATTCCCACAAAGGCTCAAGAGTGACTAGACCAAGGCTGGTTACCTCCTGCAATCAAGCTTCTATCTGTGGTGCTCTAGGATTCATTCAACCCCCTGCTGCCATGGCCTGGTTCTTTAAAGTTCATTTCCAGGACAGTTATTTAGTTGTGTTTAGCTTCACAGAGGTTTTTAGCAGCTCTCCATGATACTCCTCCTGCATCGTAACTCCTTTTTTTTTTAGCCCATATGCACCACCGCTTGGTATGACACTGCAAAGCCAAGTGACCAAATGGACTTTTGCCAAATAAATCCTCCTAACAATCCCACAGGATAAAGCAGAGGTTTTGCCCTGAAGCAAACAGGTCAGAGCAAATAGGAAAGGAGAATAATTTGGCTATGGATATCTTAAAAGCCTTTGCCACGGTGAGCAAAAAGGAGAAGCCAAAGAGCAGATATGGCCCGCTCAGTGAGGGAGGCACAGCTTTAAGCTCTTATTCCATCAGGTGCTACAAGGCAGAAACTCAGCCTGAAAACTCAGCTGTGCCCCACCAGGAGACACCTCTCAGAGGCTGCCACAATGAGAACAGAGGTCCCCTGTAGAAGCCACCGCTGCAGGGCCTCACCAGCCACAGCCACCACAGGCTGTGCATCAACCGTCAACACGTCACCTGGCCGGGAAGGTCTGGGGCTGGCACATGTCAGGAAGAGACAAGAGGTAGGGCTTAGTTGTAAGAAAGCAGCCAGGCTTCACGTGCAATGGGTAGAGAATTGCTCCACCACCCTTTGCTGTGCACTGGTGAGCTGAATTGCCTTCCAGAAGTGGCTGTACTTCAGAAAAAAAAAAATATACCTGGACCAAATCAGTGTGTAACCGCTGGTGATGCTACTTATGAGGCAAGACCCAGCCTCACTAAATTTGGGCTACTGAGGGGAGCTCAAAACATGCAAGGTGTAGAGCCTATATCAGGCCTTTTGCAAGACAGACTCAGTGTTTTATGCCACCTCCATCACTACTGCCTCCCTTGGCACTGCCATTGCAGTACAGCCACAGAAAGCTGCGCTAGCCTTCCTTCTACAATAAGCATCTTGAAATAAAATTGCTATTCAGGTTTGCTCCCACAGTCACAGGAGGAGACCAGTCGCCACTTCACTTTTGAACCAGCATAACATGACAAACAGTCTCAGGAACTCCAGAATCCATCAGGCTCACAACCACCTCATTGTCCTCCGAGGATGTCGCACACAAAAAGCAAAGCAAGCTTTTTAAAACCAGCAAAAATATCAAGGTGGTCAGGCACTGCTCCTTACCAACATGAAGTAACCGGACACATACGTTGTTCTGATGATTCATGCAAGGCAGAACTCCACCAGTAGACATCAAACTCCTCTATACTCCTCCCTCTGACCCTGTAGGACCCATCTTACTCCAAGACATCTTTCTATTCACCAAATAATTGCCTTTCCAGAGCTCCCAGCAGGCTGGTTGGAGCAACCCCCCGGTTACAGACCAGACTCATTAATCTTTCCTACAGCTCACACATGGGTTACAGGAATGGCTCAGCTCCTCTCCCCTGCCAGCAGCCCGTGCTAATCAGCAACTCATCAGCCAAAGCACTGCTGCTTGCAAACCACCACCCCCACAGGAGACTGCAGGTGCTTCTTCAGGCTCTGGTGCTTCTGCATTTATCTGTTCCTGAAGCAGATTAATGTCTGGTCCTCTCAAGCAGTTTTTCTAGAGCTGTGAAGTCATTTCAACCTTCAAGAATGTTTATACTGGGGAAAACATTACCAAACACTAGATGGTGCAAGACAGCGAGCAAGCATGTTCTTGGGGATTTTACTACTGCCTACCTCATGTGATATTCATTTGACTAAGGCAACTCTGTTTCATCTTCACCTGTAGTTTGCAGTGGTCCAGTGAGAGTTGCTCGGATATTTGCTGTTGCACAAATTAAGGGTGGGGTGGGGTGGTGGTGGTTAGCAAAATCATGCCTGCTGGAAAAGGACTACACAGCAGCAGCAAGGATCCAAAATGAAAACTGGGGCCAAGTTCTCCTGTGGGCTTCTTTAATGGCCCAGGACAAATACTTACACTTCCCATTTTCAACGGGCAATGCTGAGTAAGCAAAGATGCAGTTTTGATTTGGTACTCTGAACTCTTCATCATTTGCTTAACCACTTGAAATGCCAATGAAACCTCCCTCAGCCTGAGAGGAGAGTCACACCCAGGCTATTCCACCTTGCTCCAGGTTTGGTTTTGCATATAGTCAGAAAAAATGTTTGAACTATTCAAGTGGGAATTTATTCAGTTGTTCCTATCTGAAATGAGACAACATTTCAGAAAGTTACGCTAATGGAAATACTATAAGAATATTATCTTGTTTTGCTGTAACTCCCTCAGTTACATCATCTCCCTTGCTGCGTCACCTCTGTGAGGAGCAGTTTTTCTTTTAGAGCCCAATGAGTCGTGCCAGAGAGCTTTCCTGTCCACCCAGCAGCAAAATGTGTGGTCATCTGCAGCCCAGAGCAGAAGGCACTGGGGTAGCGGGCTGCTCAGTGCCTTTCACACTCATCCTCTTTCTTCTGCAGATGCTGAATTGCCTTTTTCCTCTCATTATAGGTTTCCCCTCTAGGTCAAGTATGACCTATTTCTTCCCAATGCAGAGCCCTGCTCCTAACAGACTCCTAGAGAAAGATTTAGGGCTACATCTCCGCAATCCTTCCTCCTTGCTCCAGCTGCAGTGCTAGTTACAGAGCCAGAGGATAAGGACTGCTCCTGTGAGATCCCCAATATGGTGCAAAGCATCAGGCTCTGAAGAAATGGACCAGCTTCTGCCGAGGGATGAACTGGTGGTTTCCCAGCTCCCCAGAGCCAGTATGAAGGAAAAAAACAACACTGTGTGCTGCATACTGAACCAAGAGCAAAAGCCAAGCTTCAGGAAGTCTTTCTGGAGCAAAATACACCCTGCCAGGAGCATAAGGAGAGAGGAAGAGGAGGACAAGAGGCACCCACCACCACATGGGCTGTGGGGGAACAGGCCTTCTCTGGGCTGGGCTGGAGGGAGCACTCAGGCCTCATTTCAGATCACGTAGAGACCAGCTCTGGCAGCTTTTGCAAGTGCTGAACAGCATTTGCGACTTGCCAAGAACTTCCACAGTGTCTGCCTTTTTGGGGACTGTCTTATTCCCTCAGTTTACAAGGAGGCAAAGGAAAACCAGCATCACCCCTCCCCCCTGCATCCACCCTCACAGCAAAGCCCTGCCTGGCTGCATTTTAGCAAAGATCCTGTACAGTATTAAAAGTACACTTTATTTTCTGTACAATTCTCATCGAAATCTCCAGGCATAGAAATGTCCACTGTGTCCCCAGAAAAAGCTGCAGATTGCTTTGCTGCCATCAGACACCCCACAATTGTCCAGGAGGGGCACAAAGCCAAGGGCACCAAAATCAAGTGCTGATGCTTTCTAGGTATGGGGAGGAGGAGAGTGGAAGGGAGGGAGAAGGGGAGGCAGTCCTGCTCTGTGGAGCCATGAGCAAACAGGGCCTTCAACTGCTCCATGGCGAGCAGAAAAGACACCCTCAAGTTCACGTCATCGTTCGTGCTTAGTGTGGGAGTCGTTGCGTTCGACCGTCACCCCGTTTCCATTCCTCGTCACATCCTTCTTGTTCCAGTCCTTTTCCAGGTAAAACTCAGCAAGCACAGGGCAGTGGTCCGAAGCCACCCCACCCCAGGACCAGTTATCGGGGATCCATGGGTTTGTGAGACCTTCTCGCACAACAGCCCAGTGGCCTGCGTGAAAAAGAATCACAGACAGGATGATGAGTAATATTGCCCGCATTTGGCACACAACACTAACCTAACTAAACGTTACACGACTTCACTAAAAAGCAACTCTACCTGTGAAAACCTTTTTCAAGCTCCGACTGATCCAGATGTTATCTAGTGACTTGGACCCTTGTGGGTTCTTCGTGCTGATGTTGGTGAAGGTGCTGGAAGGGACCAGGTGATGAAACTTCTCCTTTCTCAGGATGTCATGGTCGCTGCTGTCTGGGGCCTGGTTAAAATCTCCGAGTATTATTACATCTTTTTCTCCTAGAAAGCAGGAAAGACAGAAATGAATGGGAGGAATGGACATCTGTTGCTTAAGTATAAGAGGGGGAGAGGATAAATGGGAGGAGGAAAAATACAAATACTGAATAGCAAAACGGACTACTCTGAACTCCTGAAACAAATGCTGTTTAAAGCCTTTTTCACCGGCTGTTTACTCATGACCATTCTCTTCATGACAATAAAAAAAACCCAGTACACACTTCATTCTTGTTTTTAAATATAATCTCACTTATATTGACATCCTTTGCTTGCTATTCACTGATAGTGACAAACTCAAAAACAAGCAGTTCTGGTCTTATAGGTCTTTAGAAGTCTGTGAGTTTGTAAACGTTTTGTTTTGGTTTGTTTCTGCAAGAAACATATATTAGCTTTAACTTGTCCTAACATTGTCTTTTTATAGATTTGATGTAAGAGTCAAGGACACTTTTGTGAGGACCCAGGAAGACACAGCCTTATGCTGGCATAAGCGGAGTCCCAAAAGCACAGTGCTTGTTTTAACCCTGTGCAGTTAGGAAATCCCAAAGAACAAGGCTGGGGAGCAACCTCCAAGCCTGATGACAGAAGATGTGTTCACAAACCACACAGATACTCCCTGACTACAGCAGCTTTCCTCTGCCTGCCTGACTGAAGGGATACTACTGAACTTGCAATGTCTTGGACTTTGTTTAGGCTTGGACTTTCAAAGAAATGAAGGGAATGACTTGAAATGCTCATAAAAAAATCCTGTCTTCATGTAAATAGAATTTTATTTCTAACCCTAACGAGGTGAGAAAGGAAACTCTGGACCCTAATTTCATATCCACAATATGTGCTCTCCTAGATCCACAGCTGCAGATGGAGATATCCAAAGTTCTGCACTGGGGTAAGAGGACAATGCACATGTCCCTGTGCCCATTTAAAACCACTGCCAGAAATGTTATTAATATTATTATTTGATAAGATAATCTCAAGAATGCTGATAGCTCATCAGAGATGAGCTCATCAGACACTGCAGCTTGGTCCTGGAGAAGGAGTAAGATGCTAAAAGGAGGCACAAAAGTATGAAAAATTATCCCAAAGCTGACTTCAGAGATGAGAACTATGCGATTCTGTAGGCTCTTTCCTTTCTGGGGCCGAAGTGTGGAGGGAGAGGGATGGACAGATGGATGGATTGCTTTACCATACCTAGTGCTCACAGGTAAACCTCGTTTTGTGCTGTTGCTGTAGAAGTAGCTAGCCAGGAGAGGGAGTGCAAGTCAAGAAACAAAATCTATTCCACTCCTGTCTTGCACAGCTTGACAGACTATTGGGAAAAGGCGGGAGAGAAGTGAAATTTATAGCGTATGACTTTTACACCCAAATAATTCAAACCATGTTGCTTGCTAAGATGCAGAGAGGTGATGAAACAGTAGTGAAACTATTTGTGGTTTCTCCACCCTTTGCGGGTGACAAATCATATTGGAAATGACAGAAGGTTTAAGTATTATTCTGTAAAATGTTGTGACAGTGGCCTTCCCATCTTTAGAAGAAACAAAACCCCCAAACTGAGAGAGAGGCAGGGATCTTAACAGCATTATCTTGATCCCACACAAAATCTCTCCTATTCTATTCTATTCTATTCTATTCTATTCTATTCTATTCTATTCTATTCTATTCTATTCTATTCTATTCTATTCTATTCTATCCTATCCTATCCTATCCTATCCTATCCTATTCGATTCTATTCGATTCTATGCTATGCTACCCTACGCTACCTTACCCTACCCTATCTGTACCCACAATTCTTTTAGCAAATCCTCAAGCCTATTTCCCTTGCATGAAAAACTTATGAAAAAAAACATAATCACAAGTGAAAATTTTAACTGACTGCTCCATTCTGGACAGTTTAGAAAAAGCAGAGGCTAGAAGAGCCAGCACCCAGATGTATGCTTGGAAGGACGTAAGAAGTCAGCCTGCTGTGTGCACAGGGAGGGAGTCACTGTATTCTTCACCCACTTAAAGTTTTGCATGAAGAATAACTAAGCATAAAATCAAAAGGCAGCGTAAAGTTGCCAGATGGAACAATCTGGGGTGTGTTAAAGAAGCCGAGACCCAGTTTGCCATTGGGGAAGGAAAGGATTGCTTCTGGTCCCCCTTCACAGATCCTTCTGGAGCTACCTGTGATTGCGAATCACTGAGAAAAAGGCTGGGCAGCCCTGTGGTAAGCAGGGAAAGCAGGCAACAGCAATTTTCTAGATAATCACCAACTTAATTTTCCCTTGTGCTGGCTTGCTCTCAGCCCTGCTCCTGCCTCTGCCAGCTCCTGCGACAGCAATGCCATGCACGGTGGCTTCCTGTCTCGTCTGCCTGCTGCAGCCCTTGACAGACATCAAGCAGGGAAAGAAGCAAACCTGCCTGGATCGTCCTGGGTGTGTGACCACACCTAATTGGTCACCCCTGGGTCCCTCAGCCAGGGCAGGGAGCAGAGCTGCCAAGCAGTAGCTGCAGCTCTCAGGGATCTCATAGGTCAGCCCCAACACCTTTTGGCCCAACTTAGAAAAAGGTCTAGAAGAATGAATGCCCTTGCCCATAATGAGGGATGATAAATGACTGAAAACAGCAGTCACAATGTCCACAGTTAAAATCAGATGGGGTGAAAAAAGAAAATGGAGACAATGCTACTGGTGTTGTGATGTGATTTTCCTGCTTTGGAGGAAATGAAAGCTAGAGACTGGCAGGACTTGTTCCTCCTCCTCCTCCTCAAGACTGGGTAGCAGAGGCTGCCTGAGCCAGAGGCTCCTCAGCTGATGCAATCAGTTCCTCCTTCTCCTCCTGCAGCACAGAGCAGCAAGCACTCCCTTACCAACCCATCTTTTCCTGCAAAGGTCTCTCTGCCCCAGACTGTATTGCCCCACAGGCACCCAGAACATCCATCTGGTGGGGTGTGGTAGCACACAGCCTGCAGCAGACAGGAACGTGTCCCGTCATCTGTCAAGGGTGCTCCCACACACACTCACATGCATTGAGCTCAAATGAACCCTGCCCTTGTCAATGAAGAACTCTTCAGGTGAGGAAAAGGTCCAGTCTGTTTGCAAATGCATCTGCAAATTCCCTGAAGCGCCAGCGACTTTCAGCAGTGTCTCCAGGTGGCTCTCAGCCAGAAAAGCAAAGCAGTGCCTTAACTCATCCCTGTGCCGCAGTGGCTGAGCACTGTGGTGCCAACACAATTAGCTGAGGGACTTTCAGTGTCTGCAGAAGGTCTGCAGTGTTGAAATCTGCTTTCCTGCAGGAATCAGGAAACCCTCCTTTGCTTTGTGGCAGTTCAAAGAAGCACCTGTAGGACACTCTTCCTGACTTTCTCAGGCCTTGAATGAGTCCACTCATGAATTAAACAGACTCTTAGACTCCAAAATCCTTCCTGCAGAGAGTGAGAAGCAGGTGATAAGAAGGATGTGATGGTACATCAGCTGCTAGGAAGCTCCCCACCACTGCTCAGAGGTCTTCTAAGCCTAAGGCCTGATGCTTTGGTAACCCATGGGATATGGCTAAGCTGGATGAGAGAAGATGACAAAGCCAACACCCTGGTCTCTGGGTCCAAGCACCACCAGCACATCCAGAACAGCATCTGTGTGCTGGCCATGGTCACCACAATGACGAACTGGTGGGGTTCTTGAGAGAAGGTAGAAGGGCTGCTGCAAGGAGTTGGCTATGAGCAGCCGACAGCCACCATGTCCCTCCAGTACTGCTGGAGGGAAATAAAGTGGGGAGGAAAGGAACCAGGACCTACTGGTCTGATGGGAGAAATATGGAGACTGTGGATAGTAACCACATTTCCTCAGACGCTCACGTGCCTCTTCATAAGAATGAAAGATAACAGAGCAGGCGTACGTTAGCCAAATGGGAGCAGAAATGCGAATTCACTGCAGTACCCACAGGCAAATCAGTTCTTGTTACTCATATTTTATGGATTGATTTGGAAGAAATTGAAGGTTGGTGGTAATTTTAAGCATGACATTCATTTTGGCAGGGTAATTCAGTACTTCAAAGTAACATGTGCGCACTACTGTTTGTTTAGGAAATAAGACCTGCATCCCACGAGTTTGGAGGAATCCGAATATTTTTCTTTTGTGAAGGACTAGGCCAAGAAACAAATATGCTCCAGTAACGTGCCTACCATGTGAAAATACAAACATGAAATAAAGAGAAGCCCTAACGCCAACAGTCTAAATTTAGACATGGTGGAAATGCAACTCGGTTGACTTCCGAAGAGCTACACATTTATTTGTCTCAGTTCAGCCTTTGGGGATTAAACAAATGATCCTTTTGTTTACCTCCATCCTTTCCAATTTCAAGGTATGTGGACAAATACTTAAATCAGTAGCACTTAAAAATAGCTCTGACTGACTCCTTGCAGCTCAAACGGAAAAACAATAGAACACGCATCAAAACTGCAAATACCTTGTGTTATACAAGAGGGATATTAAAGCTGCCAAGTGATCAACCTTGCTAAATAGAGCCAAGCTGAAAATCATCACGCATGTAACCTTGTAACCCTTTTGCATGTTTGGTTAAGCAGTAAATGAAGGGCTAGATTTTTCTATTCCTAACACAAGACCAGCAACATTTAGAAACTGAAACATGCTGTTCTGCTTCATAGGAAATTGAATTTAATTTGCAAGCTTCAAAGTAAGAAGCAAATTCTCAGAAATGAGGTAAAGAAATTCAGCTGCCTACTATATTGGTCAAGTTCAGATCTAAATTCTGGTGTCCCTTATACTGGTGTAAAACCAGAGCAACTTATTGGAAATCATCAGAATTATTGTGCATATTGCACCCAGATACCAAAGCAGGATTTGGTCTCTTTTCCCATTAGCATCCATCTCCTGATTTGCATTGAATTTTATAAAAAGTGCTTCCAAATGTCCAAAAAGTAAATATATAGAAACTTTTTCGTTTGGAAAAATACCATTAAGCTTTGTTCTGATATCAGGTAGGTGTTATTTCCACAAAGCACTTAAAATAGAGTCTTAACACTGGTGGTTGTTGTTGTTTTCCAGCTGAACTTGCTCTTATACTAGTGTAAACTCAGAAGGAACTTTATTTGAAAAAATGGTGTCAGAGACAGTAGGAAGCCCTGTGCTGTTTGTCTTAATTAGGGAAGACTATGAGCAAGGGAAAAGCACATTTGCCACACTGTGCATCATTCAAATCTGAATACCAATAAAGACAATTGCAAGGCTGATGAGGATTGCACTGGGATAGATTTCATTTTTTTTTTTAAATTCCTTTTGATTAGATAAACCAGTCGACATGCATGTGATAGCTGGCAGGAAAAAAATCTACCCTACCTTTCAGAGTCTCCTGCAATGTCTGTGCAAAGGCTGCCAGTTTGTGGCTGTCGTGGTTCTTCCCGATATTCTCCCCTGCTGAGGGCGACAGGGCCAGATGAAGGTTGACCAGTGTTAGATCGTTCATGCCAACCTGGAGGAGGAAGGAGGAGAAATCAATGCCATGCAGACAGGGCATGGAAGGGCACAAAGCAAAACCACATGCCTGTTCCCAGGCGTGTTTTGGTGGCAAATCTAGGTGACTAGGACTCACTTTGCTATGTATGTGGTGTGTTTTGGTTTGTCTTGTTTTTGGGAGGAAGAGGGGAAAGGCGTTTGGCAGCTTTGTTTGCAATAACTTGCTATGCTCTCATTTCTGAGGAAACTGGTTTGCATAAGCTTTCCACCATGGTTGCAGAAAGAAGCTGGCTGCTTATGAAAATCAGTTTATGTAAAAGCAGTTGTTAATAAGCTACAAAAAATGTGGTCATTACATGGGCTAATTACTACTCTCTTGTGATTAGCCCTGGCCCGTCACAGAGACTAATCAAGAAACTTAATGTACCTTGAAAGGAGATGACGGCTCCCTGCAATTTTCTCTTTACCTTCTGGAACTCACTTGGCACAAGTAATACCTACTCCTAAGATTTACCTACTCACATTATTAATCAATCTTAATTAATATTAATAATTTATTTATTCATAATTATTTTATTAATGCTTCTCTGGAAGCATTATCAGAGATGTCAAGTTCCCCAACCTGGACCCCTCCACCACAGCCTGTGCAGAGATGGGCTCTCTCTGCTTGGATGTTCACTCAGGCACATGTACAAGAACAGTTTCCAAAATGCACCATGTTCTTTTAGATGGGTTCAGCCTAGTGAAAAAGCATTAAAATGGAAACCCTGCAGTATGACTGCAACATAACATAGATCAGTTCGAGTCTCTCAGGAGCACTGTGCCTTCTACATATATATGTATCTCCATTCTGCCTACACTTATCCCTTTCCACTCACAATCTGTGGCACTGACAGGAATCACAGCCCTGTGGCTGGCTGCTTCTGGATACACACCTTGTTCATACTGTCTTAATTCGGTGAAAGCAGAACAAGGTGACTGGTGACTTCTGTCACACTCTCAGTGGCTGTGGATGCTACCAAAGATCTACCAATCCTCAAGTACCCAAATGCTTACTTTTGGCAGGGTTTGCTCCCACAGGAGCGAGGGAAACGACTGACTCTGGTGATTTGCCATACGTATTAAGGCTCATTAAGCACCTTTCTATAATCAAGCCATGATACAGTGCTAAAGTGATGAGATGGGTCAGAGCCTCATGCAAATTTTTACCTGTTAGAACACTGTGTCTCTTTCCATCTTACCCATTTTTTTAAATAAAAGCTGAAGTCTGCAAGGGTCAGTTGACACAACAGCAGTTACCTTGAAATGTGCGAGGTACGGGTGAGGATATGAGTGTTTCCCATTGCCATTAGTCTGTGCCGTCTCCTGAGATGAGGCATCTTTCAGTTCAATGCCTGCTGTTGTATCCCAGAGGAAGCCAAAATATTCAACTCCCTGGAATTAAAGAGAAAAGCTAGTAGTAAGAAGGCAAAACTAAAATATTCTGCCCAAATGCAGCCCTCTAGCTTAAATTTTCACTGGCCAGTTTCAGTACCACTGTTTCTGTTAGCAGGGGGTGTACATCACTCCCAAAATATGCAGAGGTGGTAGAAGATGATGCAGATTTATATCTGGACTTGGTGCCTGCTGAGGGCAGGAGGCCCAACTCGCTGTGCACAAGCATAAAGGAGAAAGAGCATCCTAGGCTATCAGTAGGTGATAAAGAGAACAGGTGGAAACACTTCTTTATCTCCCCCTGGCCAAAACCCCCACCAGATGCGGGAGTCACCTCCACTGACTTCACTGAAAAATGAATGTGCTGACCTGAAACACATGTTCCTCTACTACCTGCAGCCCCTCTCACCTGTACGCTGGCTATCAGACACCCAGGTAACTTCAGCACTGCTTGGTCCACCCCAGGATTTGATAACCTGTTCTATCTTATACAGGTGGAGCGCATTCAGGGCCACTGCAGGGGTGAAAGATAAAGATGCCGCCTCTTGTGCAGGTGTTTGGGCTGATACAGTCCTTGTTCCTCCTAGTCAAGGCAAGGCATCAGAGGCATCGTATTCTTCTGAGTGTGGCCAATAATGAGGTAGTTCATTACCCACAGGAAAATATGGATGGTTTGTCTAACCCTGAACTCATGGTCTCACTGGGTGACTGCTGGGTTGCGGTGGATGATGCTGCGCACAGTTACTCCTCCTCCCCATGCCATACGTCATCTCATGGATTTCTGTCACCTACAAACTAAAAATATCCAGGCTCCTTAAGTCTCTTGGTGTGAAATCTGGTCTAGACATCTCAGCCGTCTCAATCTTCTCTGTCTCTTTTCCACCTGTTTCATGCTCAGCTCTCTGTTCCTTTCAGCTCTGTTCCTAACATCCTGCATGGATTTTTTTTTTATTACTTCAAGACGTGATATTGGCATTTTCAGAAAGATGCCCAGCCTGGTCACACCAGCAGCACTACCTAATTGAAAGCCTGTCACTCCTCCTCTCATCACCTAGACACCCTTTTGCTTGGTATCATTCAAACCCTCTTCCCTTAGTGAATCGTAGCTAAATCCACTGCAAGGAAAAGGGTTTTTTTCCATTTCAGCTGGAATAAACAAATGTTATCTGCTCTGCTGACTTGAAAGAAAGTATTAAGGTTGTCTAAAATCCTTTGGTAGCTCCTTTAGATAACTCACCCTTAAAATAACGACAAAATTATTCCACCAGTTGCTGCTACAGGAAAAGCTGTGGTAGAATAAAACTGCTGTCAACAGCTGTTTGCTATTCCCTGGCTTCAGATTCCACATCAACACGGTGGTCAAAAGTTATTGCTTGTTTGAAGGCCAAATGCCCGGGATGTGTGGAAGCACAAGCCTGAAGCACCATCCACCATTCTGCATTATTCAGCCCTGCAGAGCATCCCAAGATGAGCTTGTGCCAAAGATGCTGTATGCTCAGGGTTCCACTCCCTTAACTCACTGTATCGCACTTGCATACACAATGTTCAAAGCAGATGGCCCCATTAACTAACCCAAGGCATAGAGAAGACTTTTTGGCCCAGTGGAGGGTTCTCCACTACAGCCAGACTTCTGTTTAAGCAGCTAAAAGGAAGAGTCAGTACGTGCTTTTTCTGTTCTTAGCTTGGCAACAGACTTTGCCTCTAATTCTGAGAAGCATTCATCCTTACATCCTTACCAGTAAAACAAGGTAGATAATGATTTTTAATTACTCAGCTCATAGTCAAAACTTTCATTGCTATCTTTGGAAATTCAGTTCAGGAAAAAATAGACTAAAGACTCTGTATTTAACGTAGAAACTCTGACACAATTATTAATAATTATTGGGGAAAAAAGAAAAAAGCAGAGGCTCAACTTTGCACAACTTTTTAAATTCAGTGTTTCAATGATCTGGCCTAACAAGAGATCCCAAAGGAAAACTCCAGTCGGGAATAAAAATGTCCGGAAGGGGTTTTGCACTCTGCATTGGAATTAAGGGTGAATTGTTTTAAGCCTTGGACACATTAAGACTTTCTGTGTCTTCCTAGTGGTAACCAGAGTCTAATTCTTGTGCTGCTCAGGTGGTGGGTTTTGGGTTGGTTTGGTTTGTTGTTGTGGATTTGTGTTTTGTTTTTTTTCTTTTTCCTTTTTCTCCTGTTAGTTGCCATTCTTGGGTTTGTACTCAGAAGGGCAGCAAAAGCTGCTGCACCTCCCAAAACATCAGAGTCCAACAACAGCCTCAGGAGTCAGCAGTGATACAACTTGATTTAGAAGAGCCAGATTAAGGAAACATGAATTCCAAGCAGTGTGATTATGGGACACAACTGCAGCCATGTCTTTAACAACGACAGTGCTCAGAATAGACGAAGACAGCCCAATGCACTGCTAGGCACCATTTATTACATGACAGTTCTTCGTTCCTGCTTCCACCCCACAACAACATCCATGCTGCGATAACAGCATCATGAGAATGATCTCATTCAGCAACAGGTTTGAGCCCAAGGAGGACCTTGCTCTGAAATCTCATTAGTACCCTTAAGGGGAAAAAAGAGATTTCCCTTGGAACACAGTGCTTTTGTGCACTGTGGTGTTTACTCCAATGTAGCTATACTTTGTATATTGTCAAGGGTAGCAGGTGTAGCTGTCACCACCTTATAAATTAGTACCCCACTGCAGTACATATATATATATATACCCACGGCAGAAGATACTGCTGCAGGGAAAAGCACAGTGCAGTACAGTGCGGATTTCGAATGGAGTCCACAGTATATTTTAAATACCTGTGCAGAGCACTTTGGGGAACATGTGGGATAAGCTCCTCTTCCAGATGAGGGTGGCAGGCTGCAAGGCCCCTCTGCGGGGTCTTCGCTTGCAAACTAGGGAAATGGGGAGCTCTTCCAAATGCCAGCTGGTGCTGTGGTAGGGAACAAGCTCAGCTGACTAGCACAAAAAAAATTCAGAAGTACTGCAGTTTGCCAGGGGCAAAACCAAGGAGTGCTTCCTTTTCCTAATGTGTAGCCTTTTCTCTATATTTCTATACTGTTTTTATCCGCCATATCTCCCCCAGATGCACACAACTTCCTCCTTACAAGCGTGCCATAGGCTGAGGAAAACAATTCTCCCAAAAAATCAATGGCACAGTTGAATCGAAAGTTATAGAAAGAGACAGCTTAAAAAATCTGAGAAATGCAAACCTTGCTGAAAACGACTTGCAAAATATTTTGCCTTAAACAGATTCAAAATACGTCCTTACTTAGAGGGGAAAAAGAAAGCAAAGCCAAAGTTCAGACTTAGGGATTAATGTACCTTGTGTAGCTGGCCCGAGGGTTTTTCGGAAACAACACCCTTCCAACATCCTCTAGGGCCCTTCCACTTGCGGATGTTTGGCAGCGTCGGCTGGTTCAGCTCCATACAAAACTAAAGAGAGAGGAAAGAGAAAAAAAAAAAAAAAAAAGAAAAAAGATCAGCTTTGTAGGGTTTAAAAAATTTGCAAAATAAAGCATGTAGTGAGGCACTGGTAAGAGACACCATGAACCACAGGCTCTCTGCCCTCCCTGAAGGCTCACAAAGGAGGTGGTCTGGGCCACATCCCAGCCTGACTCACTCCCAACTGGACATTATTTGGAGATAAACAAAAATCAAAATAGCTCTGTGTAAATGCTGAGAGAGAACGCTTCTCCCTCAGACTCTTTTTTTTCCCCTCCAAAGCTACTTGTTTGACTGGAAAGGGATTCCCTTTATGCTGCCTTCAAAGATGCTGACTGCACTGTATCCCACTCCCCCACGGGGCTCCTCGAGCATCTGCCAAACCCTTCTGCGGGGCAGGAAGCCCCCATAGTGGGGCTGGCCCCGCCCCAACACCGAGTCTGCCGGCACAACACAAGAGGAAGGGTGTAGGCCACCTCAGTAACTGGTGTTTTGGAGTTAGGGCTCTTCTGACTTTGACTTTATGCCAGGGACACAAGCTTGAGACTCCCCATGCTTGAAGGGGTGGGCTGCAGACTTGCACACAGATCCAGCCAGATCCTTGTGACGGTCCCCAGAGGTGCTTGTCCTCCTGGACACTGCTGTGCAGCCACAGCACTCAGACATCCTTACGTGTTGAAGCATAGAGTCAGAGCTATAGAGGCTGTGCCCGAATCACAGAATGGTTGGGGTTGGAAGGGACCTCTGGAGATCAACCAGTCCAACCCACCTGCTAAAGCAGGTTCACCTAGAGCAGATTGCACAGGATCATGTCCAGGTGGGTCTTGAATGTCTCCAGAGAAGGAGACTCCACAACCTCTCTGGGCAGCCTGTTCCAGTGCTCTGGCACCCTCAAAGTAAAGAAGTTTTTCCTCATATTCAGTCCAGCAGATCATGGACGTTGGAACTGTGGACACCCTGGAAAGCCCCCAAGTCTGGCTGGGTAACATAGACTCATAGAATCATGGAATAGTTTGGGTTGGAAGTGACCTTCAGAGGTCATCTAGTCCAAGCCCCTGCAATGAGCAGAGACATCTTCAACTAGATCAGGTTGCTCAGAGCCCTGTCCAGACTGGCCTGGAATGTTTCCGGGGATGTGGCACCTACCACCTCTCTGGGCAACCTGTGCCAGTGTTTCACCACCATCATTGTAAAAAAACATCTTGAAACATCTTGTAAAAAAATCTTGCGATTTAAATTAAACAAACAATCAAGCAAACAAACAAAGCCAAACGCTCAGCTGCACACAAGTGCCAGAATGCAGCAGCTCTGGCTGCAGGGAAAGGGGACAGTACAAAGTAATCACTGCAAAAGAGCAACAGGGACTTCCAATGCACATAATTTTGTTACAGCTGATGCTGAAGAAACTGTGTTAAAACGCAGAGGTTTTCATTGTGGAGTATCTGCAGACAAAATCTTGTATCCAGAATGTCCCTCCAAATCAAGATGTAGTTTAATGAAGCAGGATTTTCAAGGCAAACAATAACCTCCTGTACCCAGTGACTCTTTGCAGTGGGACATGCCAAACACAGTTCAAAGAGCTGTGGTGATAAACTGCGCAGATATAAGTGTGTCCTACATGGGTACTGGCAAAACGATGGGACAGCTATTCTCATGTTTATTTTATCTTTTGTTTCAAAAATAAAAATAAACCCCTGCTCTTTTACTAACTACCTGTAAGCATTGACTTTTCAGATACACGTGACCCAGCAAAACTTTTTTGCATTGGAAGGCTGAGAATTTATTTGTGCACCCAAAATGATAACACTTGGCACACCTTTTAAAACAGTTTTCTGAATGCTGAGATTGGCTCAGGCTTCTTATTCAAGATGCCACGTTAACATACTGTGTTATTGTCCGTTAGATACCTTTGGGCAGCACTAGGGCTGGGCTGATACATTAAACAGGAGGCACGCAGGGTATTTGCACGGCCAGGGAACAAAGCTCGGCTCTAAACTGTTTGCCGAGTGCTACCCTAATAAACACAATAAATCACGTCAGCAACAATTATTCATTCCTGATGTCATTCTGATGACTTTAAACAGCGTGAATGTGGTGAATGAGCTTCCTAACATTTAAATAACTTAAATCAGCAAAAAAAAGAATTGTTGAAATTAGGAGTTCAACTGTAACCCAACAAAAGAGTTAACTTATCTCTGGGTTGCAGCTGTCTAGAAAGTCCAGCCAGCACAAAGTGTACAACAGGGCTGAATAAATCCTACAGAAACCATCACTTTATTAAAAAGAGCATCCGCCGTTGACTAGTTGAATTTTTTTTTTCCTCCAAGCTGATTTTTTTTAAGGCCTTGATTTAACTTTGCTCAAACAAAAAGATGACAAGTAAGATTACACAGTTTGTTTAGAGAAAAGCCATTAGCGCATTCTGGGTACAGTTGCAGCAATGGAGAAGTTGGCCTACAGCAGCTGACTTTAATCTGTGCCCATTTTCCAGGGCTTACAGGCACACAGATTTTGAAACTGTGACAGCATGCTTGCTTAGGTCACCCTTTTTCTGAAGTGAGAAGGGCATCTCTCAAATCATGTTGTTCTGCCCACAAACTCCCATGTCAAACAACATTATGCTTTCTCTTGTACAGTAAAAATATGCAGACAAGCTTCTAGCTTACATTGGGAATTAAAAAAATGCCCTTCCTCCTTAGCAAAACTATGATCTGCATCAATTGCTTTCAGAAGCAGTTCTTCAAGTGGCAAAGAAAAAACAAAATTATAATCTCAGTCAATCAGTACAACATTTTTTCCCTAAATCTCCCTAAGAAAAAAGTTCTATTTTTGTTTTTTTTTCTAGAGCCTTTCAGGCCGTAAGTTTCATGAAATGCAATCAGCGTCTTCATTAACTCCTACACATACCAAGTCAAAACTGAAACACTCACCATAATACCAACAGGGTTTATTTACAAGGATGCCAAGATGTATTATTACACCTTTGCCGCCACAGTCTCTCTTGCAGCTGGGTACTGGTTTTTGTAGGATAGGCAACACTTCCATGGAGCAGGAATGTGGCAGCACACAGGCTTCAGGTGTGCTCTGGGCAAAGAGCAGCCTGTGCTCTTAAGAGGTCTAATGCCTTGTGCCAAGTACCTGCCCATTGCCCCCAAGGTGACACAAGGGCCACCACCCCAGGGGCTGGCACAAGCCCTGTTGCCTTTGCTCATCAGCAACACGTCATTTTCCCAAGAAAGGAGGATCCAAAGACGTCATTACTCTTTGTCCACCCTGATAAGGAGCCTGTTGCTCCCAGACCCTCCAGAAGCAGAGATGGGTAAAGGAGGGGGGTTATGACTGACACTGGAAAAGAATGGAGGGCAGTCAGAAAAGCTGAGGAAATAGATGTTTGAGGAGGGACTGGAGAGGAGAAGGCAAAGGGTCTTAGACTAATTTGGGAGCAGGGAGAAGAACATGTGCTTGGCTGACAAGTGCTAGAGAGCGTGAGAGAGTTATGGGCTCCCTAACCACCTACCTGTCTCCTCAAGACGCCCCAGGCACCGCTAGCAAGAGCATCTAATCTGTGCATTAAATTAAATCCTTTCCAGTGCAGCAATTCTTCACACTGGGAGAGCTGCCAAAGAGCACCCGGCAGGAGCCCACAAGCAAATCTCACCACCTTCCTGTTCAGGATGCACTGGTAAATCTTTGTTTTCTTTTGGGGTGCTATTAGTGCAGCCAGTCCCAAACCAGCACAGCATGGGCATCTTTTCCAGATGATGACAGCACTCCATGTTGAACATCTTTGTCTGTCAAGTGTTAGTCCTATAATACCAGCACTGAGGCCCACACTGAGCCAGAGACCTTCCTTGAGGTGAGCACCTTCTGCTCAAAAAGAGTTTGTGCTACTCCTAAACCCCGAGGAAACTAAACATGACCCAGGAAAACAATGTCTTAGGGCTTAAAAAATCCCACATTTCTTATTAGCCAGTGATTCCTCTTTGGAGGACGCTTTCATACCTGGAATTAGAGCAGAGGCTGTAAAGGAGGGTGAGTAGAGAAGGAAGGAGGTTGCAGGGTGAGCCTGTTGTTATGGCACAGTACATGGCAGTGCAGTAATCATCGCCTGAACTTTAGAAAGGCACTCAAAGACATTAAATCTCCATTTTAGTTAATTACCACAGAAGCTTTCAGGCCAAAAGGGCACTGCAGTGAAGGTAAACAACAACTTACTTAATTAAAGCAAGGGTGATTTTGGTTCCTCTTAACCAAGAGGAGAGATGAGAACTAGGGAATAAATATTCCATTTCTAAATGTCACATACACACAGTTCCTTTATTTTTAAGAGGCACTAGAGGGAGCAGCTTTAATGACTGCCAGAGATGCATATGAAACTTCTATCAATTCCTTATTATTTCAGCTATGTTGAGGTGTCACATTAGCAAACGTTTGACATTGTCATGGTGAAAGAGACTTGACATTCAAGTGTGGGACCTGGCAATAACTGAAAAGAAGACCCTGACCAGAAAAAAAAAGATGTTATGCTATTTTTTTAGGTCAAAATGCACCACCCTTTTTTGAACTGTAGATCCTGGATAAATCTTGAAGAAGAAACCTGTACCTGTGCATGAAAAAATGCAAGTTTTCTGGTAGTGGGTTCACTTTCCAGTTACTTTTGAGAGACCTCTTAGTAGTAGCAGTTCATGGACTGCAGGAATCTGCCAGTTTTCTGGCTGGAAAACACCAAGGTAAGGGGCTGTTCTGTGCTACAGGGCATCTCCCAGGATGGATTTGGTGCTTCAGGAGAGGGTAGACAGAAATGCTCTAAGATACACCTTGGAAATTGTGCAGTAGCACTTGATGAGAAGCCTCCCAACCCTCACCAATAAAACTCTCATCCTGAAACATGGTCTTATATATTTCTGATAGAAGATACAACAACATTGACAGTGGCTTCCTGAGACCATCTGGCACTGCTCATTTTCAATCGATCCTTTAGTATATATATATGCCTTCCCTGCTTCACCACTGAGTATTGTAGAAGCTAAAAAATCACGTTCTTGGAGTTAAATGCACGTTATCCTTTCTTTATTTATCCAAGTGGACTGTACTTTTATTTCCAATTGAAAACGCAGACTCAAATACCTGTAATCTTAATCCAATCTACCAGGTATAGGACACAGTTGCAGCTGGTGCACCCTAATGAAGCCTGACCCATAAAGCCAAGAGCAGAAAAGCTATAAATATTTATGCAAACTTGAAATCAGCACCTTTGGTTTGCCAGTAAAGCATCCTGATTTGACACCGATGGTCTTGATGAAGAAGAGTGTTTTGTTAGATCACGTTTGCAAGGAGGAAGAGGTAGAGTTAGGGGGAGAAAGAGATTTGTGGGTGTTGTATTTTACTGAACTGGCCATTGAGGTATGGGTAAGGAAAGGTCAAAGGCTTCAGGACTGTTGTCCCAGAGTGGCAGGCAAGTCAAGAGGGGCTGCAAGACATAGCAGAGCCAGGATGCTCAACACACTTCTGCAGCCAGACAACACTGGATCCACTTCCCACAGGCAGGAGCAAGTAAAGAAGGTGACATGGAGGAGCGCCAGGCCCTTGAGATACATCTGGATTCTCCTACATCCAAATGTTACAGCAGGGACGTAAGCATTATTATGGCTAAAGCCTGAAACAGAGACTCAAGGTTGGATCACATTTCCCACTGACAACAGTGCTGTCTCAGGCCTCCGCTGCTTGTTTGCCTTTCTCTCAAGCATATCCCTTTCCTGTTTGCAAAAGGAGCCAAAAAATACACACACAAGAAATAGATGCATCCACTGGCATGGTGGATGCACTCACAAATTTTATTAAGACATACAAATAACACAACAGAAAGTCAGGGTGGCCCATTTAACTAGTCCCTATTGCTTTTGTTGTTCAAGTATTAATATTACATAAAGGCAAACAAAACTTGGCAGGCAGATGGGGGTCTGATAGACAGATAATCATGAGTGCTTTCAAAGGAGAACAACTACCCTCAGGGAATCAGCTTCTGTCTCACCCATATCTACACATTTGTGTTGGAAAAAGTTTTCTACTTCTCCATCTTGTACATAATTCTACAATGAAGGCAGAGCTGAAGAAATAATTAAAAAAAAACAAAAACAAAACCAAAGTTTAGAAGAAAAATTCTAGGATAAAAAAAAAACGGAACCAAAAGTGCAGCAGCCCCAGAATTACCCCTGGAAAGCTTATCTGCCCCTTCTGCCATGTTAGTGTGTGCTGCTTCCACTGGGTCATCAAGATCTAGGGCAATACTTTTCCATCCTTTATATACTGGTTTGTTGTTCCTAGAGCTAAACCAAGATATCTAGATTCATGACAGAATAAATCTTTACCATCTTCCACGTTCCTCACAAGGATTCAAGGTGTCCTTCAAAGAGCTCTATGAACTCATTGTGAGCAGCAGAACTGAGGCAGAGCCCTTTGGCACAGCCAAATCCTCAACCGGTGTCTTTCTTCAGAAATAACACAGCACCTATAGGCACAGTCATCACCTCTACATGCCTTTCCATGCAACGGACACACAGAGCTCATTTGTTGCAATAACATGCATGCATATTGGGATCTCAGGTCCTGACTCATCTGATCAGATTCTCAGCTCCTAGATGGGTGCTCCAGGCACCACGTTATGGACTGGAAAGCAAACATTTACTGTACTGCAGCCTTGCTGCCCTGGAGCCATGTGGAGATCTGAACTGCTGGCTTTGCTGCAGAGACCACTACTAAGCTTACTACTTAAAAAAGGAAACCTCTGGGACTGAGCTCCTCAGAGAAGACAGGATATGGAGGGCTTATTTTTGAAGCCTAGCTATGCATACGTGAGAAACCAGGTTGTCCAAGTCTGCTCTCCTTGCTTCAGGTGGGGGTAAATACGGGTCTCCAGAGAGGCACCGCTTTGCTTACCTGAGGACCATGAATGCAAAGCATCAGGGGACTCTGTCATTTGGGCACCACTGAGGGTTAGGTGGCAGCTAAAGGATGCCTGGCAGGATTGGAAAGTTTCTCAAACTGAAGACATCGTTTCCCACATCGGGCATCTGAGCCCTTTCATGAGCTTGGCTGTGCTTTGAACCATTCTGTGGATGCAAATCCAGCTGGACACGTACCTCTCTCGTGTTGCTGCTGAGTTATTCACCTTTTTTTTTTTCCTTCATGAATGTGCAGGAAATAATTACGCTGATAAGTTTAACATTACATGCTTTTGATAAGTGAGATAATGATTTGTTTCCATATACGAACCCGCTTGAATAAAATCAGATATGTGGGGGTTTTTTAAGTGAGTTTTTACAGGATCCGTTGGGGAGTGGTTGGAGCCGAAGTTTGCACTCCCAAGTTATTTGCTTTCCTTTTCGAGAACTTATTTTGGAAAAAATTAGCAGCGAGTTTCTACATTGCCCTCCCAGAGGAATTATAGCTTGCTGCACTCCCCCAACTGCTTAATTCTTTGTAATATACGAGAGGAAATTACATTCTTTATCTTTGAATATATGATAAAAAAACAAAACAAACAAACAAAAATGACCAACAGCAGATTGTAGCCAATTAAACCAGTTCTCTGCTCGCCTTTAATCATAGTGTTCCTGGGACAACAATGCAGATTGTTCACTGGCATGTGCTCCTATCTTCATCCTAAACAAAAGTGGTTATTTATATAGTGTCTTTTTATAGATCTTCAAAAGGAAGACACGGAAACCTTTGGTGCAGAGCAGTGAAACAACAACAAATGAAAGAGGCAATGCGATAACTCTCCAAACACATTTTAAGTGCTGGGGCCGCTACTGCAGAATTCCAGGATGCTCAACTACCTATTGTCAACATGGGAAATGTAACATCTTTCACCCAGTTTGCCATTTAATGGGAAGGTGTCTTCACATACGCTTTGGTGGAAATTTATGCTGCCTTTTCCCTGTGGAAGACAGCACCTGTATTTGTCAGCCTCCATGCAGGAGGAGTTTCATGGATTCTTGATTTCTAATGTTTGCATTCAGAATCTGAACTTTTTCCTTGAACTTCATGGGACAGATTCATTTTGCAGAAGACAATTTCTGACTCCTTTTTTCTTACCCTGAAGGACTTTATTTTTAAACATAATACAGGAATTAAGGCCCAAGAGGTTGCCAAGGATGGTCAAAAATATTTTCAATTTCTTCTTGAAGCCTTTTCAATAAAGTGTTTGATTCTGCATAGGTAGGCAGTATAATCATTAACAGCAATAATGGCATGCCAAGGGAACTGATGTGATATAAAGAAGAATTATCTAGGTGTTCCTGCTCCGGCAGGGGGATTGGACTAGATGATCTTTCTAGGTCCCTTCCAATCCCTGACTTTCTGTGATTCTGTGTGATAATTATAAGAAGGCCTTGTGACTATGAAGCTGTCTTTTTCATCAAGCTGCTTTTATGAGAGATGAGTGGTTGACTTCAAACACTTGCCCTACATAGTCTGCTTAACTGGTTAGCTGTGCTAGAATCATAGGCACTCCATGACTGAAATATTTACTTATTACTGTGTTGCCTGCTGTAAATACTCAGGTGCTTTTCCAAGTACTTTTTCCCCAACCTTTTATTTCCAAGGGAAGACAAGTTTCATCTTGCCACCACTTCTGCCACCAGAAACACACCTCTCTGCGAAGACAGGTTTATGCTTAGGGAAGGTACATGGAGATTTTTAGAGCAATGTGGTACTGGATATTTTAGAAATATTACTATATGTGCATGCTTAGAGCTACGGCCTCACACTGTGACCAAAACTAAGATATCCAAGTCTTGCACAGAATGAGCTACTGCACTTTTTGTTTTGTTTGTTTAACCCCTGGGCCGATTCTTTTCTTGTGAAACATGAAACTCAGGAATCGATTTGTGCAGTGTAAAACCACACCAGCATGTGTACAACCCTACTCACTCAGTAACCACCAGGACTACATGAGGTGAAAATCAGTTTATCAGAACCTAGCCCTTAATGTGGAATGCAAATAGAAAATCATCCTATGGGACATGGGACCCAAAAGCGATAAGAAATAGTTTCTTGTTCACCCATTAAAAGACAAAACAGAGAAACAAACAATCTGACCAGTGAGCTATATTGCGCTCCCAGGATTTGAATCTCCTTACCTTCACATTGCTTTCAGCCAGAGAAAAAGGGGAAGAGGGGTGGGTAGGGAAGTGCTGATACAAAAGAAGAACAAACAAACCAAAAGGGGAACAGGAAAATCACAGTTTTGAAAAGTTATTAATCAAAGAAAGCTGCTTTAGCATGTTAAGATAATTAGGTTGCTCCATTCCCATGATAAAAATTTACTCATTTCCAAAGCTGTTAGCGAGTTGGGGTGGTTTTTTGTTTGTTTTGTTTGGGGTTTTTGTTTAGGTTTTTTGCTGTTGCCTTTTTTTTTTTTCATTTTAAATTGTGCATTACTGGCATACACACAGTGGTAAAGATGGACGGGACTGCACTGATGTGCAGTGTGAGAAGGAATAAGAGCAGCGTGTTAAGAAAACTGCTGTGACACAAGGAAAAAGGTACAGCCTTCATTATTACAAGGTCACAGTTTGGCCCACTCTACAGAGCCTTGCATCAAAAATAGTTATTCACTTGGCATTTTGCTTCCATCCATTTCTTTCCTACTGTTAGTATTACTGTTTTCCCCAACTGATTTACATCTCTGCTTAGAGCAAGCAGTCTTTCCCATGCTAAGAACACAAAAACAAGGAAGAGAAAAATATAAAATATGACTCACAACCATTGCCAGTCTCAAATATTTATTCTTCCTTCAGGCATTGATTATGCCACTGTACAGAACACTGTGCCACCTCCTGTAAAACTATTTAAATCTATCTTGTATCTTATTCTTTTTTTTTATTTCTTTTCTTTTTTTTTTTTTAAATTCTGGATGCTTAATTATTAGGAGGATCTCTTCCAGGCTGCCAGCACAGGACCTATCATCTCACCTTTAAAAATAAATCTCATACATGTCTATTATACATTATTATTAATACTTTTTCACATTTCCAGCCATTAATTTAAAGAGCCCAATTTGACACTGATTTCTCTCTGAAATAGCACATTCTTTATTTATAGGTTTGCATGAGTTTTCTGTCTTCACCCACTAGCATGCCCTCCAGGGAGTCTATGGGACTGTCCTCCAACCCTGACCAAGTTCTGCTCTGGCAGAGCCAATAGACTCTTGCTCCCCATAGAGAGCGTATGTGTTATTTAATCCACATAAGCTACAAAAAAAAATAAATGGGGCTGACATTGAAACACTCTTGCTGCTCAGTCAATCTTTTAAAAAGAAAAAACAAAAACAAAACCAAAAACCACTCTTCCTCAGCACTGCTGGCGATTCAGAACTGGTCCTGTTCAATGAACTTGCTTTGCCTTCTGTCTTCTAGACGAAAGCAAGAAAAAAAAAGAACTAAGGACCCCTATTACTTCTAGCACCCCCAAACAAAACTTAAACACGTCAGCATTTTTAGACAGGCATTTTCTGTTTCTCCTTGTTCTGCAAGTGTAGAGAATAATTTTATTAATGGAAAAATTTGGCTTCAGTCCAGGGACAGTCCTAGATGCCTCACGAAGGAAAGCCAAAGTTTGTATAACAAGCAATCTCCATACCACCACTTCTCAGAGAGGCACAGCCATGCTTTAGGGAAGAAGAGGGCACCTGCCAAAAGACAGCATTTTAAGAGTAACATGTGTTCTCCATAGCTCCCAATGATGTGTATTGCGTGGCTTCTAGTGATTTGTTTATTATAATCAGAAAAGAGATTGGCAATGCAACTAAAGGAAAAAAGAAGTCCAACCAAAATCAAAGCAGATGAGAGCCTGTGCTTCCAATGCTGCTGACCACTTGACAATAGTCTGCAGTGAAAGGGCCTGGAAAGACAACAGTTGTTATAGGTCCCCTGCAGAGAGCTACCGGAATCATCATGGAGCTGGCCAGACCCATAAGGTCCACTGATACACCTCCTTAAACTTCTAGCCATCTAGATCCCTCTTAGAGGACAGAAAGGAAGAAAAGAATTGAAAGGCCAGAGGCAAACACTGCATAGCTGCAGGGTTCTTAAGTTATCTAGTGGATGGCATAATCCCAAAGCAGCCTCCTATCTTAAGAAATTGTGTCAACATCATTTCCAGCTCCACTCAGCCAAAAATGGTTTCTTCACAATAACAGCTATACTTCCTTTCACCCTGAGATTTCTTGATCCCATGGGGTGAAGTCTGAAAAAAAGATTTTGCACCCCCAAATATTATCTGCACTCAGTTGAAAAAGCAAGATAAGGGAAAGAGATAGGAGGAAATATAGAAAGGGTGCGGGAGAGCAAAAATGTTAAGTGACAGGGAGTAAGGTGAGAAAAATAATTAAAATAAAATCAATTTGACAATTTGGAATAATCTCCTTTTACTCTGAATGGCCAATCATTGACCCCATGGTGGCTTCGAAGGAACAGGGCAGGAGGACCTGTTAATACTTCAGCTGATGCAGAATTTTACCCCAAGGCTGAATTAGGTAAAGGAGACAGTGAGAGACTTGACACCAACCTCTCCTCTCTAGAAATGGGGAACAGAGAAATGAGGCAGCAACAGGGTTGGAAGAGACTGATCAAAGGTCCTGAGTGAGCCAGTGGCCAAGTCTGCATCTCTTTTTCCTGTTCCCTGAAAGCGAGACTGCTGTTTACTTATCTGACTCTAGAGGACATCCAAATGTACTTAAGCTTCAAAGGGGTCAATCTCTTTCTGGAAAGGACAGTTCTAAGAGCAGACAGTTAATATAACTCATTTACAGCCCTTAATTAATTTGTTGCCAATTACCTTGTAATCTTTTTTTTTTATTCAACAGCTCCAGAGTGATGCAAAATTGGAAGATGGGGCTCACACTGTACAGGGGGATTATGGCATTTAAAAAAAACCCCACACAAAGACTCAGTCCTGAACTGTGTTTCTGGGGTACATGTCTGCTGTAGTAAAAATAAAATAAAAATAAAAAAAATCACAGCAAAGAGGAAAGACTGTCTTGGCGCTAGAAGAGTGCCTGGAACTCAGGAGACTGAGGTTCACTCCCGACTCTGTTCGGATTCGGTCATCTTAGGTGGTTCTGCCAAAATTGTGTGATTTCCTTGTAACTGCATAAATGAAGGATCACCGCAATCATTCCCTACCTCCCTGGGACTGCTGCATGCTTGCACTCTCCAAAAAACTGAACCGCAGTAATGGTGTGGGCCATTTTGGCTGCATAGGTAACAGATACATTCCAGGTCAGAGCTCAGGCCACAGTGGTAGACTCTCGCCCTGCAGGGACAGGTATCAACAGCACTTCCCTGCTCTTCCTTCACTGATTGTAGCTCCCACACCAGTGCTGGCTTATACACAAGGAATAACATTCGCCTGCAAGGGCAGCACTGACCCTGTGTCCACGAATTGGTGCTTATACCGAGGAAATGGTGACAGGCCAGACAAACGGCCTCGGGTGACCAGCTGCTCCATGTCAAGGTACATAACAGATCGCTTTTCAGCTGTCCTAGCAAATGCACACACAAACATATTTATATCCACGCAAGCAAGAAGTGATGTGCCTCTGCTTACCCCTGCAAATGGAAAACAAGCACCTCTCTTTCAAACACTGACAAGCTCCTGGGGATAACCTTTCACAAATAAACAACCTGCTCTGCTCTGAGAGGGATTTTATAAAGAACAGAGATTATAATGGGCTTAAGCACGATTAAACACTGATCTGGCTCAATCTACTCAAAAGCAGACAAAAGATAAATAAAAACCAGCAGATGCATTTCATACTGGAAATTCTGGAACCTCAATTGACGTCATACTTTTTATGTTCAGATAATATCTGGAGGAAACAGTACACTGGATCAAGAAAACAAAAGCAAATTTCTAGTTAAAATTCTCCGTGTGCTGTGTAGAAATGAGAAGGCTACAGCAGGGAATGCACAGGGCAGCTCAGCATTTTCCAAACCTGTTTTTGACTGTAGCTGAATTTGCACTATTCGAGTGATGCCACCAGAAAAAAACAAGCATCCCATTTTGTCCTGATCTCCTGGGTCTTGCCCTGTAGAAGTAGGCAACACTACTCACTGTGTTTGCCCTCAGACAAAACCCGCTTCTGATTGATGACAGGCAGGTTAATTTTCTTTTACTAAAATAATGCCACCTCCTCGGTGTCACCCCAGTTACAGTTCATTTGTTCCTCAGGCACAGTAAAAAAACTCTGCATGATGGGAAGAGGTTGCATCTAGCAAACATCTCCCAAACACAGACTTCTGGCCTTTCCTATGGGTGAGGAAACCCAGGAAACAGATTCCACATGATAGGAGACAACTCCAGCCATTAGTACTGCTGAGGGAGGTGGCAAAAGTAAAAAAAAAAAAAAAGAAATGAACACAGATTGTAGGGATCGCTTGCTTACAGTGCTAAGCTTTCCATCTTATTCAACACTTTATTCAAGGAAAATGAAATAACTCTTCATGTAGGGGGCAGGGAATCTATCTGGAGGAGAAGGCTGATCAGTTTTCTCATTCTGTCATCCCAACTCTTCATGTCGACACCAGGAGAAATACCCAATGGATGACCATGCAACATTTGGCCAGCAGACAGAAAAGATTCCTTCCTGTACTAAGCTAGAAGCTACGTGGCTGCCTATCCTGGTGCCCAGTGAATGTATTCTGTGCTTCACAGCTACAGGACCTCTATTTCCAAACACCAGGTGAAAGACTTTCAACCCCTTTTTGATTCACAACCTCCAAAACTTCTCCAGTGAAGGTGAAAATCCCCACGCAGCCAATGTGAGCCTACTGATCATTACTGTGTTCTTCTCACTTTCTTTTCACTGACCTCGTAGCTCACAGCGCATAAATTTGCCATCACTGGAACAGACAGACCTTGATAGTGAAACCTACATTAATTATCCTGATTTTCAAGCTGCAAATTATCAACTTCAAGAACAACATCCATGAACAAAATCACAATTGTCACTTCAACTCCTACTGTGCTTCAGCCCACCCAGCGTATCTCTCATGCCAGTGCAAACAGATCACTTCCAACTTCAAGCAGAACAAGCATCACTTTGCAGAAGAACCCCACATTTTCACAAACTGCTGATCAGAGTTAAGCGATTCACATTTCCCAGGTGAGATGACAAACTGATCTGTCTTTGGAGTCAAGTGGACAGTCCTTTCTCCTCTTGAGTAACAGCAGCTGCACTTGATTATTAATACATAAAGAGGAAACTAATGGGTTACTGTTGCTTGTTCCCAAAGCAGGCTTACCTTATAAAAAGCTGTCAGGGAGTTACTTAATATAACATTGTTATACAAATTATTTATTATAATTTCCCTCAGCAACCGACCTCTGAAGGAGAAATGAGCTCAAGAGCCCGTGTTAATACCTGAAAGGCTCAGGTGGAACATTTAACAGAATATAAAAAATATTTTTATTTTTCTTACAATATGGATGACTCTTCCTGCACATCCTACTGGCATCAAGCACCAATGACAACAATTGTTTTGGCATACTTGCTGCCTATGGAAAAGGACTTCAGGTTTAATGCTAAAACAATAACCAATGTGAAATGTCACTGGCTAGGCAGTTCAATCTGCTAATTACTTAAACAAATTTATTTTTAAACTATAAAAACAGCATGTTCCTCGGGATAATGATTCTTTCCCCTTCCCCAAATGAATACAATTAACACTTGCCAAGTAGAGATCTTCAATTAAGGACTTCCCAAAATTAGACCAAGTAAACTACTCAAAAACACACTGGGGCAGGAGAGTCCCTGGGGTCTCTCCCAGAGCTGTGCTTCCGGAAGAGGAAGAGATGCTTCATACAAGACATGGCGCCAACAAACCTGCGTGCCTGAGATGCTTCTTTCTAAAGCATGAGTGGCCTTGAATCCTCATGGGGACAAGGCTGTCACCATCTCAAGCCCTCACTTGGCATCTCGTGTCTGTCACTGCCCCTGGCAAATGGCAGCAGCTCTTCTGAAGCAAAGGCACACCAGCAACACGAGCCCGCGGCAGCCAGGGCAAGCTCAGAGAGGAGGGAGAGAGGAATAAACAGATCGATGGAAAGGTTCAAGGTAAGCCAAAATCCGTGTAAGCACGTGCTTAGCATTAAGCTGCCAGTGAGACTGCTCACGTGGAGTTCCTGTGGGAACGTGTTGGATAGGCTACGGCCAAAACAAACACAAACAAGCCAGTCTCTGATCCAGGATTTTCTTCAGGTAAAGACTCTTGTTCTTCTTACGTGACCTGGCCCTATTTCACCAAGATAAACTACTGTTTTCCCATTTCTCTCAATGACAGCAAGTGGGGTGCTGCAGTTCAGGTCGTCAAGCAGCACCCCTCTTTTGCAGTGCTTATAGGTGCCCCCAGCACCCCAGAGAAGCAAACCAGCTGATGAGCTGCATCCAAGGGTTAGACAAGCTTGCCCCAAGCCAGGACGAGCTGCAATTAAACCCAGTCAGTCATTCCTTCTGTCTCAGCAACCCGAGACATAAATGCAGTGAAGTGTAGTAGATCTTTGGTTTAAATTTGCCAAAACGCTAGGGTTTAGGAAATTAAACACAAAGCTTCTCATGGTGTGACCAATTTATTTTCAATGGTCAATGCATGAAAAACATTTAAAGATAATAAAGTATCTGAGATAGCTGAAAGGCATTAAACCTCTTTGCTGTAAGCAATCAGTAAAGAACTGATGTGCAGCTTTTGAAGCATAGCACTGCTCTGCTACGCAAGGGCAAAGCTTTCCACGACACACCTGTGGTGGGTTGCCATCTTCTTAAGACCCCAATAGTTCAACAAGGGTTCCCAGCCTGTCAGCAAGCTGCGGGAGGCTCTGACAGCTTGCTGCTTCACGTGCCTCGCCTCTTAGGTCACCATGCCGTTTCAAAAAGGTGTCAGTAAATGGTGTTTTGCAGATAATTTTATGATACTGTGTCAAGGGCCTGGTTCTCAAGAGACTCACTACCAGCGCACATGACTTCAGTGTGATTTGATTTAACAGAGCTAGTCTGCAGCACAAAGATTTGTGTGTCCCCATAAGTGTTCTCAGGGGACACTGCTGTTCACCAGCATGCTTCTACTCACTCCGGGTTTCCATGCAAGTATCAAAAATACCTAACAACACTTTCAAAGTTGAGCACTGAATTTTAGAAATAATACGGTTATGAAAGTTAAAAATCATCTATGACAGACTAGAAAGTGTCCTACATGAAAAACACATTAAGGTAATCATGTCCATAGCTATCTTGAAGAAAACTTCCTTTGGAAAACCAGAAAAATCAATCTTGTGATGAATATTAAAACATTATAATTTAATAATATTCTGTATTCCTGAAATATAATTGAGATAAACAGTGATTGATGGGAACAGAACTCAGCATGTGTTCTCAAAACTTGACACTGCAAGCAGGCAGGATAAGGGATTTTGTTCTAGTCTACTTTTTTCCCCCTCCTGTATTTAAAAAATAAAGGCAGCAAATTTCTTTGAACTTACATAATTCCACCTTGTTATTTTCCAGAGGGCTAAACAGGCCGTTTAAATTCCTAAAGCTTGGCATCGTATGAAAGCAGATATCAAATATTCAGAGAGCTCAATTTGGAAAGATCATTTTTCTGAAGCTGAGCCTTTCTGAAGAGCTTCCTGCACAGCTCCAGACAATGCCTCAAACAGCCATTCCCACCAGGCTGAGGTCACTCGCCCTTGCCAAGCCATGTTTTAGGAGGCCTTGGGCCAAAGGGAGGTGCAAGTCTGACAGAAACGTGAGAAGGGTACAGGGTGTGAGTTGCCAGATAAGCCAACTGCTGCAAACAACAATTTGTGAATATTAACCTATTTTGCACAACAAGTGGTTGAGAACCGTGTCGTCTTCGCATGCAGAAGAACTACAGTACCACCTTTCTAGTCCTCTGTTGCCACCTTTTAACAAAATCCACCTCTTTGGGTCAAAGTCAGAGTTCCCTAAAGCCAATGGAGAGATGCCCGTCTTGAATTAACTGTGTTGTACACAGGATCTCTGTGAAATGCATTTCCAGCCAGTGGCAAAGCACAAAGCTGAAGCTGGTGCTGCTGAATTTCATTTTACCCAGTATTTCTAGAGTACAGATGCAGCTTTAACACAGCACTGCAGGACCTTTTCCTTTGCACAGACAGGGTGTGCTCAAAGCAGAAGAAGGTCTCCTCCTTCCATCCCCAGCCTTGCCGGGTTACTCCCAGACAGAGAGAGGCTGCTTGGGTCAGCTCAATGACTGCCATAAGGTGGCAGTTTTCTCAGCAGGGCTCTGAATCCAATTGTTTTCTTTGCATCCTACCCAGTCTCCCATATTTCCGTGCTGCCTCCCAGCTGGCTCCTTGGCCCTCTGTAGCTGAAGGAGCTGGTGTGGAACACCAAGAGAACCCACCAGTCCCAGCATGGGCACTGGGAGTCCAGCCCTAGCCTCCAGGCTGGCAAAATCATAAAACAATAAATATGATGTTTGGTTCTTCATGCAGAAGGAAATGATCCATAGGGCACTGCTATGTTTGCAGTACCCTTGGCTGAGGAGAAACACCAGGTGTTGTTATTTACAAATTCTCGAGCCTTTTGTGGCTACTGGTTTTGCAGCTCCACAGATGGGACCTCAGGCAGCCGAGGTGCCAGCACCTTGGCTAAACTGATGGGGTCTTGCACGCTGGACCAGGGGTGTGCACCCCCTGAGCAAGACCACATTGCCATCAGCTCCACACAGCTGCTCCTCTCTGCCGCCCACAACACCGAGCATGGGCTGTTTGCAAACCCCACCACCTGTGGGACAGACATGGACAGCACATCCCTCAGCTCCCTGGAAAGCCAGGCTTAAAGGCAGGCCTATGCCTGCACAAGGCAGACAGAACTGCTCAGACTAACATGCACCATACAATCGGCTGGTGTTAGGGCTGATGTTGAGTAGCTCGCTGCTTTGATCCTCTCATCACTAAATTAAACTGCATTTCTTCCAAGGCACTTCCTGCCATTCTTCTGAGCTGGATGTTCAAAAGTGGCCCCTCAGACACTCTTTCTGCTTCATTCATCATTGTTCGTTCGAATCATCTACTTATCCTAGCTATCAGCAAGGAACTAGTTTCAGGAAAGCTGAAGTCTGGAGACATTCAAAACCCGCCTGGACACATTCCTGTGTAGCCTCATCTAGGTGTTCCTGCTCCGGCAGGGGATTGGACTAGATGATCTTTGGAGGTCCCCTCCAATCCCTAGCATTCTATGATTCTATGATTGCTTACCCCAAACCCTCCGTGAAAATCAGAAAACACCAAACGCATGCGCTCAGCTTGGACAAAACATCGCCCCTCTGACTTCATGTACTGTGTAGCTAGAAAGATTTCCTGGTTTATGCTGCATGATTGTCCATAAAGTTTGGAAGCTCTGCTAACACAGAGGGCTTTAAAAGCTTAAGTGCATTAGAATAGTAGTATTTGACATATTTTTAAATACCTTTTCCAGTGCTTCTCTATCAACCAGCTCCTGCACAGCCAAAAGCTTGATACTGTAACAAAAAACAGAGAAAAAAGAGAATCAATCACTCCATTGCAAGCATTCCAGAAACACATGTAGGAGCAGAACTGAAACTCTCTTTTTATATTTTCATCTCACAAAAAATAAAAGTCTACAGATGTGTGGATAGAAAAAGTGCTCAGGATATAATAAACTAAAGCAAGAGAGAAGCAGTGTTACTCTATTTTCTTCAATTTAGCTGTCCCAAACAGATTTTCTGGTTTAAGACTTATAAGCACATCTAAACTCACCTCACAGAGAAACTGCATTAATCGTTACATTTTTAATACCCTAAATTAACAATGAAGGATCTTCTGAATGACAAACACAGAGAATGACCCTAAACATGTCTGTCATTTTTAGTCAGCTTTGTTCTTCAAAATCAACAGGTTTCCATAAGTCCCACAATAGTCACTCCCAGAGATTTACAATATTATATATGAGGTACAATGACAACCCAGCTCAAGAAATTTGAGGAAGACAGAAATGAAACATGTGTGACTCTTGGAAAGTAGGATGAAGAGACACTAACAAATAATCCTTATTCTCCTTCAACTTCTGTTATTTGCACGTCCTCATGTAGCACAAAAGCTCAATCCTTTCCATGCTAAGGAATGTCAGAAAAAGATCTTGTGGCATCCTCACAGGACAGGTAGGAACCTGAAAAGTATTGTCAGAGCATTGCCAGCATGATGTTAGACCGTATGGAATATCCCTTTGGCCAGTTTGGGTCAGCTGTCCTGGCTGTGCCCCCTCCCAGCTTCTTGTGCACCTGCCACAGAGTGAGAAGCCGAAAAGTCTTTGAATACTCAGTAACAACTAAACCATCAACGTGTTATCAACGTTATTCTCATTCTAAATTGAAAACACAGCACTATACCAGCTACTAGGAAGAAAATCAGCTCTATCCCAGTTGAAACCAGGGCAGCTCTCTATGGCTTCGGTGCCTAACCACAGCTATTATTTAAATTCACCATGTGATCAATGAAAGGAGAGAGGGACCTCACTTCCACAAGGCCATTCAACCTGCCTATGCTGGCATCATCCCCTATGTCCTCCCACAAGGGCAGAAGCTGCTGTCATGCTACGCTGCTCCAAGTCAGGCTTGCAGAAAGCTGGCAGGCTTTTTAGCCATGGAGCAGACCAGTAGTACAACTCCAATTGCCCACCTTCCTTACCCTGTCTTAAAACCAGTTGTTTAATATATTGCCCTTGGACTCCAGAGGATAAATTCCTTTGCCCAGAGATACAAAAACACTTGTGTGGAAGTAGAAGAATAAAACTATGCATATAAATATTGTTTAAATGACTCTCATGAGTCTAGAAAGACACAGCAAAGAGCCAGTATAGTTAAAAGCTTGTATTTAAGACTAGGCAAATAGTCATCATAGAAGTCTGCCAAAGGATATTTGCCATGTACTACAAGAAGTTTTATTAGCCTTTCAAAGCCTCAGAGCTATGTTGCATAATTCTTCATTGTCCACCGACATCTGATGCATTAATTATGTACATCCATCCTGTAACAGCAGCAGCTGGCAAAACATAGCTTTACTCCTGTCCTTCTACTGTGTTACAATGGTTTCCACTAAAAGTACTCACAGCCTAATGCCTAAACACAAATGTGCTTTCACTTTAATGTACTTCTAGTTTTCAGATGTCTTCAAAGCATCATAAAATGTCTATATCCAATGAACTGTAAAATAGCCCCAGACCATACATTTCTAGTCTATAGAGGGTACTCTTAACTAAGAGAGCATGGAGATGGTTCAGAAAACAACAGGATAATCAGGGATTAAAAAAAAAAGGTATTCCATTAAAGTCCAACCACTACAGTAACAGGGCACGCATGGTTTTCTGTTACTATCTGATAAACACACTAGGCTGCATACAAGCATACAGCTCCACTGGAAGGAACACAGGGAAAGCACAAAGTCAATATAGAGGTATTTTTAAAACATCATTTTGATTACAATTGTGCCAGAAAGCAAAATAAAAACAGGAGGGGAACTGAGTGAAGAAGGCACCTCTATTTAAAAACACTGCAGTGTTGTGTACAATGCTGGAGCCTGGCCTGATACATCTTGGAGAATGAAGTCTTTGAAATAACGTAGGCAGTAGCAGTGCAGCCACAAGCAAGGTCTGTCTCTGAATTCAGGGCTCGCCTCCTAGTTTTGGATGACCCACCTCTGATGCAGTACACTTTGGAGAAATGCAGGATGAGCAAGAGGCAGGTACTCTAACATGCATGAGGAGGCATCCAGGATGCTCACAGCCAGCTGGGGTTTTGCAAAGGTTGCTTCATAGCGTGTACACAATAAAATTTAACACTTTGCTATTCCCTTCTGAAAGCTCTACAACAATGTGGGTTTAGTTATGCAAATTACTTTTGTCGCTTTCCTTTTGAAGCCAGAGACTTTTCAATGACTTAATCATCAAACGGTAGCATCAAGTCTCCTGATGCTTCTACCAATTGTCAGATTTATCTCCAGAATGTTAACTGTGGATTATCTGACAATAGCTGCAGAAGAAAGATGTAGAGTGTCCCAAATGCAAGTACTGTTTCCATTAGAAATCATAATCTTACTGTACAAACCCATCCTTCTTCCCCTTTACACTAGTGAAGCCCCACTAGAACTCCTTCAACTGGTATGCTTTTATTCAAAACAAAGTATACCAGGTTACACAGAAGCAAGTAATAAAACAGGGAGCAGGAATCTTTTTGCTTTATCTCATCCAGGCTCTTCTCGGTGACAGCCAATAAGACAAGAGGCAATGGGTATAAACTGTAACACAGGAGGTTCCATTTAAATTTGAGAAGAAACGTCTTCACCGTGAGCACGATAGAGCACTGGAAAAGGCTGCCCAGGCGGGTTGTGGAGTCTCCTCCTCTGGAGCAATTCAAAGCCTGCCTGGACACCTTCCTGTGTAGCAGGGGGATTGGACTGGATGATCTTTTGAGGTCCCTTCCAATCCCTGACATTCTGTGATTTTGTGATATTTACAGGAAAGCTGTACTCTTGTTCAGAGGTGAAGAACCCATACAGAACGTTTACTTCCTGCAGAGATACCGCATATGCAGGGCCAGAAGCAAATCTGCATTCAATGTTGTTAAATGATTTGCAACAACGTTGGTTCCACTCTCGGTGAGAAAAATACTTCCCTCTACTGTTACAAATTCACAGAGATCAATGTTTGCTCAGTACTGCAATTTTTTCTCCTCAGGTGACACCAGGTATTTTTTTGGAGTCAGAAGGAATCAACAAATGTAAATATCAGCCTTCACGCAACCATCTGCAAGTCACTTCTTTCCTTGGAGCACTACCACACATGGTGTCTCTGCCCACTGGATTACAGCCCACTACCTCGAAAATTGCTCTTGATAGCCAGTTATTTACTGCTATTTCTTCCAGCAATTCCAAGCAATGCTTATATGTGCTACTTTATGCAATATCAGCTTGGAAATGCAGCTTCTTTCAACGTTGCTTTGAAAAAAGAAAATCAGGCTGTTTATTTAGGCACTACATCAGCAATCCTACAAACACTGAAAGCAGCTCCTAACTATTACATGTATGCTGTTTGTAGCTTATGGGTTTGCCAAGATTTCCAAATAGAAAGGAATATAGCTACTCAGTGACTAAGAGAAAGATGGGGGCGGGGGGAAAGAGGGCCTGTGGGGAGGAACTCTTAATAACATAGAAATGCGAAGAGTTACCAAAAGTCAATGCTGAAGCCCCAGGTCTTGCTGTCTACAATACAACACTTACAGACTCTTTATATACTATACATTTTCAACCTCACCTGCGGTACGTGAACACTAACTCATTAATATGCTGCAGAAAATTGTATTTCCTGAGGAAACCTTTTGGTTACTGAAGCACCTGCTCTAATTCACCAGCTTTAAAGCATACTGTTAAGAAACCTGTAATGCAAGTAACTATATAGACTTGAAGGAAATGGCCCTGTTTGTAGCTGAAACCCTATTAAAAATACTCACTGACAGCTATTGAAATTAATATCCTGGCACACCAGGCACACTCAAAATACTTGAAAACATGCAGTGATCAGGATGAAGGACTCTCCTCCAGCAGTAAAAATATGCAAACATGATGTGCTGTCAAGGAAACACAACTCTCTCTTCTTTTGGCCGTAGGTGACGCACGATGTTCTCCTCTAAGGGAATTCCTTTTGATTTTCAGAAAATGAGTCAGGGTGCTGAATGAATGTCTAGAGCTACAGCACATCTCTGCTCGTCAGAGTAGTGGTGCAATCCTTTCCTTGAAGTCTTCTTACTTGAAAACAGATAGTATCATGTTCCTCTCTCTAATCCCACCTACCCAGGAATAATTTAAGCCTTATTAGCAACATTTTGTGGTACAACAAACTTGTTGATAGGTCCCTTGCTAGCTGTTGTGTTCCTATTCAACATGAGCCATCACTGTGTTTTATTTGCACTGCGTGTCACTTCCCAGCTTGAGTTCTCATTGCCCACAAAAATCCCATCTGCTCTTGCAATAGGAGGTGTCAGGGCCTTCCTAAGAAGGACTGCAGGGTCATCTGCCTGCACACCAGAGAACCTACAGTTCTGCACCAAGGTAGATGGGATAGACAGAATCCACTATTCAAAGCAGCTCCAAGATCCATCCATGCAGAATGCACCTGAGCACTTCACCTGAGGAAGAGAAGCTGATTCACCCAAACCAGCTTGAAGGGTGCTCTAGGATAGGACTAGAGAAGATTTAGGACTACAGCCAGTTTCTAGATCATCCTTGCACAGCACTGGACTTGCAGCCAATATGGACAGAAGCCACTTGGCTGCCACTAGCAAGGGAGAAAGTCTCCAGAACAGAGCCCTGCATCAATGAGTGAGTGCAGTGACCTGCATCTGCTGAGCTGAGCCTGGAATGGAGCTGAGGTTCTCATACAGTGCAGAACCCAGTAATCTGGAGAAAAAAATGGAAAGAAGAAGAAAACATGAAGCGTTAAGTCTGGTGATCAGAGAGACAGCAAAGTGTTTAAGCAAACGACTGGCCTCTCGATGGTGTCCTGCAGAGGGGGACAGGTGCTGCAATGCAGGGCGGCTCAGAAGACAGAGTAACAAGACCCCGACTGGAGGCTGTCACTCCTGGTTCCCCACACCATGTTAGCCAAGTCTTCAGGCATGCCAGCACAGCTGGATTTACTACTGCTTTGTTTTTTTCTTTCCCAGCATCCAGCCTCCCTCCTCAGCTTGGAAGAGCAGAGCTCCCCAGCCAGCACCGCCTTTGCTTTGTAAACTTATACATCTTTGCTTGGGGCCTGAGTTTTTTCCAAAACCTCATGCTTTCTATTAGTCAGTGCGTAAGTCTGACTAAAGTTAACAACATGAAGAAATGCCGTTTGACTTCTTTTCATTTTCTGGCTCCCTTTTCAGCATACAGCTGTACTGAATCATGCTTCAGATAGACTCACAGACATTATTATAAATAGCCTGTGCAAAAACTACTCAACTCCAAAGCGTTATTTTGAGCATTATTAAATTGTTCCCTTCTCTAACCCTTCTGGTCCTTAAACTTTTTGCCTTTGTTCTTGAGATAAGTTGCCCATGGTTAAGTTTTACGGGTGACTTACATATCCAAGAGTAGACAACGCATGCACGTAAGTGCTTGACAACAGATTCATGCTGGGGTTAGTTAACAAAAAGAACAGGACAAGACCCCTTGGGCCATTAAATTCGTATGCTAAAACTGTATTTGTGTATCTACACAAACAAATCTTACTCATAAATCAGTTGTGCTCTAAGAGATTGGCAAGAAACTTACGAGTTCGAAGAAAAAAAGGCAACAAAAAAGAAATGCAGCTGAGCTGTGCTAATAGCCCCTGCTACCTGGGAGGGAGTACTCCCCATCAGCTGCTTGCTCTGCCCATATCTGACCTCAGTTTCCAGTTCTCCTGCCGAAAGGGCACACACTGTTCCATCACCATTCATGTCGCAGCCCCTAATTTTCCTTCGGCGTTTGCCAGATGAGACGGTGAGTAACAATAAGGATGGGGAAGTGGACATCATGAGTACGTGTTCACTGTGAGGGCTGTGGTGTGCCCCCGCTGCAGCCAGCTGTCTGAGGTTAAGGGCTTTCATTAACTGTTTTCTAATTGTTTTAAGCACAGGCAGAAACTTAGGCACCAAACATGCTGCTTTGGGAGAGTGGGGAAAGACCAGCCAAAATATGACAAACATAGAAGAATATGTATCTTGCTGCTTAAGCAAATGATGGTGGGGGGTACTTAGGATGGGGGTTTTGTGTTTTTTTGTCTTGGTTTGGTTGTTTCAAATCTAGAGCTGCCACTAATGTGTTTGGAGTTGTCCCTTGCTGCTAATGCCTAATGAGACCTGAGGCTTAGATTCTTGACTCTGCCCACTCAGTAATGATTGCCATTCTTTCGCCTGCCTTTGTGCAAGGTAATCTCCCACCCACAGCACTGCAGACCAGGCTTCACAGGCTGAGAAGACTGAGGAGCAGGTCCCTGAGAGCCATCAAGCTCCATTCCTAAGGGGGCTACAAAGCAACCTGCACTGCTCCCTCCTTGCGACTGCCCACACCAACTGGGGCAAACGGTCACCTAAATGGGATACCTCTACAATGAAGAAGGAACCTTTCGTACGTTCATCAATGCAGGCACTGTGAAAAGCAGTCTCATTTTTGCCAGCATATCCCATTTACAAAGCTGTCTTTTCCCCCCCAGGACCCTGTTCATTCAAACACCGGTGAAAACAAAAGCAGACGGAAGAAAGAAAGAAAAAAAAGAAAAGCACACTTAACGACTTTCAGCCTCATAAACTTCCTCCATCTTCCCCTACAAAGTCTGACAAGGAAATAAAATTGGTTTCTCCTTTTCTACTAAAAGCATCTGCGTCTTCTCAATCACTCCTTAAATGGAAGGAAAAATCGCATCCGCCGCCACGTCTTAACGGCTGCTGGAAGCCACCAGAGAGCTTATGAAGTAAGCTGACAGGCTTGGATGGGAATACCAGGCCATATTGCTTTGGGACTAGCTGCCAGCTAATGACACAATAAAATCATTTGGAAGATTCTCAGGAAAAAATATATCTATGGTAAGTAGAAATTAGGATAAAACTAGGGAGATCCATTTCCCTATAAAAATATATTTATATTTACTTTTTATATATCTCTGTATTATAGTAAGTATTTATATAAATACATTATATATACTTATATATTAAAAGCTAGTCTAAGTTTTATATATAATTTTATAAGCTTATAGATATATATACACACAAATCTATTTAGGGATAATACTTTGCAGTTTCCCAGTTCAGATGAAAGCAGCTGTTCTTCCATGTCTAGCCATCATTGATTTTCCTGCAGAATGCTTTGAAATCAAGAAAGCACATCAGGGCTCTGCAGCTGGGAAGGGAACCAGGAGTAAATGGAAGGAGCAAAGAAGTTGAAATCCATCAAGCAAATTGGTGGTGTAGCACAGGCTGCACAAACACTGTTCCCCCGACATTTCCATTCGCGGATCCTATTACATGATGTGAGTGAGTGGAGTATTCATCATGGGGAGAGAGCAAACTGTAATGGAACTAAAAGGGGGAAAAACATGAATTATGGATGGTTACTACTGAGAGCTGAAGGGGGAAACATCAGCATTACCCAAGCTAACAGGCGGGAGGCAACTAATAGAGTTCACTCCTTTCTTTTTCCATTTCAGCAGTCCGCTGGGTCCAAGGATGCTCTCTGAGTCCTCTGTCACACACAGTTCTCTCCTCACTGTTATCTTTCCTACATCTGCAGCAAAGCCATCATTTTACCGGACCTATGAACTTTGCATCGAGGGGCTGATTTATGTTCAACTGATGCTGTGGTTTCAGCACAGCTATGTCACTGCAGGAACAGAACCATGATTCATAAATCCTGGACTCTGTGTATTCCCAATGCATGAGTGCAAAAGGGGAGGTTGCAAGAACAGCAGACTTCTTCCTAGCACTCTGAGAGCAAGACACACTCACCAAATGACCCAAACCACAACCACTAGCAGAAAGCATGAATGCCCACATATAATGAGACCTGGAAGCCTTTTTGACCTCTTCCCTGGTAACACCCATTCCAAGCTCTTTCCAAAGGGATGAAAGCCGTGCTGCTGTGCATATGGACATCTCCTGTGTCAGTAAGGAGAGCAGGTCATGCACAGTGAAGACAAGAGCTGCTCAAAACTCTCAGACTCTGTGACTTTAAAGCAAGATCATTCTTTTCTTGTCCCTCTACTCAGAAAAGGTGTCTCCTTTGTTGTGAGGCACTGATGCTCAACTGGACACTTCTGCAAATTCTGGACATTCCTATCACAGAGAGGATTAAGAGGATAAGGAAAGCATCCTATTTACCTTCTCCTCCACATAGAGGGTCACATCTCAGGCCTAATTTTTTCGGGGAAGGAGACTGGTCATCATCTACTCCTTTCCACTTGCATAAAGTCTCCCTTTCTGAAGATTCCCTCAAACTTTTAAACCAGATGAAGTGCAGAAGGGGCATCCTTTTCAGTGCATGCAGCATGCATGTGCACATAAATACCCTCATTCATTATTATGTTCATTGAGATTTGCTATCCCATCTCAATTTGGGGTACAGAGTACTAAAGACACGAGCCCAGAGCTAACTGCACTTACTAGAAATGCTTTGTTTGCTAAGTTATAGGCCATCCTATGGCCTTTTCTTTTGCTGTCCTCTTATTCTTCTTTCCTATCTGTCTCCAACTCTCTCTTTGCAAACTGGTGCAATGCCAAAAGAGTGGCAGCTGTTAGAAAACTAAGCATCATGAAAGACTTCCAAGTTCCTCAGAAGAAATGCCAGTTATTAAGGGCTGAGATATATCACACTTGATTGAACAGAACCAAAGCTGAGTCCTGAGAGGCAAAGGTTAATTAGACAAACGGCTCAAAAGGATCAATCTCTTCTAACTCATTATTTGTTGATTTTTTTCTTTTTTTATTTTAAAAGAGAGTTTAAAATAGACTAGGCAGCTGAAAATAACCCCCAAATTCCCAAACGCATGACATGAAACCACGGAAGGCCTGAGACTGCCAGTAACATAACGATTACAAAGTAGTAGCCTAATGAATAAAGCAGCAGCAAATCAAATACTTATATTAAATTATACTGAATGCAGCAATGTTGTCTGCATAAGTCTACTGAGGGGGAGCAGGCACAGGCAGTGACAATGCAGCTTAACTCCCAACATAATTCAAAACTCGGGGTGACAATCCAGGAGGCTTCTCTGTCACCACTTTCACCTGCTCCTTCACCGAACACTCCTGAGCCAAAGACTTCACTACATGATGATTCAGGCAGCAGAAAAGAATACTATTCCAAAGAAGCAGGGGGTAAAGGGGGGGGCTGTTGAAATAATCTGATGACAGTTGTATTTACTCACAAAAAAAACCCATGAGTTGTTTAAACTCACTTCTGACAGACAAAAAAGCAAAACCAGTTGCCTGTATTAAAAAAAAAAAAGGAGGGAGCTGCCTTTTAGTTTAATTTATATCATTATAAAAGGTATTTCCCTTCTTCCATATTGTACTTCTTACTATATTTAGCACAGAGTAATAACATCTTCCTTCAAACTGGTTCACCTTATGTCCAGTGCTTTTGAAATGGTGGAAAATGCTCTGTATAACATCCACAATCTTAGGGTTTTGTGGGTTTATTTTTGTTTGGGTTTTTGTTGTTGTTGTTTTGGGGTATTTTTCTTTATTTATTTACTTTTCAAAGGACACCCGTTTCCATATAACTGCAGCAAGAGAGAGGCTCAAAGAGTGTTGTGTTTGCAGCAACATTGATTTCTTCTGAGTCATTAAAACTGGACGTGGTCAAGCTATTTAACTTGCCCTGAATTATTCAAATCTGTCCAGCAAAAGGGAGTAGACCAAGACTGAAAACTAAAATTTAGAAGCTCATAAAAATCAAAGGTGACTTACAGCTTCCAAATATAGGCATTATGCTATGGTGTAAAGGTCTCTGGCATTTGGCTCTTTTTCTGGATTTTCTGAATCATTCTCTGCTGGGGTAGAGCTTCTCAGTCCCAGAAACGGCACTTTCTCCAACTCAATCCTGCCCTACTGCAGCAATGGAAAAACTGAGTAGTCCTCAATTAAGCGGGCATGTTTGGGAAAGGGCACACCACCACACTATCATTCTGCCATGAAGAACAAAGCTACCAATAAAATTGTGAGGGTTTGAGATGCAAAGTGATGAACAGGGACTCTACTTGAAGAATTTACTTTTGTGTCCCTGCAAAATAGACTTGAACTTGGAAAGCAATAAAATGCTATTTAAAACAGTTTCTTCATCAAGTATGTGAACCATACGCTATCAAGCTCTTACACAAAAACTCTTCAAGTCTCCCTGTTCATTCTCAGAAATTTAATGCAAGTTTACCTTGTCATACATGCACATCCTCCTCTCAGAAAAATGTGTTTGCCCAGTTAAAAACCTTAGAAAGAAATACAGTGGAAGCCAGATCATTTTGATAAACACAAGCCCTAGAACAAAGCTATAATTTGGTGGCAGGAGGACCCCAATCAGCTGGTGGCATCTGAACACCGGTAAAATTCAGCCTGATATTACACAAAGAGTATTGAAGCTTCCTGGATACAGAACTTCAAAGTCTTTTACGGTATGCTTTTAAAGAGACTGACCCTCAAAAGTTGGCTACTAATTTGAAGAAGCTGGCAGAGCGCCACAGCAATTGTGCGTTTCATTGGAGCATCTTCTGCTAAAGACTTCATGCCAAAGTGGAATTGTTTAAATGGTGGAAGAGGTCAAACATCAGAGATTAAAATAGGAAAGTGTATACAAGAGGCGCTCGGAGAGATGCTATAAACTTGCTGAGGAGAGGCAGTGCAATAAGGGGAAAGGAAGACGGAAGAAATCAAGAGCAGTACTTCGGTCAAATGTACTTTCTCTATGGCTTTCCCACAAGTGGCTTATGTTGTCTTACAAATTCAAAGACATTTTGACAGAAAGGATAAAGTGAAGTGCATCATTACAACAGGTAGACAATAAAGTAGAAACTGTATTAGCAGAAAGCCTGTATGTTTTAAGGACTTCCCACCACCACATGGCTAAAAGCCAGCTCAACCGTGTTTCTAGAGTGGAGCTCAGGAAGCTAGTGACAAGACCTTGATGCTGCAGTGCCCTTGCAAGGGCAAGGGGCAGGTGTCTAAGGACAAAGAAGAGACTTTGCCAAGGTGACTGAGGCCTTGTCACCATGAGAGGTAAGAAAAAGGTGAGTTTGACCAGGTAACACTCTTGCATTACTACTCCAGCAAAAGTCTCCAGCACAGGCCTAGCCTAACGCTATCAAGTTTGCATGTCAGAGCTGAGCGTGTCACTCAGCACAGCCATCTACTGCACCACAAACAAGAATGGTGGCAGGATCCACCACCAACAACCGGGTCATTCTCTTTACAGCATGTATACCATATGGTGAAGGAAAGGCCACAGCAGATGACGCTTCCTCAAAACTGTCAGTTGGCTAGCCCACTGGAAGGTTACAGAAAACAGAACAATTTGGTACCTAAGCTTTGAAGGAATATGAATATCCCACCATCCTCATAAAACTGAGGTCTAGTACACACTCTAAAATGTGAAGTAACGAAATGGAAAACTGTGAAAAGAAGTGGGCCAGAGGGAGCAGAGAAAGAAAGCCTGAGTTTCACATATCAGTGAAGATGGTAGTTCTTCATCTTGCATGAACCTGAGCCTTTAACTGTCAGAAATGCCACTGAAGACAACTGAGTAAGGATACTCACAAGTGGATTTGATGTCAAGCCATAAAGCATCAGCCTAAACAAAGTTATACACTCTTAGGCCACTAGACATGCAAAGAATACCCTAGTCAGAAAATAACAATCAGCCAATACTGAGGTTGCGTTTCCAAGAGCCCACAGAAAGTACAAATCAGATAAGAAAACTGCCTGTCACATAAGTTTAAGAAGTTAAAAGCCTCCTTTCCAAGAGCTAATTACAACAGTAACCTAATGGCTTCATCTACATCACATGATACTGCATTAGAATAGCAAATTTAGCTTATGGGGCACATTTGGAGTGCCATTTATATAACTTTAACCCAAATAGCAAACCAGTCAGTCTTTCTAGCGGCCCAGTTGTCTTTTTTACTCTAATAATTACTTTGAAGTGTGATAGGGACTACATGAAGCTTAAACCTCCAGTTAGCCAAAAACCACAACCTCATATACCCTTGCTCTGAGTATCAGAATAACATGGAAAGGTTTTGATTTAAACCTCCAGGGGATGCATCACATAGCTGCAACTCTAATCTGGGAGAGAATGTAATCCTTCCTCAATTCTCAAAGTCAGAAAAACCGGCTGAGTCGGCACTCTCCATGCCAACTCCGGCCCTCAAACCAGCCTCTGCTCTGTTTGCTGGCAGGGTTTTCCAGCAGAGCTATACTAAGCAGAAGGGACAGACGACTCAGAAAGAAAAGTATGCAGCAGACATTGCAGAACAGACTACAGCCTGCTACCATTCACTTTTCCTGCTGCATCCCAGAAAATTCCTAGAGACTGTGTGTGGTAAAGAGAAGAATCCTCCATCAACCAGATCCTGGGTGATTGTCTCCAGGAGCACAACAGAACCACAAACACAGAAACATCAGTCAAAAGAGACTGTCTGACGCAACACCCCCCTTAACATGGGACTATGGTGAGATCAGATGTGGCTTAACCCAGCTGAGTCTTGAAAACCCCCAACATACTAAGACTCGATGGCTTCGAGAAAACTTCTTCCAGTGCTGCATCAACCTCTGAGCGAGGAAGCTGCTTCTCGCATCTATTCTGAAGATCCCAAAGCAGCCAATTGCCCACTTGCACTAAAGCTAAGGGTTATTTTACCCGCAGTGCTGGAACTCTTGTTGAACTTCATAAGGCTTCTGTTGACCCAGACATGTTTCTCCAGGATCTTCTGGACTGCAGGGCTACCATCTGCCACAGCAGCCACTTTCCCAGATTATGTACTGTTACAGTGCCTAACAGCTTATTGCCCATCATAAAGGATAATTACCCTGTGTAGCAAATACATGCTACCACAACAGTCTTTGTTGACATAGGAATAAGTATATTTGACTAGATAGATGGGTCAAGTAATGTTTTCTTTTTCCTGCCCCACCAACAGCTTGTGCCAGGTTCTTCAGAGGACAGAGGGAGACACATAGTAAAGAAGCCAAACAACTTCCCTGCTTTTCCCCCAACTCTCATCTCACTTAATGGGATGTCCCCACTGTCCATATAATTGTCTCATGTAGTGGTTTCCAAGCTTTCTGAGCTGTAAGCTGCTGTCAAGTTTGAAGCTGCTCTTCATGGAAGGTTACACACAGTTGTGAAACTTTTGACCAAAAGACACTACAGAAGCAACGTCTTGCCCACCATGAAACCACAGTCATGTCAGTCACACCTCAGGAATGGGAGAGGCAGGGCACGACTAATCCTTTATTTGAGCTTCTGCTGAGCTCCTAACCAGCGTGGCATTTTCTGGCATGGGTTTACTAATGTGCCATGTTAACAGCTCCCTTGAAGGAGGCATAGCAGAAGGTTTTCCCGTTGTTCTAACATGTACTTAGAAAATAGCAGAGTTATTTTACATTCACTTATCACAGTAGCCTTTTTGTCTAGTATCTCATGACTTTGAGATCAGAAGAAACATTATCAGGAACATCATCAAAATGACCTATTTATTCTACAGAAGGAGAAATCTGAAGTTTATATCACAGAAGCTATCACTTAAAGTTTTAAATTGTGGAATAACAAGTTTCAAATCAAGTGTCATGTGGGTACATACACAGAATTTTATGTCGCTGGCAATAATGGGTGCTGTTACAAAGGTGGATTAACTACCTTTCAGTTAATGACTGCAAAAAAAAGCCTGTTTACAATGGGACACATAGTAGTGCTTCCCTGCAGCTGAGTCCTGTACACAGGAGCAAGTCATGTCTTTGCCCACTTATTTATGACAAATACAACCACTGCAACAGCACTACCCAGGCACCCTGCTCCCAGCGCCAGCACCACAACCATGCCAGCCACATCCACCCTCTTTGGACGGCTGCGTGACAGAGTTTCCATCTCCCTGGACAGGCAGCAGAGTCAACCAGACACCAGAGGTGATGACCTGGTGCACTTTTCCCCATGCCACGTCCCCATCACACAGCAGCTCTTCTGCCTGTGTATTTTAAAGTTGGGGTCTGCATATGCTATTCTCTATGGACCTCCACATGCTTTTAAAAGGTGGCAAGTGGTGTTGCCCCAACACATGAAGCCAGGGCACAGTTTGCCTTTCTCTTGCAATTTCAGATAAAAAGGTTTGAGCAGTCACCACTCCTGTTCAGCAAACCACATTCAGCAGCTGTTTAAGTGAAGCCAATTTACTTGGCAGACAAGAAGCTGCCAGATTAACCTGGATCAGTGCAGGGTGTTGAGAAAGAGTAAGAAGCAGCTAGTGGGAGGTTCTCCGAAATGTGCGCTGCTTAAGCAGTGACAAGAATACACCTGAAGCTGCAGAGAAGTGACAACACTTGTCCAACATCACATCAGGGAGTGATGGGACAGAGCCATGGTGGCTACAGTCCCAGGCCATAGCTTTGTTCTCTTAGACCACTTCACTTAGACATTGTACAGTGCATGAAAGCATATGCATGTGTTAATTACATAGTGACTTCTACTTCAGATTTAAGGAAAGCATTAATGCATTATTCATTACTTCAACATTTACTCTTTGTGATTTAGATAATTGCTCTGATTTTTAAAGCAGTGCTCCCCACCACTTTTTTTTTTTATGTGGCCAAATAGTTTCTAGCTATAATTTTGATTGCAATTTGCAAACACTGGTTTGTAGAGGATTAATTATGGTGGTGGAGGTCAGAAAGAACCTGGTGTCTGACCTGTGCCACCTTACTAACACAGGACAGCAACGGGAAGCACCATGGTTGTCTTCTCAGCAAGACCCAGTCAAGCAGCAGAAGTTTTAGGCTGCCTCTTTCTGAAAGCATGACAAATAAATCCCCAAACACTGAAGAGCTACAGCTTATTCTTAAAAGGCTATATGCTATTAAAAAAAAAAAAAAAAAAAAGAAAAAGAAACAATTAAAACTTGAAACCCAAAGCAGAGCACCTAAGGAATTACACAGGCTGGGAAGACAGAAAGGGACACTAATTCAATCAGACAGCTTTCATTAAACACAGATGCTTGCAAACTGCCACAACTGTCACAGTATACAGCGTGCACACAGGTACATAACCAGTTACTATAGAAAGTTATAGAAATTACCATGAGATAAATTGCAGAGTGCTGTGTCTATGGAGGAATTTTCTTTAGCCAGCCTGCTAGTATCCACTAAGCCCTAAAGCAAGGTTCAAGGTGTAAAGCAAAGAGGACTTATCGTCTCTGTTTCACCAGATGTATAACAGGGGCCAACAAACATTATTGTGCTGTGTCAGCTCTGTCACCAAAGGTTTTCCTTTAGACAGGACACAGGTGGAAAAAAAAAGCAAAATCCCAAATTCTTCTAATTTTAAAAGGCTGTGAGCTTGTTGGGGATTAAAAAAAAAAAAAAGATAAAAAATCTTTAGGGCCTTTCAAAGAGCCATGAAAAGGAGATTTTGTTAAACACATAATTCTCACCTTCTTATTCGTGCTACACAGCGTGAGCACGGCAAATGTCTAAGGCGCTTTGCCTGCGAGTGGATGCAGACTGCCACGCGCTGCGGGCAGCGTGAACTCCCCGAACTGAAGTAACCCTGCGCAGGCAGAGATCCAGCCAGACATCTTAGGGGTTACTAGGATTCACATTCGGAGAGGAGAAATGCTGACTCTCTAATAAAAACTAAAAATTGACAAAGGCAGATGTCTCCACGTGCTGAAATTCAGTCGGATATTATGTGGTTGGGATTGCATTGCCACAGGATTTAGTAAGAGGAAGTTCTCTTATCTCTCTTGGTTAGGCAAAAAAGAAAAAAAGTCTTTTTTGCTTTGTAGAGGAAAGAGGAAAACAGCACCCACGACACAGTCACAGCCTCTGTGCTCGTGTAAGTGGGGAGAGGGGGAGGGAAGTTCCTGACTATGCAAGTCCTAGCAGTGTAAGAAAGGTTAATAGAGTTTATTCGATTTCTAATAGGGGATAACTCCAGCATTTCTTCCCAGTCCATGTGCATCAAAAGGTGATTGTTTGTTTTCTTGTTTATTCCTCCATGACTAAACTCAGGGCCTCTTCCTCCAAGCCCTATCTCCTTTCTAAGCCAAGGATCAATTTCCCTCACCATTCGCTTTGGCCAAGCAGAGTGGTTTTATTGCTCTTGATGGCACTGATTTTGGTTTGCAATCCAGGTGGCCAGGATATCTATGGAGAAAGAAAGCCTCCACACCTTCTCCTGATGAAGGGAAGTCCACAGAGCAGCATCTCAGAAGGTGCTTGTCCTCCCGACCAGGCTAGTTGCTCTCCCAGCATGGTGCTAACCAGGTATCTGAAGCTTTGCCCTACAACAGAGCTGCCTACGACCCCTTGGACGCTCACCAATCTTGCAGTAGTTTAAACAATCAAATACTATTCAAATTATAATTTTACTACGGCATATACATACAAAACGATGAAGAAAATCATCCCCCCCATGCCTCAAACCTCAATACTCAGGAAGACACCAGATATGTCACAGATGATGAAAAGAAAGCAGGTACAGCAGCATTCACCAGCACTTCAATGAAGAAAAAAGCTGAGTGCAAGATTTTAATTTGGTATCTCATTCTCAACAAGGTCACCGTGAAACAGCACCATCCTCAAGGGAATCAGCTGAAGGCAAGAAAAACTAACTCCTAACAGAGTGGAGAAGCATGATGTGTCTCTGGGTGACACCAGAGAGCAAAGCCAACCTGTTATCAAGTCTCCAGAGTGCTCAGGGAGGCAAGGAAGCTAAGCTCCCTGGCCACATGTGAACTTGGGCAATCCCACCTGAGATAGTGACGCGCATGGGAATGAGCACATAGTGACATGGGAGGATGAGGAAAGAGGCATGCTTGGGGAGGGAAGGCTACAAACAAGAAAAGGTGGCAGTCACCCCTTCCTCTTTTAGGGGAGCACGACGTGACAACATACATAATGCCTTATGACACAACCACACAGAAAAATGCGAAGGACAGCTTTCACAGAAAAGCAGAGTATAAGAAATAAGCAAAAGGAGAATTTCCTTTTCCTTTCCAGAGAAAAGCACAAATGGTTCAGGCAAAACCTGTACTGTTAGGATTGAAGCACAATTTATAGTCAGGATAGACAGAAAAAGAGGTTGAGCAACCACTGGAGCAGATCCTCAGCAGATGCTCCCCCTTTCACTGCAAAGAGAGGGTCCTGAGCTGGGTCGTCTCTTCCCATAGCCCCAAAGAGCAGAGTGACAATGACTATGAAACCTCCCGCCAACACGAAGTATGGCAGATGACATGGAAGAAACGGGCACACACAGGCCGTTTAGCAGCAAGTTGCGTACCTTCTGCCTACATAAAGAAACCCAAGTTATTTAATAGCAGTTGCTACTTTATGAAAGAAAAAGGTAACCCAGCTTTTTCCCCAGCCTTGTAAGAAGCCATTATCCATGTGCATACACAGTAACTGCAGTGGAATTTCTGCTCAGTCATATAACACCCAAATAAATGTGTGTTGCCCTGACACATAGCAAGAAAGACAGAGCTGGAGAGACAACCTCTTCTGATGAGCAAGAAGGGCTGACACATGCCTGCATAGATGTGAAGACAGCGTGCAAAGGGAGTTGGGTAACACCACAAGATCAGCCAACACTTTGTTGGGATCAAACTCCCTCCCCGGCAGGAAAACACTGCTATCACCAGTTAGTCAACATTGCCACAAACCACCTCACCACCAGCTCCACACTGAAGAAATCTCTCATGTGGCAGGCAGACCACCTGATTTCCTAAGCCAGCAGAGCCAGGGTATTGGGCTTTTGCTTTCCTCTCTCCCCCACCCCCACAACACAATAATGCTCCAAAATGCTCTTTCAAGAAGGGGAACACCCATTTTGTCTACAGGATGTGAGATGCGAAAGGGATGTGGGTTAGCTGGAGGGGGTGCAGCAACATATGCCTCCGACTGCTGTGCCCTTCAAGTTGTACCAGGATGTGCTCCGTCAACGTGGGACCTGGCTGTGAGCATCCAACCCACCTTTCATTTTAGCTTTCCTTTCTCAGGGCAGAACACAGCCTTTTCCACAGGGCATGCTTGCGAGGGATGAATGCAAAAGGTGTGAGATTATGGATCATCACAGTCTTCAAAATCTGTAAATGTAGCTCTGAATTAATCCTGTTATTTTTTGAGATACCATCTTCTTCATTTTTGAACATTCAGAACAGGTGATACTTGAAGGTTTGGGCCCAGCCCTGCAAAGTGGATATCTATATGCCATTGATTTCGGGATCCCAGTTGAGCTGGCTGGAACTCATGGGTAAAGCTGTTTACAGGTTGTCATAATCACCAGGAGATAGCCCAAAGAAAAACCAAGCTATCAAACTGCATGTATGAGCCCCTCTAGCACACCCCTGCGCACCTCAGACCACAGCTTTAATTCTACCCCAGCTTCCCTCTCCTCAAATCAACTCCTTTAGCGTTCCAAACACCCACAGCTGATAACATCAGGAGGGAAGCAAAGCAAACAGAAGCACATCTGGGTGTAGCAGGATAAGTCCACACTTCACCTGAGCTCCTGACCCACTAGAAGGCAGAAAAAGGTGAGAGAACTCAACCAGAATAAATTTCCTTTTTGTCCTTTATTTGCTCTGTCTCCTTCGGCCTGCAAATGCCTCAAGAGCTGCACGAAGTCTTCTGGAACAGCACCTTCAGGTATCAGAAGGGTTGACCTCAAAGCAACCATCTTATAAATGATGCAATACAAACCTCCAAGGTCAAATCCCTGCATGAAAGTGTCCCTGTGAAGGTATTTGAATATATCTATATACTCAGTGCCTTGTCCTCTCTCTCTCCTTATACCTTGGTTTGGGAAGAAAAAAGGCTGGTTCAGTAGAAAGCACCCTCCTCCCTGTCCCATTAACCTGCTTTTATTTCCCCTGGCTACCTGCACACAGAAAGAAACAGCAAACCAGCAGCAAATCGCTCCTCAAGTGACAGCAAGCAGGGTTGAGAGGGAGGCGGCATTTCTTCCTGCTGAAACCTGGGAGCCCTGCTGCGATGAACATTTGTGCTTCCTGACGGCAGGCCAGCAAGCAGCTAAATGAAGGGCCACCATGAGCCAGCTAAGCATCCTGACTCGCACGCCATAGAGCCGAGCGCTCGTACCACCCTCACGCCATGCAGCCACCCTCCGCCTTGGCTCATCACTGATTCGGGGTTACGTTATTCCCATGAACCGCTGCCTGTCTTCCCGCGCAGGAAGCCAACCAGGGAACATGCTAGCCTCCCAAGAAACCATACTCTGTGAGGAGGAGGGGGATTAGGAGGGAACAATGTCAGAGTGTCTTCAGTGAGCTGGAAGCCATCCCAGCTTCCAGCTGCACAATGACACGCAGGAAGGAGTTTTGAAAGCTTCCCAGTTACAGAGTACCCCGGCGTGCCAGGCTCAGAGACGTCTGGACACAAGAATGGCCTTTAAAGCATAAGGATGCAAGAGGATGCAGAGCCCCACACACAGACCAGCCCTGGCAAAGCAGGGAATGGTGGCTCAAGTTCAGCTTTCTTTTTTTTTTTTTTTTTTGGCATTGGGTGCTAATTATGTAGTCCAGATCCTTAAACTTATTTAGGTCAGAGGATTCAACACAAAACAGTCTTAGAAACAACCGTCTTCTGTGGGACTGAGAAAGCCTGCTTGGCCAGACCCAGAGCTCTCCAGTTATTGGAGCTGAAGTACAATCCTATGCAAGAAAGGGATGACAGGAGATAATTTTTGATGGGTTGTGTTGGGATCCACATAGAGGTGCAAAATTATGCCTCATGCAGCTTTATACACTGTTTGCATGTTTTATAATGAGCTCCAAGGGGGATAAAACAGCTCTCAGCAAAGTACATACAGGGCATGAAACAGGATCGTGCAGATGCCCATGAAAATGCCACCCATTGGTTTGCCCTCATGCCCTGCCAGCCACCACAAGGCCATACTTTCCTCCACTCTGCCATGGATCTTCTCTGGCTTGAACAGGTGATAACCTCCAAAATAAGCATAAAAATAGAGAAGGTGGCAAAACAGGCACCCTAAAGGGGCAGTAGGAAGAATACTGTGTGCTGAGTCCTGGTATCTAGCTTACTGGATTCAATATTCGGCGTAAAGTAAAATAGAGAAGGCTCCAGTGATTCACCTCAATGGTGCTTCTGCACCTGCAGGTCTACAAAGTCCATGGAGCAGAAATTATAACCCTTGTAAAAAACTGGTTTCATTCTCATTTCTGGATTATTCTGAGGATAAAGTAATCATTGCTCCACAGAAAGCACTTTGGATTATTTGAAGAGGTGTGCCTTGCACAAGGCTTTGTTATCTTGACTGCGTCCTAAAGTTATGCCATCGAAACAATCTATAAAAACAACCAAACCAATGATTTAATACCTATAGGCAGTAATACAACACTAAAATATCGAGTTTGCCATACATTGCATCCATAAGACAAAATGACAACATGTAAAAATAGGGGGACAGGGAAACATGCAGAAGTGTTTAACTGGATGCAGCATCCAGGAGGATGGAAACAAGGAATAAGCAGACTGCTCAAAGATTAACCACCAGCTCAGTGGGAACAAACTTCTGGATTTAGCAACATTTCCAAGAGCATCTCAGTTTTGAGGAACAAACCTGGGAGGTTAAACTTGAGTCAAGCACTGGGAATAATAAAGAAGCAACAATCTCTGTGCTTTTTTAGGACAGTGGATTCAAGCTGTTGTATGACGCTTGCTCCCCGATAACATGAAATTGCTCTGCAGCAGCTAAGTACGTGTGCAAAGTTCACTGACAACATTTGATCAGGTCTTCAGGTTATAATTACCCTGGGAAGATCCTATGAATGGGGGAAAAAAAAGAAAGTCCCCAAAACCCAGACAGAGAATACAGTCATCTGGCAAATCTCCACTCCAGAACTGAAGTTTTCAGACCATCATACTCACATTCTTAGTGAAAAACAACTACTTACATAGTAAGAGAGGACTCACACTTAATACTGATCTGGCTGGAAATGCCAAAGGATCCCCTAAAATGTATCAATAAGTACTTAAAAAACTGAGGCAGAAGGAGTCTTGCATGGACAACTCAGGCTTTCTGCTACAAATACCAGGGTTGAGCCCAATCAAGCAATACTGAGGCACTAAAGACATATGACACTGCCATGACAAAGCTGATATTCCTCCGGTATTTTCTATTTTAAGGAGGTTCTGAATGGCACAGTGTGTTGAAGAGCTTCTGGACAAAAAGATTCTTCTAATATAAATTCATCAGCCTCTCCTCACAGAGCTGACATCTCCAGACACTATCTTTAGGAAGATAAGATGAATATGGAAGAGGAATTGTAAACTGTCGGTGCAGCATGCACCCATACAGCATAATCAGATAGGTTTGACTGAAGATAGGAGAGAAATGCTGAAAGCCTGTGCTGCTAAGCTTCTAACATACATACAAACTCCTTTCAAACAACTCTCTTGCAAGTTAAGAATAATTCCACATCCAACACATAAGGAAGTTAGCAAGGTCTTTTTCTGCAGAGCTTTAAGTACTCCTGAGGAACAGAAATCAAAAATATAAATACTTTTTTCTTTTCAAGCAATGGCACAAGAGCCTCCTCTATTTGCAAGAATTCACAAGACCCTCTGAAATAAAAGGCAAGGCTGCAGTTTTCAAGCAGGTTTTGCCTGAAACTTGAGATATCTTAAAAGCTACTGATTTTCAAACTGCCTGGCAAAAGGCTTCAGCGAAGGAGAAAGAAATGCTGCAGCACATGAGAAGACAGTGTCAAAACCATTCTTGGGGAAATGTCATGGATGATCCAAGGAAACTGAAGTTCCTGACCTTGTAGGTGGGAGACACCACCATTCTGCCCTCATGTTATTAAAGTAAAAGCTTGATCAAAATGCACTTGCAATAACTGGAAGTACTCAAGGTGTGGCAAGGCAATTTCAAAGCCAAGTGACGCAAAGCAAAGATTTAGGTTCAGCAGGACTGAAGAGGGGACAAGTCAAGGGGTCATTTTCAGGTTGAGAGCAAGCTTCGAAGCTCAGGTCAAAGACAGAGACAGAATTTATGACGCAATTTCCTTTCAACCTATGGACAATCAATATACAGGAATCTGCCTATCTTCTTACTTTCAGTTTCTTTTTGCTAGATTTGCATGCACAGATGTGCAATATAGAAGGCCACCATCATCCTTACACACAGCTCCTCAAAAAAGCTGCCGTACTTTATGCACACACAAGTCAAAAATGGAAGGAGAAGTAAGTCAAACCACAGCCACGTCCAAGAGGCCTCAGTTTAATAAAGAAATCAGAAACACCACATGCTTAAAGGTGGCATTTTGCTTGTGCAACACAACTTTTGTCTACAGGCAATATTTCCATGATTTTTACGTAAACAGCTCTGAGTGGAAATTGTCCAAATATTTATTAAATCCATGAGCTTCTGACTAAAGACTGTTCAATCCCTGAACCTCTATATTGTGCTTTGAGCTATTGTTTCCTTTCCTGCAGGTGCAGAACCTTTTTTGCATCACAGAACTCAGAAGCAATTAAAACAAGAAATCGTGGGCGTTGTTTTTGGTAACCGAAGGGTAATCTTTACCAAGAGATCTCTTTGAGATGTGTTGGAAATAAGGCTATCTGGCAGCAGTACCAACCCCTTCACCATCACCCAGGCCACCTGCTGCTCATTACCCAATGCCTTGTTTTCAGGAGGGCAGCCAGTGCAGAGGACACTGGTGGCGACGTCTCCATTGATTATGAAACCGGAGTGTAAACACAGCTAGAGATAAAGGAAGGAGCTGTACAAATGACTAGCAGGAAGATATAGATAGACAGCCAGAAATTGCACTGCCATTTTGCTGCCAAAATTATCAGTGAACTTGGGCTGGTCAGTATAAAGGTTGCAAAGGGTAGTCAGGCACCAATGCGGCGTTTTCCTGCCAATAACATTTATTTTAACACTGAATTCAGAGGCGGCTCTGAGGTTTATACGCAGTGGGGATCTCTTGCGGACACAGTGTACTTTGTCTCCTGTGTCTTGTGGTGCCGGTACACGCCTCACCACCATCAGCCCCACATGCCACAAGAGGGGACAACTCAAAGACTTCCCTACTGTGGTCCTCATGTAGGTGGGACCCCATCACTGTCTCCAGTGGAAGAGCCACATCTGCCTGCATTAGCTTAAGACAGTTCTTCCCAGCTAAGATTATTCTTCCTGACAGCGGTTTGCACTTACCGTATTTTTTGCCTGCTTCAAAAAAGAGGAGTAAGGTAGTCATTTTATATGCTATGAGCAGCAGGTTTGACAGAAAGCCTATGGAACTAACCTCGCATGCATAAAAGTAACAAACTTGCCGATTTTGCAGTTCATTTTTCAATTCCAAATTAAGAGTTGCTTCTCCCACAATACCCTGCAACTGTGGCATTGAGCTGGAGCCGCACTGGTTCTTCTTTGCTTAAACAGAATAAATAAGAGACACCAAACCCAAGGTTTTTAAGTTAACATCCAGCACATACCCAGCAGCACACTGCTTCCAGTTGGGCAGAAAGCTGGCTAACCTTCATGCCAGCTGAGCTCGGGGAAGAGAGGGAGGGCACTGACCGGCAATTACCCCGAGCAAGGCGGGAGCAAGCCCTCGGCCTCCGCACCCACAGCCGGCGACTGACGAGGAAGCAGAGGGGGGAAAAAAAGAAAAACAGAGCTATAAATATAAAATAGTTGAAGGAAAACTCTTCACAGAAAAGGCAACAACCTCTTTATGCTGTAGCTGGGAGAGGTTTATGCTTTTCCCCTCCTCTGCCTTGTTAAGCAAAGGGGTTTTGCAGGGCTGGCAGCGTGTCAGGAGCAGGAGGGATTTAGGGCAAGAAGGCTGGAGCCCCAGTGCACGGCAAAAGCCCTGTTGATCAATTAGCTGTTCAGTAACCCACTATAAACCCGTTCAGCTGTGAGCGGCTTGGACAGCTGTTGTAGCTAAATTTGCACAGGAACTTGGGCACGTTACCTGAAACGCCTATAAAAACACAGCAAAAAATAGCCACATAGAAGGAAAAGGCTATTTTCCAGTTCCTCGTCCTCATCTGTATCCATAAACCTACAGCATGAACTGCTCCTAGGAAGAGCTTTGCCCTGTGGGATGTTCCCCACAAAGAGCAGAAGGGCATTACTGTGCTCTCCCTCACACTCTGTGACAGAGAGAGAGACAGGACAGACAGACAGACAGCCTGCCTACCTAGCCATGAGTCTCCCTCCCAGACAGAAGGTGCCAGGTGGTGTCAGACAGAGGGACTCCAACCTGCTCTGCACAATGCAAACACAGGGTATTCAGTAACCACAGTATTCCTCGCCATCCTTAGCAGAGATTACAATATAATCCCAAATGTATTTTTTCCATAGGACTTTTTCTTTAATTATATTTATACACAGTTCAACTTCCAGAACATGCACCCGCATGAGGCACAAGCAGGGTAAATGTATTTCTCTTACTCAGTGGCCTCTAATAATTTTACCACAGGCACTGAAAATAACAGCTTGGCGCTGACGCCAGGCTCCTGCCTGCACAAACCCCCCAGAAGCCGGGAGGGAAAGGAGGTCAGCATGATGATCCTCCCTGGCAGTGACCGAGTTTAAAACACTCATGCCACTTGAAAAATACCACACAGCTAGACCGGGAGGCAGACGTGCTGAGGGTGAGACTAAACGGTTTCTCAACAGAAAACATCCTTTTAACCACAGCTACATATTCCCCTTCACTGCTGATCTGCTCTTGACATGATGCCCATCCTGCTCTTGGCACCTTCTGTAGCATTTCAGAACCTGTTGTCACTCACCCATCCCTGAGATAAGGGACAGGACCAGACCAAATCCTGGTGGAAAGCACATGCACACCTCCAACATCGGAGGGGAGGTCTTCAGTATGTCTCACCCTCCCCGCAGCGAAGCCACCATGCCCTTCTATTCTCCAATAAACCAGTGGGGATTGCCAGCTATTATTCAAATAAAGCAAAGTCCCTCATGTAAAATAATACATTAAAAAAAAATCTGGAAATGAAGAAGCTACTGGGTTCCTATTTTTAAGCACTGTTATTAATAACGTGCCACAGTTCTTGTCTCCATCACCACACCATATAATCGTGTTGAGAAATTACTGCAGTGTACTGTAATTATTTCAGTAAGGACACTGTGCCTCTCTCTGTCAGCTTACACCTGCATCGCAATGAACAACAATGAGACTTAAAAATAAGTTACATGCAAACTGTAATCTCTGTCTTATCAACTTTCTCTGCTCATCCGGCCAAGCCTTGAAATCATTATTTGGGCAAAATTCCCAGAGAAACGCTAATTAGAGACTGAAGAAGCGGGGGCCTCCTAGCAACACAGCCGTAGAAAACACACTGAAGCCCAACTCGGTCAAGAAGGGTGCAGCTAAATCTGTAAAACCAGATTCTCTCTTAAGTGTCCCTGCTCAACACAGCTGGAAACCCATGTTCACAGTGAGCCAGACCAGCACTTGGTTGCAGAGACAGTGTTTTCTTCTAGTGCAGAAGGACTGACTGAGTTTCCACTCGCACCTTCTCAGGAACTTGGAGTATTTAATTCCCACATTTGTCGCCCCATGGTCTTTCTTTCCTGGTAAGAACAGCAGTGTCTTTTGCCTTCAGGAACAATCCTATTGCTCTTTTTTAAAGCCAAAGCTAGAAAACCACCCTTCCTGCAGCTGTACTGTGAGCTCCCAAAGCACAGAAGAATCACAGAGCAATAAAGATTCCTGTTGACGCATAGGTACCTAGTCTGCCTTCTACAGTTGTGTGGCACAAGCTTTCTGAAAAGTCTATCAGGATGAAGTTATAGGCTCGTGGCCTCTGCTCATGATTCAGGAGCAGGTAGTATTGCATCAGATACCAATTTGCCAGTTTATTACCATAAATCAGCCAACCCATTTAATCTTTGCCGCATGGAATACAGCAAACCTTGCAGGAGTAAGCAAGCAGCTCCAGTTTACCAAGATACCTGCAATTTGCAACATGAATCCAGCAAAATAAAATAAATGCTCGGAATAGCCCAGCAGGCACGAATTGAAAATATGCTGCCAGATATATCAAGTACACAAGTTTGGGAAAAAAAATAATACCTGAACAAATGTGTTCCCCACTGATCTGTTCCATTTTAGTCAAGCTTTATGGCACAAGTAACAGTGGCAAGCAGAAAAATAGGGTTTATCTTATATGGATAAACTGGCCTTTAACTACATAATTTTTCCAGCCACATTCTCAACTCTAAAGCAGATAAAAATGGCCTCTCATATGTTCAAGGAGTATACTGAGGCAGTTGTTCAAAGTCAACAAGATGCCCAGATCTCCTTTTAAAAGAGAAAATATCTTGGAAAGTTACTCAGGTGATTTCAAGGGTCTGTCTTACATTCCTGTGTCATGTCCAAGGGAGGAAAGCTGTGAGGGCTGTGGCAAGCCCAGCAGATCCACAGCTATCGACAGAGACCAAGCCAGATCAGACAGCTCAGTGCATTCACTTCCGACATCTCCTGAAGAGCACACAGCTCCAGATGCCTTCTCCAAGTGTCTGGACATGGGGATGATGTATACCCTTCATGTAAGTCCACCCACTACTTTTGATCTCTCCTGAAAAGACTCCAGAGTCGCAAAGTACCTCAAGGGAGCAACCCACCTCCTACAGGAAGAGCGGGTGATGCCCATGGAGGGTCTCAGTACTGCATCCATATGAAGCAGAAGCCTGGAAATGGAATTTAATTAATTAACATCACCTCTTCCCTCAGCAGCAATCCTCAGAGGAGCTGGGATCCCTACCTAAGATAGGAGCAGTACTGCAGAGCAGCCTCAACCCCCAGGGAGACAATCGTGCTTTTTATCACTGAGTTCCACAGCCTTCATGTGATTTGACATAGACAAAGGAATGGGACAAATCCTGAACAGGATTAAATCAGCAGAGTTTCATTTCGCTGGAAAAATGATGTCACTCAGAGTCTGACCTTAGATCTTGCTGCTTTCCCCTGCCAGATAGGTTGCAGAAGGTAGTTTCAGTCTCCCACTGGTCTCCAGCAAGTGAAGTATTGTTGATCTCGTATAAGTGAAAGGATAAAAACAAACAACAGCAAAAAAGCCAACCCAAAATCCCCCAAACACAACAGCTCTTCCACCAGCCAATATTTTTTTTCCTCAGAGGTATTACAAAGTGCAAATTAATGGTGACCTTACATGCATCTGTATTTCTATTGCTCATAAGAAACCATTGTGAAGTGCACATAGAACTTATCACCTAACAATTCCTTTTTTCTCAGGTTTTTCCCTGCAGTTGCGGAAGGCAGGATTTCCTCCCTATTACATCAGGAAGAGAGGATGTATTTGTTCTTTTGCCATTTAAGACTTAGTAGCATGGTCAGGTTACTGGAGCCAGGCCCTCTTTCCTGATCTTTTCTTGTAGGGGAATTATTCTTGGCAAGGCTCCAGCCTAGTATTAACCCGACGGAGAAAAACCAAGCGGCTGTATAGACATAAAACAGACACACCTCAGGGCTTTGCCAGGCCACTGAAAGCTACAGCGACAGAGTAGAAATAACAAATACAAGCTGGTACTGAGCCTCCGAAGTATGCAATTACAACCATCATTACTACTATGATACACTACTACAACTACAGTGTCCATTTGGGGGGTGGATGAGGCGGGGGGCTATCTTTTTCCTTCATCCTGATGGGTAACACAGCTACAAGCCAGCAGGAAAGGTATTATGCCACAGTGCACCCCTCCACAAACAAACCATCAAGCCCCAGGAGTAAACACAGGATGTTTCAAAAAGATGGAGCCAATTTCAAAGCAGTGTATTTTCACAATGGCAATCTGTTACAGTTATACAAAAAATTACAAATAGTTTAGTGAGTTATCACGTGGTAATCATTTGAAACTGTATGCCTCGCCCTTTTGAAGTGATAAGAGTTTCATTCATGGGCAATTTGAGCTTGCAGAGATATAATGGTTTCAGACTGGGTACATCTTTTTGAAACACCCTGTAATTGCCCCTTGTAATGACCCCACCTCTCGGTCCAGACTAAGAGATTGGAGAGGAAAACAGAACCCCCACCCTGTTATTTAATGTAGGGGAGAGCACTTGTCCTACCTCCAGCACCTAGTGTGAGGACCTCAATGAGATAGCTCTTTCCTCGTTCCTTAATCAAAAGGGGCTCCTCCAGAGGAACTTCATTTCTTTTAGGTGACAAGAGGATGCACATTAGGGCAACTGCTCTCCTGGGGTAGGTAGGACTAGGAAGGAGAGCTTCTGAGTACAGTGGCAAAGTGAGGGTTACCCAGAGACTGCTTGTCCACCCCCGGCCTCCCAGGGTGCAGTTTTGGGCTGAGGTTTACCTACCCCAGCAGGAATACCAATTTGGGTCTCTGAGCCACAGAAATTGAGGTTAACTTCTTACTTTTGAGAGACCTCTAAGATCCTATCTAACCAAAGTGAAAAGAGCTCACAGGTTACAAAGCTGGGGGAGGAAGAGGGGCCATCTCCCCATCCTACTTCTACTGAAAAGTTTTTTTGACAGAATGCAAGTTCTGGCTTTCAGACCCTCTATAAATTTGCATTTACTCAACTGCAAAGTGTGCTTACAGGAAAAAAAAAATAAAAAATAAGATGTCTTCACATCTTCACAAAGTTACCCTTTGGGATTATAAAGCATAATGAAAACCAGTTGGAAAACCTCTGATGCAACCTGTGCTGGGAAAGATGCACAACTGATCACTGCCCTCAGCTATTAGCAAACTTTCAAGCAAACAATCCAAGTACAGGAGGCACATTCAGCACACTCTGTGTATTGGCTGGTGATGCACACGCCTGCATCAAACTTCTTGATGTGGTCACCCAGTGGGTGCCTCAGCACCTTATAGCCAGAGAGAGCTGTCACAGGGTGTCATGGAAGTCATGAGCTCAGTTTACGTCCCAGAGGGCCAGGTCTGAGGCATGTGTGGATGAGGAGTGGAAAAAGTGCCCTTCCCTGTGGACCCGGGGTACAGGACAGCTCTGGGGTACATCTACCAACCTCGGCCAGAAGAAGCATTTCCACTGCAGCTTCTTATCCTTCCCATGAAAAGACTTGCTGCCTTTGACCTGAACTTGCTTGCATTTTTGATCATGCTACCCTAACTTTTTTTTTTTTTTGTGAGAAGAAGCTGTTGGTTTCTTCATCCCCCTGAGAAAATGGAGGACAATGGAGGTCAGCTGGAGGGGATGACTTGCATCCCCAAAAACAGGCCAGTTCTGATCCCCTGTCAACAAATCCCAGATTTGCCAAACCACACCTGTGAGAAATGTCACAGGTTTGGGCAAATTCACCCCACATCTGATACTTCAATCCAATTACATGTCATGCTCACCTCCACATTCATCATGTTAATCTCTTCTAAAATTACCCTCTAGTCCTCTGAATGAAAATACCTCCTTCCTCCACTTCAAACACTGTGATAAACATAGATCCTTGTAATATGAGAAAGAGGGTGAGGACCTTGCTGCATTTCATTATTTTTGTACTGCAGCGATGAATTTCAAAATAGCTTAGCAGTAGTAGTCATGCTTACTGATTTGGTATACGTTCCCTTTGGTGCTCTTCAGAAATTTAGCACTTCTGGGCATGAGTGTGAATGTTTTGCATTGTGTTTTCCCTCCCCCATCCTTCAGCAGATTACATGATGACATTTTCTTGCTTTTTGTTTGTTTTGAATGAAGGCACAACCCTCTTCCCTTCCTGTACAACTGCTTCCTCAGTGCAAAGGCTGTGCAGGGGTGGAAGGCAGGAGGACTTTCAGCTTTAAACCTCACCTGGAAACAAGCAGTAATTTTCCCTGTTGTTAATGCCTGAAAGTATGAGCTCAAGAGGTCTCAAAGCTACTTGCTGTGAACTCGTCATGAAAACAAAAACAAAATCAAACCCCAAAGCAAACACCAAACCAGCTTCAACTGGCATGAAAGTCTCCGAGATCTCAAATTAATATGCTTTACTGCTCTTTACACAGTTTCAATACAGTCTTCTTGACTTGCTGTGCATTATTCCTGTATTTTAAAAGCCAGGTTAGGCAGGGCCTACAACAGGAGCACCGCAACAAGGCAGTACTCCAGCTCCTGAGACCACTCCAGACTACCCAATATCACTCTGGGCGATGAGGGACAGGCATGAAGGAGCAGCTTACATACACAAGGGTGGCTGTGCACAAAGTACATCAGCAAGCAGGTGCCCATCAGTGTAGCTCTTCAGAGCATCCACCTACTGTCAGACTAAATAGATCACAGAACCATAGAACAGTTTGAGTTGGAAGGGACCTTCAAAGCTCTTCTAGTCCAACCCCCCTGCAATGAGCAGATACATCTTCAACTAGATCAGGTTGCTCAGAGCACCGTCCAGCCTGGCCTGGAATGTCTCCAGGGATGGGGCATCTACCACCTCTCTGGGCAACCTGTGCCAGTGTTTCACCACCCTCATTGTATTACAAAAAATTTCTTCCTCATATCTAGCCTGGATCTCCCCTATTTTAAAACAATCACCCCTTGTCCTATCACAACAGGCCCTGCTAAAAAGTCTGTCCCCATCTGTCTTATAGGCCCCTTTTAAGTAATGAAAGGCCGCAATAAGGTCCCCCCAGGGCCTTCTCTTATCCAGGCTGAACAACCCAAACCCTCTCAGCTTGTCCTCACAGGAGACATGTTCCAGCTCTCTGATCACCAGGCAACAGTTTGGGTCATAGCTGGAGACTTCAGCAACACCTATGCAACATCCACTGGGCACACAGAGCACCCTGAAAATACACCCCAAGGATTTAATGAGGCTCAAGTGCTGGTGGGCCCCGTGCAGTGATGTATTCTTGCTTATAGAAGTAAGAGATTAATTTATCTAACTGATTTATCAAATGAAGTTGATTCACCTGGGCAAAGATTAGTTTGCAAGGCATTTTATCAGTTCCCAGGGTACACAACCAGAGCCAAGAGGGAGACCACGGAGTTCAGACAAAGAAGGCGGCAGTTTCTGGACCTAGCTGAGGCCATTTTACAGCTGCAAAACTCCACCAACCTGAGCAATGCTAGCACAAGCAAGAGGAAATTCCTCCCTGAGATGCTGAGTATGACTTTTCCCAACGTATACTTTTTTCCTGCATCATGTTGGTTTTTCTCTATTCCCATATTCCACGCCGCCTCCCCAGGAAAGCTTTGTAGGCTTGTCTGTGGATGCACATTACTCTCATTTCTTTCCAGCTTCTCACATTATCACAAATAGGATCAAGTACAGAAAACAATTGCATCGTACTTGCCCTGTGTGATTGATGGCACATAAACATGCAATAAAACAGAACAAAACCAAATACTTACATCAGGCTCTTTTTAAACTTCAGAGAATCAGAGCGACCTTTCACAGCACCCAGCACAACTGAGTATCTGTTTGCTAAACTGCATGGAAACAAAGCACCATGCAGCTTAAGAGCAAAAATAAAACTGCCTGTGCCATGCTCTGCATACACAGTGGCCAGCTTGGGCTAATGCAGGCTTATTTCCTAAGTCACTTTCTCTGCCTAGCTTGTTTAATAAGCCAACTGTTTGTTTGCCAAAATGCTGAAGATGCAGAAGTGACAGAGAATTAACACTTTACTGGTCAAGGTAAAATAAAACAATAAAAACAAAATTAAACTAAAACAAAACCAACACATTTTATATATATTTAAATAAATAAAAATTACCAAAGTCACTTTCCTTCCAAAACTCGATTATTAGAATAATCCTGAGGCTAGTGATAATCAATGTTGTCTCTTCTCAGCAGGTCTGCCTCTACCCCCTACTCCAATGCCGAATCCCACCAGACTTCATCCTAAGGTGTGCTCCAGCCATCCAGCTGCTCACAAAAGAAGAGTGGTGGCGAAAAGGGAAGTGCACAATACCTGAACTAGTGAAGCAGTCGAGGAATATTGAGAGATGTTAGGCTGAAGCCATCAGTTCAACATCTGAATACCCCCGCTGGGCTACCACCTCTGTTTTGGCTATCAAACAGCAATGGCTGTGAGATGACAGATGTTTCCCATTCAGGAGCATCAGGCTCCGAGCAGCCCACAGCAGAGGTATCCCCCACCGTAAACACCGTACTGCAGCACAGGACACCACATCACTGTCACCATCCGTCTTGTGTGCCTGACCTTCGCAACCACACCGACAAGAGCCATTATTCAGCATATTACTGGAAAAGAACAGAACTCTCAGCACTGCCAGAAATAATGGTTCATCAGCACTTCCCTCCCTGCGATACCCCTTTTGCAAAAGTCAAAGTCCCCTGCCTCTATTCATTTCCAGCTGGAAGTCTGAATAGAAACCAGAGAGAAAAGTTAGTTTTCCAATGCAGTAAACTAAATGCCAGACCAGCTGGAATAGATTTCACATGTAGAGAGGAAAGGGTGAGCGCTATTAAACCCTTATTGCATTCTTACATTTCTGGATCAAGCAGAAAGTTAAGCAAGAGAGACACCGCCATCACCGTTGCCCAATTACCTTACTAAACAAACGAATGCAAAACCAAAACCACAACATCAAAAAATCCTCTCAGCTTCTCAGCCATTAACACCAGAAACACCATCCTACCTGACCACACCACAAACAGACCTTGCTCCATGCCCACTAACTCAGTGAAATGAGGGACCCACGAGGTGCAGGGACAGCACATCCTCCCCAGGCAGCTGCCCTATGTCTCATGCCCCCAAGGATGAGTGGTTCCTCTGGCTCAGCAGATGCCCTGTGACTGCTTGTTAATGAGCTGTATCACCCTCGTGGGACAAGCCACGACATACCACTCTCTTTACACAGCCCAAATCATCCTGTCTGTGCTCTTCAGCATTTTTGATGAGCGGATCTGAGGGAGAACGGACTACAGTCCAATCAAGACTTTCTAGAGAAGAGGCACTGGCAGATCTCTGTTTGGCAGCTCTGAGAAAACAGATGCAGCACTGTATCTTGCCTCCCAAAGTGGTAATAAGATGCTCTGGGAAACACCATAAGAAACTGGGTACATACAGAGCCACCCTTACCTGCTATTTCTCCTCTGCTTCTGACAGGAAAGACAGTTCACTGAGATTTGTTCAAAAGGCTCTTGACAGAGAAACAACCTTTGACCAACCATTAAGAGAACAAACATGACTGACCATAACATCTCAGTCTTCCCTGCACAGCTGTGTGTGTCATCATACCTCCTCAGGAGGTCCACCACCTTTCAAAGTCTACAGTGGCTTTATCAAGGGATGCTCACTACAGTCCTAGCATTAAGATTCAAGCAGGGTTCCCTGCAAGAAACTGGAAACATTTAATAATCCTGGGAAGGAGCCTGTCCCCACTAGGATCACAACAGGACTCTAGAGTGCCCAAACCCCAAAGGCATTAACATACCACCGCACATAAAGCTGGGGCCTACAAGTCAGGTGCTGCTTCTTACCTGTTCTCCAGCAGCGTCATGCACACAACCTCTCGCACACCTGGGTTGTTGGCTTTCTCAATGGAGCAGCTTTGCAGGTTCCAAGTAGCCACCCTCAGGACGGGTCTGCCATCTCTCACCCCCACAAACATCTCCACAGAGGGGCGAGTGGATATGATCTGGGTTGGACCCCCAGGTGGAAAGTCCAGGTCTTCGCTCTGGAGGCTCAGGGAAGTAGGGCTGGGGTGAGGCTTGGCTGTGAAGTTGAGGCCACCGTTAGTGTTTGTCGAAGGGGGACGGGACCGCTCTGCAAAAATCTGATGTCTGATTTTGTCCAGAAAGGAGGAATTGATGCAGTCCATTCTCACCAGGTCCTCGATACTTTTGAAGGGCCCATGCTCTTTACGGTAGTCCACAATGCTGTTGGCGATCTTCTCAGTAATGCCACGGATGCTCATGAGCTGGGCTGGGGTGGCAGTATTAATGTTGATCTTGGTGGCAGAGAGGTGATGCTCAGAGGCCAGATCCTTGCGCAGGGAGCTGGGCGAGTGCTGTGCTGAGCTGCCCTTGCTGCTCACACAGATCTCAAACTTCACCTGCTCCAGCTTGGCAGCCCCCACTCCGCTCACCAGCGCTAGGTCCTCCACTTTCTTGAAGCCGCCAATGTACTCCCGGTACTCCACAATGTTCTGGGCCACCACCCGGGTGACCCCAGGGAGGGTCATCAGCTCCTCCTCCGTGGCCGTGTTGATGTTGAGCCTCTCCTGGTTGACGAGGATGTTGCTGAAGTTGCACGCCGCGCTGAACTTGCGGCTGTGGCACAGGTCCGCCGGGTCGCGGGGGATGGAGCGGTGGCAGCCCAGGCTGCCCCCCATCTCACCGCCTCCGGCGCCGCCGCACCGGGCCGCCGCCGGAGCCGGGAAAGCGGGCGAGGGGCGCTGCCGGGGCTGCCCGCCCGCGACTCATGGACCCCCGCGGGAGGCCGGCGAAACCCCGCGGCTCCGCGCCAGGGGACGACGGACCGCGGCGGCTGCAGACACTCTGCGGACAGACCCAATACAAGCCCGGTCAGTTGGATCCCGGCAGCCCCGCGGAGGGGCCCCAAGTCCTCTCCTTCTCCTCCTCCGGGGGACACCACCCCGCCCTCGGACCGGAGGCGCAACCGCTCCGCTGCAGCTCCCGACTGCCGCTGCCCCGCGCCCCGCCGGCGGTAGTAGTAGCTGGGCGGGAGCTCCCGCCCCCTTGGCCGGGCGAGGCGGGGCCGGGCGCCGCCGCCACCGCCTCCCGGGGGGTGTCACCCGCGCCGTGCCCGCCCCCGCCCGGCGGCGGCGGAGTCCGGCCGGCGCGGCCGTGGGGGTGGCCGCCCCCGCGGGACGCACTCCGGCATCCTGGCCCCGGGTCCGTCCCGAGCGCCTCCCTGGGGTGGGGGAGGATGAGGAGGGGCGACCTCCGCCTTCCCCGTACGGGCACTCACCCGCGAAAGGTGGGGTCAGGCACGTAGGGCCCAGGGCGACCCAAAATGGCCCTACGGCTGTCACCTTGCGTTAAGGGCGGGCTTTTCTCTTCCTCCAGGTGCATGGGACGCCGGGGTCTCAGGTGCTCAGACGCTCTTTGCAGCATTCCCATCCTTGAAGTTTCTTGAGCTCGCCTGCCTGCAGCTGGCAGGGCATAAGTGTGTTTTCAAACCTCATGAAAGCCTCATCAGTCATCTCCACTGTTTTTTTGTTTGTTTGTTTGTTTTGGGGGTTTTTTGTTGTTGTTGTTTGGGGTTTTTCTTTGTTTGGTTGGTTTTTGCTGGTGCAGTCACTATGCTTTCGTACATCTGAGTAAAGTCTGCTTCTTTTCATTTTATGTTTTTCACATCTTAAGCAATCGTGAGAATGCTCGACAATCTCAAACTCCCCACTGAACGATGCTTTTGAACGTATTAGATCTGCGTACTAGGTCTGCCTCAGCCCGTTGCCTGTATGCTGTATGCCTAGCCTTTCCCTGAGACACAGTATCACCATTCTGCACCAAGATCATGGTTATGTATCACCCATGTGCCTGAGCTCACTTTAACATAGTTCATTCCTGCCCTGAGAGCTGCAGCAGCCCACCACAGTCTGTGTTGGTAAGGCTGCTGAAGTATTTACATGGCTTCTACTGCATCAAGTCCCATGCTGCACTGTCTGCAATGCTACCTGTAGCCAAATCAGCTCATTTGAAACTAGCTTAACTGTGCCCACACAGGAGTGACTGCAGTGTCAATGAATCCAAAATGTAATCGGTGGGTGTAATTGAAAGGAAGGGGGAGGAAAGCTGAAAGAAAGAGCAACATGCAGTTACAGATGCCAGCTGTGCACCCTGGTGCTTCCTGATGCTGACAGTATACATGTTTCTTTTAGCCAGATAGAATATGGTGCACAGATGTATTTTCAACATCAAGACTCTTGGTTTGCCCTCTAACAAAAATTAAGCAGCTTGTAATAGCAGCTTATACATTTATTTTTCATGGCAAGTTAATGGGAATTATTTGGGTTCACCTAAACTAAAAGGTTGAATTTGTTCAGCTTCTTGGAGAAGCAGAATGCGATGTGCATAGGGGAGTGCAGGCTGTACCCGGCTTTGAGATTGCACAGGGGCACTGCTGCTTTAACATTTGCACTAGATATTCTGCTGCACTTCACACATTTCTCTTCTGTTCGCCTGAGCAATAGAGTTAGTAAATTATCATTACGGGAATGGGTATTGGCTGCATTAGGCTATTCTCTCTCTGCTGACTGTTGGAGTGGAGAAAGTGCTCACTTAGGTGATTAAATGCTTCCATGTCTACTGGAAAGTGCTCTGTGCACTGCGATAGCAGCCAATGCAGCAGAAGTTCATGCTGGGCCTAATCCTGCTGGGATCATACCAGCACAGAGCTGAAAACAATTAACCATTGAAACCAGTATTCTTTGTGAGGCAATATGATTATGGTAATAGCTCCACAAGCTGTTATCTCAATGGAGATACTCTTCTGCTTTCTACAGCAGGTTGTTTCTACTTGATCCAGGCTCATTAAATAAGTTTTGAAGCTAAAAAACACCAAAATCCATCTGAGGCATCATCTACATTGCAGGCAACACTAGGTTTTCTGTGTTTCAGAGAGAAGGCAGGAACATCTCCAGAAAGAAAATAACAGATGTCCCTCTCATCCAGCACTTTCTGTTGTCAGTAGCTACTCAACATTTTTTGAATCTGCAGCACCAAGATTACTTGCAAGGCTGGTTGCAGCTGAGAGAGCGGAACTCAGAGGGATGCAATGAGTTTCCCGTCACCTAAACTGGAATATGATCCATGATAATGTGAGCTGCAGGGACAAGAAGGGCCCTTATCATTCCGTTAACCCCTTACCCTTATTTATGTTGTCAACACTATGAAAATAACAGTTGCAGGGAGTTTACTGAGCTCTGAGTCAATTTTTGACACATCTTGGTATTTTTGGGAAGTGCCAAAAGATGTGAAAAGGTACAGGTTTGGTTTATGTGTAAAAAAAAAAAAAAAAGATGAATCAACTGGCTTGACATCAACGTTAGGCAATCCATTAACACAAGAAAGCTAAAAATAGGGTGCAGTCGGTAAATGATTGAAAAAACAATGGTGAAATTATTGACAACCAGCGTAGGCAACAGAAGGTAAATCTTGTGTAACTGATGTAGACACTAGATTTTATCTTTGATCCAATCCCAAGCTCACTGTATTTAAATTTATTCAAGAAGTGATTGATCATGGTCTACTGGTAGGCGTTGGCTGGCAGGTAGCCTGCCCGGGCTGCTTGGCTCCTAAGGTGGCAAGTGGCCACAAATGCAGGATTCCTGGATCTCCTTCAGCACCAACAGGATAGAAGGCTCCAAGACACTGTGGGTGGCTTATTCCTCAGGATCTGCAGCTTGCTGCCTGCCGAGCAGCTGGCTGCCTGCCAGGCCTGGCTTAAAATCCTCTCAGTAGAGGCAAATTTGAGTTTTGCTGCTTTGAGGATGTGAATCTGGAAAGGGCCTTACAGGGCCAGGCAGGCTTCCATGGTGAGAGGGAAGGGGAGGACGCCTGCAAAAGGCCCTCAGTAGCAGCCATCACCCATCATGCAGAGTGTTTTCTGTATCACTGTAAAGTGTTGCAAAAAAGGGCAACAAGGGAGCAATGGTTTTATCACCACCAAGCATTCCAGGGATGGGACACCTCTACTGTGAGGACAGGCTGAGAGAGTTGGGGTTGTTCAGCCTGAAGAAGAGAAGGCTCCAGGAAGACTTTATTGTGGCCTTTCAGTACTTAAAAGGAGCCTGTAAGACAGATGGGGACAGACTTTTGAGCAGGGCCTGTTGTGATAGGACAAGGGGTGTTGGTTTTAAACTAATGGAGGGGAGATCCAGGCTGGAGGAAGAAATTTTTTATAATACAATGAGGGTGGTAGAATACTGGCACAGGTTGCCCAAAGAGGTAGTAGATGCCCCATCCCTGGAGACATTCAAGGCCAGGCTGGATGGGGCTTTGAGCAACCTGATCTAGCTGAAGATGTCCCGGCTCATGGCAGGGGGCTTGAACTAGATTACCTTTGAAGGTCCCTTCCAACCCACACTGTTCTATGATTCTATGATCTTGGGCTTGCTTTGCCACTTCCTAGAGCCCTCCGAGACTGAACAACTTGTACCCTGTCCCCACAAGCACCTAGTAAAACAGGTTCCTGGACAGCTCAGTGGCATGGGGACAAGCAGCTGGCTACGCAAGTAACCCATGGATATGGTAGTATGATCTGCTTGCCAGGTCTGAAGTCCTCAAACTAGTCTTCCCTGCAGGAATTGTTCAAAGTGGAAAGAAGAAAACTAAACTTTTCCACAGGGAGGAGGTTCTCCACTGTGTAAAGCCTTTAAATACAATGTTTAAGGAGTACATGGAATTGCTTGAACCTATAACGATGCAGTGGATGCAGATATTGCTGAGCAATGTCTTTTGACTTAAGTCAGGCAAAGAATCAGCCTAGAGGACACTATATTTTAAAGGCTTAATTTCTCAGCATTTTAAGATGGTCTTAAAAAGATCTATTAATCTATTTTCACATTTCACCAAATGCATCATCAACATTGCAGAGACTCTAAACAATGAGGAGGGCTAGAAGGAGCCAGGAGGTGTTGCTCAACAGAATAACACAGTTTGCCTCCAGTTTGCCTTTGCAATTGCAATTCCTACCAGCCCACCATGTGACAGCAGAGCCTTTTCCAGCTCTCACTAACACGGCCTTTGGGAGCTAGGGGCTTGCTGCTGAGGAGAGTCACCCTTCTAGGGACTGTGTTTTCAGACCTGCATCACTGGGGTCTTAACGGGCAAGGACTGAAAAAGGCAGCTGGTTAACTGTAGTGCCTGTATTTTTATTTAAAGGAGCTATTAAAATAATTGTTTTCCTTCTGAGAGGACATATTCAGTGACACTTGTAACAGATGCCCAAGGCAGAAGGCAGACGGTGTTTTTAGGAAGACAAGTAGTAACATGGAGGAGTCAGCAACTTCATGACCAGTGGGACTTATGAGGTCAGATATCTGATGGGTCTTTCCTCTGTTGATTTTCTGATGTATAATAATAATAATAATAATAATAATAATGAGTATCCATCCATTTCTCAGAGGGGTCACTAATTTGGATGTCTCTGTTCTACATGGCCACCAATTTTTGTGGTACTCCTAGGAACCCTGTATTTTTTGAAACATTTAACCTCTCAGTCAAATTTGCTTGAAATTAGCCCACACACTAATAAAATCCCTGGGGAGGGATGATGAGCAGAATAGCAGAGCACACAACCACATGAGTTTTTTCTTAGGAATCCAATGTCTATGTCATGAGCTCCTTTTCCTGTAAGGCATTTTACATATGGCTGCCAAACTTGTTGCAAAAAGATGAAGTGATGTCACTGGTGCTGGGTTGCCAAGTGACAAGTGTCACATCCTACAGAGAAAAACAGTCAGAAGGGTGAGCAGAAGTGACTCATCCTTATACCTTGATTAGTGTTAGGAAATCCATGCCTGAGCCTCTGCTACGGGAAGCCTAAGGAAAAGGAACTTCTCTAACAGTTAGGACTTCATCTTGGTTGGTGTTGGGTCTGAAACCCAGGCCTCTCCCTGCCCCAGAAGATCCCAAGCAATGGCCCTCCATTCTGTCTTGTCAGTGCATGGTGGGACAGCTCATCCTGGAGGGAAAAGAGAGGAACCCACCTTAGAGATGTTTTCCAGCAGAGCTTTGCATGTGATTTCCTGCTTCTACAGACAGCAGTGGAATTTGATTCTCATCCCCCACATCTGAGGTGACGCTGTTAATTACTCAGGTATCCCTTGGGACATAGGGGTGGAAAGAAATCCACCTTCACCCCAGGTAGGGTCACCAGGGCCATGCATGCAGAAGTTTGCCTGCTCCAGACCTTCACTGGTGGCATCTCTTGAAATTCCCGGATGAGAGACGTATGACACAATAGACCTGTGTCACAACTAATGTTTTCTTTGAGGCACAGTATGGCAAGACCCTTGTAAAAATGCCAACAAATGACCACTTTGTGATTTTGGCAGAGGAGAAAGTCAGAATTTTTCACTTGTGAGCTAGATGTCTAAGCTCTCACCCTGGGCAAGCTTTCGGAGGTTCCACCCAGAAGCAAGCATCAAGTGTATTTTTGTGAACAAGATAAGGGCAATGAGACTTTAGGCACCTCGAGAGCCAAGAGGAGAAGGTAGGTAAGTCAACATGCTGCAAAGGAATTTCCAGTATAGTGTTCAGCTCTTCACACAGCACTTTGTTTATAAACAGTTGGACAGCCAGCCTCTTGGATATTGCCTTTTCATGTAGACCTCTGACCCTTCAAATGTCTTTAGGTGATGTCTTTTGGTGGTAGAGAGGGGTTTAAAATGCAAGGAAGTGAGCTCGCTAATTTGTACTAAGCCATGGACTTCACAGGCAGTGTAAATTAGTCCTTATTAAACATTTGCATTTCAAAACTAGAATAACCTGTTGAGTTTGAGGTTTAGTGCCAGAAATAATGCTAAATACTGAGGCCTACCTCCTGATCATTCTGTTGTTTCATTGGGTAAATTATTATTTTGCATTATTTGTCATTTATAACTTACTTTTAGTTACTAGGTTACCTTCTACTACATGAAGAACTAAAACATAATTAATTTTCTTGTTGAAAATGTTAAAGAAATGTTAAGTAGTCCATGTCGTGTTTACTTCTTTCAAAGAGTTTCATGAACATTAATTACTTAACTCATTCAGAAAGGTTTTATACTCAAAGCAATTCTGCAGTTACTTCAGCAGCCAATGCAATTCTACCCAGAATTAAATATTACTTATAACTTCTGCTATTTGGGGGGTTTGGTTTGTGTTCTTTTTATTATGGAAACTTATGAAGTCAATCTCTACTCCTAATTCATGTGAACAGTTGAGCTTCAGACACTAAAATTATTCAGAGAAACAAAACCTGGACTCTTCTCCTAATTTTCTCAGGTGTAAGGAAAAGTCAGTCGGGTCATGGAATCATAGAACAGTTTGGGTTGGAAGGGACCTTCAAAGGTCGTCTAGTCCAAGTCCCCTGCAATGAGCAGGGACATCTTCAACTAGATCAGGCTGCTCAGAGCCTGATCCAGCCTGGCCCAGAACGTCTCCAGGGATGGGGCATCTACCACCTCTCTGGGCAACCTCTTCCAATATTTATGACCCTCATTGTATTACAAAAAATTTCTTCCTCATGTCCAGCCTGAATCTCCCCTCCTTTAGTTTAAAACCAACAGGCCCTGCTCAAAATTCTGTCCCCGTCTTTCTTCTGGGCCCCTTTTAAGTACTGAAGGGCTGCAATAAGGTCTTTGTGTTGTTCACTTATGCTGCATTTGTTTCCTGTCTCTGCTTCTTCATGTGTAAACATGTTTCTTATGAAGAAAACAAACCACAATTTTGCCTTAGCCCCAAATTCTCAGAGGAGATCTGCAGAGGGACAGAACTTCAGTATAAAGCCATAGCTCTGCTGAGGATGAGATCACTGGTTTATTAAACAGTAACTGTTTTATTTAAGACTTTTCACACAAAATATAGCATCTTGCATAAATGAACATCTCTGCACTACTCTCTTGAGAAAATCTCTCTCTCACATTTCAAGTCCTGCACCAGCAATTAAAATGGTTTCATGACCTCAACCACTCCTAGCAGACTTTTAACTTCTATGAGGAACCTCCCAGACAAGTGACACCTAGCTGCCTAATAATTACAACATCTTCTGTGAAGGTTTGATTCAGTTCCTGTAAAGATAGAGGAAGGATGCCCAGAATGATTCAAAAGGGTGCTCTGCTGATTTACGTGAGCAGGCAGACCTGCCTGTTGGTGGAGTTCACTTGTATGGTTCTCCACCTGAAAGTCAGGTTTGTTCCAATGACAGCATAAAGGAGATAGGAAAGCAGGACAGGATAAAAGTCTTCCTCTAGAACCAGGTCCTGTAGGATGGCTGCTTAGAGAAGACATTGAGTTCAAGTCAATAGCATCAGGAGGAATTGGCAGCAGAGCATCTGAGTGACACTGGAGAACAAACATGTCCCTAAGCACCTGGAGATGGACACCACTGAGCTATTTAAAACAACAAATGAAGGATCCATTAAACTGAACTTGGACCCTGACATAAATAAGGATTTTAAGTACTTGGAAGATAATTAGGTGTTAAACAAAAAACCAAACCAAAACAAACCCCACAAACAAACAAAACCCAGAAACGAACAAAATCAAAAACACCAGCATAGCTTTACCAAGCTCGCTTTGTCTTCAACATGGCAACTAGCATGAATGACAGGACAGAAACAGCAGATTAATGACAGAGGGGGTAGAAGAGAGTGTACTTACAAAGCTTGTGGGTGGCACTGAGCTGAGGGCCTGCAAGGATTTTGGTGGGTGAGATCAAAATTCAAAATAGCCTTCACAGATTAGAGGGATGTTCCAAAACTGACAAGATGGGGTTTGGTAGAGACCTAGGGAGGAGAAATCCACAGCATACATTCAAACTGAGGAGTAACTGAGCCACAGATGAGACAGGAAAAGCTCAACAATGTAAACAGGAATCGTCAGAATGGCCCATTAGGTAGAGAACAAAGGCTGTTTCTAGCTGATCTCATGAATCCTAACAACATGATTACAAAGATAGCTATGCAGTGACATAATTACTGTCAAGACATGATGCTAAGAGCCACCATACCAAAGTATTGAAGAATTAATGGCAGATGTTGTACAAGTTGCAAACCCCATACAGTTCTCTCAAAACAAAACCCATAACTCTGAAATGTTTTCTGTTTTAAGCCTGTTTGGCTTATACCAAACAATATATATTCTGATAAATGGCCTAATTGGAATCACATGGACTACAGAGTATTGCTGGACAGGAATAAAGCTTGTGTAGCCCGGGGCAAGGAGTTTGCTTCCTAAATAAGGTCTTAAATTACATAAGATGTCACAGTGTTCTTTTTATTATATGTGCCGTTATGGCTGAGGTCACATCCACAGCTCCAAACTTTGTTCCAGCCAAGCATCATTGGCTTTGGAGAGGCTTTTCCAAAGTTTGAAGAGCCATGAGGAAAATAGCTATCTCCATCTTACACAAGCTTTTGCATTATGTCAGCAGCATGGGCTCGCCACATTCTGCAGGATATTAATTCCTATTCACCTGGTGTATTTTTTAGTGTGACTTAACATGAAAACAACATAGCAGAAATTGGTTGGCTATAATTTCCATGCAAACTTTGTTCTGAATATTGTGGAACTTCTGGTTTTCATGTGATGGATTCCTTGCTGTGTTTCAGGAACAGCTCCCAGCACCTCCTGCTACAAAAATAATTGCACTACATATCCTGAAATCAGGTTTTAATCCTTCTTCCAAGTGTCCCCAAGCATGCAATTGATTAATTCTGATTCCACGCTGCAGATAGCTGTGTCACACACATTAGCCTTGCCAACCAGGACACGAGTCACATTCTTCCTGGGTTAGTCATGGAGCACGTCTGCCTTTAACCTAGGCAGTGGCAGACAATTATGGGACACGAGGTGCTCCTACCATGAGTCAGGAGACATTCTTGTCTCCTGATGCTGCAAGGTCCCGGGTGTCCCTATCCTGCCACCTATCAAGTGACGTCAGGGGATACTGGTATCTCCCCAGCATGACTCCTAAGATAGGGCAGAAGGAAGATGGGACACTCAGTGTGGACAATAAGCTCAGATGAAGGGTTGGGTGAATGTCTTGCTTTAGGTGATTCAGGACCCATCCCAAAGGTGCCAGTTGCTGAATCTGACTGTTTCTCATGCACACAAACCACAAGCAGTGGCAGTTAAACACCTCTGGGAAGACAAATGCTGCTCCTTCAGTATAGAAACTATACTGGCATCCCAAACTGCACACTTAATATAGGGCTGACTGCACAGTGACCTTCATGCTTTAAGCTTCAAGATGTCAGGTACCTCTTTTGGATATGCCGATTCCCTTGGCTGGCCTGACATCCAGCACTTGTGGGCAAAGTCGCCAGGCTGCCCACAGTTTACTCTCAGCCATATTTGCCAGGTATGACTTACCAAAACTGAGCAAACAGTTGCTGTTAGGTGCACTACAGACTTCATGGTGCACAGGGATGAGGAGACTGATTTTCAGCAAACGAAAGCATCACTTTCACTATTTTTCCCCCCCTGCAGCATTTTCCATTGCAGGTATTACTGCTAGCAGTATGAGACAAGAAGATTTAAGAAAGGTGGATTAAAAGAGAATGATCTCCATTTATTTTTGAGAACTTCATTATAGAAATTATCTATAATATCAATAGGGACCTGCAGGTTTCTCATGGCTGCTGGCCCAGCTCTGTAGAGGTCTTTCGACCTGGGCCTGCACCACATGCTGTGCAGGAGGATCTGCCATCTGCACTGCCCTCACTGAATCCAGCTTTTTCCAGCATGATTATGACCAGCAGGAGAGTAGAGGATTGTCCAACATGAGGAAGGGTATCAGCACGTGGCCTTCACAGTGAGTGTTTGAGATAGGCAATCATGCACACTAACGGTTGGCAGGGATTCTAAATTGCTTTTACATCAGTTGATCTTGATACTATCTGGTTTTGAAAGGGCTAATTCTGCCCAAGACAAACGCTCAATGGTTCTCGCCTTCCTTGCGGAAAAGAAAAAGGGGAAGAGTTTTGCACCATCTGTATTCTTTTATTCTCACTGGTTTTAGATAAGGTGATACAACA